>NC_052150.1:58712629-59433321 GCF_902713615.1 Scyliorhinus canicula | reverse complement strand
CCCAAACAACGGCCCACCTGTCAATATAGGCATCCAAAAAAGCAAACCCCCACGGTGGAAACAAAAAAACAAAGGAGAAAAAAGAAAAAAAGGAGTCCAGGACCCGCCCATGGTCACCATACAGCAGCACCCCCCCCCCCCCCCCCCCCCCCCCCCCCCCCCAACACACACACACACTCAACGCTGTCCAACCTCTGAAAGAGTGCCGTACATGATACCCAAGAGTTGTAAAACTACCCCCCTCCCCCCACAACTCCTCCGGTCCACTGCCTCTTGTAAAACTCCTTCCCCCAACCTTGGTTCCTTCCCCCCAACTTTCCACCCCGGCTAGACCACTCGGACCCTGTTCTGCCAGGCTCCGATGGCCGCAGCCCCTCCCCCCACCTCACTCCCGTTCACTAGCCGGCTTAAACCGTCCAGCGTGGAGGCCCCCGCCCGGGCCCCTTTCCCCCTTGCCCGGACCTAGGAAAGCGCAGAAATCCCCTTTTAGCACACAAACCCAGCATATCCACCTACACCCCAAAGAGCCCTCACTTCGAGGTCAGTTGATCACCGTGCTGCAATAATGTCTCATAGAACATAGAACATAGAACAGTACAGCACAGAACAGGCCCTTCGGCCCTCGATGTTGTGCCGAGCAATGATCACCCTACTTAAACCCACGTAACCCGTATACCCGTAACCCAACAATCCCCCTATTAAACTTACACTACGGGCAATTTAGCATGGCCAATCCACCTAACCCGCACATCTTTGGACTGTGGGAGGAAACCGGAGCACCCGGAGGAAACCCACGCACACACGGGGAGGACGTGCAGACTCCACACAGACAGTGACCCAAGCCGGAATCGAACCTGGGACCCTGGAGCTGTGAAGCATTGATGCTAACCACCATGCTACCGTGAGGCCCCTAAACCGTCTCCTCCACTTCCTTCAGCGCCTCCCCTTGCTTCCGCACCTCCACCACTGCGCTCGCCACCGCCGTCGTCACCGGGGAAATCGCCTCCTCCACCAGCACACACAAAACCTCCCTCATCTCCTTCCTCATTGTCTCCATGTATTTTGCAAACTGCCTTTCGAATTCCGCAGCCATCACCTTAGTTATTTCTTCAGCCGTAAGCAATGGGGCCTCCCCTGGTGCTCCAGCCTCCATTTTCCTTGGTGACCCCGCGGTGACCTTTCTACTCCCCGACGGACTTTCAGCTGTTTTCACAGCCATTGTTTTACTGGTCCTCGACATATCCCTTCCCTGTGCTTTCTCCTGGCCTTCACCGCCTTCGTGCCCCTAGGGCGTCAATCCCCGACAATCGGGAGAGGAATAAATATGGCATCTCAGATAACTCCCATGCTCTTCTACAAAATAGTGCCATAGGATTTTTATGCTCACTTGAGAGAGCAGACAAGGCCTCAGTGTAATATCTCACCCACAGGACTAATGCAGTGTACCCTCAGTACAGCACTTGACCTTTGTGCTTGTGACTCAAGAATAGTGCTCAAAGTCAGATTAATATAAGACTGACTCTTTTTTAAGCATCTTTTTAAATTTATACTGTCAGGTGTCACATTTTACGGTTTTCAAAGAAAATAGTTTAGACCATTTTAAATTTGATGCTGATTCCCTCAGCATTGACTATAACTTTAAACTGAGCAGGATTTTTTTTTACTTTGTAAAGATCTCCATATCAACCCCCGAGAGTTAAAAATAACATTCTAATTTCTGTCACTATCATTCCTAAATGAAAAACCAACATTCCCTTGAAATTTGGCCAGAGGTTGAATTTTTATCAATCTATCTTGTTTATGGCAAAGATTTAACTGTGTTTGAGCAGCTACTGATTGAACACCATTTCCTATTTGTCATAACAACAGGAAGACATTTGCAGTGATAATATCTATTTTTAAATCATGTGTTTATGTGGTTTTAGTTGAGAGTTTAATTCTGAAAGGACTGGATATTTGTTATCTTGCACCTATCAAAAATGTCTGGCAAGTGTTTGTTTTCCTTTTCCTGTTGACTTAAACTGACTGATAGACTTTGTTTGCCAAGAGCCCCACAGAAACTATCCTCTTGACCCTACCCTTGTGACATATTCCCATCGTCGTATGAGCTATTGCAGTTCATACATTCTTTGCATAGCTTCAATATCTGCAACATGTGTCAAGGATTCAAAAGAAAATCCATGTCAAAAATAAGCCCATTATCTGATTTTCCTCTTCTCACTGATTTACACCATTTATTCCAGATACTCGGTCTCACAAATTTGCTGACTGTAAAAAGAATGTTCTGCTGATTATCCCCTCTAAACAGTTCTTTACTGCCAGTTCTGACACGGTTCTCCCAAGTCGTCACCATTCCCTTTCAAAATGCTTTTAATTTCCTTCTTATTCGTAGGGAGATACCAAGATAATATTTATTTCATGAAGAAAGTTGAACAACTTCTGTTCAACCCCTTCCAATGCATTAAAACCCACATCCTACCCCTCCCGCAAAATGCCCAGTGCATCTCTCCATTAAAATCGGGGTCTTAGTTTTCTGGTTATTTGCTAAAAATGATCACAACAGTTTATTATTTCTTCAGTATTCTATGATGTGTTTCACTGAAGGGGCTATAAAGGAGGGAATTACAGCAGTAGGAGAGGTAAAAGGTTATTACAACAGCTGAGTTAGGACAGGAGGTACGAGACAAGTGAACCAAAGTTAAAGAGGACAAAACACTCAGATCTGGATTGATTCCACCTGCAAATAATGTGATATTGAAAGTTGGATAATTGAGGGGTAATAGATATAGGACAGAGGTCAGAGGTGGGTTTTTTACGCAAAGAGTGGTGAGGCCGTGGAATGCCCTACCTGCAACAGTAGTGAACTCGCCAACATTGAGGGCATTTAAAAATTTATTGGATAAACATATGGATGATAAGGGCATAGTGTAGGTTAGATGGCCTTTAGTTTTTTTCCATGTCGGTGCAACATCGAGGGCCGAAGGGCCTGTACTGCGCTGTATCGTTCTATGTTCTATACCAAATTTGGAGGTGTAACTAATAACTACACCAAAACACAGAAAGATATAACCAGGCATGTTGAATGGTTCGATAAATGGCAAATTTAATTCAATATAGTCAAGTGAGATGTTTCATTTGATTGGAGGCCACTTATTTCTTGGAAGATATAGAACTAAATGGGGCAGAGGAGCCAAGAGATCTAGAACTACAGGTTCCCAATTCACTAAAAGTAGCAAAACATTAAGGCCATAAAGAGCCTTCATAATGTTCACTTCCTAGAGGAACATATTACAACAGCAGGCAGATAATGTTCAATTTATATAAAATATAATTATATAATTTATATAAAAGCTTGGCTGGCCACATGTGGAATACTTTGTGTTATTCTATAAAAAGGGCATTTAAGCATTTGGGGCAGCACGGTAGCATGGTGGTTAGCATAAATGCTTCACAGCTCCAGGGTCCCAGGTTCGATTCCCGGCTGGGTCACTGTCTGTGCGGAGTCTGCATGTCCTCCCCGTGTGTGCGTGGGTTTCCTCCGGGTGCTCCGGTTTCCTCCCACAGTCTAAAGATGTGCGGGTTAGGTGGATTGGCCATGCTAAATTGCCCGTAGTGTCCTAAAAAAGTAAGGTTAGGAGGGGGGGTTGTTGGGTTACGGGTACAGGGTGGATACGTGGGTTTGAGTAGGGTGGTCATTGCTCGGCACAACATCGAGGGCTGAAGGGCCTGTTCTGTGCTGTACTGTTCTATGTTCTATGTTCTATAACACTCGCTATGTCCACTTTCCTGCCTTATCTCCATAACCCTCGATTAGTCAACTGATTAAAAATCTACCGCTCTCAGCCTTGAAAATGTTCAAGGACTCGGTCTCCACAGCTTTCCGGGCTAAAGAATTCCAAACATTCCCCACTCTTTGAGAGAAGAAATTCTTCCTCAAATCAGTCTTAAATCAGTTTCCCTTTAATCTGAAACTAAGCCCTCTGGTCCTTCACTCTACCATGAGTGGAAACTGATGGAACCACCAATTCAGCGAACACGTGTAGTTGGATCTGAACAGAGGCTTTAATACACTTACAGTAGAGCCAGCCTATTCGTCGTTGAACTTCAGGTGAACTGGCAGGCTGGCACTGAGGCACTGATCTTTATACATCTGTCCCAGGGGGAGGAGTCCTGGGCGGAGCCAAGGGGGGAGCCCAGTACAAACTCTCGCGTACTCCCAGAGCGACTCCCCCTGGTGGTCGGATAGTGCAACTGCACTTACAATGGGTAGATAATGAACATATATACATGGGGCAGCACGGTAGCATAGTGGTTAGCATAAATGCTTCACAGCTCCAGGGTCCCAGGTTCGATTCCCGGCTGGGTCACTGTCTGTGCGGAGTCTGCACGTCCTCCCCGTGTGTGCGTGGGTTTCCTCCGGGTGCTCCGGTTTCCTCCCACAGTCCAAAGATGTGCGGGTTAGGTGGATTGGCCATGCTAAATTGCCCGTAGTGTCCTAAAAAGTAAGGTTATGGGGGGGGGGGGGGGGTTGTTGGGTTACGGGTATAGGGTGGATACGTGGGTTTGAGTAGGGTGATCATGGCTCCGCACAACATCGAGGGCCGAAGGGCCTGTTCTGTGCTGTACTGTTCTATGTTCTATGTTCTAGGGAGTGATATTGGCAACTATATATAGTGTGAATCACATTCACCCCCTGTTAAAAAAATCAAGTCCAGCGGGGGTGATGGCTCAAAGAGTCAGTCTGTCCGGTGGACGAATTGTCCGTTTTGATCTGCGGAGCACCGGGGTTGCAGCCTCTTGCGGTGTCTGGGCGGGCGTCGAGGTCTGGGGTACGGTTGCTGGCTCCGGGGCGAGTCTTGTCCAAGCCTCATACACCTCCTGGTCGAATGGAGATTGGGGACGCGGGGGGCGGGCTGGTGCTGGCACTCGGGACTGGTGGGATGAGCTCGCAGAATCGGGGGCGCAAGGGGGCGGCCGCATAGGGAACGGGGAAAGAAGTTCCTCGGTGGGGGTAGATGGGGGGCTGGATCCAGCGGGTGCCAGGTCCCGGAGGGATACTGTGTCCTGGCGACCGTCCGGGAACTCAACAAATGCGTACTGTGGGTTTGAATGAAGCAGGCGCACCTTTTCAACAATGGGGTCGGTCTTGTGCGCCCTGACGTGCTTCCTTAGGAGAACCGGGCCTGGCGTCCTCAGCCACGCCAGACGTGAGACCCCTGTAGTAGTGCCCCTGGAAAAAATGAAGAGCCGCTCGTGGGGGGTTTGGTTGGTAGCTGTACACAGGAGGGATCTAATTACGTGGAGTGCGTCAGGGAGGACTTCCTGCCATTGGGAAACTTGGAGCTTCCTGGACCTGAGAGTCAGTAGGACGGTCTTCCAGACCATCGCATTCTCCCTCTCCACCTGTCCGTTCCCCCTGGGGTTATAGCTGGTAGTCCTGCTCGAGGCGATGCCCTTGTCGAGCAGGTACCTACGCAGCTCGTCACTCATAAACGACGCACCCCGGTCGCTGTGCACGTAGCTGGGGAAACCGAACAGGGTGAAGACACTATGCAGGGCCCTAATGACTGTGTGGGAGGTCATATCGGGGCATGGGATGGTGAAGGGGAATCGGGAGAACTCGTCAATAATGTTAAGGAAGTAAATGTTTTTGTTAGTGGAGGGGACTGGCCCTTTGAAATCGATCGCGAGGCGTTCAAAGTGCCTAGAAGCCTTGACCAGGTGGGCCCTGTCTGGTCTATAGAAGTGCGGTTTGCACTCCGCACAGATCGGGCAGTCCCTGGTGACCGCTTTTACCTCCTCGTTGGAGAAAGGCAGGTTTCGGGCTCTGATGCAGTGGGCGAGCCGGGTGACCCCTGGGTGGCAGAGGTCATCGTGGATGGCTTTTAGGCGGCTGATTTGCACGCTGGCGCATGTCCTGCGGGATAGGGCATCCGAGGGTTCGTTGAGCTTTCCCGGTCGATATTTGATATCGTAATTGTAGGTGGAGAGTTCAATCCTCCACCGAAGAATTTTGTCATTTTTAATTTTGCCCCTTTGCGATTTGTCGAACACGAAGGCGACCGACCGTTGGTCGGTAATGAGGGTGAACCTCCTACCTGTGAGGTAGTGCCTCCAGTGTCGGACAGCCTCCACGATGGCTTGTGCTTCCTTCTCGGCTGAGGAGTGTCGGAGTTCTGAAGCGGATAGGGTACGGGAGAAAAATGCAACGGGCCGCCCTGCTTGGTTTAAAGTGGCTGCTAGCGCAACCTCTGAGGCGTCGGTCTCAACCTGAAAGGGAATGGATTCATCCACCGCCCGCATGGCTGCTTTGGCGATGTCGTCCCTGATGCAGCTGAAGGCTTGGCGCGCCTCAGCAGACAGGGGAAATAGTGTGGCCTTGAAGAGTGGGCGGGCTTTGTCTGCATATTGGGGGACCCACTGGGCGTAGTACGAAAAGAGCCCCAAGCACCGTTTGAGGGCCTTGGGGCCATGGGGGAGGGGCCAAGGACTCTGTTCTGGGCCAAGGACTCCGTCGTAGCCGAGGATGGCTAGTCTGTTTGTGCGGAACACGCATTTCTACTTGTTATATGCAAGGTTTAATTTTTGGGCCGTCTGGAGAAAACGGTAGACGTTGGCGTTGTGGTCCTGCTGGTCATGGTCGCAGATGGTAACATTATCCAGATACGGAAATGTGGCCCGCAGCATGTACTGGTCTACTATTCGGTCCATTGCTCGTTGGAACACCGAAACCCTGTTAGTGACGCCGAAGGGAACCCGGAGGAAATGGAAGAGGCGGCCATCGGCCTCGAACACCGTGTAGTGGCGGTCCTCCGGGCGGATTGGGAGCTGGTGGTATGCAGACTTCAGATCCACCATGGAAAATACCCGATATTGGGCGATCTGGTTTACCATGTCTGCGATTCTGGGGAGGGGATACGCGTCTAGGAGCGTAAAGCGATTGATGGTCTGGCTATAGTCGACGACCATGCGGAATTTTTCCCCAGTCTTGACGACCACCACCTGAGCTCTCCAGGGACTGTTACTGGCCTTTATGATCCCCTCACTGAGCAGCCTTCGGACCTCCGTTCTGATAAATACCCTATCCTGCAGGCTGTACCGCCTGCTGCGGGTGGCTACCGGTTTGCAATCCGGGGTGAGGTTGGCGAAGAGGAGGGGGGCGATGCGCAGCGTGGTGAGGCTGCAGATAGTGAGTGGGAGAGGGGCCCGCTGAAGCTGAAGCTGAGGGTGAGACTCTTGAGATTACATTGGAAATCCAAGCCTAAGAGGAGTGGCGCGCAGAGGTCGGGCAAGACATACAGTTTAAATTTGGAATAGCTAGCGCCTCGAATCGTTAGCGTTGCTGTAGTGCGGCCTTGGATTTGGATGGAATGGGAGCCCGAAGCGAGGTCGATAGTTTGGTTGACGGCATAAATAGGGAGGGAACAGCGTCTTACCAGCTCTGGGTGTATGAAGCTCTCTGTGCTCCCGGAGTCGAAGAGGCACGACGTGTTGTACCCGTTGATCTGGACCTCTGTCATCGAATTTCTCACATGCTTGGGGCGAGATTGGTCGAGGGTGACCGTGTTGAGTTGCGGGCTGCGTGGTGGGTGCCCGGGGGAGTTGAATTCTTCCGATCGGGCATCCTGTCGAGTAGATGCCGCTGCGTTCTGGCGAGCTTGATGCAGGAACACTGCGCTGAGTTGCGGGCCATGTGGTGACTGCCCGGGGAGGTCGTACTCCTCCGATGAGCTGTTTGAGTCTGGGGATGCAGCTAGGGCCCATGGATCGCACGTGGAGGGTGGTGATGAAGATGGCGTCCAAGATGGCGGCCCCCATGAATCGCACATGGCCGGCCGCATGGTGGAGGTTTGCCAAGATGGCGGCCCCCATGGAACGCACGTGGCAGGAGGGGGCGGAGCCTGAGCATAGGCCACAGCGTTTCGGGCCCCACTGGCCTGCTGGTGCTGGGGGCGATGTTTTTGGACTGTTGGGGTGTTGAGGGCTGGGGCCCTTCTGCCGAGGCACACTTTAGCATAGTGGCCTTTCTTCCCGCAGCTGCTGCAGGTCGCGGATCGGGCTGAGCAGTGCTGCCGCGGGTGCTGGCTTTGTCCACAGAAGTGGCAGACTGGAGCAGTTGAATAACTGGTTTGGGGAGCTGAATAGTGGCAGGCTGGAGCAGTTGAATAACTGGTTTGGCGAGCTGAGTAGCTGGCTGGGGGAGTTGAGCAATTAGCTGGAGCAGCTGGATAGTTTGAGTAGTTGACTGGGACAGTAGGACCGGCTGTGGCAGCGCAATAGCTGGGGGGCCTTGCGGCACAGGCTTGGGGGGTCCTCAGGTCGAGGGCCCATGTGGGGAAACGAGTTGAGCATGCGGAAGGAAACTTCCATCGTGATAGTAGCCTCTACGGTAGTCTCTAAGCCCTGGGCCCCATTTTCTAATAGTCTCTGGCGTACATAGCTAGATCGAAGCCCTGCTACAAAAACATCCCGCACAGCAAGCTCCCTATGTTCGGCCGCGGTTACGGCCTGGTAATTGCAGTCAATTGAGAGATTGTTCAACTCGCGTGGAAATTCAGCTAAAGTTTCAGTAGCCCGTTGTCGGCGAGCCGTGAACACATGGCGGGCAAAGACCTCGTTCATGGGCCTAATATACATTTTGTCCAAAATCGCCAGTGCAGCGATGTAGGAACCGGCTGGATTTAATTGTGTAGAAATTCTGTGGCTTACTCTCGCGTGCAGTAGGCTGAGCTTTTGTTCCTCCGTAGTTTCAGCGGTGCTGATTTCAGCCAGGTAGGCCTTAAAACATTTCAGCTAGTGGCAGAAGGTTTCTTTCGCCTCTGCATCCTGCGGATGAGTTCTAGACGTCCTGGTTTTAGAGCAGATTCCATGCTTTACTTCGGCAGCTTCTTAAGTGTATTAAATTGATGGAACCATCAATTCAGCGAACACGTGAAGTTGGATCTGAACAGTGGCTTTAATACACTTACAATAGAGCCAGCCTATTCGTCGTTGAACTTCAGGTGAACTGGCAGGCTGGCTCTAAGGCACTGATCTTTATACATCGGTCCCAGGGGGAGGAGTCCTGGGTGGAGCCAAGGGAGGAGCCCAGTACAAACTCTCGTGTACTCCCAGAGCGACTCCCCCTGGTGGTCGGATAGTGCAACTGCACTTACAATGGGTAGATAACGAACATATATACATGGAGTGATATTGGCAACTATATATAGTGTGAATCACATTCACCACAGAAACATCCTCCCAACATTTGAAATTAAGACCGATCTCTTAACATAGAGATTAGTGAAAATGTGGAACTCACTGCCACATGGAGTGGTTGAAGCAGAAAGCATTGGTGCAATAACAGGGAGAGACTGATGCAGAGTTGAGAGAGAAGGGAATAGAAGGAGATATGGACACAATGGGAAGAGGTAATTGGGGTGGGAGGAAGTTCTCAAGGGTAATTAAGGATGGGCAATAAATGCTGGCCTAGCCAGTGAAGTTCACAGCCGTGAACAAATAAACAAAATTTAATAAAAATGCCCATTATGCTATCATACTCCACGCAGCCCAACACATATTAGATCCAAACAGCTCCTTCCAAAATTTTAATAATTTTGCTTCTGTGGAAGCTCCACTGGTGCCCACTGTGACCTATCCTACTGCCATCAAAAACAAATACACAGAAACATTTGCTTCCGCTGCTTCTTCTAAAAATGGTATCAATCAGCATTAATTGGTACTGTATGGACTAGTTATCTGAAAAATATTTTTGTGGAACTATGTTTCCTGTACATTTGCTGTTTATGCAATTCAGGGAATTTGTAATACAGTAGCCAAATCCCTCCAAAGAGAGGTCAAGGCTGTCTTAAATAAACATTTAAAATGTTTCTTTCAAAATTCAAGAAAAAACTGTAACCATAGCAACGCACGTGAAGAGAGCTTGCTTATACTGTCCAGCTGACAATGTAACAATTGAGCATGCTCAATCTAGCACCATACACAAAAAATGTTGTCACTACAGCATTAATTTTATGGAATTATACAAACAGCACAGCACAGAAGTACGACATTCAGCCCAGTTAGTCTAAACCAATGTTTATTCTTATTTTCCATGATTTTACAAAATTTTGTTTATTTGTTCATGGGATGTGGGCGTCGCTGGCTAGCCCAGAATGTATTGCCCATCCCTAACTGCTCTTGAGAAGGTGGTGGTGAGGCGGAGCGTTGAACCGCTGTAGTCCACAGTGGTGTAGGTACACCCACTGTGCTGTTCGGGAGGGAATTCAGGATTTTCACCCGTGACAGTGAAGGAACGGCGATATATTCCCAAGTCAGGATGGTGAGTGGCCTGGAGGGGAACTTCCAGACGGTGTGGTTTCCTTGTGTCTTTTGACAGTTCGATAGCAAATTGATTCACGCCTGGCATGAATCTCAATTTCGGCCTTTCCTGCTATTTAACGCGCACACAGATCACACCGGGTACAACTTGGTGGTTAAATCGGGACCACAATGTTAAAAGGAGTGTAGGATCAGATGGACTTGAGAGTGCATGTGTATCAATTATTGTCTGTCATTGGGCAGTTTGAGAAAGCAGTTAATGAGACACTTTGGAATCCTTGGCTTTGTAAATAGAAGCATTGAGTATGGACACAAGGAAGTTACAATGAACCTTTAAAAAACACCTCCAGAATACTCCACTGTCGGGATTCTCTGTTCCCGCCAGCAACATACCCCCTGCCATGGGTTTCTGGGCAGCGCGGAGTGGCTACAATGGGAAATCCCATCGACAAGCAGCAGGGACAGAGAACCCCGCCACCAGCAAATGGTGAGCCATCGAGAATCACGCAGCTGGGGGACTGGAGAATCCAGCGCACTGGTTTGGCCTCAACTGGAGAATTGTGTCCCATTCTGGGCACTACACTTTACACAAGATGTAAAGGCATCAGGGAGGTTGCTGAAAAGGTTTGTCAGAGTAGTTCTAGGGAGGATGGAATTCAGTTAGGTGGCTAGATTGGGGAGGTCGGGCTGTTCTCCTCAGAAAAGAGAAAGTTGATGCCCAATTTGATAGAGTTATTCAAATTGATGAGGGCTTTGGACAGAGCAGATTGGGAGAAATTGTCCTCATTGGTGGATGACTTGAGAACCATTTTTCCAGACCACAGATGTTGGTCGTGATTCTACATTTTTCTATCTACACCATCTGAAAAACAATTTTTGTTTTTTTAATTTGCCCAATTACCATCACCTTTTGCCTTGCACCATAGCCCTTTTGTCACTTAATCTCTCCTGCCTTCCACCCTTTAACAAATCTTAGCTTTCTGCCTTTGACTTGGGCTTTTTTTTGTGTATCTGTACCTGCTTAAAATCTCTTGTATGTTCTTTCTGGTGTCGCACATTAGGCAAAACAGCTGGCTTGTAATGCAGAACAAGACAGCAGCGTGGGTTCAATTCCCGTACCGGCCTACCCGAACAGGCGCTGGAATGTGGCGACTAGGGCTTTTCACAGTAACTTCATTGAAGCCTACTTGTGACAATAAGCGATTATTATTATTATGCTTCTGGCAAAGGTTCATCAACCTGAAAAGCGGGAGAGGCCTAAAGCGTGAACTGCACCAGGCGCTGACCTGTTTGAGATCCAATCGGCAATCTGGGGGGCCAGCCTCGGTTGTGGTGGCCCGCCATGGAGGGTGGGAGGCATAGAGCATTGGGGGAGGGGAGGGGGGCGACCGTCTATAGTCTTGGCTGGATCTAATCATCCGTAGGTCTGCCTGCCAACCCATGGGTCGTGTGTTCCTGTTCCGGGGGCAACACTAGCCCCATCCGTTTGCCCCCGACCACCCAAATTCCCAGTGACCGTGAAGACCACTGGCCGTGTGGCTGAAGGCTAGTGCTTATACAGAATTGGCAATCATAGTGAAGTGAGCAACTCACATGGGTAGACATACCATGTAGCATGCAGGGGTGAGCACCTAGCATCACAATCAGAATTACTGCTGAGACACAGTGTCTGAACACTGCATGGAGCAACACTATGGATGCAGCGGCCAACACCCAAACACCCAGGAGCTGGGCCCCTGCATCAAGGACATTATCGTGACTGGTGGGTGGATGAGTACACTGGGAGGGGACCAGCACCCGGTCCAGTTAACATTATGTGCAAGCGTTTAGGGTACAGGGTGTGGAGTCCTGTGAGCAGGGGCCTGACTGCGGCCGGGATTGCGTGGGCAGGTGTGCCAGGGGGTGGGGGGAGCAATGGGAGGCTGGAGGATCCCAGGATGAAAGACATTGCTCGTTGTCAGGCTAGCACGGTAGCATTGTGGATAGCACAATCGCTTCACAGCTCCAGGGTCCCAGGTTCGATTCCGGCTTGGGTCACTGTCTCTGCGGAGTCTGCACATCCTCCCCGTGTGTGCGTGGGTTTCCTCCGGGTGCCCCGGTTTCCTCCCACAGTCCAAAGATGTGCAGGTTAGGTGGATTGGACATGATAAATTGCCCTTAGTGTCCAAAATTGCCCTTAGTGTTGGGTGGGGTTTCTGGGTTATGGGGATAGGGTGGAGGTGTTAACCTTGGGTAGGGTGCTCTTTCCAGGAGCCGGTGCAGACTCGATGGACCGAATGGCCTCCTTCTGCACTGTAAATTCAATGATCTATCAGGCTCTCCCAATTCGTTACAGATACTGAATGGCATGGATGATATTTTGGACCCACAGAACTTTCCCTAGTGGTGCTGCTGGCAGACCAGGTGTCCAGACGCCGGAGGTTGGCGGCAGCAGTGTTGAGAGAAGCTTGAGGTGGCAGCCCATGTGCTGGGCACGCTCCACTCCCTGAGGACCTGGATGCCCAGCAGGCCAGAGAGGGACCCAGAGGGGGAGGCCTGCGAGGGCCCATGGTGTACAGACATCCCTGGTCTTTCGAACAGATGATGGACAGAGTGTGCCGCAAGAGGCTCCACCTCAAGAAAGGGATGGTGTGACGCCTCTGCCATGTCCTTGTGGACGTGGCACCACGTGGAGGAGGAGGAGGATACCGGTTCCCGGTGACCATCAAGATCGCCGCAGCCCTGATCTTCTCCACCTCAGAATAATTCCAGAGCTCAAGCGAGGACTTGTGCGGCATCTCACAAGCTGCAGCCCACAAGTGCATCCATGAAGTCACAGATGCCCTGTTTGCCTCGATAGCAAACTATATAAACTTTGACATAGACCAAGCCCAACAGGATGCCCAGGCAGAAGGATTCTTCGCCCCAGGTCCAGAGGGTAATAGAAGGCACACATTTTGCCTTGCGCTTGCTGGGTCATCTGCGATTGCCCTACATCAACAAGAAGGGCTTCTACTCAAAGAAGAAAGATCAATGAACAATAAAAATCAGGAACAGGCCCTTCGGCCCTCCAAGCCTGTACCGGTCACGATACCATCCTTGGCAAGACCCTCAGCACTTCCTTGTGCCGTATCCCCCCATACCCATCCTGTCCATGTGTTTGTCAAGATGCCTTTTGAACGCCATTAATGTATCTGCTTCCACAACCTCTCCTGGCAACGCGTTCCAGGCAGTCAGCACCCTCAGTGTA
This sequence comes from Scyliorhinus canicula, assembly GCF_902713615.1. NCBI lineage: Eukaryota > Metazoa > Chordata > Chondrichthyes > Carcharhiniformes > Scyliorhinidae > Scyliorhinus > Scyliorhinus canicula. The sequence goes on along the minus strand of NC_052150.1, from coordinate 59,419,772 downwards.
AAAAACCTGCCTCGCACATCTCCTCTAAACTTTGCCCCATGGACCTTAAATCTGTGCCCCCTGGTGACTGACCCCTCCACCCTGGGAAAGAGAGCCTGCCCATCCGCTATATCCATGCTCCTCATTATCTTGTAGACCTCTATCAGGTCAGCTCTCAACCTTTGTCTTTCTAATTAAAACAGTCCGAGTCTATTCAGCCTCTCCACAGCCTCTCCTCTGCACCCTCTCCAAAGCCTCCACATCCTTCTGGTAGTGTGGCGGCGAGAATTGTGCGCAATACTCCAAGAGCAGCCTTACCAAGGTTCTATACAATTGTAGTATGAGTTGCCAGTTTTTATACTCAATGCCCTATCCAACGAAGGCAAGCATTCCATATGCTTTCTTGACTACCTTGTCCACATGTGTTGCCACCTTCAAAGACCTGTGGACCTGCACGCCCAGATCTCTCTGACTTTCTATATTCCTACGAGTTTTGCCATTTACGGTATATTTTTCCTCTATATTAGACTTATCAAAATGCATTACCTCACATTTGTCTGGATTAAACTCCATTTGCCATTTATCTGCCCAAGTCTCCAACCTATCTATATCCTGCTGTATCTTCTGACAATCCTCAACACTATCTGCCACTCCACCAACCTTGGTGTCATCCGTGAATTTACTAATCAGACCAGCTACATTTTCCTCCAAATCGTTTACGTACACTACAAATAAGAGAGGCCCCAGCACAGATCCCTGTCACAACTTTCCAAGCCAATTCTGTATCCATCTGGCCACCTCACCTCTGATTTGTACCAGTCTGCCATGAAGCACCTTGTCAAAGGCCTTACTGAAGTCCATGGAAACCACATCCACCCACCCCTCATCAATCATTTTTGTCACCTCCTCAGAAACCTTGATCAAGTTAGTGAGGCATGACCTCCCCTTCACAAAACTATGCTATCGCTTATGAGTCCATTTGTTTCCAAATAGGTATAAATCCTGCCCCTGAGAATTCTCTCCAATAATTTACCTGCTACCGACGTGAGGCTTACCGGCCTATAACTTCCAGGGTTATCACTGCTACCTTTCTTAAACAGGGAAGACAAGAGACGTTCATGAGGTGTTTCGTTGGTCGTGGTACACAGCAGTGATCAAATGGAGTGGAGTGCATCGGGGAGGTCCTCCAGCCAGCGGGAGACTGGGAAATTCCTGGACCGTAGGGCAGTAGGACGGTCTTCCAGCCCATTCCGTTCTCCCTCTCCACCTGCCCGTTTCCTCGGGGGTTATAACTGGTCATCCTGCTCGAGGCAATGCCCTTGCTGAGCAGGAAATGACGCAGTTCGTCGCTCATGAAGGAGGACCCCCTATCGCTGTGTATGTATGCGGGGAAACCAAACAGGGTAAAGATACTGTGGAGGGCTTTTATGACGGTGGCCGGGGTCATGTCGGGACAGGGGATGGCAAATGGGAACCAGGAGTACTCGTCAATCACATTCAGGAAGTACGCGTTGTGGTTGGTGGAGGGGAGGGGCCCTTTGAATTCCATACTGAGGCGCTCAAAGGGGTGGGAAGCCTTCACCAGCTGCACTTTCTCTGACCTACAGAAGTGCGGATTGCACTCCATGCAGATTTGGCAGTTCCTGGCGACGGTCCTGACCTCCTTGATGGAGTAGGGCAGGTTGCAGGTCTTGATAAAATGGAAGAATCGAGTGACCCCCGGGTGGCAGAGGTCCTCGTGGAGGGTGCGGAGTCGGTCCACTTGTGCGTTGGCACATGTGCCGCGGGATAGGGCATCAGGAGGCTTGTTTAGCTTCCCGGGACGATACAAGATCTCATAGTTGTAGGTGGAGAGCTCGATCCTCCACTGTAAGATCTTATCGTTCTTTATCTTGCCCCACTGTGCATTATCGAACATGAAAGGTACCGACCGTTGATCAGTGAGGAGCGAGAATCTCCTGCCGGCCTCCAATGCCGCACAGCTTCTACTATGGCCTGGGCCTCCTTTTCAACGGAGGAATGACGGATTTCTGAAGCATGGAGGGTGCGTGAGAAGAAGGCCATGGGCCTGCCCGCTTGGTTGAGGGTGGCCGCCAGAGCTACGTCGGACGCGTCGCTCTCGACTTGGAAGGGAAGGGATTCATCGATTGCGTGCATCGTGCCCATTGCGATGTCTGCTTTTATGCGACTGAAGGCCTGGCGAGCCTCTGCCGACAGGGGGAAAACAGTGGATTGGATTAGTGGGCGGGCCTTGTCCGCATAACTGGGGACCCACTGGGCATAATATGAAAAAAACCCCAGGCAACGTTTCAAGGATTTGGATCAGTGTGGGAGGGGAAACTCCATGATCGGGCGCATGAGCTCGGGGTCGGGGCCTATGACTCCATCGTGCACTACGTAGCTGAGGATGGCTAAACGGTCGGTGCTAAATACGCATTTCTCCTTATTATAGGTCAGGTTAAGGAGATTGGCGGTATGGAGAAATTTGCGGAGGTTGGTGTTGTGGTCCTGCTGGTCGTGGACGCAGATGGTGATGCTGTCGAGGTACGGAAACGTGGCCCGCAAACCGTACCGGTCAATTAATTCGGTCCATCTCGCGTTGGAAGACCGAGACCCCATTTGTGACACCGAAGGGAACCCTTAGGAAGTGGTAGAGCCGCCCATCTGCTTCAAATGCAGTGTACTTGCGGTCGTCCGGGCGGATGGGGAGCTGGTGGTAGGCGGATTTAAGGTCCACCGTGGAAAAGACCTTGTATTGTGCAATCTGATTGACCAAATCAGATATGCGGGGGAGAGGGTATGCGTCGAGCTGCGTATACCTGTTGATGGTCTGGCTATAATTGATGACCATCCTGTGCTTCTCCCCGGTCTTTACAATCCCTACTTGAGCTCTCCAGGGGCTGTTGCTAGCCTCAATAATACCTTCCTTCAGTAACCGCTGGACTTCCGACCCAATGGAGGTCCTGTCCTGGGCACTGTACTGTCTGCTCCTGGTGGCGACGGGTTTGCAATCAGGGGTGAGATTTGCAAAAAGGGAAGGCGGGTCAACCTTGAGGGTCGCGAGGCTGCAGACAGTGAGGGGGGTATAGGGCCGCCGAATTTAAAGGTTAAACTCTGGTGGTTGCATTGGAAGTCCAATCCCAGGAGCGTGGCAGCGCAGAGGTGAGGGAGGACGTGGAGTCGGAAATTCTTAAATTTTCTTCCCTGGACTGTGAGGGTAGCTATGCAGTACCCCTTGATCTCGACAGAGTGAGACCCGGAAGCCAGGGAGATTCTTTGATTAACTGGGTGTATGGGGAGGGAGCAGCGCCTTACCGTGTTGGGGCGTATAAAGCTCTCTGTGCTCCCGGAGTCGATCAGGCAGGATGTCTTGTGTCCGTTGATGAGCACAGTCGTCGTGGCGGTTGAAAGAGTTTGTGGCCGAGACTGGTCCAGTGTCACCGAGACGAGTCGTGGCAGAAGCAGAGTTTCCTCGGGTGGTGTGCGGTCATCCGAATCGGGGTTCTGAGACTCCAGCCAAGATGGCGGTGCCCAAGGGTCGCACATGGCTGGGGGTGGGCAAGATGGTGGCGCCCGGGGTCCGCACCTGGCTCGCGGGATCGAAGATGGCGGCGCCCACGGGCCGTACATGGCCTGCGATGGGAGTTGTGGCGGCGGCCCCGGTTCACCCCTGGAGACAGCGGCGACCGCCCGAGCCTGGCATACCGCCACGAAATGCCCCGTTTTGCCACAGCCTTTGCAAATGGTGGAACGGCCGGGCAGCGTTGCCTGGGGTGCTTGGCTTGCCCGCAAAAATAACAGCGGGGCCCCCCGGGATTGCCTGGCAGCCACGCGGCACAAGCTTGTGGGGGGATGGGGGATGCATCGGGGTTGGCCGCGGGTGGGTTCCACGCTGCCCAAGGGGCTGCTGCGCGGTCGGGGACGTAAACGCGGGCGTTGCGGGAGATCACATCTAGGGAGCTTGCGAGGACCCGTGCTTCCTTGAGGCCTAGTGTCTCTTTTTCTCGCAGCCGCTGACGGATTTGGAAGGATAGCGTACATGCAACGAATGCATCCCAGATTAAAAGTTTGGTGTGGTCTTTGGCTGAAACTTGCGGACAGACACAGTTCCTACCTAGTACCAGAAGTGTGCGGTAGAATTCGTCGAGCGATTCCCCTGGGATTTGTCGTCTGGTCGCTAGTAGATGTCGGTCGTAAACCTGATTGACTGGGCGGATGTAGTGTCCTTTCAACAGGGCCATCACGGCCTCGAAATCGTCCGCATCCTCGATGAGCGTAGATCTCTGGGCTCACCCTCGAGTGGAGAATTTGCAGTTTCTGATCCTCCGTAGGTGTAGTTGCGGCCGTCCTGAGGTAGCCGTTGAAGGACGTCAGCCAGTGTTTGAAGGTCACCGCTGAGTTTGCCACGTGGGGGCTAAGTTGCAGACACTCCGGCTTGATGCGGAGCTCCATTCTTCAAATCTAGTCCAATAAATTGATGCACGATCAATAACTCTTGAAGCGCACATGGAATGTGAGGGGGCTGAATGGTCCGGTGAAGCGATCCCGGGTCTTGGCTCACTTGAGGGGGTTGGGAGCGGATGTGGCTATGCTCAAGGAGACGCACCTCAGGGTTACGGATCAGGTGAGGCTAAGAAAGAGTTGGGTGGGACAGGTGTTTCACTCGGGGCTTGATGCAAAGAACAGTGGGGTGGCAATTTTGGTCGGTAAGAGCCTGTCGTTCGTTGCGTCCAAAGTGGTGGCGGATAGTGCAGGTCGATATGTGATGGTGAGTGGGAGACTTCAGGGGGAGCGGGTGGTCTTGGTTAATGTTTATGCCCCCAACTGGGACAATGTGGGCTTCATGCGGCGAATGCTGGGCCTGAACCCGGACCTGGAGACAGGGGGATTGATCCTGGGTGTGGACTTTAACTGGATCGCTCGAAGTCTAGGATGGGCAGGAGGCCGGCAGCGGCCTCGGTGCGGAGGGGGTTCATGGATCAGATGGGAGGGGTGGACCCTTGGAGGTTTTTGAAGCCGGGGGGGGTAGGGAGTTCTCCTTTTTCTCCCATGTCCATAAGGCGTACTCCCAGATTGACTTTTTCGTGCTTAGCAGGGCGCTGATCCTGAGGGTGGTGGGGGCGGAGTATTCGGCGAGAGCCATTTCTGATCATGCCCCACATTTGGTGGACCTGGAGCTGGGGGAGGGGAAGGATCAACGCCCGCTGTGGAGGCTGGAAGTGGGGCTTTTGGCAGAGGAGGAAGTGTGCGGGCGGATCCGTAGGGGTATAGAGGGGTATCTGGAAACCAATGACAACGGGGAGGTGCAGGTTGGGATGGTTTGGGAAGCACTAAAGGCAGTAGTTAGAGGGGAGCTGATATCTATTCGGGCGCACAGGGAGAGGGGGGAGCGGGTCAAGAGGGAGAGGCTGGTGGAGGAGATGGTCAGGGTGGATAGGAGATATCCCGGAGGAGGGGCTTCTGAGGGAGCGGCGCAGTCTCCAGGCGGAGTTTGACATTTTAACCACCCGTAAGGCGGAGGCGCAGTGGAGGAGGGCACAGGGGGCGGTGTATGAGTACGGGGAGAAGGCAAGTCGGATGTTGGCTCACCAGCTCCGGAAGCGGGAGGCAGCTAGAGAAATTGGGGGAGCCACGGATGCAGGTGGGAACTTAGTGCGGGGTGGAAAGGACATCAATGGGGTGTTTAGATTCTTTTATGAGGGGCTGTACCGGGCGGTACCCCCGGGGAAGCAGGCGGGATGGACCGCTTTTTGGATAAGCTGGAGTTCCCAAGAGTAGGGGACGAGCGGGTGGCGGGTTTGGGGGCCCCAATTGAGTTGGAGAAGTTGGTGGAGGCGCTGGGAAGCATACAGACAGGGAAAGCGACGGGGCCTGACGGGTTCCCGGTGGAATTTTATAATAAATTTTCAGATTTGCTGGACCCACTGCTGGTGAGGACCCTGAATGAGGCCAGGGAGGGGGGGGGGGGCTTTGCCCCCGACCATGTCCAGGGCAATTATCTCTTTGCTCCTGAAGCGGGACAAGGACCCCCTTCAGTGTGGGTCTTATAGGCCGATCTCGCTCCTTAATGTAGATGTCAAGTTGTTGGCAAAGGTGCTGTCCAGGAGGGTGGAGGATGTGGTCCCGACGGTGATCCATGAGGACCAAACGGGGTTTGTAAAGGGGAGACAATTGAATGCCAACGTGCGGAACATAGAACATAGAACATTACAGCGCAGTACAGGCCCTTCGGCCCACGATGTTGCACCGTCCTGTGAAACCCTTCTAAAGTCCCTCTACACTATTCCCTTATTGTCCATATGCCTATCCAATGACCATTTGAATGCGTTTAGTGTTGGCGAGTCCACTACTGTTACAGGCAGGGCATTCCACGCCCTTACTACTCTCTGAGTAAAGAACCTACCTCTGACATCTGTCCTATATCTATCTCCCCTCTATTTAAAGCTATGTCCCCTCGTGCTGGACATCACCATCCGAGGAAAAAGGCTCTCAATGGCCACCCTATCTAATCCTCTGATCATCTTGTATGCCTCAATTAAGTCCCCTCTTAACCTTCTTCTCTCTAATGAAAACAGCCTCAAGTCCTTCAGCCTTTCCTCATATGATCTTCCCTCCATACCAAGCAACATTCTTGTAAATCTCCTCTGTACTCTTTCCAATGCTTCCACATCCTTCCTATAATGTGGACACCAGAACTGCACACAATACTCCAAATGCGGCCGCACCAGAGTTTTGTACAACTGCAACATGACCTCATGGCTCCGAAACTCAATTCCTCTACCAATAAAAGCTAACACACCGTACGCCTTCTTAACAACCCTCTCAACCTGGGTGGCAACTTTCAGGGATCTATGGACATGGACACCAAGATCTCTCTGCTCGTCCACACTACAAAGAATCTTACCATTAGCCCAGTACTCTGCCTTCCTGTTATTCCTTCCAAAATGAATCACCTCACACTTTTCTGCATTAAACTCCATTTGCCACCTGTCAGCCCAGCTCTGCAGCTTATCTATGTCCCTCTGTAACTTGTAACATCCTTCTGCACTGTCTACAACTCCACTGACTTTAGTGTCATCTGCAAATTTACTCACCCATCCTTCTACGCCCTCCTCCAGGTCATTTATAAAAATGACAAACAGCAGTGGCCCCAAAACAGATCCTTGTGGCACACCACTAGTGACTGGACACCAGTCAGAGCATTCCCCATCAACCACCACTCTTTGTCTTCTATCAGCAAACAATTTCTGATCCAAACTGCTAAATCACCCTAAATCCCATGCCTCTGTATATTCTGCAATAGCCTACCGTGGGGAACCTTATCAAACCCTTTACTGAAATCCATATACACCACATCAACTGCTTTACCCTCATCCACCGGTTTGGTCACCTTCTCGAAGAACTCAATGAGGTTTGTGAGGCACGACCTACCCTACCCTAGTGGCTTTTTTTAGAAGGGTGAATAAGTCGATTCTGGGGTTTGTGTGGGCGCGGAAGGCCCCGAGAGTAAGGAGGGTATTTTTGGAGTGAAGAAGGGAGGTAGGGGGCCTGGCGCTGCCCAACCTGTGTGGATATTATTGGGCGGCGAACGTGGCGATGATTCGCAGGTGGGTGACGGAAGGGGAGGGTGACGCATGGAAGAGGCTGGAGGTGGCATCCTCTGCGGGTACGAGTCTGGAGGCTTTGGTGACGGCCCCACTTCCACTTCCCCCAGCAAAGTATTCCACGAGTCCGGTGGTGGTTGCGTCGCTCAAAATCTGGGGATAGTGGAGGCGACATAGGGGGGAAGTGAAGGCCTCAATTTGGGCCCCGATATGGGGCAATCACCGTTTTGCGCCAGGGAGAACGGGTGGGGATTTGGGAGTTGGCATAGGGTAGGCATCAGACAGTTTGGGGACCTCTTCGTGGATGGGAAGTTCGCGACTCTGGAGGAGCTGGTGGGGAAGTGGAACCTCCTCCCTGGGAACGCTTTTAGGTATATGGAGGTCAGGGCCTTTGTTAAGAGGCAGGTGACTGGGTTTCCGCGGCTGCCGCCAAGGGGGGTGCAGGACAGGGTGCTTTCGGGGATGTGGGTCGGGCAAGGGAAGATCTCAGCTATTTACCAGCTGATGCAGGAGGAGGAGGAGGCCTCAGTAGAAGAGCTCAAAGCGAAGTGGGAGGAAGAGCTAGGGGAAGAGATTGAGGATGGGACGTGGTCGGACGTCCTGGAAAGGGTGAATTCTTCCTCTTGCGCACGGCTCAGCCTAATTCAGCTGAAGGTGCTGCATAGGGCTCACATGATGGGGGCAAGGATGAGCCGGTTCTTCGGAGGGGAAGACAGGTGTGGGAGGTGTTCGGGTGGCCCGGCAAACCACACCCATATGTTTTGGGCATGTCCGGCTCTGGAGGGGTTTTGGAAGGGGGTGGCGGGGATTTTGTCGGAAGTGGTTGGGTCTAGGGTCAGGCCGGGCTGGGGGCTCAAGATCTTTGGGATAGCTTCGGAGCCGGGAGTGCAGGAGGTGAGAGAGGCCGGCATTCTGGCCTTTACGTCTCTAGTAGCCCGGCGCAGGATTCTGTTACAGTGGAGGGATACGCGGCCCCCCGAGTTCTACCTGGGTCAACGACATGGCTGGGTTCATCAAGTTGGAGAGGATGAAATTTGCCCTGAGGGGGGTCGGTACAGGGGTTCTTTCGGCGGTGGCAGCCCTTTCTCGATTTCCTGGCGAAGGGGTAGAGAGTGGTCGGTCTCAGCAGCAACCCGGGGGGGGGGGGGGGGGGGGGGGGGGGGGGGGGGGGGGGGGGGGGGGTGGTTTGGGGATGGTTGGGGGTTTGTTTTTGCGGCAGTGGTGTGGTGGTATGATTAGCATAGCTGCCTGCCATTGGTGCAGAACACCAGCTTGCCATTGGCCCTGGTCGGTCATGTGCCTCTCGGCCGGTTGGTTGAGACCAGTCATGTGACAGCTCCCTGATTGGTCGAGAGGCTGAGTTAACCCCGCCCTGGGGGCGGGGTATAAATACCAAGTACTCCCGGCGGTCGTCCTTATACTGTAATCGCCCGCAGGGCTAACATCTAGCTGATTAAAGCCATACTTTTGTCCAGCAACTCGTCTCGCGTTCAATTGATGGTACATCAATTTAATCAGCTAGAAATTTGAAGATGGAGCTCTGGATCAAGCCCGAATGCCTCCGCATCAGCCCGCAAACTCCGAACGCATCGGAAATCTTCAAGCATTGGCTGGCGTGTTTCGATGGCTACCTGGCGACCGCAAGCAGCCCCCCCCACCATGGCACAGAAGCTTCATATTCTCCATTCCAGCGTGGGCATGGCGGCGATTATAGGGGAAGAAAAAGAGTACGATGCGGCCATGGATAAGCTGAAAGGACAGTTTCTTAAGCCAGTAAACCAAATGTTCGCCTGACATCTGCTGGCTACCAGACAACAGTTCCCCGGTGAGTCCTTAGATGATTTTTACCGGGCCCTCGCTGTCCTGGGGAGGAATTGCGCCTGCCTCCAAGTTTCAGCCATTGAGCACATGGAACTTCTGATCAGAGATGCTTACGTGGCTGGGATGCAGTCCCCCGCTATCCGCCAGCAGATGCTGGAAAAAGACGACCTCAGCCTAACTGAGGCACGGACTCTCTCCACCTCCCTGGAGGTCGCCGACTTAAACGCCCACGCCTATGTCCCCAGCCGCGCTCCAGCACCCTGGGCCTCCTGGCACGCTTCCCCACCGCCATCCCCCGCTCCCGAGACCAGTCATGTGACGGCTCCCTGATTGGTCGAGAGGCTGAGTTACCTCGCCTCCAGGGCGGGGTATAAATACCCAGTATTCCCAGCGGTCGTCCTTATACTGTAATCGACCGCAGGGCTAACATCTAGCTGATTAAAGCCTTACTTTTGTCCAGCAACTCGTCTCGCGTTCAATTGATGGTACGTTAGTGGGTTTGTTATGTTATTTTCTTCTTTCTTGTATTGCTATTTATTATTATTTATTTTGTGGGGGGAAGAGTTCTTTTCTGGTTTTGTTTTGGCGTGGAAACACGCCTTGTTTGTTATAAATTGCGGGGAGAAAATTTGTTATTTTTGTTATTGTTATTGTTATTAAAAAACTTGAATAAAAATTATATTTTAAAAAAATAACTGTCAAAGCGAGATTGGAGTACAATTGAAGGCTTTATTGGACTAGATGGTTCCCCAGCAGCGCAGGTGCAGAATTCAGCAGCTAGGGAGACACACAGTCTTATACTCCGCCTTACTGGGCGGAACCAGCAGGCGGGCTTCACCAATGGTCTTACAGTATCAGGTACCTCCACCAAAGGTCTTCTAGCATCGGGTACCTCCAACCTACGTACCGTAATACCCCTAATACCGACTACCACACCCGCCGATGTGTGTGTCTCTTCGCTGGTGTAGGATGGGGATGACATCTCTGCCACGGCTACAATGGTTGCATCCTCAGAGCTCTCCTCCAAGGTAGTCTCATGGGAGGCAGGGGGGGCCATCCCGGCGCCGTTGGCTGCAGGTCCTGCTGGAGAATGGACATATGGTGCAGGATGCTCTCAGCCCACGCCGGGCCGGCGAATCGCTGGCCCGGGTGCGAATCGCTCGACGCCAGTGCGCTGATTTTCCGGTGAACACCCCGGCAATTCTGTGCCCCCGCCGCCCATTTGACACTGTTATCGGCAGCTGGAGCAGCGTGGGTCGCTCCAGTGCCGTGCTGGCCTCCTGTAGGGCTCGGAATAGCTGCTCCTGGGGGCCTGTTGACGCCGTCGTAAAACGCGACTGCGTTTATGACGGCGGCAACACTTAGCCTCAGGATCAGAGAATCCCGCCCATGGTCACTCTGGGTGGCATTAACAACTCATGTTAGATAGTTCATCTGGGTGGAGGCAGGTGGACCCTTACCTCTGCACCATGCGTCGATCTCCAAGTTGGTGACCGATCTGTCCACCCCTGTAACCTCAAGGGCCCGTTCCTTGTAGGGGTGAGGATTCTGATGTCTGGCATCCTGCCGCCCATCTGGGCCCTCTCCCATCGGTTGTGGGCCATCTTCTCCTGTGGGGACACAGAGGGGTTACCTGGTGAGAGGAGGCTAGGGCTTGGGGATTGTGGGCAGGGGCTTGGGGGGGGGGAGAATGGGGGTAGGAATACAGGGGGAGAGTATGTGGGCAGGGAGGGGGGAAGTGTCCGGGGTCCAGTTCAAACTCACCTGAGCAGCTTGGTGGAGGTCGTTGCTCTTCTTGCGGCATTCGGTACCGATCCTCCTGGTCACACACCCCAAGCTGACATCCGCTGCCACTTCATTTGTTTAAGAGGGGTAGCAAGGAAAATCCAGGAAATTACAGGCCAGTGAGCCTGTATCAGTGGTAGAGAAATTATCGGAGAGCATTCTTCGAGCTTGGATTTGCTCCCGTTTGGAAGCAAGTCGATGTATTGACGAGAGGTGACATGGTTTTCTAAGGGGAGGTCATGGCCGGGATTCTCTGAGACTGCACCGGGTCGGAGAATCGGTGGTGATGCCGGATATTTCCCGGCACGCCTCTCCGACGGCGGGACGTGATTCTCTGGTGACCGGAGAATTGGCGGCAATCGCGTGCGCAGGGTTGACTTGCCGTCGGTCAGGGGTCGTTTCCCGAAGGTTGACCGGCCGAATTCCTGCCGATTTCCACCGGCATGGTTCCAACCTGGTAGCACCCGACGGGAACTCGGACCCGCAGCCACGCTTGTGGGGGCGCGGAGGGGATCTCTGGGTGGGGGGTGGGGGGCTGCACGACAGCCAGGCCCGCCATTGGGGCTACCGATCGGCGGGTGCGTGCGTGCATGATCTGGAATGGGCCTACCTTCTTGCACGGGCCTGCTGTGTCGCTACACCATGTTGCGTGGGGCAGGTGTGGAAACGGCCACCACACGCATGTGCGGATCCATGCTGGCAGTGCAGGGCCGCGTATCACCACCGGAGCAGCGCGCAGCACTTTGGCGCCATGCTGGCCCCCTGAGGTCCACTGAATCACTGGGCCAAGAGGCCCCTTGACGCCGACGTGAAACACTCCGGTGGTTTTGGAGAATCCCTGCCCATGTCTCTCCAGCTTGAACAAGCTTTTTGAGGAAGGAGGAAGATTCTTGATGAAGGTGGGGCAGTGGATGTTGTCCACATGGACTTCAGTAAGGCCTTTGATGAGGCCCCTCAATTGGTCACCTGAGGAAGGAGCAGTGCTCCGAAAGCTCGTGTTTGAAACAATCCTGTTGGACTTTAACCTGGTGTTGCAAGACTTCTTACTGTGCTCACCCCAATCCAACGCCGGCATCTCCACATCGAGGCCCCTCCAGGCAGACTGGTACAAAAAGGTGAAGTTACATGGGATAAGAGGTGAGTGGCAAGATGTACATAGAACCGGCTTGGTCATAGAAGGTAGCAGTGGAAGGGTGATTTTCTGAATGGAGGGCAATGACTAGTGGTGTTCCGCAGGGATCAATGCTGCACTTTTGCTGATGTCGTACATTTAATTGATTTGGAGGAAAATATAACTGGTCAGATTCGTAATTTTGCGGACGACACGAATTTTGGTGGAATTGTGGACAATGATGAGGACTGTCAGACGATACAGCACGATGATATAGATCGTTCGGAGACTTGGGCAGCGAGATGGCAGATGGAGTTTAATCCGGACAAATGTGAGGTAATGATTGTGGAAGGTCTAATACAGGTGGGAACTATACAGTAAATGGCAGAACCCTAATGAGTATTGACAGGACGAATTCCGGTGGCGACCATGAGGGAGTAGGTCGCACATTTGGTGGCTCCCACTCGTGACGAATTTTTTGGACCTTTTCCCCTGTCTTTTTTCAGAATTTTGTTGAGGTGTCGGTGGTGGCTGAGACCGTGAGGAGAAATCCCACCCAGTATATGAGACACGGTACAGAAGTGGACGTAGGGAAGGAAGAACCGAATCGAGCAGACACGTGAAGATTCTGCAGCAAAGGAAAGCATGGTGGATCTGCAGAGTATTGGCTCGGTGACCCAGTGGACACCAGACCAGCTGGTGGAGTTTGTTTGGGAGGACTTCGCCAAGCACAAAAAGGAATGGCTGGACCCGATCAAGGAGTCGATCACTCGGGTGGAGCAAAGACTGGAAGCCCAAGATCGGGCGGTCCAGAGGGTGGAAGAAATGGTGGCTCAGCGTCAGGAACACCTAACTGCACTGGGGGGGCTGATGAAAGAGCAACAGAAAAGGCTGCAAGACAAGGTGGAGGACCTAGAGAATAGGTCCCACCGGCAGAACTTGAGGATCGTTGGCCTCCCTGAGGGATGTGAGGGAACGGGCTTATGTGGCGAATATGCTCGAGAAGTTAATGGGCGAGGGGTCGCTTTCTAGACTCCTGGAAATGGACAGAACACTTGCGAGATTGCCGCGGGCAAATGAGCCACCGAGGGCGATGGTGGAACGAATGCACAGATACCTGGATAAGGAGCAGATTTTGCGTTGGGCCAAGCAGACATGAAGCTCATCACCTCCATACTCTCAGAACGCCTTGATCCACTGCAATTCGCATACCGCCGCAACCGATCCACAGCAGACACCATTTCCCTGGCCCTACACTCATTCCTTTTGTTTTTATAAATGTTTTTTATTGGGTTTTTGAACAAGGTATAATTACCGTTATGTACACAAGATAAGAAACACATATATATATATATATATATATATAGATAGATACACATATATAGAAGAGAAGGGCACAACCCAACAAACCAAAGAGAAGAACATAATACATAGTAAAAAGAAATACAATAAAATATGAAATAGAATAACTGGTAGGGTATTGTGCACCAGCTCGACAGCGGCAGCTCTGTACACCTGCCAAAAGTTATTTACACCCGTAAGTAGGCGACTGTTTGCGGGGGGGGGGATTGGGGAGGCAAATATACATTTGAGTGCCGGGGCGGTAATTACAGTGTGCGATACTTGGCTGTGTTTCGTTTTGTTGTCGCCTGCTTCTCCCGGACGGATCTCGCTGCCGTCTCGCGCTCGCCTCCGCTTCTGCTGCTCCTCCCGTCCTCTGTCTTTATTTTCCTCATTCCCCGGTCCTGGAGATGTCATGCACATTTTGGTATCCCGTGCCTTCTTTCCGGCTCCCATTTCCCTGCCCCCACCCCCACCCCCGCTGGTTCTCCTCTCTTGTTCCCCCCCTCTCCACGGTTCACCTTTCTTTCCTCAGGTTTAGCTGTCTCCCCCCCACTCCCTCTTCCCCCCCCCCCTCCCCCCCCGTGGTTCACCTTTCTTTCAGGTTTAGCTGTCTCCCCCCCACCCCCCCCACCTCCCTCCCTCCCTACCGGTCTATCTCTCCCTTTCATGCCTTGGCTACTTTCCCCTGATTCTTGGCTACTTTCCCCTGATTTTTGGCTACCTGGCTATTCTTCCTCTTGCTCGTTGGTCACAAACAGGTCCCGGAACAGTCGCGTGAATGGCTCCCACGTTCTGGAAGCCGTTGTCTGACCTTCGGATGGCGAATTTGATTTTCTCCATTTGAAGAGACTCGGGGAGGTCGGACAGCCAGTCTGCAGCTCTGGGTGGTGCTGCTGACCGCCAGCCAAACAGGATTCTACGGCGCCTACACTCATTCCTAGAGCATCTCGTCAACAAGAACTCCTACATCAGACTCCTATTTATTGACTACAGCTCCGCCTTCAATACCATAATCCCAGCCAAGCTCATATCAAAGGTCCAAAACCTAGGACTTGGCTCCTCACTCTGCAACTGGATCCTCGACTTTCTGAACCACAGACCACAATCAGTAAGAATAAACACCAACACCTCCTCCACAATAGTCCTCAATACCGGGGCCCCGCAAGTCTGCGTACTTAGCCCCCTACTCTATTCCCTGTACACACACGGATGCGTGGCAAAATTTGGTTTCAACTCATCTACAAGTTTGCTGACGATACGACCATAGTGGGCCGGATCTCGAATAACGACGAGTCAGAATACAGGAGGGAGATAGAGGACCTAGTGGAGTGGTGCAGCGACAACAATCTATCCCTCAATGCCAGCAAAACTAAAGATCTGGTCATTGACTTCAGGAAGCAAAGTACTGTACACACTCCTGTCAGCATCAACAGGGCCGAGGTGGAGATGGTTAGCAGTTTCAAATTCCTCGGGGTGGACATCTCCAAAAATCTGTCCTGGTCCACCCACGTCGATGCTACCACCAAGAAAGCACAACAGCGCCTATACTTTCTCAGGAAACTAAGGAAATTCGACATCTCCACATTAACTCTTACCAACTTTTACAGATGCACCATAGAAAGCATCCGATCTAGCTGCATCTCAGCCTGGTATGGCAAATGCTTGGCCCAGGACCGCAAGAAACTTCAGAGAGTCGTGAACACAGCCAAGTCCATCACACAAACCTGCGTCCCATCCATTGACTCCATCTACACCTCCCGCTGCCTGAGGAAAGCGAGCAGCATAATCAAAGACCTCTCCCACCCGGCTTACTCACTCTTCCAACTTCTTCCATCGGGCAGGAGATACAGAAGTCTGAGAAAACGCACAAACAGACTCAAAAACAGCTTCTTCCCCGCTGTTACCAGACTCCTAAATGACTCTCTTATGGACTGACCTCATTAACACTACACCCTGTATGCTTCATCCGATGCCAGTGCTTATGTAGTTACATTGTATACCTTGTGTTGCCCTATTATGTATTTTCTTTTATTCCCATTTCTTCCCATGTACTTAATGATCTGTTGAGCTGCTCACAGAAAAATACTTTTCACTGTACCTCGGTACACATGGCAATAAACAAATCCAATCCAGACATGGAGCTGTAAGTGGGAGAATAACATTCTGCGCCTCTACCAAGATCTGGGTGCGGACCTGGTCAAGAGCAGGTTTCAACTGAGTGAAATCAATCCTTTTCAAGAGGAAGGTGAAGTTTGGTGTACTTTATCCAGCTCGTTTATGGGTCACCTAAGAAGAGCGGCAATTTTACTTTGAGTCGCCGGATGAAGCAATGGACTTTGTGAAAAGCAAAGGTCTGGATAGAGACTGAGGTGGCTGATCATTCTGTCGGGATTCTACTAAAGTTGTTCTTATTTTTGCATTATATGAGAAATGCCTTTTGTCATTTTTCTTGTGCTGTCGCTAAATTTTGTGAGTTAACTTTATACTGGTGGGGGAAGGGTGGGTGAATCTTTGATGTTATTTTTTTGGATGTGTTTGGGTGGAAAGGTGCCTTTCGAATGGGTCTGTCTGAGCGGGGGAGGGGGCGGGAACAATAGGAGGCAAGATGCCTGGCGCCATGGGGGGGGGGGGGGGGGGGAGTCACTAAGCCAGCTGGGCAGGTTGGCTCATGGAAGGACAGTGGGGGGTGAGCAGATGTTTTGTTTGTTGAAGGGGGTTGCATTTATTGTGCCGTTAATGTGGGGGGTTGGGGGGAAATTGCTATGCCCTCAGGGGAGGGGTGGTTGCTTGGAGATAAATGGTAGGTCAGGGACGGAGGCTACCACGTGGGCAGGCCGGAGGGAGCACACGGCACAAGCTGGAAGCTGGCCTAGGAAGGGGGATGGTTGATTGGCGGGGAGGATAAGAAGCCTCCCGATCAGGCTGATCACGTGGAATGCACGAGGGCTAAATGGGCCGATTAAGAGGGCTCGCGTGTTCACACATCTGAGGGGATTGAAGGCGGATGTGGTACTGCTACAGGACTGAGGAAGGGGTGGGTCGGGCAGGTATTTCACTCGGGGCTGGACTCTAAGAGTAGAGGGGTCGCAATCCTGATTAATAAGCGAGTGTCATTTGAGGCGGGGAGAATAGTTGCGGATATGGGAGGTAGATATATCATGGTTAGCGGGAAGCTGGAAGGGTTGCCGGTGCTGCTTGTGAATGTTTACACACCAAACTGGGATGATGTGGAGTTTGTAAGACGGATGTTAGGGAAGATCCCGGATCTGGATTCACACAAGCTGAGCATGTGGGGGGACTTCAATACGGTCATTGACCCAAGGCTGGACCGGTCAAGTTCAAGGACAGGCAGGGTGCCGGCAATGGCTCAGGAACTAAAGGGCTTCATGGAGCAGATGGGTGGGGCAGAGTCATGGAGGTTTGGATGGCCAGGAACGAAGGCGTTCTACTTCTTCTCACATGTACATAAAGCATACTCCCGGAATGACTTTTTTATTTTGGACAGGGCTTTACTGGCAGGGTGGTTGACACCGAGTATTCGCCGATTGCTTTGTCGGACCGTCCCCACATTGGGTGGACCTACAGGTGAGCAAGGAGGGTGGCCAGCGCCCACAATGGAGATTGGATGTGGGACTGTTAGCGGACGAGGGGGTGTGCGGGCGGGTGAGGGAATCCATCCAGAACTACCTGGAGATTAACGATACGGGAGAGGTCTCAGCAGCAATGGTTTTGGTTCGCACAGAAGGCAGTGGTCAGAAGGGAGCTGATTTCGATTCAGACAAGAGGTATGCAGGAGGTAGGATTACAGAAGGAACGACGGAGGCTACAGGTGGAATTTGGCTTGTTATCTACGGGGAAGGCGGTGGAGCAGTTGAGGAAGGCGAGGAGGGCGATATATGAGTGTATGAGAAGGCTAGTAGAATGATGGCACACCAGCTCAGGAAAAGGGAGGCAGCTAGGGAGATAGGGAGAGTGAAGGACAGAGGAGGGAACAGAATCTTGGATCCAACAGGGGTTAACGGGGTGTTTAAGGAGTTCTACAGCAGGCTATATGAGTCGGAACCACCAGCGGGAGTGGAAGGAATGAGGCAATTTCTGGGAGGGCTTGAGTTCCCGAAAGTGGACGAAGGGTTTGTAGAAGGGCTGGGAGCCCCAAGAGGGATTGAACAAATAGCAGATGGACTGGAGGCCACAGAGTCAGGCAAGGTCCCGAGACCAGATGGTTACCTAGTGGAGTTCTATTTTTATTTTTTTTCACAAATGTAGAGTACCCAATTCATTTTTTCCAATTAAGGGGCAATTTAGCGTGGCCAATCCACCTACCCTGCACATCTTTGGGTTGTGGAGGCGAAACCCATGCAAACACGGGGAGGATGTGCAAACTCCACACGGACAGTGAGCCAGAGGCGGGATCGAACCTGGGACCTCGGCGCCGTGAGGCTGCAGGGCTAACCCACTGCGCCACCATGCTGCCACCATGCTGCCCTCCCAGTGGAGTTTTATAAAACGTTCTCCGAGATGCTGGGCCCACTGTTGGTGAGGACGTTTAACGAGGCAAGGGAGCGCGGTGTTCTTCCCCCGACAATGCCACAGGCCTGAATCTCACTGATCCTGAAGCGGGAGAAGGACCCTGGGCTATGCGGGTCTTACAGGCCGATCTCCCTGTTGAATGTTAATGCCAAACTGTTAGCGAAAATCTTGTCCTCAAGGATAGAAGACTGTGTCCCGGTGGTGATAGGGGAAGACCAGACGGGGTTCGTTAAGGGTAAGCAGCTAAGGGCCAATGTTAGAAGGCTCTTGAATGTAATTATGATGCCCCCAGAGGGAAAGGAGGTAGAGGTAGTGGTTGCATTGGACGCGGAGAAGGCCTTTGACCGGGTGGAATGGAACTATCTGTGGGAGGTTTTGGGGTGGTTCAGGTTTGGGCGGGGTTTCATCGACTGGGTCAGGCTGCTGTGCCAGGCTCTAGAGGCGAATGTTTGCACAAATAGGCTGACGTCAGGCTATTTCAGACTGCACCGGGGGACTAGGCAGGGAACGCAGGGTCTCATTATAACGCCGACGACCTGCTCCTGTATGTTTCCGATCCATTAGAGGGGATGGGAGAGATCATGAGGATGTTAGGGGAATTTAGCTGTTTTTCAGAGTTCAACTTGAAGGGGGATGGCCTAGGAAGGAAGCGAGATGTTTGCGATCCAGGCAAGGGGGCAGGAGAGGAGACTGGGAGAGCTGCCATTCAGAGTGGTGGGAGGAAGCTTCCGTTATTTAGGGAAACAGGTGGCACGAGACTGGGGGCTGTTACATTAACTAAATTTGACCCGGTTAGTGGAACAAATAAAAGAGAACTTCCGAAGGTGGGATATGATCCCGTTATCACTGGCAGGGAGGGTACAGATAGTGAAAATGACGATCCTCCCGAGATTCCTGTTTGTTTTTCAATGCCTCCCCATCTTTATCCCAAAGGCCGTTTTCAAGCAGGTAAATAAGGTGATCTCCGGTTTTGTTTGGGAAGGTAAAACCCCGCGAGTGAAGAAGGTGATGCTGGAACGTGGCCAGAGGGAGGGTGGGCTGGCGCTGCTGAACTTTAGCAACTATTACTGGGTGGAAAATATAGCCATGGTTAGGAAGTGGCTAGTGGGGGAAGGGTCAGTGTGGAAGCGAATAGAGGCAGCATCTTGTAAGGACACGAGTTTAGGGGCATTGATCACGGCAACTCTGCCGTTCTCACCGGCCTGGTACACCACAAACCTGGTGGTAGTGGCAGCCCCGAGAGTCTGGGGGCAGTGGAGGAAACATGTGAGAGCGGAGGCAGCATCGGTTTGGGCTCCAATATGGAGCAACCATCGGTTTGCCCCCAGGAGGGTTTTGGGGATGTTAGAGAGCAGGGATCGGGAGGATGGGAGCTTCCCCACTTTGAGGGAGTTAGAGGAGAAGTTTGAGTTGAAGGAAGGGATGGTTTAGATATCTGCAGATTCGGGCCTTTTTGCGAAGGCAGGTTCCAACCTTTCAGCTCTTACCGCCACGTGGGATACAAGATAGGGTAATTTTTACAGCATGGGTGGGAGAGGGGAAGTTCTCAGATATCTATGAAGAACTCATGGAGTCAGAGGAAACACAGACAGAGGAGCTAAAGCACAAATGGGAGGAGAAGTTAGGGGGAGAGATAGAGGATGGTCTCTGTGCGGACGCGTTGAGTAGAGTCAACACGTCCACATCATGCGCCAGGCTCAGCCTGATACAATTTAAGGTCATTCACCGGGCACACATGACGGTGGCCGGATGAGCAAGTTCTTTGGGATAGACGACAGGTGTGTGAGGTGTGCGGGAGGGCCAGCAAACCATGTCCACATGTTTTGGGCATGTCCGAAGCTTAGGGGATTCTGGCAGGGGTTTGCAGATGTCATGTCCACGGTGTTAAAAACAAGGGTGGACTTCCGGTGGCGGCGATGTCCGAGTGAGCCGCACATTCGGTGGGCTCTCACTCCGGCGGGGCGGAACAGCTGATTCCCCGCGATAGCGGGACCACGGGGGCGGCAGAAAAGCTGCCGTGAAAGAAGAGGAGAGCGAGCTGCAGCAGATGGAAGTGTGGGAGGCCAGCAGGTGAGGAAGAAAGAGAGAGAGACGGAGGCAAGGAGGAAGCTGACCTGAAGGGTAAGATGGCGGACCCACGGACCTTCCTTCCTCCAGGACAAAGGGAAACAAAAGTTTGGAGTTGCTGAGGAGGGACAGCTTGGACCCACTTCAGATGCCCAGGAGGGGAAAAATTTAAGGAGCTGGGCAAAGGAAAGCGGCAGCGAAGGCGCTGAGGAGCGGGCTGCGGCACATGGAACAGCGGGATTCCAGAAGGCAGAAGAAGAAGGAGAAAAAGGGACAGAGACAAGGACCTGAAGAAAATTACCTGGGACCTAAGATGGCGGACACACGGACCCCGGACTCAGTAATCCAGCTGGCGCTGGATAACATGCTCCAGGTAATGAAGCCCAGTTTTGAAGCGCTGAAGCGGGACAGCTTGGACCCAATCCAGAAAGTGGTGGATCAGCTGAACCAGAGGCTGGACGCCCAGGATGTTAAAGTTAAGGAGCTGGGAGAGGCGGTGGAGGAGCAGGCGGATGTGCAAACGGTTGCAGCGCTAGAAGTGGACGGCCTGAAAGAGCGGCAGAGAAGACTGCTGGACAGAGTGGAGGAGCTGGAGAATAGAGTCCGCAGGAACAAACTGAGGATGGTCGGCCTCCCGGAGGGGGCGGAGGGAGCTGATGCTGCAGCGTTTGTAGCAGACCTGCTGAAGCAGCTGATGGGGGCCGAAGCCTTTCCGCGACCGCTGGAGCTGGAGGGAGCACACAGAGTGCAGGCGAGGCATGAGCGGCCGGGCGGACCCCCCCGCCCGATGGTGATTAGGTTCCATAGGTTCGTGGACAAGGAGCGGGTGCTGCAGTGGGCAAAGAGCGCCAGGAGCAGCACGTGGAACAACAGTGTTCTCCGCATTTATCAGGACCTAAGCCAGGAGGTGGCTCGGCGGCGAGCAGCCTTTAAGAATGTCAAGGAGGTGCTGTTCAAGAAGCACGTGAAGTTTGGTCTGCTGTTCCCAGCTCGGCTATGGGTCACGCACCAGGGTCAACACCACTACTTCTCCGAGCCCGAAGAAGCGATGGATTTTGTGAGGGACCTGGGGCTGGTCCAGAAAGGAGGCCCCAAGGACGCGAGTTAGGGCCCGAGGATTTCTGTGGGAAGGAACGCCGAATGTGCCTGGACTGCTGCTCAACGGTTTGCTGGGCCAAAGGGGCCAAGCGGAACATTTGAGACTCTTTCCTTTGTTCATGGACATTTATGTGCTTTTTCTCTTTTTTCTGTGGTTTTTTCTCTTTTTTTTTTCCTGTTTGGGCTTTTTGTGCTTTTTGTGCAGCTCGCGGAAGACACTGGAGCCGGCTTGCCCCAGTGGGTGGGGAGGAGGGCGGGGAAACAAGGGGAATGGGACAGGAAGGCGCCGGAGTGTTGAGTCACCGGGCTAGCAGATTGGCTAGTCAAGGAAGTCAGATGGGGGGGGAAGTTACAGCCAGTAGATGGCAGGGGTGGGGGTATCGGGGGATGGGGTTAGGGGAGGGGGGGGTTGTTCTGCTGACGGGAGAGGGACTTGAAATAGGCACTGGAAAGGAGGTCGAGGGTGGAGGCAGCCAAAAGGCGGGCCAGGAAT
The DNA here is from genome assembly GCF_902713615.1 of Scyliorhinus canicula. Classification (NCBI taxonomy): domain Eukaryota; kingdom Metazoa; phylum Chordata; class Chondrichthyes; order Carcharhiniformes; family Scyliorhinidae; genus Scyliorhinus; species Scyliorhinus canicula. The sequence goes on along the minus strand of NC_052150.1, from coordinate 59,397,940 downwards.
GGCGCGACGCACGGGTCAGGGGCCGGCCCGAGAAAGGCTATGGCTGACCGGCGGGGTGGGGGGGGGTGGGATGTGACCCCGACCAGGCTGATCACCTGGAACGTCAAGGGACTGAATGGGCCGGTTAAGAGGGCGCGGGTGTTCGCGCACTTGCGGGCCCTGAGGGCGGACGTAATTATGTTGCAGGAGACACATCTGAAAGTGTCAGACCAGACCAGGCTAAGGAAGGGCTGGATTAGCCAGGTTCCACTTGGACTCGAAGTCCAGGGGGGTGGCAATCATGATCAACAAGCGCGTGCAATTTGAGGCAGAGGGCATATCCGCAGACAGGGGGGGCAGATAACTGATGGTACGGGGCAGACTGGAGGGGAGAAGAGTGGTGCTGGTGAATATATATGCCCCGAACTGGGATGACGTGGACTTCATTAAAAGAGTGCTGGGGAAGATCCCGGACTTGGATTCTCGCAGGCTAATAATGGGAGGGGACTTTAACATGGTCCTTGACCCGACTTTGGATCGGTCGTGTCCCAGAACGGGTAGACTCTCAGCAATGGCAAGGGAGCTGAAAGGGTTTATGGAGCAAATGGGGGCAGTGGACCCCTGGAGAGAGGGACAGCCAACAGGAAGGGGCTACTCGTTTTACTCGCACATCCATAAAGTATATTCCAGGATAGATTTCTTTGTAATAAGCAGGGACTGTATGGGGGAGGTAAAGAACACGGAATACTCAGCAATTACCATTTCAGACCATGCCCCGCATTGGGTGGACCTGCAGTTCGGGGGAGCGAGTTATCAACGCCCGCAATGGAGGCTAGATGTGGGACTGCTGTCGGAGGAGGGGATCTGCGAGAGGCTTCGGAAATGTATAAAAAATTACCTGCAGGTGAATGACACTGGGGAGGTCTCAGCGGCGACCGTGTGGGAGGCGCTAAAGGCAGTAGTGCGGGGGGAGCTGATTTCAATTGGGGCCCACAGAGCCAAGGCAGACCGGGCAGAGATGGATAGATTGGTCAGGGAAATGGGTCGGATAGATGAAGAGCACGCGGAGTCCCCGGGGGAGGTTTTACTCAGGGAGAGGCAGAGGCTACAGGCGGAACTGGGGGCACTATCCACAAGCAGGGCCGTGGAACAGCTTAGGAAGGCGAGGGGAGTGGTGTACGAGTATGGGGAAAAGGCTAGCAGACTGTTAGCGCAGCAACTCAGGAGGAGGGAGGCGGCCAGGGAAATAGGTAGAGTGAGGGACGAGGGGGGGCGCAAAGTGGAGGATCCGGCAGAATTGAATAGGGTATTCCGGGACTTCTATCGTAAGCTGTATACTTCGGAGCCGCCGGAAGAACCGGAGGGGATGAAAAGGTTTCTGGACGGGTTAACATTCCCAACAGTCGGGGGGGGGGGGGGGGGGGGGGGGGGGGGGGGCGAGTGGAAGAGCTGGGGGCCCTGATTAGAGTAGAGGAGGTATTGGGGGGCCTAAAGGCTATGCAGTCGGGGAAGTCCCCGGGGCCGGATGGATACCCAGTAGAGTTTTATAGGAAGTTCTCTGAGCTGGTGGGCCCGGTCTTGGCGAGGGTTTTCAATGAGGCAAGGGACAGAGGGACCCTGCCGCCGACAATGTCACAAGCCACCATATCTCTGATATTGAAGCGGGGTAAAGACCCGGAGGTGTGCGGGTCCTACAGGCCAATCTCCCTGATTAATGTAGACGCCAAGCTCCTGGCAAAGGTACTGGCGGGTAGAATGGAGGACTGTGTACCGGAGGTGATTGGGGAGGATCAAACGGGGTTCGTGAAAGGTAGGCAGCTCGCGGCCAATCTGAGGAGATTGCTCAATGTGATAATGATGCCCCCGGCGGGTAGAGAGGTGGAGGTAGTGGTGGCAATGGACGCCGAGAAGGCCTTTGACCGGGTGGAGTGGGACTATCTATGCGAGGTGCTTGGACGGTTTGGGTTCGGGGAGGGATTGGTGGATTGGATCAAATTATTATATCAGGCCCCGAGGGCCAGCGTCAGGACCAACAGAGAAGTGTCGGAGTACTTTAGGTTGTACCGAGGGACCAGGCAGGGCTGCCCGCTCTCCCCGCTGCTGTTTGCGCTGGCCATAGAGCCGCTGGCGATTGCGCTGAGAGCCGCAGAGGGTTGGAAGGGGATGGTGAGGGGCGGGGTTGAACACAGGGTTTCTCTTTATGCAGACGACCTGCTCCTGTACGTGTCGGACCCAGTGGCCGGGATGGGAACTATACTGGGAATGCTGAGGGAGTTCGGCCAGTTCTCAGGATACAAATTAAATACGGTCAAGAGTGAAATGTTTGTGATCCAGGCAAGGGGCCAGGAGAACAGATTGAGAGGGCTACCGTTTAGGCTAGTTGAGGAAAATTTCCGGTATTTGGGAATCCAGGTGGCACGAGACTGGGGCAGGCTGCATAAGTTAAATTTGGCCAGGGTGGTGGAGCAAATGAAGGGAGAGTTTCGGAGATGGGATGCACTCCCGCTGTCGCTGGCAGGGAGGGTGCAGACTGTAAAGATGACAATCTTCCCTCGATTTTTGTTTATTTTTCAGTGCCTCCCGATCTTTATCCCACAGTCCTTCTTCAAAAGAGTTAACGGGCTGATCATGAGCTTTGTCTGGGCGGGAAAGTCTCCACGTGTGAAGAAGGCGATGTTGGAGAGGAACCGCAGCGAGGGAGGGCTGGCTTTGCCGAGTCTGGTCAATTATTACTGGGCGGCCAACATCGCTATGATAAGGAAGTGGATGGTGGGTACGGGGTCTATTTGGGAGCGGGTGGAGGCGGCTTTGTGCAGGGGCTCCAGTTTGGAAGCCCTGGTCACGGCTCCTCTACCGCTGCCGCCGGCCAAGTACACCACCAGCCCGGTAGTGGTGGCGACCCTGCGGATATGGGGCCAGTGGAGGAGGCATGTGGGGGAGATGGGGGCGTCTGTCTGGGCGCCAATCTGCGACAACCATCGGTTTGCCCCCGGCAGAATGGATGGGGGGTTCCGAGTATGGAGGCGAGCAGGGGCGGGAAGGGTGGGTGATATGTTCCTGGAAGGGAGCTTCGCGAGTTTGAGGAGCTTGGAGGAGAAATTTGGGTTGGTAAGGGGAAATGATTTTAGATACCTACAGTTGCGGGACTTTGTTCGTAGACAGGTCCCATCTTTCCCGCGCCTCCCGCCAATGGGGATCCTAGACAGAATAGTCTCTGGGAGGGACGAAGGGGAGGGTAGAGTCTCGGGTATTTATAAGGTGTTCATGAGGGAGGAAGGGTCCCAGACAGAGGAACTGAAACTTAAATGGGAGAAGGAGATAGGCGGGGAAATGGAGGAGGGGCTGTGGGCAGAGGCCCTGAGTAGGGTAAACTCGACCGCGACATGTGCTAGGTTCGGGCTGATCCAATTTAAGGTCGTTCACCGGGCCCATATGACGGTGGCTCGGATGAGCAAATTTTTCGGGAAAGAGGACAAATGCGCTAGGTGCGCGGGAGGATCAGCGAACCATGTTCACATGTTCTGGGCATGCCCTGAGCTGAGGCGGTCCGGGAAGGGATTTGCGGGGGTCATATCCCAGGTGCTAAAAACAAGGGTGGTGATGATTCCAGGGGTGGCAATTTTTGGGGTTTCGGAAGACCCGGGCGTCCAGGGGGAGAAAGAGGCCGATGTGTTGGCCTTTGCTTCTCTGATAGCCCGGCGACGAATATTATTGGCGTGGAGGGACTCAAAGCCCCCGAAGACTGAGTGGTGGCTTGCGGACATGACGAGTTTCCTGGGGATGGAAAAAATTAAGTTCGCCTTGAGGGGATCTGTGCAGGGGTTCACCCGGAGGTGGCAACCATTTATTGACTTCTTTGCGGGAGAGTGAGCGTCAGCAGGGGTGTGGGGGAGGGGGGGGGGGGGTAGAGTAGAGTAGGAGGGAAAATATGGCGGGTAGTACCGGTGGGAGGGGAGCGGGCTTGTGCAATATGTTACGGTGGAAGTATTGAAAGTATGTGGATGTTTGCACATTTTTGCATTTTTTGCTTCCTTTCTGATGATGTCTGTAACTGTTTATAAAGCCAAAAACTACCTCAATAAAATTGTTTATTAAAAAAAAACAAGGGTGGCACTGAGTCCAGAAGTGGCGATTTTCGGAGTGTCAGAGGACCCGAGAGTCCAGGGCGCGAGAGAGGCCGGCGTCTTGGCCTTTGAGTTGCAAAGAACAAAGAGCAAAGAAAATTACAGCACAGGAACAGGCCCTTTGGCCCTCCCAGCCTGCGCCGATCCAGATCCTTTATCAAAACCTGTCTCCTATTTTCCAAGGTCTACTTCCCTCTGTTCCCACCGTTCATATACCCGTCTAGATGCCTCTTAAATGACGCTATCATGCCCGCCCCTACCAGCTCCGCTGGTAAAGCGTTCCAGGTACCCACCACCCTCTGTGTAAAAATCTTTCCACGCACATCTCCCTTAAACTTTCCCCCGCTCATCTTGAAATCGTGACCTCTCATAATTTTGTAGACCTCAATCAGGTCCCCCCTCAACCTCCGTCTTTCCAATGAAAACAATCCTAATCTACTCAACCTTTCTTCATAGCTAGCACCCTCCATACCAGGCAATATCCTGGTGAACCTCCTCTGCACCCTCTCCAAAGCATCCACATCCTTCTGGTGATGTGGCGACCAGAACTGCACGCAGTATTCCAAATGTGGCCTAACCAAAGTCCTATACAACTGTAACATGACCTGCCGACTCTTGTACTCAATACCCCGTCCGATGAAGGCAAGCATGCTGTATGCCTTCTTGACCACTCTATCCACCTGCGTTGCCACCTTCAGGGTACAATGGACCTGAACTCCCAGATCTCTCTGTACATCAATTTTCCCCAGGACCCTTCCATTGACCATATGGTAGCCCAGAGACAGATACCGTTAGCATGGAGGGACTCAAAGCCCCCGAAATCAGAGACCTGGGTCAATAACATGGCTGGCTTTCTCAGTGTTGAGAAAATCAAGTTCGCCCTAAGAGAGTCAGTGCTAGGGTTCGCCCAGATGTGGCAGCCGTTTGTCGACTTCTTCAAAAGAATGACTAGGGTAAGAGTAGGGCCAGTCAAGGACAGTGGTGGGAAGTTATGTGTGGAGGCTGAGGAGATAAGCGAGATACTAAATGAATACTTTTCGTCAATATTCACTCAGGAAAAAGATAATGTTGTGGAGGAGAATGCTGAGACCCAGGCTATTAGAATAGATGTGGAGATGCCGGCGTTGGACTGGGGTGAGCACAGTAAGAAGTCTTACAACACCAGGTTAAAGTCCAACAGGTTGATGGCATTGAGGTGCGTAGAGAAGAAGTGTTGGCAATTCTGGACAAGGTGAAAATAGATAAGTCCCAGGGCCTGATGGGATTTATCCTAGGATTCTCTGGGAAGCCAGGGAAGAGATTGCTGAGCCTTTGGCTTTGATTTTTATGTCATCATTGGCTGCAGGAATAGTGCCAGAGGACTGGAGGGTAGCAAATGTGGTCCCTTTGTTCAAGAAGGGGAGTAGAGATAACCCCGGTAACTATAGGCCGGTGAGCCTCACGCCTGTTGTGGGTAAAGTCTTGGAGAGGATTATAAGAGATACGATTTATAATCATCTAGATAGGAATAATATGATTAGGGATAGTCAGCATGGTTTTGTGAAGGGTAGGTCATGCCTCACAAACCTTATCGAGTTCTTTGAGAAGGTGACTGAACAGGTAGACGAGGGTAGAGCAGCTGATGTGGTGTATATGGATTTCAGTAAAGCGTTTGATAAGGTTCCCCACGGTCGGCTATTGCAGAAAATACGGAGGCTGGGGATTGAGGGTAATTTAGTGATGTGGATCAGAAATTGGCTAGTTGAAAGAAGACAGAGGGTGGTGGTTGATGGCAAATGTTCAGAATGGAGTTCAGTTACGAGTGGCGTACCACAAGGATCTATTCTGGGGCCGTTGCTGTTTGTCATTTTTATAAATGACCTAGAGGAGGGCACAGAAGGTTGGGTGAGTAAATTTGCAGACGACACTAAAGTCGGTGGAGTTGTAGACAGTGTGGAAGGATGTTGCAGGTTACAGAGGGACATAGATAAGCTGCAGAGCTGGGCTGAGAGGTGGCAAATGGAATTTAATGTAGAGAAGTGTGAAGTGATTCACTTTGGAAAGAAAAACAGGAATGCGGAATATTTGGCTAATGGTAAAATTCTTGGCAGTGTGGATGAGCAGAGGGATCTCGGTGTCCATGTACATAGATCCCTGAAAGTTGCCACCCAGGTTGATAGGGTTGTGAAGAAGGCCTATGGTGTGTTGGCCTTTATTGGCAGAGGGATTGAGTTCCGGAGCCATGAGGTCATGTTGCAGCTGTACAAAACTCTGGTACGGCCGCATTTGGAGTATTGCGTACAGTTCTGGTCGCCTCATTATAGGAAGGACGTGGAAGCTTTGGAACGGGTGCAGAGGAGATTTACCAGGATGTTGCCTAGTATGGAGCGAAAATCTTATGAGGAAAGGCTGATGGACTTGAGGTTGTTTTCGTTAGAGAGAAGAAGGTTAAGAGGTGACTTAATAGAGGCATACAAAATGATCAGAGGGTTAGATAGGGTGGACAGCGAGAGCCTTCTCCCGCGGATGGAGGCGGCTAGCACGAGGGGACATAGCCTTAAATTGAGGGGTAATAGATATAGGACAGATGTCAGAGGTAGGTTTTTTACGCAAAGAGTGGTGAGGCCGTGGAATGCCCTACCTGCAACAGTAGTGAACTCGCCAACATTGAGGGCATTTAAAAGTTTATTGGATAAGCATATGGATGATAAGGGCATAGTGTAGGTTAGATGGCCTTTAGATTTTTTCCATGTCGGTGCAACATCGAGGGCCGAAGGGCCTGTACTGCGCTGTATCGTTCTATGTTCTATGTTCTATGTTCAGAGAAAATTAACTGTTAGCAGAGGGGGGGGGGGGGGGGGAAGATGGGGGGGGGGGGGGGGAGTGGTTAGTCTAGATTACTGCTTTAGGAAGGTGGGACCTGTAAGGGAGGTAGAAGATCGTTGCACTATGTTTATAGTTGTTTGTATACGGTTTAACTGTTACTGTTATAAAATCACAAATGCCTTAATAAAATATTTTACAAAAAAAGAGTATTGACAGGCAGAGAGATCTGGGTGTACAGGTTCACAGGTCACCAAAAGTGGCAATGCAGGTGGAGAATGTAGTCAAGAAGGCATACGGAATGCTTGCCTTCATCAGCTGGGGCACTGAGTGTAAAAATTGGCAAGTCATGCTGCAGCTGTGTAAAACCTTAGTTAGGTGACAGTTGGAATATAGTGTTCATTTCTGGTCGCAACACTACCAGAATTCTGGATTCAGATGTGGAGACTTTGCAGAGGGTAGAGAAGAGGTATACCAGGGTGTTGCCTGGTATGGAGGGCATTAGCTATGAGGAGAGGTTGGATAAACTCGGTTTGTTTTCACTGGAATGATGCAGGTTGAGGGGCGACCTGATAGAAATCTACAAATTTATGAGGGGCATGGGCAGAGTGGATAGTCAGAGGCTTTTTCCCAGGGTGGAAGATGATGGAACCATCAATTCAGCGAACACGTGTAGTTGTATCTGAACAGAGGCTTTAATACACTTACAATAGAGCCAGCCTATTCGTCGTTGAACTTCAGGTGAACTGGCAGGCTGGCTCTAAGGCACTGATCTTTATACATCGGTCCCAGGGGGAGGAGTCCTGGGCGGAGCCAAGGGAGGAGCCCAGTACAAACTCTCGCGTACTCACAGAGCGACTCCCCCTGGTGGTCGGATAGTGCAACTGCACTTACAATGGGTAGATAACGAACATATATACATGGAGTAATATTGGCAACTATATATAGTGTGAATCACATTCACCACAGAAGAGTCAATTACTAGGGGACATAGGTTTAAGTGGCGAGGGGCAAAGTTTAGAGGAGAAATGCGAGGGAAGTTTTTTGCAATAGTGGGTGCCCGGAACTCGCTGCTGTGGGAGGTGGTGGAAGCAGGCACGATAATGACATTTAAGGGTACACACCCAATCCAAACAAATATATAAACAGGATGGGAATAGAGGAATACAGACTTCGGAAGTGTAAGCGGTTTTGGTTAGATGTGCAGCATGATCGGCGCAGGTTTGGAAGGCCAAAGGGCCTAGTCCTGCGCTGTACTTTTCTTTGTCTTTTGCTCCTCCCAGGCAGTGGTGGCTACCCTGTGGCTGACTCTCCTGGACTTTTGGGGGAACATGGCATCCCGTTTGACCTCCATCACGTCCAACAGTCATCCCAGATTGGTGCAACCAAAGCGTGGGTCTGGTCTCCTTGGCTGCATGTCTGTGAGTGGAGTGGGGTTGGCTGTGTAGGAGCGGTTTAAGTGCTTCTGTCACTTGTCAGCAGTGTGCTGGTGAGCGTTATCCGGGTGAATCAGCTGGCGAACCATGATTTGTGGCATGAATCACATGGGGCTATGTCAAGTAGGCCAATTAATGTTTTATAGCAGTGCTGTCCTCGCTGGGCTAGGCGTCGGGAAGCTTGTGGCATTTCCCACTCACTACCGCACCTAGAAGCTTTTCCATTAAAGCTCTGATTCTCTCTCCACAGATACGGCCAGATCTGCTGAGTATTTCCAGTATTTTATGGCCAGAATTTTACGAAGATGTGTGGGTACACACCCAATCCGAACTTGATTGAAATTGTAGAAGAATAGGTCAGGTATGCGTCCTGACGTCATTACGCCCTCACACAGTGTTACGGTCAGCAGGTGCATATGGAAGTTGGAAGTACGCATACCAACAATGAAACAGGCAATTAAACCCATTCACAAGCCAATGGTGAGGAATTTTCCAGTGCCCGTGCAATTGTGCATTCAGCACATGGGCAACAAGGATAGGCAGCCATCATTCCAGGGTGGGATAAAAGGGGAACAATGGCAGGGGGAGCAGTTAATAATAATATAATAATCTTTATGGATGCACTCATCCAGGCACTATGTTTTCTTAAATCAAAATTATTAATTAACATCTTACTAATGGGCACATGCTACGGTCACAGCAAAGGTAAGCATGGTAACATTTAACTGTGTGCTCCTTCAGGCTACATGTATTTTCAGGCAGTCCCTATAGATTATCAAGTTACATGTACAACTCCAAACCGGCAGAGGGCTCAGTTATAGCTCAGTCTTGAAAATAAGCTAAAGCGCTCTTATGATGGTTTAAAATTCAGCTAGGCCTCCTTATCTTTTTGATTTTTCTCTTCCACAGTTAGAAGGTTTGTGTTTGTGAGTTTTTTTTTTTGAAAATAGGCGACGCTACATTTTAATTTGTCTTGATTTAACTCAGTCTATACAGCACACTCTCTGAGCGAGGATACAAGTGTTTCCCGTGGAGCACTGGGAGTGTGGTTGGCTTTGTTTGCCAGGCAGCCTGACTCAATTAGCAAAAAACCATGTGTTGGAATAAAATAAGCACTATTAAAAAAATGTACAAAGTGTACTTTGTTTTGAAGCAGAACCTTCGCCTCAATTGCCCAGAGTATTTTTAGCATTTTCAAAAATAGTTCAGGACAAAACTACAGATAGCCTTTTCAGTACTTTTGTTGTCACTTTTACTTGGCTCTGCTCAAATTATTTTGCATTCTACATATGCATTCTCAATGCAAACCACTTTATTTTGATCTTTTGGGAGAAAAAGAAGGAAGATATGTAAGATATAGATCAGAAGTTGAAGGTAGACAGGTATTTCTTCTCCTTTACATAAATACAACATGAAGTTGTTACTTAAGCATCACCATGGCACAAGGAGTGGAAAAAGTCTAGGAAAGGCAGAAATCAGCTCTCGAGAAAGGCAAGCACAGTAAGACATGAATGTTTTCAAAAATAACATTTCAATTGCCATCATCCAACTCCTAATGGTGTCAGTCTACATAGAAATGAACTTAGATGTCTATCCATTCATAATATTCACCAGTAAGTCCTAACAAAACATATTCTCCTATTCTACAAATATCTCCCAACACTATCTTTCTCTTTATGATCCAACAAGATCACTCTCCTTGTTTTTAGCACGTTACCTCTGTTGGTTGTTTCCTTAGAGATGAAATGGTATGGTGCTTGGCTGATACAATGTCCTTGGAGCCTTCAAGCCGGCAAATGGGACTTCTTCAGGGTATCTGCTATCCCAGAATCAGCACCTGGAAGAGGGTGCCAAGCCCATATCTGAGGACTCTCATATAAAGATATTGGAGAAGGCCTAAAAGCAGTCCCATATTTTCCTTGAGCAGCAATCTGTAACTACACATGACAATGTAAAATGTGCTACTAATTAGTCATTGAACAAAGATGTCAAATCAGGCCATGGGAATCATGTGCAATAGAGCATTCAGGCTGACCCTCACAGTATCTATTAAAGAATTGGTAACTGCAGCTATGACCAGTGTCCTTCAGAAGCTCTGCATGATGTTCTGATGCTGCAAAGTTCTCCTGATGGATGGATGATATTGAATACTGAGTATTGTTAGTTTGAAAATTGGGTCGCTAAAATATGGGTCCCTAGGCTGCCCAGCTGAGTGCAATTGAATTTTCACTCTTCCAGTCCAGATTCTCATTCTCCCTATTGGCCAGAGACTCAATGATTGACAGATGCCCTTCTGACCACCTAGCTAATCCTCATGAGTGGCTGTCTCTTTCCTTGTGCTGGACACAGGAGTTGTGGATATTCAAGTGCTTGAACAGTGGTTTGAAAGCCAGCCTTTGTGTCTAAAGGAAAACAACATCCTCAAATCAGCTTTAAAGGAAATTAGAGTGGAAGGGAGAGTTTTTGTGATGTATATTCAACAACATTTTGCCCCTTAGTGTCCAAAATATTAGGTGGTGTTACTGAGTTAGGAGGATAGGGTGGGTGCATGGGTTTAAATAGGGTGCTCTTTCCAAGGGCCGGTGCAGACTCGATAGGCTGAATGGCCTCTTCTACACTGTAAATTCTATGATAACATAGGAAAGAGAAGGCAAAAGGTCCAGTTTGGAAACCACCAGGAACTAAATTAAAAACAGGCCCTCAAGATTAGAATCACTGGATAAACATATTATGGAAATGAATATGTGGTGAATTTATGGAGTGGAGTGGTAAGTTCATGGGACACTGACTTGGGAGAAGATGGAACTTCTCCAATATCTTTATATGAGAGTCCTCAGATATGGGCGTGGCACCTTCTTGCTCCTATATATCTCTTCCAGGTGCTGATCTCCTCATGCGCACAGGCTGAATTGGACTGGGATCAAGATCCTAGCTGAAAGGACAAGTAAGGTACTCACATGGGTTTTAAACTAGTCAGTTTTGGTTCCGCTAGGGTCACTCAGCTCCATATCTCATGACAGCCTTTGTTCAAATGTGGTCAAAAGACCTCAATTTCAGTGGTGAGGGTAGAGTGACTGCCCTTGGCATCAAGGCAGCATTTGACCAAGTATGGCATCAAGGAGTTTTGGCAAAACTGGAGTCAATGGGAATTAGCGGAAAAACTCTCCATTGGTTGGAATGATAACTGGCATAAAGGAAGATAGTTGTGGTGGTTGGAAGTCAATCATCTCAGCTCCAGGACATATCACTGCAGGAGTTCCTTGGGGTAGTATCCCAGGCCCAACCATCTTTAGCTCTTCATCAATTACCTTGCTGTCATCATAAGATCAGAAGTGGGGATGTTTGTGGATGACTGCACAATGTTCACCATCATTCACGACTCCTCAGACACTGAAATAGTCCATATCCAAATGCACCAAGACCTGAATAATATCTAGCCTTGGGCTGACAAGTGACAAGTTACATTCATGCCACATGAGTGTCAGACAATGACCATCTCAGGAGTTGGCAACTCACCACCACCGTCTCATGGGCAAATAAATGCTGGCCTAGCCAATGGCGCCCACATCTCACAAAATGAGTATAGTATTACAAGCCGGACCAGATACTGACAGTTCTTCGGACACCAGACAGAATCCCCAATATTTAATTTAATTTGTAAGACTGTGAGGAAAGAATGCTTCACTCCAGGAGTGATTTCATGCAAAAATAAGGATATGGTGCATTAAAACAAACTTTGTTATTACACAGTCTTAAAATGAACTTTAATATCATAAAGAAAATAGCTTATTATTAATTACCAATTAAACAAAGCTTAACATTGACAATGAAACACTAAATCCTAACTGTTATCTTTTATCTCCACTCAAACAAAACCTGTCTCAGGTCAAAACCCACTTTTAAATGCAGTTAGCATGCCCAGGAATACTTACTGTAAAGAAATGTCTTGGATAAAGTGCATTGAGAGAGAGATCTTTCAGGAACCAGCTTGCAGATTCTTGCCTGTGTTAAAGTAATCGTGAACAAGGACTTCCAAGTCCCTTTGTGCTTCTGATTTCCTGGGGAAATGCTTGTTCATGATTCTCTTAAGGTTAACGTGCAGGTTCAGTCGGCAGTTTAGAAGACAAATGCAATGTTAGCATTCATGTCAAGAGGGCTAGAATACAAGACTGGAATATACTTCTGAGGCTGTATAATGCTCTGGCCAGACTCCATTTGGAGTATTGTGAGCAGTTTTGGGCTCCATATCTAAGGAAGGATATGTTAGCCTTGGTAAGGGTCCAGAGGAGGTTCAAAAGAATGATCCCTAGAATGAACAGCTTGTTGAAGACTCTGGTCTGTGCTCGTTGGAGTTTAGAAGGATGAGGGGGGATCTTATTGAAACTTACAGGACACTGCGAGGCCTGGATAGAGTGGACATGGAGAGGATGTTTCCAGTTGTACGATAAACTAGAACCAGAGGACAGCATCTCAGACTATAGACACGATCCTTTAAAACAGAGATGAGCAGGAATTTCTTCAGCCAGAGGGTGGTGAATCTGTGGAACTCTGCCGCCAAAGGCTGTGGAGGCTAAATCACTGAGTGTCTTTAAGACAGAAATAGATAGGTTCATGATTATTAAATCTTTTTACCTAAACTGCTTTGAGAGAAACTGATTGTCTGTTCACAAACAGATCAAAACTGAACTCTTGTCTCTGCAAAACCTCAGATACTTTCGACCAATTCACTTACTCAAAGGTTTTAACCTCGACGTCTTTAACAACGAGGAGAACAAACCACAAACACAAATTCAAATTCAACAATATTTATTTAACGCACAATTTACCCGTATACTACCCACAAATATAATCTAGAGGTACCCACGATTGGTTTATACTGTAGCCATCTAAGATGACCACTTGCAAAGGATCATGGGAATTATGGCCAACCCAGGACTCAGACAGATACACATCCTATGTGTATCTAAAACACAGGTAACCAAACCTGATCGAAACCCCCGCTCGTTAGCATTTTAATGGCCCATTTTCCCAGGACAATAGAACTTCAATCAAGCAACCAGTACAGACACAGACTGATTGGCGCCAGTCCCCTTACTCAGAAAGCACAACTGCCAAGGTCAATGACCGTTAAGGACCCGCCCAGCTACCAAGACCCCGCCCTTTTATTGGCCGAAATCGAAGACCTGTCGAACTATTGGGTCCAAGGTTAAGGACTGCCCCAAAGAGCGTGAAACCCCAGAGGGATAAAAGAGAGCACAGCCATGTGTTCTGTCTCTCTTGGATCCAGCCTGTGCCAACGCAATTGCAGCAGGAATAGCCAGCCAAGTTCAAGACCAACGATCGCTACCCGACGGATAAGCCCAGCAGAGGCAGAGCCACTTTCTTCGAACCAGCCAAGTGAAATCCAGATAAAGGCCTTATCCATTTTCACAGTGCCGGTCGCCCTGAAGTTAAGAATAGGTTATTGTAGCTGATAGGTGTAGTTTAACTCGTAGGAGATATTGTGTTTGCATGTTGAGATAACTCTTGTGTATGTAAATAAACCATCTTTTGAACTAACTGGTTGTTAGTTCCCGTACCTCGGAGCTCCCAACCCGACCTAACTACCGATGCCAGCCCCCGGATCGCCCGGCCCAGTCGCCGGAGCCCTGACCCGACCCCCGACGGCAAGACCTGGCCCAACACGACCCCGAGAGACCCGCCCAGCTAACCGACCCGGAGAGGTCCGCCCAACAACCCGACCTACCTGGTGATGGAAGAAAGAAAAATCCACGTGGAGGCCCGACTGGGCCTACTTCAAGATCGGACCCAGGAGCGCCTAGGGAGGGAACAGACCACGGGACCCAGCCCAACCTGCCTCAGGAAGCCCCTACCCACGACCCAGGACCCCCGAAACGGCGGAGACCCTAAGCGAGGACCCAAACATGCTGCAAGGTATTCCCACACCCGCAGAATGCCGGGACCCATCTGAATCGCAAACATGCCCCCTAGCAAGCCCGCTACCTCAACCAGCACCTGGGACCCTGCCAGACGCGACCCCGGATACGTAAACAGTGCCCTGGTCCCCGCCAGCACCCTGGACCCCGCCAGACGCAACCACCTACCTTCCACAAGGGCTGACGTCTCCCATCGGATCCCAGGATCATCCAGCTGCAGCCGCCGACCGAGGAAGCGAGGGAAACGCAGCGGTCTGCAGGTGAGACTGAAGCAACGCGGTTTCAAATCCCCTCTCCCCAGCATACACCTGGCAAATGTCGGGAGTGATCGAAAACAAGCTGGATGAACTTAATGCCAGACTATTCTCTCAGAGGGAAGTAAGAGACTGCTGTGTGATCTGTTTCACAGAGACATGGCTCACCCCTGCCTCTCCGGACTGTGCCATACAACCTGAAGGCTTCTCAATTCATCGGGTGAACCGCACGGCGTCATCAGGCAAAGCGAAGGGTGGAGGGGTTTGCCTCCTCATCAATTCCTCCTGGTGCTTGGATGTGGCAACCCAGGCAACCTAATGCTCCCCGGACCTGGAATACCTGACCGTGAAGTGCCGCCCGTACTATCTTCCACGTGAGTTCACTTCAGCCATTATCACAGCGGTCTACATCCCACCCCAGGCAGAAGTGAGGAAGGCGCTGGACGAGCTGTACACATTTATAAACAGCTACGAAACAGAACACCCGGAGGTCTTGTTCATCGTGACCGGAGACTTCAACAAGGCCAACCTCAATAATGTACTGCCAAAATTCCACCAGCACATCTCCTGTCCCACCAGAGGCGACAACACTCTTGACCACTGCTACTCAAAAATCAAGGGCGCCTACCATTCCATCCCCCGACCGCACTTTGGAAAATCAGACCATAAGGCGGTCCTCCTTCTCCCGGCATACAAGCAGAAACTCAAGCGGGAGATTCCAGCTCAGAAGGTTGTGCAGTGCTGGTCTGAGGAGACAGAAGAGCTCTTACGTGACTGCTTAGAGACAGTGGACTGGTCCATATTTAGGAACTTAGTGACCAACTTAAATGAGCAAATGTGTGGACGACTGCGTGCCAAAGAAAACAGTACGTACGTTCCCCAACTGGAAACCATGGCTCAATCGCGAGATTGACTCCCGACAGAAGGACAGGTCTGAGGCGTTCAAGGCAAACGACCCTGACCTATACAAGAAATCCAGGTACAACCTCCGCAAAGCCATCCGAGATGCCAAGAGAGAATATGAAACCAAGCTAGAGTCACAGACAGACTCTCGGCGGTTGTGGCAAGGACTAAACAACATAACGGGCTACA
Source organism: Scyliorhinus canicula (assembly GCF_902713615.1). Taxonomy (NCBI): domain Eukaryota; kingdom Metazoa; phylum Chordata; class Chondrichthyes; order Carcharhiniformes; family Scyliorhinidae; genus Scyliorhinus; species Scyliorhinus canicula. The sequence continues at coordinate 59,382,317 of NC_052150.1, read as the reverse complement.
AAGCAAAGCCGAGCAGTATCTCTGGCAGCAGCGCACCCCTCCCCGATGAACTCAATGCATTCTATGCTCGGTTCGAGAAGGTAACCAACAATCCGCTGTCGAGTGCCCCAGCAGCCCATAACTCACCCATACCCACCATCACAGTTTCCAAAGTCAGATCGGCCTTCCTGAGAGTGAACCCTCGGAAGGCGACGGGCCCGGACGGGATCCCTGGTCGTGCACTCAGAGTCTGCGCGGACCAGCTGGCAGAGGTGTTCGCGGACATCTTTAACCTGTCCCTGCTCCACTCTGAGGTCCCCACCTGCTTCAAGAAGACCACCATCATACCGGTGCCCAAGAAGAACCAGGAAACGTGCCTCAATGACTACCGTCCGGTGGCCCTGACTTCAGTCGCAATGAAGTGCTTCGAGAGGTTGATCATGAAGCGCATCACCTCCATACTCCCGGAATGCCTTGATCCACTGCAATTCGCATACCGTTGCAACTGGTCCACATCAGATGCCATTTCCCTGGCCCTACACTCATCCCTAGAGCATCTCGAAAAGAAGGACTCCTACATTACACTCCTATTTATTGACTACAGTTCCGCCTTCAACACCATAATCCCAGCCAAGCTCATATCAAAGCTCCAAAACCTAGGACTTGGCTCCCCACTCTGCAACTGGATCCTCGATTTTCTGACCAACAGACCACAATCAGTAAGAATGAACAACAACACCTCCTCCACAATAGTCCTCAATACCAGGGCCCCGCAAGGCTGCGTACTTAGCCCTACTCTACTCCCTTTACACACACGACTGCATGGCAAAATTCGGTTCCAACTCCATCTACAAGTTTGCTGATGATACGGCCATAGTGGGCCGGATCTCGAATAACGACGAGTCAGAATGCAGGAGGGAGATAGAGAGCCTAGTGGAGTGGTGTAGCGACAACAATCTCTCCCTCAATGCCAGCAAAACTAAAGAGCTGGTCATTGACTTCAGGAAGCAAAGTACTGTACACACGAGGCCGAGGTGGAGATGGTTAGCAGTTTCAAATTCCTTGGGGTGCACATCTCCAAAAATCTGTCCTGATCCACCCACATCGACGCTACCACCAAGAAATCACAACAGCGCCTATACTTCCTCAGGAAACTAATGAAATTAGGCATGTCCACATTAACCCTTACCAACTTTTACAGATGCAGCATGGAAAGCATCCTATCGGGCTGCATCACAGCCTGGTATGGCAACTGCTCGACCCAGGACCGCAAGAAACTTCAGAGAGTCGTGAACACCGCCCAGTCCATCACACAAACCTGCCTCCCACCCATTGACTCCATCTGCACCTCCCGCTGCCTGGGGAAAGCAGGCAGCATAATCAAAGACCCCTCCCACCCGGCTTACTCACTCTTCCAACTTCTTCCATCGGGAAAGAGATACAGAAGTCTGAGAACACGCACAAACAGACTCAAAAACAGCTTCTTCCCCACTATCACCAGACTCCTAAATGACCCTCTTATGGACTGACCTCATTAACACTACACCCTGTATGTTTCATCCGATGCCGGTGCTTATGTAGTTACATTGTATATCTTGTGTTGCCCTATTATGTATTTTCTTTTATTTCCTTTCCTTCCTATGTACTGAATGATCTGTTGAGCTGCTTGCAGAAAAATACTTTTCACTGTACCTCACCTCGGTACACGTGACAATAAACAAATCCAATCCAATCCAATCCATTTGATCGATATAAGGGAAGGCTTGTGGTTCACTAAGATAAATAGAAATACCCACAGTATTGGCGATGATGTTGGGACCAAAACAGAGAAACATTATTGGCGAACTCTGATGGGACGCGATTAGGAGTGACTTGTCACTCCAAGAGAACCCACAAGTGCAAGTCCCATATCGACCAAATAACCACATTTCGGAAGTGTGTACTAACCCGCATGCGTACCCAACAGGAAGAGTAAGGTAAACTCGTTAGAGTTGTGCACAACTATCGAGGGATTGTGAGCCAGAAAATAGCTTAAGCCAAACCCGCTGTTCAAATCACCACCTATTCCCCTGTCCCAAGTTAAGTACAGAAAGAGATAAGAGAAGTAATGACTAACAGAGCAGAGCAAGGCCCCATTTGGGAGGAAGAGTTAAGGAAATACTTAAAGGGGAAAGGATGAATTTGGTTGAATTTTTGCGCTAATGATGAGTCAGGTCCAGGATAGATAAGACAGACTTGGTGGGAGAACGTAAGCAGTACGTACGTTCCCCAAGCGGAAACCATGGCTCAATCGCGAGATTGCATCCCTACTGAAGGACAGGTCTGAGGCGTTCAAGGCAGACGACCCTGACCTATACAAGAAATCCAGGTATGACCTCCGCAAAGCCATCCGAGATACCAAGAGAGAATATCAAACCAAGCTAGAGTCACAGACAGACTCTCGCCGGTTGTGGCAAGTACAAAGCAAAGCCGAGCAGTATCTCTGGCAGCAGCGCACCCTGGCCCAATGAACTTAATGCATTCTATGCTCGGTTCAAGCAGGAAACTAACGATCCGCTGTCAAGTGCCCCGGCAGTCCATAACACACCCATACCCACCATCACAACTTCCAAAGTCAGATCGGCCTTCCTGAAAATGAACCCTCGGACGGCGACGGGCCCGGACGGGATCCCTGTTTGTGCACTCAGAGCCTGCGCGGACCAGCTGGCAGAGGTGTTCGTGGATATCTTTAACCTATCCCTGCTCCACTCAGAGGTCTCCACAAGAAGACCACCTAAGGGTCACCTGGCGGTCGGGAAATGCCGACGCAGACCTTGGGAGGCCTATTGGCCGGGCATCAGCCAAGACATTGCCAACACGGTCCTCAACAGCCTTACATGTCAGAAATTTCAGCCAGCTTAGCCCAAAGAAACTTTGCAGCAAATGAGATAGTGACCTCCCCATGGTCCAAAGTCGGTGTTGACCTTTTCCACGCCAAGGGGCGTGACTATGGCCTCCTGGTCGACTACTTCTCCAGTTACCCAGAACTGGTGAAACTGTCCGACCTCACGTCGAAGACAGTGATTAAAGCATGCAAAGAAACGTTTGCCAGGCATGGGATACCGCTCACGGTGATGAGTGACAATGGTCCCTGTTTTTACAGCCAGGAATGGTTTGATTTTGCATGCTCATACGACTTCCATCACGTGACCTCCAGTCCCCACTACCCGCAGTGAAACGCGAAGGCCGAAAATGGGGTCCATATTGTTAATAGATTGCTGTACAAGGCTGCAGACTGAGGCTCCGACTTCAACCTGGCGCTGCTGGCATACAGAGCAACCCCGCTGTCCACTGGGTTGTCTCCAGGACAGATGCTCATGAATCGCACTCTGCGAACCACGGTTCCAGCCATCCATGTTCCAGACCTTGACCACCTCACGGTCATACAAAAGATGCAGCAGTCTCGGGCCCAACAGAAATCAGCATACCACGCTCATGCCACGGATCTCCCCGAGCTGGTCCCAACTGATTGTGTTCGTGTACAGTTGCCTGACGGTGGCTGGTCAGCCACAGCTGTGGTGGTCAAGCAAGTGGCCCCGAGATCGTTCCTCGTCCGCATGGCTGATGGCTCCTTCCTACAACTCAACAACTCAACAGAAGGGCGCTGCGCAGAGTTCCACGCCCGCCACCTGACCGAGATGCCCCGCCACCCACAATGCTTCCTCCGGACGTGCCCTACCACGAGGCCACCAATCTACCAGCGATCCTGCCGACCTCTGCGACCACCGCATTGGTGGCGGTCCCGCCCATCCAAGTGCAGGGGCCCCTGATCCAACCTTGAGGCGATCAACCAGAATTCGTCGCCCACCACAAAGACTAAACTTATAGACTGAACTTTTGGACATCTTGTTACCTCATCGTTTTGACCTCTGTAAATATCGTTTTACCGTTTCACCTGCCCTATATCTGCAATAGCGACACCTTCCTATGTATATAAGTTCATTTTAGCACATTCTGTATATAGTCACGCACATATACACATCCCCACGCACACGCACCTTAATATTTATTATCTAAAGAAAAGGGGGCGGAGATGTCATAATATACATCTATGCATATAATGGAGTGCAGACAGGAAGTGATTGACACACAGGATGACCAGTAAGCACACAGAACAGAGCAGCCAATCACCAAACAGGACACGACCACTATAAAGCCAGAGGGCACCAGGTTTCCTGCTCTCTCGGGACCAAGCCACTGAGCCAGTCAGAGTCCATGAGCTAGCCAGTGCCAACACCATGTGGTAGCTAGTAAGTCTGGTCAGGCTAGTGTCAGGTCTCCAGTCAAGTCAGCACAGTGTCCACCCACAGTTGAACATGTATAGTAGTTAAGACGTGTTGCATCTTGTCAAGTGTTGGAAGTCTGTCTCTCGCTACACTGCATCAAGTGCAGTCCACATCGACCCAGCCTGCCCAACACATCATCGTTGACCATGCTAAATGCCGACAGAAGATAGAAAAGTTACAGTCGCTACTCTCAGTAGAGAATGGCTTCAGGTATACTTTCAGGCAGGATTTAGATGAGGAAGATGCTCCCGATTGGCAAGAGTTAAACGAAAGCGCCCAAAGATATATACAGGACATAGGAAATCAAAATCGAGCCCGCCACGCCCCAAAAAGAAAAGCACCCGCAGCACCGACTGCACAGGCAACACACACCCCCACTCACAATTCGACCCCCCATGAATCCAGTTACCACACAAAGCAGGTCATCGGATCAGGAGGAGCCTGATATCGTTTACACCACCCCACTATCCATAACCCAATTAAGAGAAGCTTGCACCAAAATGAGTCCATTCCAGCCCACCGCAGACGCACAGCTTCTTTGAGGAGGTGCGCCAACAAAAATTATGTATGGCCTGGATGAGAGAGAGGAAGTAAAGCTAATAGTTATGAGCCTTAGCCAGTCTGTAAGATCAGCTTTGCCAGAACCCAAAATTGTAGCAGGAGGAACCCTACAGGAAATGAAAACAGCCATATTAGATGCCATTGGGTATAACAAAGGAGATCCAGTGGAGGGTTTAAATCACTGCAGGCAAAAGAAGGGAGAACACCTGACCATGTTTGCTGGTCGTCTATGGATTCATTTCATGGCAGTCTATGGACAATTGAACCGCGCACACCTAAATGAGGAGGACACCACTAAATGGTCCCACACCTTAGTCTTGCATGCCACAGACGCAGGTCAAAAGGCTTGTGTAAACTATGACCCCGCAGACCACACACACAATGAAGTTTGGGTATTGAAACGACTTTCGAGAGGATGGGAACAAACCCTACACCGACAGACAGATCATAAGAACATAAGAACTAGGAGCAGGAGTAGGCCATCTGGCCCCTCGAGCCTGCTCCACCATTCAATGAGATCATGGTTGATCTTTTGTGGACTCAGTTCCACTTTCCGGCCCGAACACCATAACCCTTAATCCCTTTATTCTTCACGATCAGGATGATATAGAAGCAAACATGCATCCAGTTAGGACAGCACCCCAGAGCACGGGCACCAAGAGGTTGTTACAATTCTGGCCACATGTGACATTACGCCTGAGATTGCCGACAAAACTCCCCGAACCATCAACGATACCAACAACCATACCCCCCACCTAGGAACAATGTTAGACCCATGCATAATGTTAGCGCCCGTTCAGACGACTTAGTGTTTAACTCCATGGATTGATGGCGTTCGGACTCCCCAACCTGGGTCTGTGACACACGCTGGGAAAAATCAGGCAGACCAGTAGTTACAGGCACAGTCCGAGGACATACAGTCGATTTTCTTTAGGAGACAGGAGGATCCCGCACCACTTTAAACTCCTCCACCATGTTTCAAAAGGACAAATGGCCCACCACAGACACCATCACGCTGAGTGGACTCACAGACCACATGCAACAAGGATATATTACAGCTCCCGTACCAATCCAGAAAGGGAACATTAGCACCACCCCGTTGTTTTAGTTGACTTACCCCAAACCGCAGAGCACATTTTAGGCATTGATTTTATGAGCCCCCATAACCTTTTGTTTGGCCCAGTAAACAAATGTGTACAGCGAATGGCTAAAACAGCTAGGGCTCCCGCTACATTCACAGTAGGGGATTATGAAAACAAATTTGCTCAGGAGGGGACTAATCCGCAAACAATTAGTGCAGACCAGATGATTAGAGAGGTCCTCAGGAATCACAAAGCTTTGTTCGCACAACACAAACACAACTGTTGGAAGATCCCAGGTACAGTAAAGATTTCAGGTCCAAATCCAAAACCGCAAAAGCAATACGGTTTCCCACAGCAAGCTGAGGGTGAGATTTCAAAGGTAATTAACAGTTTGTTAGACCAAGCAGTTATTCGACCTGTAGCAGCCACAAATAATGCCCCAATTTGGCCCATATAGAAGCCTGATGGTTCATGGCGACTAACGATCGACTATTGAGAACTTAATAATGTAACCCCTTTAGCAGCCCCCACTGTTGCCACGAGTCCCACGACCATGCTCAAACAGGAAGTACAGGCAAAATATTTCACAGTGCTGGACATCAGCAATGGCTTTTGGTCCATCCCCGTAGACAGGGTCTGCCAATATAAATTCGCATTTACGTTTCAAGGGCAGCAGTACATGTGGACTTGGCTCCCACAAGGATTCCATAACTCACCCTCCATTTTCCACCGACAATTTGCCAATGGACTTTGTAACCCGAATGCCCAATACAATATGTAGACGATCTGCTCTTGCAAACGGACACAAAAGAGGAACACGTAGGGCTCATATCTGAATTACTAGGCTTACTGCAATCAATTGGATGTAAGGTAACCCCCAAAAAGGCCCAGATTTTAAAGGAAAAGGTTCCAGCAGAGGGCAGTAGAGCGGAGCTGCTGATTGGTTGTTGCGGGGAAAATTTGCATCAGTGCATTGTGATCACTGCATCCAGAACGTGTACCTGAGCAAGACACCCTGCATGTTCAAGTGAAGGCAAGCATCCAGCAGAGGGAAGTAGAGTGGAGCTGCTGATTGGCTGTTATGGGGAAAATTTGCATCAGTGCATTGTGGTCACTATATCTTGAAGGTGGTTTGTAGAGGAGCTGTTGTCAAGTGACAGTTAAACCCCAAACACTTCTTCAGTGTTTCCCTCCCTATCTCCTCCTCTAACAAAAAAAAACAATCACTGCAAGGATCCCAGACGAGGTAAGATAAAGAGGGAGACTCGAGGGCAGGTAGAAGTAGAAAGAAGTTGAACCGTGACGTCCCAGCCTGCAGGTAAGTGATTGGCTGGTAAGTAGTTTTTCTTTTCCCTGAGGTGTTATCGTGCGGGGAGCAGTGGTTGCTAAATGAGTGCTTGCTGAGAAGGGGAGTAAATTTTTAAAAAACTTACCGTTGGGAGTTTCCAGCTGAATCCGGTCGGAGTGAGGACAGAGTGACTGCTGGGTAAGTAGTAAAGATTTAAATTGTTTGCGCAGGCTCATAACAGCTGATTGCTGTTCTTGTGTGGGGCGCAGTGGTTGCTGGTTAAGTGTTTTATTTTTTACCTGTATTTAAGTTGGGCAGTTCCTAAACCCTAGACACTACACTTCTACTGTCCCCACCCTCCCACCTCCTTTAACCTAAGGGGTAGAGTGAATAACAGGTAAGCTCTTACTTTCTTTTTCTTTTCTTATGTAGAGGGATGGCAGGGAAGGCAGTGCAATGCTCCTCCTGCAGATAGTTTGAGGTGAGGGACGTCGTCAGTGTCCCTGCTGATTTCACCTGTGGGAAGTGCACCCATCTCCAGCTCCTCTGAAACCATGTTAGAGAACTGGAGCTGGAGCTGGATGAACTTCGGATCATTCGGGAGGCAGAGATGGTCATAGATAGTAGCTTCAGGGATGTAGTTACTGTTGCGACTTCTTGGGTGAGTCTGCTTAACACTCAATTTGGCTCTGTTTCTTTACTTAGCTCTGGAGTCGCCAGGTGTCGTTAAGACACCGCCACAAGGTCAAGGTGAAGTTCAAAGCAATAAAACCATACACCAATTAGTAAGTCCAAACAACTGAGTTTATTATAATACAATTATAATAACTACCCATGCACACGCTAAAAGGATTAAACTTACTCATACCGCTAAGTAAACTAATACTTATCCCGAAGGAACTGCTGGGTCAGGGAACAAGGCCTCTTGCTCTGCTCTGGTCTGCAGACTTCAGGTTGGTTTAAGTTAAAAGGGGTCAGTTGTTGAACAGCGATCGTTGTGAGGCACTTACTTGTTGCCGGCTGCTGTCCGAACACTCTCCTCTCTCTCGTTCAAGATCTTCTTGGCAAAAGCTGGTCGAGGTGCTGGTCCACGGAGGAGTGTTGGTCAAAGAGAGAGAAGGGCTGGAGGGCTGAATCAGAAGACTGAACCATGTGTGGGACCTGTCTTTTATAGGTCCATGGGGATCCACGCCCCTTTGGGCGGACTCCCTTACCTGCTTGGAATCGATTGGGTCTCTTCCCAATCGATTATGTTTGAATCCCCCAATCATGGGGCAGTTCCTCGGTCACTGGGGCGGTTCTTGGGACTTATTGTTTTGGGCTTCTCTGGCGCCGAAAGGTCTGGCCTTCCATTCAATGTATTGATCTGTGTTTAACTTGTTTCCATTGTATCTGGGGATCGCCCGGTATCGCCTCATTAGTATGTTAACTGGTTTCTTTTCACAGTGCTGTCTGGTTTCTGCAGCAGTCAAAACTGGTTTCTGCAGCAGTCCAAATATACAAGCGCTCTGCAAGCTGCCTGCTTTACAACATGTCCATTTTCCCTGCATTCCTTGCAATCTTCCATTTTGTGTTGGGCAGTGGCCACCCCAGGTGGCGACATTACTCTGAAGAATCAAGATAGATGGGTGACGGTGAGAGGGGCTGGGAGGAAGCAGTCAGGGCAGCGATCCTCTGTGGTCGTTCCCCTCAGTAACAAGTATACCATTTTGGATACTGTTGAGGGGGACGACCTACCAGGGGTAAGCCACGGTGAATGGATCTCCAGCACTGAGTCCATCCCTGTGGCTCAGAAGGGAAGGAGGGAGAGCAGGTTATTGGGGACTCGATAGTTAGAGGGACAGATAGACGGTTCTGTGGCAGCGAAAGAGACTCACGGATGGTATGTTGCCTCCCGGGTGCCAGGGCCCGTGATGTCTCGGACCGTGTTTTCAGAATCCTTAAGGGGGAGGGGGAACAGTCACAAGTCGTGGTACACATCAGTACCATAGGTAAGAGAAGGGACGGGGTTTTAAAACAGGAATTTAGGGAGCTAGGGTGGAAGCTGAGAGCCAGGACAAACCATGTTGTCATCTCTGGTTTGTTGCCGGTGCCACGTGTTAGTGAGGTGAGGAACAGGGAGAGAGTGCAGATAAACACGTGGCTGCAGGGATGGTGTAGGAGGGAGGATTTCAGGTACGTGGATAATTGGAGCACATTCTGGGGAAGATGGGACCTGTACAGACAGGACGGTTTGCACCTGAACCAGAGGGGCACCAATATCCTGGGAGGGAAATTTGCTCCGGCTCTCCGGGGGGGCGGGTTCAAACTAATTTGTCAGGGGGCTTGGAAAACGAGCTGTAGTCCAGAAGCCAGTGTTGAGAGTAGTAAGGTACTGAGGAGGGTATCAAGGTCGCAGGAATGTACCGGCAGACAGAAAGGTGGGTTGAAGTGTGTCTACTTCAATGCAAGGAGCATCCGGAATAAGGTAGGTGAACTTGGAGCGTGGATTGGTACTTGGGACTACGATGTGGTGGCTATTACAAAGACATGGTTAGAACAGGGACAGGAATGGTTGTTGGAAGTTCCGGGTTTTAGATGTTTCAGTAAGAGTAGGGAAGGTGGTAAAAGAGGTGGAGGACTAGCATTGTTAATCAAGGATAGTTTAACGGCTGCAGAAAGGCAGTTCAAAGGGGATCTGCCTACTGAGGTAATATGTGCCGAAGTTAGAAATAGGAAAGGAGCGGTCACATTGTTAGGAGTTTCCTATAGGACCCCAAATAGTAATAGAGATGTGGAGGAAGAAATTGCAAAACAGATTATAGATAGGTGTGGAGGTTTCAGGGTAGTTGTCATGGGTGACATTAACTTTCCAAATATTGATTGGAACATCTGTAGGTCGAACAGTTCGGATGGGGCAGTTTTTGCGCAGTGTGTGCAGGAGGGTTTCCTGACACAATATGTGGATAGGCCGACAAGAGGTGGGGCCACATTGGATTTGGTACTGGGTAATGAACCGGGCCAAGTGTTAGATTTGTTTGTCGGAGAGCACTTTGGAGATAGTGACCACAATTCGGTGTCTTTCACTATTGCAATGGAGAAGGATAGGGCCATATGGCAGGGCAAGGTTTATAATTGGGGGAGGGGTCATTATGATGCGATTAGGCAAGAATTAGGGAGCATAAGATGGAAACAAAAACTGTCAGGGAAAGGCACAAATGAAAAGTGGAGCTTGTTCAAGGAACAAATACTGCATGTCCTTGATAGGTATGTCCCTGTCAGGCAGGGAGGAAATGGCCGTGTGAGGGAACCATGGTTCACAAAAGAGGTCAAGAGGAAAAAGGAAGAGTATGTAAGGATTCAGTTGGATCGCTTGAGGATTACAAGGTAGCAGGAAATAGCTTTTAAAAAAGGGCTCAGGAGAGCTAGGAGAAGTCCTTGGTGGGTTGGATCAAGGAAAACTCTCTTATGTGATAAATAAAAGAATAGTAAGAAGTCTTACAACACCAGGTTAAAGTCCAACAGGTTTGTTTCAAACACGAGCTTTCGGAGCACGGCTCCTTCTTCAGGTGAATGGAAAGGCTTGTTCCAGAAATGTTTATATAGACACAGTCAGAGATGCCCCGGAATGCGAGCACCTGCAGGCAATCAAATCATCAAAGATGCAGAGAGAGAGGTAACTCCAGGTTAAAGAGGTGTGAATTGTCCCAAGCCAGTTCAGTCGGTAGGCCTCTGCAAGTCCAGGCTTGTTGGTGGGGGCCGAATGTAATGCGACATGAATCCCAGATCCCGGTTGAGTCCGCATTCATGCGTGCGGAACTTAGCTATAAGTTTTTGCTCAGCAATTTTGCGTTGTCGCGTCTCCTGAAGGCCTCCTTGTAGAATGCTGACCCGGAGATCAGAGGCTGAATGTCCTTGACTGCTGAAGTGTTCCCCAACTGGAAGGGAACAGTCCTGCCTGTTGATAGTCGCACGATGCCCGTTTATTCGTTGTCGCAGTGTCTGCATGGTCTCGCCAATGTACCACGCTTCGGGACATCCTTTCCGGGACATCCAAATAAAAGAATGACCAGGGTGAGGGTAGGGCCAGTCAAGGACAGTAGTGGGATATTGTGCATGGAGTCAGAAGAAATAGGAGAGGCGTTGAATGAATACTTTTCTTCAGTGTTCACCAAGGAGAGGGGCCATGTTTTTGTGGATGAGAGCGTGGTACAGACGGGTAGGCTGGAGGAGGTAGATGTTCTGAGGAAGGATGTATTAGCAATTTTGAAAAATCTGAGGGTCGACAAGTCCCCTGGGCCAGATGGGATATATCCAAGGATTCTTTGGGAGGCAAGGGATGAGATTGCACAGCCTTTGGCTTTGATCTTTGGGTCCTCACTGTCCACGGGGATGGTGCCAGAGGACTGGAATGTGACGAATGTTGTTCCTCTGTTCAAGAAAGGGAATAGGAATGACCCAGGTAATTATAGGCCAGTTAGTCTTCCTTCGGTGATCAGTAAGTTAATGGAAAAGGTCCTGAAGGATAGGATTTATGATCATTTGGAAAGATGCAGCTTAATACAGGATAGTCAACACGGATTCGTGAAGGGTAAATCTTGCCTCACAAATTTGATTGAATTCTTTGAGGAGGTAACTAAGTTTGTCGATGAAGGTAGAGCAGTTGATGTCATATACATGGATTTTAGTAAGGCGTTTGATAAGGTTCCTCCTGGTCGGCTTATGAAGAAAGTGAGGAGGTGTGGGATAGAGGGAAATTTGGCCAATTGGATAAGTAACTGGCTATCACATAGAAGACAGAGGGTGGTGGTGGATGGAACATTTTCAGACTGGAGCCCAGTTACCAGCGGTGGACCACAGGGTCCTCTGCTATTTGTGATTTTATCAATGACTTGGAGGAGGGAGCTGAAGGGTGGGTCAGTAAATTTGCTGATGACACCAAGATTGGTGGAGTAGTGGATGAGGTGGAGGGCTGTTGTAGGCTGCAGGGCGACATTGATAGGATGCAGAACTGGGCCGAAAAATGGCAGATGGAGTTTAACCCTGATAAGTGCGAGGTGATTCATTTTGGTAGAAAAAATTTGAATGCAGATTACAGGGTCAACGGCAGGGTTCTGAGGAATGGGGAGGAACAGAGAGATCTTGGGGTACATGTCCACAGATCTCTGAAGGTTGCCACTCAAGTGGATAGAGCCGTAAAGAAGGCCTATAGTGTGTTTGCGTTTATTAACAGGGGGCTTGAGTTTAAGAGCTGCGGGGTTATGCTGCAACGATACATGACCCTGGTGAGACCACATTTGGAGTATAGTGTGCAGTTCTGGTCACCTCATTATCGGAAGGATGTGGAAGCATTGGAAAGGGTGCAAAAGAGATTTACCAGGATGCTGCCTGGTTTGCAATATTGATCTTATGAGGAAAGGTTGAGGGAGCTAGGGCTTTTCTCTTTGGAGCAGAGGAGAATGAGAGGCGACTTAATCGAGGTTTATAAGATGATGAGGGGAATAGATAGAGTGGACGTTCAGAGACTATTTCCTTGGGTGGATGTAGCTGTTACAAGGGGGCATAACTATAATATTCAGGGTGGGAGATATAGGAGGGATGTCCGAGGTAGGTGATGCGCGATCACTAAGCACAGAAAAAAAGGAGTAGTCCGAATCGAAGGCTTTAATCTACAAGAAGTGTGCCCAGCAGTTTGAGTACAGAAATAAAGATGGCTGCTGGGAAACACGGGTTCTTATACTCCGCCTCGTGGGCGGAGCTACCTTCATCTCGACCAATGGGGAAAGCAACACTTGGGCCAATGGGCAGCGAGCCTCCACCAATAGCAGCTCACACTCCCAGGTACCGTAGTACCTCTAGTCATACTACCACATTCACCTCTTGTTGAGAAAGGAACGGGGGGGGGGGGGGGGGAGGGGGGGCAGGGGGGTGTGTGCTTGCTAAGAAGCCGGGGGGGAGGGGGGGGTGGGTGTGGTGGGACAAGATGCTGGTAGTATGACTAGCGATATGGGATTATACCTCTCCACTGGCCCGTAACTATATACAGATATGTGTAATCAGACGGCAAATTATTTAGAGTTGGAAAAAAAAGTTCATTAAAAGTTCATATCGACTTGATCAGCCGATCGGGGGCCTTGGACGTCCTCTGCGACTGACGGAGCTTCGTCGGATATGTTGGAGATGCGGGCGTCCATGACTCCGGGAGTGATGATCCGGTCCTCGTGGAGGTTTCCACATCCCTACACGGAGCTGGAGAGGGCCGGGCCATGGGGGGGGCGTCTGGTCCTTGAGGCAGCGCGGGTGAGGGGGTTGGCGGGCCAGGGAGGGGAGCGCCTGCGGGGAGCAGTTGCGGTTGGAGGGTGGTGGGTGGGGCTGGTGCCGGGGGCGATGGTGGGGATCCGGTGGGCGGCAGGTCCCGTAGAGAGACCGTGTCCTGTCGGCCGTCGGGGTACTCCACATACGCGTATTGCGGGTTAGCATGGAACAGCTGGACCCTCTCGACCAACGGGTCTGATTTGTGCGCCCGCACCTGTTTCCGGAGCAGGATGGGCCCAGGGGCAGCCAGCCAGGTCGGGAGCGGGGTCGCCGAGGAAGACTTCCTGGGGAAGACAAGAAGGCGTTCATGATGCGTTTGATTGGTAGATGTGCAAAGTAGCGACCAGATTGAGTGGAGGGCGTCTGGGAGGATCTCCTGCCAGCGGGAGACTGGGAGATTTCTGGACCGTAGGGCCAGCAGGATGGTCTTCCAGACTGTACCGTTCTCCCTCTCGACCTGTCCGTTACCCCGGGGGTTGTAACTGGTTGTCCTGCTTGAGGCAATGCCCTTGCTGAGCAGGAATTGATGCAGTTCGTCGCTCATAAAGGAGGACCCCCTATCACTGTGAATGTAAGCTGGGAATCCGAACGGGGAGAAAATGCTGTGAAGGGCTTTTATGATGGTGGATGTGGTCACGTCGGGGCAGGGGAAGCGGGAGTACTCATCAATCACGTTGAGGAAGTACGTGTTGCGGTTGGTAGAGGGAAGGGGACCTTTGAAGTCCGTCCTGAGGCGTTCAAAGGGACGGGAAGCCTTTATCAGATGCACTTTCTCGGGGCGGTAGAAGTGCGGCTTGCACTACGTGCAGATGTGGCAGTTCCTAGTGACTGTCCTGACCTCCTCGATGGAGTAGGGCAGGTGCGGGTCTTTACAACATGAAAGAAGCGGGTGACCCCCGGGTGGCAGAGGTCCACGAGGAGGGCTCGGAGACGGTCCACTTGTGCGTTGGCACAGGTGCCGCGGGACAGGGCATCGGGAGGCTCGTTCAGCTTCCCAGGACGATACAAGATGTCGTAGTTGTAGGTGGACAACTCGATCCTCCACCGCAAGATCTTGTCGTTTTTTATCTTGCCCCTCTGTGCATTGTCAAACATGAAAGCTACCGACCGTTGGTCTGTGAGGAGGGTGAACCTCCTGCCGGCCAGATAGTGCCTCCAGTGTCCTTCTCGACTGAGGAGTGACGGATTTCGGAAGCATGGAGGGTAAGGGAGTAGAAGGCCACGGGCCTGCCCGCTTGGTTGAGGGTGGCTGCCAGAGCTACGTTGGACGCATCGCTCTCGACCTGGAAGAGGAGGGACTCGTCGATAGCGGGCATCGTGGCCTTTGCGATATCCGCTTTGATGCGGCTGATGGTCTGGTGGGCCTCCGTCGACAGGGGGAACGTGGCTGTTTGGATGAGGGGACGGGCTTTGTCAGCATAGTTGGGGACCCACTGGGCGTAATATGAGAAGAAGCCGAGACAGCGCTTCAGGGCCATGGGGCAGTGGGGGAGGGGGAGTTCCATCAGGAGGCGCATGCGTTCTGGGTCGGGGCCTATCACTCCATTTCGCACTACGTAGCCAAGGATGGCTAGACGGGCGGTGCTAAACATGCATTTGTCCTTGTTGTAAGTCAGATTCAGGAGCTTTGCGGTTTGGAGGAATTTGCGGAGATTGGTGTTGTGGTCCTGCTGATCATGGCCGCAGATGGTGACATTATTGAGATACGGGAAGGTTGCCCGTAAACCTTATCGGTCGACCATTCGGTCCATCTCCCTTTGGAAGACCGAGACCCCGTTTGTGACACTGAAAGGAACCCTTAAAAAGTGGTAGAGCTGCCCGTCCGCTTCGAACGCAGTGTACTTGCGATCGCTGGCACGGATGGGGAGCTGGTGGTAGGCGGAATTGAGGTCCACCGTGGAGAAGACCTTGTACTGTGCGATCCTGTTGACCAGGTCAGAAATACGGGGGAGAGGGTACGGGTCTAGCTGCGTAAACCTGTTGATGGTCTGACTGTAGTCTGTGACCATTCTATTCTTCTCCCCGGTCTTTATCAGCAGAACGTGTGCTCGCCAGGGTCTGTTGCTAGCCTCGATGACCCCTTCCTTCATAAGCCATTGGACCTCGGACCTGATGAAGATCCAGTCCTGGGCACTGTACCGTCGGCTCCCGGTTTGCAATCCGGGGTGAGGTTTGCAAACAAGGACGTGGGATCGACCTTGAGGGTCGCGAGGCTGCAGACAGTGTGGGGAGGCATAGGGCCACCGAATTTAAATGTTAGACTCTGGAGGTTACACTGGAAGTCTAACCCCAGGAGTGCAGCCGCGCAGAGGTGGGGGAGGGCGTAGAGTCTGTAGTTTTTAAACTCCCTCCCCTGGACCGTGAGGTCCGTTATACAACACCCCGTGATCTCCACTGAATGGGAGCCGGAGGCCAGGGCAATTTTTTACTTGACGGGATAGTCAGGGAGAGCGTAGCGTCTTACCGTGGTGGGGTGTACGAAACTCTCCGTGCTCCCGGAGTCCAGTAGGCAGGTCGTTTCGTGCCCGTTGAGCAGGACCTTCGTTGTTGCCGTGGAGAGGGTGCGGGGCCGAGACTGGGCCGAGACTGGTCCAGAGTGACTGAAGCGAGTCATGGCAGATAGTCGGAGTCTTCATCGGGCGGTGCGCAGTCACCCGCGGAGTCCTCGGAGCCAATCCAAGATGGCGGCGCCCATCGGTCGCACATGGTGTGGGGTGGACAAAATGGCGGCGCCAGAGGTCGCAGGTGGCGTTGGGGGATGGGGGCAGCGAGGTTCGCGGGCCGCATGGGGTCCCTGGAGAGAGAGAATGGGGAGTCCCGCGGTCAGAGCCCGGAACCGCAGCGATCGCCTTGGCCTGGCAGACGGACACAAAGTGGCCTTTCTTCCCACAGCCCTTGCAGGTTGCAGATCGGGCTGGGCAACGTTGTCGGGGATGTTTCGCCTGGCCGCAAAAATAGCAGCGGGGCCCCGCGGGTTTTTCGGCGCGTCCTGCGGCGCAGGCCTGGGGGGAGTCCGAGTCCGTGGGGGAGAGAGAGGCTGAATTCCACGCTGCCCAGGGGGCCGCCGCGCAGTCGGGGGCGTATGAGCGGGCGTTTCTGTTCGCCACATCTAGGGAGGTAGCAAGGGACTGTGCCTCCGTGAGGCTCAAGGTTTCCCTCTCTAATAGTCTCTGACGGATCTGTGGGAACTGCATGCCCGCAACAAAGGCGTCTCGGATGAGGAGTTCCGTGTGCTCACTAGTCGATACTTGCGGGCAGCTGCAGTTCCTCCCCAGTACGAGGAGGGCACGGTAAAAATCATCCAACGACTCACCAGGGATCTGCTGCCTTGTGGCCAGTAAGTGCCGAGCATAGACTTGATTTACTGGCCGGATGAAGTGTCCTTTGAGCAGTTCCAATGCCGCGTCGTAGTCGGTCGTGTCCTCGATGAGCGTGTAGATTGTGGTGCCGACGCACGAGTGGAGAATGTGTGGCTTCTGCTCCCTCGTCGGTACGTTTTCCGCCGTACTAAGGTAGCTGTTGAAACAAGCCAGCCAGTGCTTGAATGTGGCTGTTGCATTCGCTGCGTGGGGGCTGAGTCGTAGACACTCCGGCTGAATGCGGAGCTCCATCCTTTAAAATCTTGTAGATTAAACTGATGCGCGATCAATAAGCACAGAAACGAAGGAGTAGTCCGAATCGAAGGCTTTAATCTAACAATTTTTGGGATCAGGCAGAAATTCAATACAGCATATCACCCCCAATCCAGTGGCATTGTCGAGAGAATGAATCGATCTTTAACAGCGACCATTAGGAAGATGGTGCAACAGAACAATACCACATGGGACACGGTCCTCCCATTTGCTGTCATGTTTATTCAGAACAGGGCAGCACGGTGGCCTAGTGGTTAGCACAACTGCCTCACGGCGCTGAGATCCCAGGTTCAATCCCGGCTCTGGGTCACTGTCCGTGTGGAGTTTGCACATTCTCCCCGTGTCTGCGTGGGTTTCGCCCCCACAACCCAAAAATGTGCAGAGTAGGTGGATTGGCCACGCTAAATTTCCCCTTAATTGGAAAAAATAATTGGGTAATCTAAATTTAAAAAAAAATGTTTATTCAGAACACCGTTTCTAGTTCCACAGGTTTCATCCCTCACACTCTCATGACTGGACGGCCCATGAAGGTTATTGAATATTTATTAGGCCTCGATCTGGCAAGTCCTACAGCACGGTAGCATTGTGGGCAGCACGGTAGCATTGTGGATAGCACAATGGCTTCACAGCTCCAGGGTCCCAGGTTCGATTCCGGCTTGGGTCACTGTCTGTGCGGAGTCTGCACATCCTCCCCGTGTGTGCGTGGGTTTCCTCCGGGTGCTCTGGTTTCCTCCCACAGTCCAAAGATGTGCAGGTTAGGTGGATTGGCCCTGATAAATTGCCCTTAGTGTCCAAAATTTCCCTTTGTGTTGGGTGGGGTTACTGGGTTATTGGGATAGGGGGAGGTGTTGACCTTGGGTAGGGTGCTCTTTCCAAGAGCCGGTGCAGCCCACTGAATGGCCTCCTTCTGCACTGTAAATTCTATGATTAACCGCCCTGACCCACGAAAAAGCAGTCCAACAGGTTACAGATAACATTACAGCAGCACAACTTGCTGCAGCTGTCCGATTAGGCGCTAGAAAGAAGCAGAGTAAAGCCTGCTTTGACAAAACCGTCCACCCCGTGGAGTACACAGTCAGTCAGCAAGTAATGGTTTCACTTTATAACCCCAGTTCTTTCCTTCCCCCCCACTCCATTTCCGACAAAGTGAGCCCCTCCATGTACCCCAACGGTAAAACTGGTTGGTTCCACATCAACCAACTCAAAGTCTTCGGATCACAATGTAGCCACTCCCACCACATCTCTCTCGCAATAGGAGGCAATTATGTCCCGCCCATCGACAACCTAGTTCAACCCCGACACCAACCCTCCCCCAGCCATGCCGGCATTTATCCCTTGTCTACGCCCACAGACCCGAACTTGTCTCCGCCCACAGGTACGGGCTTTCACCTTGCACTTGACTCCAACGACAGTGAGAGCCTCCCGGATTTGATTACTATCCCTGAACGCTGGCGCAATCTCTCTGCCACCAGTCACCGCAGCCCCCAGAACCACGACTTAGATATCTTTGACCTCCTAAATGCCCTCCCCCAGCCACCGCCACATTCACCGCCCGACCACAGTAACTTGTCCTCCACTCCCACCGCCCCTAAGCCTCACGACAAACAAGCCCCTCTTTGGCACCACGATAACTCTTGCAGACTAGTAAGGCACAACGACTTGGACCATCCGACAGCCCACATGGCCAAGGCACAGAGATGGCAGGCACGAGTTTGGCAACCAGGAGATGGTGATGATTCAGATACTGACTCTCGTTTTGGTGATGCTTCACAATATTGTTTGGTACAGAACCCTGAGGTGTACAGATGATGAGAAAGAGACACCGCCTAAGTGTTAAGTTGTCCAAAGTTCTGATGAAGCCTGTCCGCCTTTTTCCTTCTTTTTTCTACTACATGGTTTTAATTCATGTCGCCCGACACAAAATTACTCTTCTGATTCGAGGGTGAGATGCCCAATGTCAGTTAAAGGCACACGTTTGTTGGGAAATAGATCACTGTTCTCCCAGTCTTTATGACAAGTTTCCACACGACTACAAACTTTTACCGTTCACCCAGGTCATCCAGGTAGGGAGTAACGGCACTGATCCTCACCCTACCTGAGGACCCCAAATTCATCCGGTCAGTTGAACTCGGGTAGTGGAGTAATGGCACTAACCTCCGCCCTACCCGGGGATTCCACCCATTCTTCTCCCACAGCGGCCCACACACACCTCATGTTCCCTTCACTTCATAGGCTCTGGAATGGTTCTCTCCACTCTGCATTGCCTTTGGCAGGCCTTAGTTTCACCTTCTCTATTCTCCCTTTGGTTGTGGTATAAAGGATGTATTTTGCCACGTTCCGTACTGTCACCCCTTCTCTCCTTTACCTCCTGCGTCGCTCCCCACATGCTATTTACACATATGACACAATTGGTTGCTGATCACTGCTGCTATACACGCTGCTACACGTGAACTACCTCTGAGATCTGGGACGAAATTTTATAAAACTGGCCGCCCTGAAATTCGGTTGGTTAAGATAAGCCTCAACACCACTGGTTACAAGTAAAGAAAAGACTGATCGAAAAAAATTGTCTGACCACTCCCCGCATCGACCACAAGCTGCAAGAGTCTCTGTACTTTACAAAAACATTTTGCATTTGTTGTCTCTCCAAAATGGTATTTTGAAAAAAAAATGAGGGAGTCACACATGGTGACAATCATTTTTTTAAATAAATTTAGAGTACCCAATTATTTTTTCCAATTAAGGGGCAATTTAGCGTAGCCAATCCACCTACCCTGCACATCTTTGGGTTGTGGGGGCGAAACCCACGCAGACACGGGGAGAATGTGCAAACTCCTCACGGACAGTGACCCAGGGCCGGGATTCGAACCCGGGTACTCAGCGCCGTAGGCAGCAATGCTTGCCACCGTGCCGCCCCTTGGTGACAATCATAATGGGTAACTGGAGTAAGGAGAGAAAGACTAATAAAACGAGATATTAACCAAAGATAATAACAGATACTGTGCTTGCATCACCGGGATTACACGGAAAACAGAAAACACAGGATGAAGCAAAGACTGCTGACGTGCATTTGGATCATCGCTGGACTTCTGCAACTGTGCGTGCAATGGACTGTTGTAACAAACTCCACACCAACCCCGGACACTACCACACAACAGGTCACCACCAGCCGGACGCTACACCACACATAAAGACAGACATCAAAACCCCCACCTGGTGCAAAAACATTGCCAAATGGAACCCCCTTTCATAGATAGTAGAGGCCCTTCTAGTAATTGCAATAATCTGCAGTGTCATTCAGACACTGCGACTCCGCAAATGGCGAGCAAAAGCCTCCCGCTCCCCGATATATACAGTCCAAGCCCCCTTCTTTGGAATTGAACAAAATTGAACTCATGTAACAATCGCTGCTAAAAATAAACCATGTACCTCTTTAACTTTATTAGGATTAAGTAGAAATGTGATGCTGCTCTTTTAAATTTTGTACTATATATAAGTTCTTTGATATTCACCAGCAGCATGAGAGTAGCTTAGATAGTGTTAGCTAGAGATCAACTGTGCGGATAAATTAAATGTTTTATAGTGACCTGAATTCTAGTAACCATTAGAGATGAATTAATTTATAAATGTATTAATGGAATATTAGGTAAATGTCCCAAACCATAAGATAGAGTAGAGTAGAACCTTGCCTTGACCAAGGGTGGCCGGTCTACCAAGGATGAACAGGGATCAATGGTGTGATCTACCACGCTTCACGTTCAGGATCAAAAGGATGGAATGTAGCCATCCAAGATGGCCACCTGCAAAGGACCATGGGAATTATGGCCAACCTAGGACTCAGACAGATACACAGCCTATGTGTATCCAAAACACAGGTGACCAGACCTGATCGAAACCCCCCACTCGTTTGCATTTTAATGGCCCATTTTCCCAGGACAATAGAACTCCAATCAAGCAACCGGTACAGCCACAGACTGATCAGCGCCACTCCCCTTACTCAGAAACACAAGTGCCAAGGTCAATGACTGCTAAGGACCCGCCTAGCTACCAAGGCACCCACCCCTTTATTGGCCAAAATCGAAGAGAGTGATCAGAGCCCTGTCGAACTATTGAGTCCAAAGTTAAGGACCACCCCAAAGAGCGCGAAATCCAAGAGGGATAAAAGAGGGCACAGCCATGTGTTCTGTCTCTTTTGGATCCGTCCTGTGCCAACCCAATTGTAGCAGGAACACCCTGCCAAGTTCAAGACCAACAATCGCTACCTGACGGATAAGCCTGGCAGAGACAGAGCCACTTTCTTCAAACCAGCCAAGTGAAATCCATTTGCACAGTGCCGGTCGCCCTGAAGTTAAGTATAGGTTATTGTAGTAAGGGGATGGATCCAGGAGCCAGAAGCCGAGTGGGAGCGTGCGGAGGAGGCCTCCTGCATGGGGACCTCCCTCCGGGCCCTTCCCATGGCAGCACTCCCATCCCCACCCAAAAAACACTCCAGCAGCCCAGTGGTGACAGCCACCCTCCAATCCTGGAACCAACTGCAGCAGCAATTTGGCCTGAACAAAATGTCGGACAAGGCTCCCATCTGCAACAACCATAGGTTCAAACCAGCACTGACTGACGCCACCTTCAAAAGGTGGAGACAGGACGGGGGGACACTGACAGTCAGGGACCTATACACGGACGACAGGATCGCAACACTGGACGAACTGACAGAGAAATTTCAGCTAGCTGGGGGGAACGAGCTACGGTACCTGCAGCTCAAAAACTTCCTACGAAAGGAGACAAGGACGTACCCACAACCGCCACGACAGACACTACTGGAAGACCTACTGGACGCAAGTATCCTAGAGAAAGGGAACTGTAGTGACATGTATGGCCGACTGGTAGATAGGGACGACACCGTACTGGACGCAACAAGAAGGAAATGGGAGGACGACCTGGGGATGGAGATAGGGTGGGGACTCTGGAGCGAAGCACTGCATAGGGTCAACTCCACCTCCACGTGCGCAAGGCTCAGCCTGACGCAACTAAAAGTGGTACATAGAGCCCACTTAACGAGAAACCGTATGAGTAGGTTCTTCCCGGAGGTGGAGGACAGATGTGAGCGGTGCCAAAGAGGCCCGGCCAACCACGCCCACATGTTCTGGTCTTGCCCCAGACTTGTGGAGTACTGGACAGCCTTCTTCGAGGCTATGTCCAAAGTGGTGGGGGTGAGGGTGGAGCCATGCCCGATAGTGGCGGTCTTCGGGGTTTCAGACCAGCCAGATCTATTCCTGGGGAGGAGGGCGGACGCCCTTGCCTTTGCCTCCCTGATCGCCTGCCGTAGAATCCTGTTTGGCTGGCGGTCAGCAGCACCGCCCAGAGCTGCAGACTGGCTGTCCGACCTCTCGGATTCTCTCCAAATGGAGAAAATCAAATTCGCCATCGGAGGGTCGGACGACGGCTTCCACAGAACGTGGGAGCCATTCATGCAATTGTTCCGGGACCTGTTTGTGGCCAACGTACAAGAGGAAGAATAGTCGGGGGAAGGTAGCCGGCGGGGAGGGGGGGGGGGGGGGCTACGGGCTCGTTACGGGGGTTTGATGGCTAGCTAAGGCCCAAAACCAAACTAAATAAATGCCAATAAACATGTTGGGGAATGTAAAATATGTATGCCGGCAAAGAGGGGGAGGCCACAGTTATTACTACGAAGATGCTCACCCGTAAATATATATGTTAATTTTTGCGTGTTTTTTTTTCACTCTCTAACAATTTGTAATTTGTTCAATATAAAACATGAAAACTGAATAAAAAACATTTATAAAAATAAAAAAAATAAAAAGTATAGGTTATTGTAGCTGATAGGTGTAGCTTAACCCGTAGTAGATATTGTGTTTGCATGTTGAGATAACTCCTGTGTATGCAAATAAACCATTTTTTGAACTAACTGGTTGTGGTGGTCATTTGATCGATATAAGGGAAGGCTTGTGGTTCACTACGATAAATAGAAATACCCACAGTATTGGCGACGCTATTGGGACCGAAACAGAGCAACAATACTATCCATAAGGATGGCTTTGTAGGTTGCGGATCTGATCCGTGAGCCCCTCTGGTCCATCGTCGTGAAGGTGGTTCACGCATTCTATTTCTTCCTGTCTTCCTTCTCTGGTCAGCCGTCTTGATTGCCTCTGCATGGAGTCTTCACTGCTGATGTGCTTCGGGTGCCAGTTTTTATCCCCCTCTTTTCGCACCCTTTTGCCTTTTCCTCTGGCTTTCTGCCAATGAGGCTTCGGGAGGGGGTCTCAGCACCCAATGGTTTGGTAGATGACCATTTGCCAGGCCACCTAAGCCAGGTGTCCCATCTTGGGTTGGGTGGGCTGCACATGGCCTCTTCCCATATAAGGGAAGCTCTGGGTGTCAGAAAGTTTTGCCTGATCTGGGCTCCTAACAGTAGACCAGTGCATATCAATGGGGTGCGATGATCTCGTGATGGGTGATTGACGGGGCAGGTCCAGACATATTCTGGTAGCTTGTCTGTAGGTTGTGTATTCGAACCTGACCATGTCGAATTCCCATGGTGCTGTGTACTGGAGTGTCTGTGGCTTGATTTAAAGTTTCCAATTTTTAAACTTAAAATACCCAATTTTAACCAGGCCTTAACCTTGTCTCCTCACATTAACTACATCATTTTATTAAACATAAACACAATGTACGCAATTTAGCGACTCTTTAGCATGGATCCCGCTGCAATGGATAAATCACGCGTGAACCCCAAATCAGGCATCATGCCACGCACCAGGCCGATTGTGAGTCATCCAACTCACTCTGCCCAGCGCAATCTGGAGCTCACCCAGGACTCACCAATCATGCATGGGGGACCTCGCCTGGGCACTGTTGAGTACTGGTTCACACAAATGTGGACCAGTCGTATTGGCACCTTGGGGTCTCCCAGGCCGTTGGAGACTCCTGGGTATTCAGAGACAGGACAGGGTGGTACCCTGGCATGCCTCCTGGAACCTGGGCACAGAGACACTGCCAGGGTGCCATCCTGGAGTGCCAGGGTCCCTGTTCCCAGATTGGCACTGCCAAGGATCTGGCCCAAAAGCCTTATCAAGTTGGGGGCTGAATGGGGTTTCCCAGGGGCCCTCCCCAAGGTTGGGGGGTGAGACGGTGTGTCAAAGGAGACGGGAGGGGGCAGAAGTGGGGTTGCCAGAAAATATGACGTTGCAATCTCCGAGGACCCTCCAAGCTCACCAGCAGGAATACCCTCAAAGTGCGGCCTCAGTGGAGGTAACTCCCGAGGCTAAAATAAATGACAAAGTGCCGTTGGAAAGCAGGGTGCTTCTCGATGCTGCAGTCGCCGAGAAATACCCGCTGAACGCGTCGTTCAGCGGACTTTAACTTGGGTCCACTGAATTGCGCCCAATGTCTCTAATTGATTATTCCCCAGAGAACCTCCTTTATATAAACAAAATTCTATTCGCCCTCCTTCAGATAAACAATATACATATTTGGCATTAATGATCATTTCATTTTTATGATGCTTTAATTGCACCACTGTAGCCATAATGTCTGCTGGTCTTGTAAACTGCAGCAGTCATGTATGCACTAACCCAGGCTTTTAACCATCACTTCACCAAATATGAATAATATGAAATACCTACCTATATCTAAATACCTATATCTGAAATACCTACATTCATCACAGTAGAAAAAAGTAGGGAGGAGTGTTCAGCTTAAATAAATAGTACAAATAATAATGCAAAAAGCAAATGAAAGGGAAGAGAGTAGATTAACTGTCAAAAATTGTTTGTAAAGGGGAAATTCAAAAATGTAGTAAAACATTACAGCAGAAGGCCAGGACAGAATGAGTGGCTCAAATCTGTGTCTGTTATTAAAAATGCAGAGTGTAAGGAAGAAAGGCGGAGGAGGTAAAGGGGCAGGTTTTGCACCTTCTGCGATTGCAACGAAAGGTGCCATGGGAAGGGGATGGGGAATTGGGTAAGATAGAAGAGTGGAGCAGGGTGTCACAGAGGGCGTGATCCCTTTGGAATGATGATGGAGTTGTGGGGGTCCACAGTAAATTGGGTAAATTTATCATGAGATAAAATGCCTGAAGACAAGTAAGAACTGTTCGAAGAAAACTTAATGTGCCGATGGAGCAAGAGATTTTTCAAGAAAGACAGGCATGGGCAACTAAAGAGGAAAGAGACAACATAGAACTGGAAGAAAAACGCTCAAAAATACAAATAGATCAGATCCTGGTCAGCAGACCAGATATCATAAGGAGTGATGTATGGTAATTAAATTTGCAGATGACACCAAGATAGGTCGGACAATAAATTGTCAAGAGGAGGTGGAGAGTCTTCAAAGGACTATGGCAGGTTAAGTGAGTGGCAGCAATATGGCAGGTGGGTAAATGTATACTTGCACTTGCAAGAATAGGAAAGCAGCATTCTATTTAAATGGGAAAAAAAAATCAGAACTCTGAGGAACAGAGGGATCTGGGTGTCCTGGTACATGAATCACATACAGTTAGAACCAGGTACAGTAAGTGATTAGGAAGGCAAATGAAATATTGCCATTTACTGCAAGATAAATTGGATATAAAAGTAAGGAGGTTTTATTATATCTGTGCAGAGTCTGGGTGAGATTGCATCTGGAGTACTTTATGCAATTTTGGTCTCTTTATTTGAAAAAATTATATGGGGCAGGATTCTCCGATGGGAGACTAATTGCACGATTTAACAGGAATAGTTCTAAGTGTCATATCGGGCGTAATTTCACGGGTGCTTCCTGACGGCCGAGTCGGAGAAACTGCAGCTCATATTTAACGGCACTTTGTGCTGGAAATGATCCCCCACGAGTTTCACAGAAGAACTGGCTGTCCCGCTGGCTGATTCACTGGAGCTGCGCCCGGAAGCTCCCCGCTAACAAGGGGGAGCAGCTTATGGAGGTTCCCTCCGAGCACACTCCAGTCAGCACACAGCCATGCCATTACGTAAGACCTGCTCCACGTTTCGGGGACCTGACCTGGCCAGGCTGCTGGACGCATGGAGGCGGAACGGGACAGTGTGTTCCCCTGAGAGGGTCGGAGGACTAGCAATAGGGCCGCCAATGCTGCCTGGGAGGCTGTGGCAGCAGCCGTCAGTTCGGGTAGCATGACGAGGAGGACCACCGTACAATGTCGGAAGAAGACCAACGACCTCCACCAGTCCGCAAGGGTAAGTTAAGACAGCCCCTTGGCATCAGTCCTGCCAGCTACCCTCCTGACCTCTGATACCCCTAAACAAGTCGGCAGTTGGCACTGCACTCCCCTCTCACAACATATCACCGCGCTTCTGCCCATCATATCCTGGCACCCACCGCCACAACCTCTTGATGCCCAGAAGTAGTGCCCACACATGCCATCGCAATAGACCCCCTTCCCTATGCATCAAGCGTGCGGCTTACAATGCCCCCTCTCTGTCCCAGCAGCAGACGTTGGCCCATAACAGGCAGATAAAGGCCCTAACAGTGGCGATGTTCCGAACATCAGAGTCCTCATCCCCCATGAGGAATATGCCCTGGAAATCGTGAGGTTGTCCAAGGACAGAGCAGTCGCTGACAGCGAGGTTGACCTGCGCTGCAGAGGTGAGGATCCATTGTCCCGTTGCCCACATGACCTGTCTCAATGAGTTGCCCATGTCAGATAAAATGATTCTTCCCTCTCACTGACCATATGTCAGTGCAGAGACGCACACCTCGGTGGGCGACATGAGGGCTTCTGGGACACAGTCTGGTGAGCAGCACACAGTTGCTGATGCAGATCAGGTAGAGGCTGGAATATCCAAGGTAATCAGCAGTCGGAGGTCTGCTGGATCCCAGGACTCAGCTGAGACAGTCAGATGCCGAGCTTATGGGTAAGGTTATCCCAAAGCTGATGCAGACCTTAGGGCATGGCTGTGACATTCAAGAAGGGATGGCAATGACACTCTGGCAAGTGCATAGCCAATTGAAGGAATCCCAAAGGCTACGAGCACAGGAGATGGTGCCGGCAATGCATGGAAAGTCACACTGACAGTGTGACTTTGGGCGGCACAGTAGCACACGTGATTAGCACTGTGGCTTCACAGTGCCAGGGTCCCAGGTTCGATTCCCTGCTGGGTCACTGTGCGGAGTCTGCACGTTCTCCCCATGTCTGCGTGGGTTTCCGCCGGGTGCTCCGGTTTCCTCCCACAATCCAAAGACGTGCAGGTTAGGTGGATTGGCCATGATAAATTACCCTTCGTGACCAAAAACTGTCAGGAGGGGTTATTGGGTCACGGGGATAGGGTGGAAGTGAGGGCTAAAGTGGGTTGGTGCAGATTCGATGGGCCGAATGGCCTCCTGCTGCACTGTATGTTCTATGTTCTATGGCATAGAGCATGCCAGAAAAGATGGTGGGGGACCCCTGGGTGGGGGGGGGGAGAGGGGGGCTGTATAACTTCCTCTCACTTCCTCATACATCTGCTGCCTGTATGACCCACCAACAACATCCAGGACATTCCCGCCGTCGTCTGAATCACTCGAGCTGAAATTGGCGCTGAAGAATGGGCGGCACGGTAGCACAGTGGTTAGCACTGTTGCTTCACAGCGTTAGGGTCCCTGGTTCGATTTCTGGCTTGTGCCACTTTCTGTATGACATCTGCGCATTCTCCCCGTGTCTGTGTGGGTTTCCTCCGGGTACTCCGGTTTCCTCCCACAAGTCCGGAAAGACGTGCTGTTAGGTGAATTGGACATTCTGAATTCTCCCTCTGTGTACCTGAATAGGGGCCGGAATGTGGCGACTTGGGGATTTTCACAGTAACTTCATTGCAGTGTCAATGTAAGCCTACTTGTGACAATGAAGATTATTATTATTATTATAATTAAGAGCCTTACAAGCTGGAGCTGTTTATAAGCACCCCACTCCTCACAGGCTCTCATTGTAGCCAAGAAGATGACACGAAGGAGACATGTCCCCAGATTCTCGGAGTCAGAGCTCGAACGAATGCTGGACTCCGGGGAGGAGAGGATGGATACCCTCTTCACCAGGGTTGGCAGGAGACTCAAGCCCACCATTGTTAACCTCCTGGGAGGAGGTGGCAGAGTGGTTGAATGCTGCCAGCCTCACCAGGACGACTGGGACCCGGTGCAGGAAGATAATGACCTCCTTAGTGCAGCCCGGGTGAGTCACCACCTCTGTGCCCCTGGCATCACCCCTGTCCCTCACTCCTCACATCACACCCTATTCACCTAGAGGCCAACCAAAACCCACCTGCTTGTATCTCCCTTACATCTCACCCTGCACCAAATCCCAACACTTGTATTGTCCTCTTTGGCTAGGTGCTTTGCACAAACATTCCACCAGCTACAGACCCCCATAGAACTCAGCTCCATGCGTCTCATCATGAACTTTACGTTTCCCCCTAGGACAAGGCAGCCCATAATCAAAGGGAGCACCTGAAAATCAGCATGGGCATCCCAGACCTATGGAGCAGATTTCGATGGAGTTAGTAAGCAAGTCGGGAGAAAGGTCGAAAGCGGAGATCGGCAAGTGGCAACCAAATGATCATCCCACGCAAAATGATGTCCCTATAACAAGTGAGTCACCCCTCTCCCATAGACCACCACTTCCCAAGGTCTCCCCATGCCTTTGGTCTTGCAGGATCACAAACAGATAAGGGAGGGCCGTCTGGGGTCACTGCCCCCCCAGGTCCATTCCCAGACCATCCTGGAACACCACTCCGGGGAAGACACCGACTTCTCATTACTGCTGTCGCCTGCAACCTCCACCATCACAGAGACTATCACCTCGGTAGGGCATTTTAGTGAAGAGGCTCCTAGATCACCTTCTAGTGCGCACTTCACACATGCTGCTGCACATCAGGTGGAGGTAGGAATTCCCGAGGGAGCAGGTGGTCAGACAGCTGTCCGATCCTTGGAAACAGCTGTATTCGGGACAGGTATAATCGCAACACTGGTAGAGATACAGGCTCAGTGTCACAATTAACAGGAGGGGCTTTCAGCAACTTTCCAGCACCTGAAGATGTCCAGCTACCTTCTTCAGGTAGCTGGACCTGAAGGCACAGCATATGGTGCCGACAATGCATGGTACCCAGGCCAACACTGAATGGGTGACATCCACAGTGGAAGGCTTGGAGCAAGAAGACAGAGCCATGGGTAAAGACGTCCAAGGCTTGGGGCACGTTGTGCAGTCGATGGCTGATGCGCAGGACAGGGACACTCAGTCACAGGCAGATATGTACCGGGCCCCCATGGACATTATGGACATTGTGATCAGACTCCAGAGCTTGGCCCAGTCACAGAGTGCCATGGCGTTGGGTGTTGAGAGCATTGGCCAGATGCTGACTGATCTTGACCAGTCACAGCAGGGCATCGAGAGTACTGGCCCTCCCTGAGGGAGGATGAAGTGAAGAACGGCAGCACAAGTGGATAGCACTGTGGCTTCACAGCACCAGGGTCCCAGGTTCGATTCCCCGCTGCGTCACTGACTGTGCACATTCTCCCCTTGTCTGCGTGGGTTTCCTCCGGGCGTTCCCGTTTCCTCCCACAGTCCAAAGACGTGCAGGTTAGGTGGATTGGCCATGATAAATTGCCCTTTGTGACCAAAAAGGTTCGGAGGGGTTATTGGGTTACGGGGATAGGATAGAAGTGAGGGCTTAAGTGGGCCGGTGCAGATTCGATGGGCCGAATGGCCTCCTTCTGCACTGTATGTTCTAAGTGAAGCGGCCCATACCAGTGCCTGCTGCTGGAAAAGGTGCTGGAGCACCTCTGCGGTTCCCCCATCTGACATTGGCACATCTGATGAGCAGCGGGCAAAACAGGGTAGCACATCGCCACCTATGACACCCAAAGGTCAGTCGGGCCCAACCAGGTTCAGGCCTTCCTGGGAACGGTCACCAAAGGCACCTCAGTTCAGAGGACAAGACACGTAGCAGGCCGACTCCACGTCTGATGTGCTGCCTGGGGTCACCTAGATAGAGCTTTAGAACACAGGCATTTAGAAAGTTACACACCACTTACGTTTGTATGAGTGTAACACATAGTGATAGTTAGGAATCAGGGCACAACAAGTTATACAGACACCAGTCAATACTTTTCCACAAACATTCTGACCTGCCTCTATCCTCTGATTGAAATGTATTAGGGATGGGCTGGGGCTGGGTGTAGAAGGTGTGCATGGTGGAGGGTGTGAGGCATTGGAGGCTTGGGGGGGGGGGGGGGGGGGGGGGGGGAAGGGGGGGGGAAGGTGGGGCGCCAGAGGATGCAACGGACCAGGGTCCCCATGACACTTGAATGCCCCAACTGTGTTCACCCTCAGTGAGAGGAGGCAGGGAACGAGGCCAGACGTGTGAGGCCACCTTGTTTACCAGTGAGTGACCCAGAATCGCTCACCATCTCAAGAAAATCCCTCACCCCCAATTAAAGGATAGGGGCAGCAGGGTAGCATGGTGGTTAGCATAAATGCTTCACAGCTCCAGGGTCCCAGGTTCGATTCCCGGCTGGGTCACTGTCTGTGTGGAGTCTGCACGTCCTCCCCCTGTGTGCATGGGTTTCCTCCGGGTGCTCCGGTTTCCTCCCACAGTCCAAAGATGTGCGGGTTAGGTGGATTGGCCATGCTAAATTGCCCGTAGTGTCCTAATAAAAGTAGGGTTAAGGGGAGGTTGTTGGGTTACGGGTATAGGGTGGATACGTGGGTTTGAGTAGGGTGATCATGGCTCGGCACAACATTGAGGGCCGAAGGGCCTGTTCTGTGCTGTACTGTTATATGTTCTATCAGATGCAATGGCCAGCACACATGCAGGGTCACCCGAGCGGACAGTGGGAGGTGATCCTAAAGGCAGGAGTAAGACTTTGTCAAACAATGAGGAGCACCAGAGGCTCATCTCACAGCAAGTTGTCATCATCCTCCACACCGGCTGATACTGCCAACCTTGGGCCAATATCCTGGGGTGATGCTACTTGGACCCTCGGAGGCAGTAAGGGGAGCTGGGGTGGTGGGATGGAGTTAAAGGAGTGGGGCAGGGAAGAGTGTGAAGGGAGGAGGAACAGGGAAGAGTGAGTGAAGGGTGGAGAGAGAGGGAAGGTGGAGTGAAGAGAGGAGGGAATAAGAATAAGAGGTGACCTTAATGAAACAAAAGATCTGAAGGGACTTGATTGGGTGGATGCCAGGAGAAATGGAGGATGCTTGTGGAAGGGATTAAAACTAGGGATCCGATTCTCCCGAAAGTTCCCTCGCGAACAATGCCGAGAAATATATGGCTAATCAAGGGACTCGTGTTGAATAAGTAGCCTGAACAGGGAACGCAAAGCCGATGCTGCACATAACCCTATTTTGTACAGTGGGGAGCTCCGCTCTCCAGAACTCCCCATTGGATCGAGAGATTGCGATGCCATTTTTAAATGGCGTCCTGATCTCCGAGGCACCCAAAACGATCCCTGATCTCCCCCCAGAGTTGAATCACAATGCCTCCTGTACCTCAGGAACCTGCACATTAGAGTGAGGCATTGCGAGCTGTATAGATCCCGGCAGCGGGATTTCCTGGCTTTCTAGCGGCCACGCTGCACCATAGCAAGCTGCTTTTCCGGTACAGCGTGGCCCTTGGATTGCGCCCTGGGGAATCAGAATTGATAAATAAGAGCACTTTCTCTTGAGACAGAGATTGAGAGAAATCTTTTTCTCCCAAAACGTCATTGGTGTGTGGAATTATCTTCCCCAGAAAGTAGTGAAGGCTCGGGGCGGGATTCTCCAATCCCGCGGCAGAGTGTCCACGTTGTTGTAAATGGCGTGAACGGGCCACTCCTATGACTAATTCTGGCCCCTACAAGGTCCAGCACGACGCTGGAGTGGTTCGCGCCGCTCCACCTGGAGATCCCGGCGCGTACTGTGCGCCACAGGATCCGCGCATGCACAGTTGCGCCGGCACCAACGAGGACATGCGCAGTGGCACCGGCGCCAATGCATGCATATGCAGTGGCTTCCTTCAACGTGCCGGCCCCAACGCAACATGGCGCAGGACTACACGGGGCCGGCGCGTAGGAAAGGAGGCCCCCAGCCACAGAGGCCGGCCCGCCGATTGGTGGGCCCCAATCGCGGGCCAGGCCACATCGGAGAACTCCTCTAGGGACGGACCCCCCCTCCCCCCCAAAGGCCGCCACCCGACCCTTACACGCGTTAGAACGCTGCCGGCGGGACTCGGCTCTTTTCATACGGCCGCTCGACCCATCCGGGCCAGAGAATCGGTGGGCCGGCCGCGTGGAGCGGCTTATGACCAGTGCCGGGCCAACCACGCCGGTGCCAATGGTGCCGATTCTCTGCTCTGTGGAGTATTGCGTGCCGGCGTCAGGGCGGCGTGGCGAGATTCGTGCCGCCCGCCAGCGATTCTCCGACCTGATGCAGGGTCGGAGAATCACGCCCTAGGTCTTTGAATTTATTTAAGGTAGAGTTAGACCGATTTTGTGAGGCAGCGGAGTAAAGGGTTATGGGAGGACAGATAGGAAAATGGAGCTGAGACCACAACCAGATCAGCTGTGGTCGTATTGAATGGTGGAGCAGACTTGAAGGGCCAAATGGCCTATTCCTGCTCCTATATTCTTATGTTACAATGCAGGAAATGATGAGAAATGATAGGGTGACTTAACACATTGAAAGTTTTCGGTAGATCTGGGGAGCCAGTATGGATTTATATGGGTTGGTCATTTCTGACGAATTAGATTGAATATTTTGAAGAAGTGACTAAAGTAGTTGGCAGTAAAATGTCTCTGGTAGCTATTTATATGACCTCCTAGAAGGCATCTGATGCAGTCTCTTACAAGAAAGTGATAATTAAAGTTGAAGTTCATGGAATTTAAAGCAAAATATTGACTTGTTTTGGAAATTTATTGAATGGCAAGAGACAACAGGTAGGGATAATGAGCAGGTATTCTAATTGACAGAATGCAATGAGTACTATTGCACAATTATTTCTGTTTTGGGGCCTCAGCTATTCAGCATACTTATTATCGACTTAGATAATGGGATAGAAAACCACATATAAAAACAATACTGACAGCACAAAGTGTTGTAAGCCATGTGCCCGGAAGCATAAAACTGCAAAGATGTTGACAGAATGAGTGAATGGGAAAAACTGGCAAATGGATTTTGGTGTAGGCAAATGTGTGATCATATACTTTATGCCTTAAACATGTCGAGTAGGGTACTTTCTAAATTGTGTAAAATTACTAACAGTGGTGGTCCAAAGAGACTTGGTTATCCGTGCATATAGATCATTAAAATGTCCTAAACATGTATAAAATATAATCAAAATGAATAAGAAAGAGTGACCTCTACTTCTGAAAGATTGAGAAACAAGAGGTCATGCTTCAACCCTGGTTAGGTCACACCTGAATACTGTAAGTGGGTTTGGTCACCACACCTTTGGAAGGATATATTGGCCTTGGACCAAGTGCAGTGTAGATTTGCCACAATGGCAAATGGTCTGCAAGAGTAAGTTATGAGGACAGATTACAGAAACTAGGGTTAAAAAAGTTATGGGGTTATTTATAATCATTGTATGATTACAGCACAGAAGGAGGAGGATTCGTCCCTTCTTGTCCATGCCAGTTCTCTGAAAGCAACTCAGCTGGCCCCATTCTCCTGTTCTTTCTTTGTAACCCTGGGGCCGTGTAGGGGGTGTTTAGAACAGGGCTAAATCGCTGGCTTTGAAAGCAGACCAAGGCAGGCCAGCAGCTGTGTTGTTCCTCGTGTCTTAATAAAGCTCGCAGTCTCAAGTGTGGAGAAGATGCTTTATTGTGGGTTCGTTCAGTTTCCAGAGCTCGACCTAGAACTACCTTCCAGTGCTAACTACCAGCTTTGCTTGCTGTGTGTCCTGCTTACCAGCCCCTGCTGTGAAGAGTGTGTCCTCACTTCCTGTCCTGATGTATTTATATGGCTCTCCCGTGCTCCCTCTAGTGGTCGCTCAGTTGTGTTGCATCTGGTTAACTTGTGATCACCACATCCCCCTTTTTCTCTTAACATATTTTCTGAACATCGTTAAAGAAAATTGTATATCCTGTCCCAGTGTATTTATAGCTCTCCCGCTCGTGTTTGCTCTGTTGTTTTTTTGTATCTGGTCAATCTACGATCACCACATCCCCCTCTTTCTCATTACATAGTTTCTGTACATCATTAAGGAAAATTATACAAAACAGTAACTTATGATATGCGTATCTATACAAGTGATGATGCTATTGCCTTAGTTAACAAAGCCAATGTATTTATATGTCCAAACGTAATAAACACATTTATGAGTCCAAACTTGATGAATGTGTTCAGAGCTTTTTTTTTTCTTTTTGTTGTTGATGACGTGGTGATATTGATATTGCAAGTCCGCTGTGAATGTTGTTGGTGTTCCTTGTTATCTTAAGTACCCAATGCGTCATCCCGAGGTGTTTGCATGGTCACATCACTGATGTTGACTGGCATGGACTTTTTTCTGTGCTTGTGGTGTTGATTTATTGTCTCATCCGCCTTGGATGCTGGTGTGCTTTGCCATTGTGTACAAGTCGTTGTTTCATTGCTGTTGTTTCTGTCGTTCCTGTTTTTGTTGTTTCCGTTGCCGTACTTGTCGCTGTTTTTGTCGTTTCCGTCTTTGTTGTTGTCGCTATCTTTGCTCCTAACTTTGTTGTGTTTGTTGCCATTCTTGTTGTTTCTGTCTCTGTCGTTGTCGCTATCTTTGTTCCTGACGTTGTTGTTTGTCTTGTTGCGCTTCATGTTGCTTTTATTCTTGCTGTTGTCGTTCTCGTTTCTGCTGTGCTTCTTGCTATTGTTGTTTGTCTTGTCGCGCTTCATGTTGCTTTTCTTCTTGCTGTTGTCGTTCTCGTTTCTGCTGTGCTTCTTGCTATTGTTGTTGGTCTTGTCGCGCTTCATGTTGCTTTTCTTCTTGCTGTTGTCGTTCTCGTTTCTGCTGTGCTTCTTGCTATTGTTGTTGGTCTTGTCACGCTTCATGTTGTTTTTGTTCTTGCTGTGTTTCTTTTGACTTTTGTTTTTCTTGTTATACTCTATGAGTGTCCCGAGTGGATAATTTGAGTCATTGAGCATTCCGTCTCGCGAGTGGTGCGAATGATCTGATGTGCAGGTGCAGGTGACATCAATCAGTTGTGGAGAATTGGATTCCGCATCTTTGCTTTCTTGGTGCTCGTCTTCCGGAGTCAAAGTCTTCTCGATTACATTTGACGCGGTGTCTGTGGACTCTCGGCGCTCCTCTTCTGGAGTCCAAATCTGCATGATTTCAGTTGACGTGGTTTCTCTAGACTCTTGGTGCTCCGCTTCTGGAGTTAAAATCTTCATGATTTCTGTTGATGTTATCTCACTGGACTCCAGGTGCTCCTCTTCTGGAGTCAAAATCTGCATGTTTTCTTTCTGTTTGATGTCTCTGGACTCCAGGTGCTCCTCTTCTGGAGTCAGAATCTGCATGGTTTCTTTCGGCATTGTCTCTGTGGACTCCAGGTGCTCCGCTTCTGGAGTCAAAATCTGCATGTTTTCTTTTGGCATTGTCTCTCTGGGCTCCAGGTGCTCCTCTTCTGGAGTCAAAATCTGCATGTTTTCTTTCGGCATCGTCTCTCTGGACTGTTGGGTGGCCCGACTCTGTGCTTCTGTACAGACAAGCTGAGAACTGTCAGTCTCACTGTGATCCTGTACGTCGAGTGCGAGCACCTTGTCACTGTTTTCGCTCTGTGCTTCGGTACAGACAAGCTGAGAACTGTCAGTCTCACTGTGATCCTGTACGTCGAGTGCGAGCACCTTGTCACTGTTTTCGCTCTGTGCTTCGGTACAGACAAGCTGAGAACTGTCAGTCTCACTGTGATCCTGTACGTTGAGTGTGATCACCTTGTCACTGTCTTCGCATGCAGTGGGCAGAGGTGCATTGTCTTCTTCTTGTTCCTGTGAGCGTGTTGGACTTTCATAGTCCGCTCTTTCTTCTTGTTCCTGTGAGCGTGTTGGACTTTCATAGTCGGCTCTTTCTTCTTGTTCCTGTGAGCGTGTTGGACTTTCATAGTCTGCTCTTGCTTCTTGTTCCTGTGAGCGTGTTGGACTTTCATAGTCTGCTTTTTCTTCTTGTTCCTGTGAGCGTGTTGGACTTTCATAGTCCGCTCTTTCTTCTTGTTCCTGTGAGCTTGGTAGACTTTCATAGTCTGCTTGCGGTTGCTCAGGTACAGCGGGTTTACCTTCATGGTCTTGTTCATGCTTGGTGTCCGCCCGGGAGTGTTTGCTTGCATCCCTGTTGGCGTCTTTCATCACTCGCACTGTGGAGCCTGTCATCGCTCGCTCCGTGGAGTCTTCCTGTGCTCTCTGTGTGGCGTCGTCTTCGTCTTGGGTATTGCTGTCATCCAATGTATCGACGAGCTGCCATGGCACCATGGTGTTGGATTCATCCACCATGAGTAGAGTCGTGTTGAGCTTTGCAACGGTGTCGCTGATGCTGTGATCAGCATGTCCAAATAACTCCTCCATGTCTGAGTAGTATTCTTTGAAACCCATTTCATCTTCGTTGGCTTCTTCTACCACGAGTTGATTCGTGTTGAACTTTGCGACCGTGTCGCTGATGCTGTGATAAGCATATCCGACTGACTCAGCTGTGTCTGAGTAGTATTCTCCGAAAACCAAATCATCCTGGTTGGATTCTTCTACCACGAGTTGATTCGTGTTGAACTTTGCGACCGTGTCGCTGATGCTGTGATAAGCATATCCGACTGACTCAGCCATGTCTGAGTAGTATTCTTTGAAAACCAAATCATCTTGGTTGGATTCATCTACCACGAGTTGGTTCGTGTTGTGCTTTGCGACCGTGTCGCTGATGCTGTGATAAGCATATCCGACTGACCCAGTCAGGTCTGAGAGGTAATCGTCGAAAAACAAATCATCTTTTGTTGTTTCGGAATTCTTTTTGTTCGCTTCACTGTGTGTGGTGAAGGCAGCTTTTTCCAAGGTTTTGTGCAAGTTGTTTTTCACTGTTGGTTTAAGTTCAGGCGTTTTTCTGTGTTCTGAGGCAAGAAAATTTGGTTTTACCACTTTAAGTGTCTTGTTTTCAATTTTCGGGCATTTCCCTTTTAAGTGGGCGTGGTCAGGATTCTCAGACGTCATGACGTCACGCGTAGGAACGACTTGCACATGCGCAAATCGGCTTTCTTTCCTTGTGCGGTTCGGTGTCCATTGCGCATGCGCGGCTTGCGCATGCGCATGACGGTCCGCGACGAAGACTTTTTTTGACTGCGCATGCGCGGCTTGCGCACGCGCATAACGATCGGCGCCGCGATCT
Source organism: Scyliorhinus canicula (assembly GCF_902713615.1). NCBI lineage: Eukaryota > Metazoa > Chordata > Chondrichthyes > Carcharhiniformes > Scyliorhinidae > Scyliorhinus > Scyliorhinus canicula. The sequence goes on along the minus strand of NC_052150.1, from coordinate 59,344,859 downwards.
TTTGTAAACTGCGCATGCGCGACTTCCGGTTCCGGCGCATGCGCGACTTCCGGTTCCGGCGCATGCGCAACTTCCGGTTCCGGCGCATGCGCAGACGCGATTTGTAGTTCTTTGCTTACCAGAGACTGCAAAATGTGCTCCGACGCCATTTTATCGCGGATTTCAGCGTTTTTTCTTTCTAAAAGTTGTAAGTTACCTTTTCTTTCCGATCTGGACTGGATTTCAGCGTTTTGGCTTTGTGAAAAATTCATGTTATTTCTTCTTTTTGATCTGTACTGTGCATTCGCGATTTCCTGATCTTTTTGTGATTTTTTAAGTCTTGCATCACTCAGTCTCTGTGCAGGTTGGACTGTGAGCATGCCTTGCTGTTCAAATTTCTCACAGTACTCTTCAAATTTGTTTAGTAACGTTTGTAAGCTGTTCCTGTCTTCACCTTTTGAGTGTTTAAATCCATTATACACTTTCTTATTGACAGGCCCTTCGATGAGAATTGCTATTTTAATTTTGTCTGAGGCGTCTGCTACATCATTAGCTATGAGATAAAAATCGAACATTTGTTTGAACCTTTTCCAGACATTTATTACATTACCAGTCGTGTCCAGCTGAGGTGGGTATCCATGCCACATCCTCGAATTAGCGATGTCTTCCCCAGTCAAATGTCCAGTAGGAGATTTCCATGCCATTTTGTGCTTTCTGTATCTGCAGCTGAGTTGTCCTGTCGTAAGCGTCTGAAATCACTCCTAGGTACCATGTGTTGTTCCTCGTGTCTTAATAAAGCTCGCAGTCTCAAGTGTGGAGAAGATGCTTTATTGTGGGTTCGTTCAGTTTCCAGAGCTCGACCTAGAACTACCTTCCAGTGCTAACTACCAGCTTTGCTTGCTGTGTGTCCTGCTTACCAGCCCCTGCTGTGAAGAGTGTGTCCTCACTTCCTGTCCTGATGTATTTATATGGCTCTCCCGTGCTCCCTCTAGTGGTCGCTCAGTTGTGTTGCATCTGGTTAACTTGTGATCACCACAAGGGGCCGTGTAGGGGGTGTTTAGAACAGGGCTAAATCGCTGGCTTTGAAAGCAGACCAAGGCAGGCCAGCAGCGACTAGGGGCTTTTCACAGTAACTTCATTTGAAGCCTACTTGTGACAATAAGCGATTTTCATTTCATTTCAAATCCTTTTTCTTCAGATAATCATTCAATGCCCTTTTGAAAACCTCAATTGAATCTGTCTCCACCACACTCTCATGTCACCTTATGCCATTCTTTTTTTAAATTCATTCATGGGATGTGGCTGGGCCAGCATTTATTGCCCATCCCTAATTGCCCTTGAACTGAGTGGCTGGCTTGCTAGGCCATTTAAGAGTCAACATTGCCATGGTAAGAATGATAGTTTTCCTTCCTGAAAGGATATTACTGGAACTAAATGGGATTTCATGACGGTGACTTCACGGTCATCATTGAACTTTTGATTCCAGATTTTTATTGATTTAAAATGTCACTATCTGCCATAGTGGGATTCAAACCCAGGTTCCCAGAGCATTACCGCAAATCTCTGGAATACTCGGTCAGTGACAAACCATTGCACCACTGCCTTGCTCTGGTTCTCACCATTTCCGCCAATGGGGAATAGTTTTTCCCTATCTACTTTGTCCAGAGCCCTGATGATTTAGAATTACATTAATAATAATAATAATAATAATAATAATGTTTATTAGTGTCACAAGTAGGCTTACATTAACACTGCAATGAAGTTACTGTGAAGATCCCCTAGTCGCCACACTCCGGTACACGGAGGGAGAATTCAGAATGTCCAAAATACCTAACAGCACGTCTAGCACAAGATAAAATGTGGGCTATGTGTGATGTTACTTTTCACAAGAGGGTCATCAACATGTACAAAATATTATGGAGCATGGGGCACATCTATTGCCTAAAGTTCTTAAGAAAATAATTTAGAAAGTTACTAACAGAGGAGCATATTTCTCTCTCTCTCTAGTGATTGCATGACCAAGGAAATAGGCCAAACATATTGCTCTGCCTTCTCTTCTCCAAGGAGTACAACACCAGCTTCTGCAGCTTTTCCACACAACTGAAGTCCCTCATCCTCAGACTGATACTAGTTTATTTTTCTGAACCTTTACATCATTCCTAAAGTGAGGTGCCCAGAAGCGGACAGTATACTCTAGCTGAGACCACGTTGCGTTTTATAAAGATTCATCATGACATCCTCCTTTATCAATTTTAAGCCTCTATTTATAAAATTCAAGATCCCAGGTGCCTTCTTAATCACTTTGTTCTCCGGTACTGCCACGTTCAACGATTTGGGCATATGCACATTGATGCAATATTAATTACGACGAGAGTAGAGTGTAATCGAGGCTTTATTAAGCAGAGATGTGTAGCCTCCTACAGCTGCTGCTGAAATGGCTGCAGCTCGGTGAGCCCACACATTTATACTCCGCCTACTGGGCGGAGCCAGCAGACAGGGATCTACCCCCCTACCTGTAGTACAGGAGCCTTACCGTATTACACCGCATATGTGATAATTATACAACAGTGGTGACTACCACACGCATCACAGTACCAGTAGTTCAGTGGACCCATAAGGGAACAAGTTTGGAGACCTTATTCTCCAGTTCTTATGATATAGATGTTACTCCCTTTCTGCCACTGCAGACAGTACTTTAAGATTTAATTGGAGACAGACATGGCCGTCCTTCCATTTCACTTCTCACAACTCCCTTTCCAAATATCATGGTTGTTTTAGGTTGATGAAGGCTAGGGGCGGGATTCTCCAATCCCGCAGCAGAGTGTCTATGGCACTTGTTTATGACATTCATCCTGAAGAGGTTAATGCAATTACTTTGTGTGTTTCAGAAAGACCCATTCAATTCAGGAATGTATTTTGGATGCTTTAAGGATATGTTTAGGTAATATATCTTAGTCTGGAATGTATACTTCTGTCATTGCAAGGCAACAACTCAGGTTTTAAGCCAGGTCATCTTTCAGTAAGAAGCCTGACTTCATCAGGTGAGCTTCACTCCGAAAGCAAGTGATTCCAAATAAACCTGTTGGACTTTAACCTGGTATTGTCAGACCTCTTACTTACCCACCCCAGTCCAATGCCGGCATCTTCACATCGTGACTTTCAGTGGCCACCTTTTGCAGCACATATTGTCTATTTAAAAAAAAAGTCAGTTACAAAATATTCCATATTGAGTGGTCATATTTTGAAACATATTAACTAGGCATGACATCTATCAACTCTTTCTGTTAGCTCATCACTGTTGGTTCACAGCGCCAGTGTCTCAGGTTTGATTCCCGGCTTGGGCCACTGTCTGTGCAGAGTCTGCACATTCTCCCCGAGTCTACGTGGATTTCCCCCGGGTGGTCCGGTTTCCTCCCACAAGTCCAGAAAGGCATGCTTGTTAGGTATTTTGGATATTCTGAATTCTTCCTTAGTGTACCCAAACAGTCACCGGAGAATGGTGACTAGGGGATTTTTACAGTAACTTCACAAGCCTACTTGTGACAATAATAAAGATTATTAGATTTAAAAACTCAATCAAGTCAATCACAATTTTCCCTGAACAGTTCTGGGCACCACGGTAGCACATAGAACACAGAACATTACAGCGCAGTACAGGCCCTTTGGCCCTCGATGTTGCGCCGACCTGTGAAACCACTCTCAAGCCCATCTACACTATTCCCTTATCATCCATATGTTTATCCAATGACCATTTAAATGCCCTTAATGTTGGCGAGTCCACTACTGTTGCAGGCAGGGCATTCCTACTCTGAGTGAAGAAGCTACCTCTGACATCTGTCCTGTATCTATCTCCCCTCAATTTAAAGCTATGTCCCCTCGTGCTAGCCATCACCATCCGAGGAAAAAGGCTTCACTGTCCACCCTATCAAATCCTCTGATCATCTTGTATGCCTCAATTAAGTCATCTCTTAACCTTCTTCTCTCTAATGAAAACAGCCTTAAGTCCCTCAGCCATTCCTCATAAGATCTTCCCTCCATACCAGGCAACTTCCTGGTAAATCTCCTCTGCACCCTTTCCAATGCTTCCACATCCTTCCCATAATGCGGCGACCAGAACTGCACGCAATACTCCAAATGTGGCCACATCAGAGTTATGTACAGCTGCAACATGACCTCATGGCTCCGAAACTCAATCCCTCTGCCAATAAAAGCTAACACACCGTACGCCTTCTTAACAACCCTATCAACCTGGCTGGCAACTTTCAGGGATCTATGTACATGGACACCGAGATCTCTCTGCTCATCCACACTACCAAGAATCTTACCATTAGCCCAGTACATTGTCTTCCTGTTCCTCCTTCCAAAATGAATCACCTCACACTTTTCTGCATTAAACTCCATTTGCCACCTCTCAGCCCAGCTCTGCAGCTTATCTATGTCCCTCTGTAACCTGCAACATCCTTCCGCACTGTCCACAACTCCACCGACTTTAGTGTCCTCTGCAAATTTACTCACCCATCCTTCTGTACCCTCCTCTAGGTCATTTATAAAAATGACAAACAGCTGTGGCCCCAAAACAGATCCTTGTGGTACACCACTAGTAACTGGACTCCAGGCTGAACATTTCCCATCAACCACCACCCTTCGTCTTCTTCCAGCGAGCCAATTTCTGATCCAAACTGCTAAATCACCCTGAATCCCATGCCTCCGTATGTTCTGCAATAGCCTACCGTGGGGAACCTCATCAAACGCAGGTGGATAGCACTGTAGCTCCACCTCCGGGTGCTCCGGTTTCCTCCCACAGTCCAAAGACGTGCAGGCTAGGTGGATTGGCCATGATAAATTGCCTTTAGTGACCAAAAAGGTTAGACAGGTTACGGGGATAGGGTGGAAGTGAGTGCTTAAGTGGGTCGGTGTAGACTCGATGGGCCGAATGGCCTCCTTCTGCACTGTATGTTCTATGTATATCTGTGTAAATCCATGTTGGCTTAGCCAGGAGCTGGTTTAGCTCACTCAGCTAAATTGCTGGCTTTAAAGCAGGCCAGCAGCATGGTTTGATTCCCGTAGTAGCCTCCCGAGACAGGCGCCGGAATGTGGCGACTAGGGGCTTTTCACAGTAACTTCATTGAAGCCTACTGGTGACAATAAGTGATTTTCATTCCATTAATTAATCCACATTTGTGCAACTGACTGCCTTCATCAAGAGAACCCTCCATAATATGCAAAATGGTTCACACCGGAATAACTTGAATTTAAATATGCAAAAAAACCAGAATTTTCTTTCTCATTTCTCTGTAAATAAAATCTTGAATGAATGATCTTGCAATGACTGTCGCTATATAGTTAACTTAATGTGTTGTGTTGTTTTAAACTGAACACAGCTTCTGTGCCTCTATTTACAGACACCGCTTACTTCGCAGTGGCTGTAGGCTATACAGCAGCATTTTCATGATCTGGTAAAACCTTGAAGTTTTAAAAATGGTCCTTTCGAGGCACACTACTGTGCTTTCCATTTAAATTTCTGAAGTGATGAGGAACCAACTTCCTTATATGGTTGAATGACGGGGAAAAGGGGCTGGGCTGAAGGAATAGGGTGGAGCTTTATTAGTCACTAGGGAGTGTAAGGAGGGAGGGTTAGGTCAGAGAAGCAATACTGAACAGAGAAATGTGCGTGTGTAGGACAAAGTTGATGAGTTTTATTAGAAGTTAAACTTTTTAATTTTGTAGAAGTTTGTGCTCCCTCCCCTTAATTTTCAGAGCACCGTACATTACATAAACAGCCATGAACGAGTGCCTGTTTGAGAATCTCCTCGATTTAAGGAAATACTAAAACAAAGGATTCAGTGTGAATGTATGTTGATCTAAAGGCTGGTGGTAACGTGGAGTAACTGAAACCTGAGAAGTGGAATACCTCCTTTATTCATTGAACACGTTAACCCATGGTTAGCCTGTGTTTTTTATTGGCATTAAACTTTTATAGGCTGGATTACAATTAAACAATGGACTACTACTTTGCTGAGGTGAGTAATACTATTTTTCTATGCTCATCAGTTTAATTAGTTTGACTTTACCTTGAGTTCTGCATCTGTGATGTGAAGGGAGTGGTAAGCAGCAACTGATTACGACCCCTGTAATACCGAAGAATGCGTGTCTTTAATGTTAACCAGGACATGGCTAGATTCCTGGCTTCTCACTGAGAGGTCTGGCATTTCCTTTCAGGAGCGACGGGCTTCCTGCGGGAGACACGGCACTTTTTGCAGATACTATGGTGATCTGGACAGAACATGTCGGAGCTGTTGCACGGAGATGTTGTGATAAACCTCCGCATCTCGTTGAAAACTTGCACCCAACTTTGCTTGAATAAGTTAGTTTAGGATTCTGGGCGATTTTAAATCTGTATTCCAAGTGCAGGTTAGTTGTACCTTTTTGCTAAGTGGAATAATGAGCACACTGGCTGATTCCAGGTAACCATGTGCTTTTGTCCAGTGGCGGTGTTCCTGAATTTACAAACTAAAAATGGTCGCGGTTGTATGGATCACAGCTGCTTGTAGTCTCATTATTAGAAAAGTTGTTATGCAGTTGTTGTAGATTTAAAATAATGGTGTGGTCTCCATATGAATAGTAGTTTTTATACTCACAGGAGTAATTGGTTTGTGTGCAGAAATCTGGGATGTTGGGTATGATTAGGAAAGTACAATATTTTGTGTGTGCGTATTATATATCAATAATATATAGGTAATACAAATATCCAAAGTAAAACTCTGGATGACTGTGTTAAATTATTTTGTTATCACCATTGATTAATTGCATTTTATATTGGCTAAAACAAATGTTTGATATTGCAAACCGCTTTAATGCTGATAGTCAAAAACAAGGATTGATGTAGTTAAAATATGTGCCAAAGTATAACGTGAGTTTTAGTCCTTTCTGTCCCTCAGAATGCATATTGAACTTTTTAGTAGCTCTTTCGAACCCTTTATTAAGCACCGTGTTGATCAGGAAAATGTATGCTAATGATTTGACAGCACACTGAATCTATGCAACCAGTACAGGAGAATGGTGTTGTCTGGAGGCAGACTGAAACTTGTTGCACCAGACCTGGCAAGGCGTTAATTACCTGCTCTTGAACACATTCATCAGTCTCTACCTCCTGTGTGTTAATAAGATCATTGACGGTGGTTTACTAAAACACTTGTTTGATCAGATGTTTTGAAATACATAAACTTTTCACAGCTATCCCTTTATAAACTGCTTTTCCTGTGCTAATTATATTCAATTAGTTATTTTTAAAGTTCAGATTCATGGACCCCATATGGATGGTGAGATGTAGAAAGACAGAATTTTGAACAGAATTAATCTCAATAATCCAATGTGCAATATCATTTAAAATCTCATTAGTGTTTACATTTATCCTGATCTTTCTATTCCTAGTTAAACATGAGGGTTCAACTTTTACTGTGGACTTTAATGTTCAGAATATAAGATTTAAAAAAATTTAGACATTGCAATTACTCACTGCTTGTAAGTCTCCACATGCAGTTTCAATATAAAAAGGTAATTATGCTGACAATTAAATTGATATGAATCACGTATTGTACAATAAAATGTTAATCAAATCACCTTGCTTTTGCTTATTTATTGCATTAAAAGTTGATCAAGTTATTCTGCTTCCAAGTTTGCTATCACTTTCATGTTTGGGTTGGTTGGGTTAAATCGCCAAGAGGCAGCATCATTATGGAGTCATGCGCTGATGAATACACAAGTGATAAGTTAAGAAGACCATCTCATAGTAGTAGACATGTATAACTCCAATGCAGTACCCATTTTAGAGAAAGAAATCTTAAGACAATTTGTTAGAACTGCTGAGTAATTTATATGTTTGATGTATTTGAATGCTTTGAGGAAGTTGGCAATTCAACTCGTGCTCTTTAAACATTAAAACCAGACAGGGGAGGAGCTCGACACATATGGTGAATGCACTTTTATAGACTCTAACAGCTGGCAGTAAACTGTAGGCAAAAATAAAATGATGTTGGGGCATTAGTGCAATTATTTTTAAAACAATCTCTCTCCTGTTCAACCAGAACCTGTTCAACCTTTTGGAATATGTTGTAATCACTACTTTTATGAATATTGGAATAGAAAATCCTATTTTCAGGAACATTTTAACAGAAAATAAATGCTGACCTGCAGTTTGCATTTTTTCTTTGATAATTGATTCTAATTTTTACATCTTTTATTTGCTAAGTGAAACCTGTACAATTGGACAAACTTGTCTTTATTTGCAGGTTGCTATGGCATTAATCAATGGCTAACAACAGTAAACTTCACAGCCTACTTCTGCTGATGACCTGTATACTTGTCAGCCAGCCATCTGCTGTTTGGTAAATCCCATGTAATCAAGTAAATGCATTCTTCACACATTTGTATACTCATTGAACCCAGTGCCATATCAATGCTTGAATGAGATATCTGAAAGCTGATTTTGCAAAATGTACAATCAAATCATTTAAATTTGAAAAGGCCATTAATGAATAATGTTTAATCAAATCCAAGATTATTGGTCACCTAGCACGAGTTCCTCAATTTTCTTTGAGTGGCTTGTTTACTTCAACATATGACATCTTTAAATTTGTTTACTTAAGCATGGTTTCTTCAAGGGGACAAGGGCACATTAGTGAAGGGATAAAATATGGTGAGATGATCTCTTGTTACATTTCATTCTGCTCTAAATTGTAAGTTTAAACTAATATTGTCAAAGAATTTGAGGTCAATATATCATGCTGTAATAGGTTAATAGGATTTCATTCCCATCTGCGTATTTTTCACTTGTAATCCTTTTAATAATCATATGATCCTTTAGGGGCTATCTGTGTTTGATTACATGTAAACCTAATTTACAATGTGGGAAAATATGGCCCTTTCAGGTGGAACTTCAAATTTGGCATGATTACAGAAAAATGTGAAATATATTACTACAGTAATATGAAATATTGTTTCTTGCCTTGGCCTCTTATGTTTGATTAATAGTAAACTTTGCTCTCAGCAGGAGCTTTATTTCTCCAAATATTTATTTACTGCCAAGTTCCAGAAAACTACTTATTAGTAGATCTTTGTCAATCTAAGTTAAGGATATGGAAATGATGGCTCTAGTTTCAATGGAAGTGGTATAGTTTTTTTCATCGAATTTACAGTGCAGAAGGAGGCCATTCGGACCATCGAGTCTGCACCGGCTCTTGGAAAGAGCACCCTACCCAAGGTCAACACCTCCACCCTATCCCCATAACCCAGTAACCCTACCCAACACTAAGGGCAATTTTGGACACTAAGGGCAATTTATCATGGCCAATCCACCTAACCTGCACATCTTTGGACTGTGGGAGGAAACCAGAGCACCCGGAGGAAACCCACGCACACACTGGGAGGATGTGCAGACTCCGCACAGACAGTGACCCAAGCTGGAATCGAACCTGGGACCCTGGAGCTGTGAAGCGATTGTGCTATCCACAATGCTACCATGCTGCCCTTTCACTTGGTTTCCTCTACCGCTTTGGGCATTTAGTTGCGAACATCCTTGGCTCAGAGTTGTACTAAAAGATTTCTTGGATTCGATTTGAGAGAATATCTGCAATTTGCTCCATTTCCAAGTAGCTAATGATTAATTTTAGGGTTGGCAGTCTTACTTTTTGTATTTGTATTTCTTGGAAATTGTAACATTGGAAGATAATTTCCTTTTTTGATAAATTATGCTATTCTGTTTTCTCTCACTTTGATCTCGTGTATATTCTGGATTCTCCAGTTTTGCTTTGCCGTTCATTAACTATTGCTGATACAGTATATTTTGTTCTCATGTGCTCTTTCTTGGAAGTGGGACAAATAACATTTCCTAACATACATTATCTTTCCCAATTGTAACAGAATTTTGTTTCTACGGCAAGGTCATAGATCTGAAACATTAAGAAACATTAATGAACTCTGTTTCCTCTCCATAAATGAGTGTTTCCAGCATTTTCAGTTTTATTTGTATGTATCGATTGTAATAAAATGAAGATAAAATAAAACAGCAAATGGAAGGAAACTGAAATTAAACTACTCTAAATAAATTAGGCACCAAATCCCACAGAAATAGCTAGATACAAAACTAAAGAAGCCAGGATAAGGCTGGAAGAACCAGATACAGAAGCTTGGCACACTACATTCTTTGGATGACCAAAATCCAAGCTTTCCTGGTGAGTCTGCTGTTTCAGTGTGAGAACTGAAGCAAAACACTAAAACAAGGATTGGCAAAATAATTCTGAAATAAAGCCAAGTGATTTGTCATCCCCTGGTTTTCCCCCATTCTACATAATTATAAGAATGATGTATCAAATGAATGACTGGCTTTTGAATGGTGTTCTGCAGTCATAGCCAGAAAATGAGCATCAGTGTCTATGCATTCTTCCTCTAAAAATTACTGCCTGCCTTCACAAGATTGCAGGGAATATTACCCAATGATCATGAAATGAGTAAGTTGTGAACTATTTGATATCAGTTTTAAGCAGTAGTTTGTTCAACTGTCACAATAAAATTAGTGACTTGAAATGAGAATGTTATATCCAAGACTTGAATACTACTGAGATTATGCAAATAATATTTAATTTTATTATACTGCCTCTCTGATCAATGCTGGTATCATTTTGTTGCAGTGTTAAGCACGTTTACCTCCTCCTGCAGTACTTATTGTGCAAACATGCTTTTATATGATTAACCAAAGGACCACCAGGACTGATGGCCTGCCTTGATTCTTCTCCAGTCCAGCTACCAGCAGGAGCAGAAAGTGTCCTGAGCCCAATATGAAGTTGGAGTCCGAGGAAGCACCACTCCTTTGTATCGTTTCCTTGTAAATAATAGTATCTGGTTCTGCATTATTTCTGAATTTGTGATATTTTGCCCGTATTGCACTTTATATTAAATATTGGGAAGACTGAAACCAATGCCTTTGGTCCCCGCTCCAAACTTGGCTCCTGAGCTGGGCACGATTGAACTAAATAGGAACAAAAGTCCCATAGCGGGTGCGTTTAGCCGTGTGTTTCCCGTTGCTTAGCACTTGCAATGCTGGAAAAACCCGTTTATTTAATTTCACTCTGGTTAGATAGGGGAGTCTCAGTGGGGAACACACGGTCAAGGCTGCACATTGTCTACACTGAGGAGCTCTGCTCGCCGAACCCCTCGGTGTAGCAAAAGATCGGGACTCCATTTTTAGATAGAGTCTCGTGAGATCATTGTGTCTCCCTGTTTCTACCAGTCACATTGTGGTGCACTGCTTCTCGGGCACAGCGTGGCCGTTCGATCGCACCCACTAACTCCATCTCTCTCCCTCTTGAGATTAAACCAGTCTGTTTGCCATATTGGTGCCACATTTGACCCCAAGAAGAGCTTCCAACTACATGTTTATTGCCATGACTAAGCCCAGCTGTTTAGACTTCTACAATGTCAGCCAACTTTGCTCCTTTCTCAGTTCATCTGCTGCTGAAGCCATCACACAGGAGGGAGATGGGAAACTACAGATCAGTTAGTGTAATATCCACCATAGGAAAAATTCATCAGGAGAACATAATATATCATTGAGGAGTTTAGAAAATCTTAATGCAATCAGGTAGAGTCAACATAGTTTTGTTCACATTGGGAAGAATAGAAAAACAGTATACTGTTTGAATGGAGAGAGATTGCTGAACTCTTGTGGTATGGAGGGATCCGGATGTCCTGGTACATGAATCACAAAATGTTAGTATGTAGCTACAGCAAGTGATTAGAAAGTCAAATAGAATGTTGTAATTTATTGCAAGAGGAATGAAATATAAAAGTAACAAAGTTTCTATTAGAGTTGTACAGAGTTCTGGCAAGACAATCTCCTGGGTGACTGTCCAGTTTCAGCCTCCTTACTTAAGATAGGATTATAATTGCATCAGCTGCAGTTCAGAACGTTTGCTCAACTGATTTCTAGACTGAAAGCGTCATCTTATGAGGAAAGTTTGGACAGGTTGGGTCTATATTCATTAGTGTTTGGAAGAATGAGAGGTGATAATTTAAATACATAAAATCCTGAGGAGACTTGACTGAGTAGACTATAGAGTGGATATCTCCCCTATGGGAGAGACTAGAACTAGAGGGCACAGGGATCTTACACTTGAGACACAGATGAGGAGAACTATTTTCCTCTAATGGTCATTTTATCTGTGGAATTATTTTTCCCCAAGGAGCAGTGGAGGCTGGCTCATATAATTTATTCAAGGTTGAGTCAGATAGCTGAGTCCGATAAATTCTTCATTGACGAGGGAGTCAGAAGGTTATGTGGACAAGTAAGTAGAGTTGAGGGCACAATTCGATCAGCTATGATCTTAATAAATGGGCGTCCAAACTTGAAGGGCTGAATGGTCTACTGCTGCTTCTAAATTTGTTTGTTAAGCAACATTGATTAAACAGTATTTCAGTTAGCACGAATCAATCTACAGAAAAGTTTCCCATTAACTTTTAAAATGACCAAAAATCCCCCATCTTGGTTATATTGTACTCCTTCCCTTAAGTAAGCACAGGGAGAGATTTTTACCAGCTACATCAGGGAGTGATTTTCACCAGCGACGTCCTGTCCGAATCGGATGGGATGTGGTTGGTAGATCCAGCAGGAGGCCTCTTCTGAGATTCCTGACGGGTGTTACGCCTCACGATATATCGTAAGATGTCGCGCTAGTTTAACTGCTGACCTAACAATGCTGATTCCGGATCTAACCTGCACCCAGGATCTACCAGCCTCACACAGGAGACGCCAGCTGAATGCCATTTAGCACTGGTCTCTACAAACTGGGACCAGGTGGAATGGCACATGGGGGTGTGGGGGCTGTTTCCCAGGCAATCGGGGTCTCGTTTGGGGGGGGGGGGGGGGGGGGGGGAAGGAAGGTGACCGTCTGAGGCTCTCCCAGGCAATCGGTGAGCTCTGGGAAGAGTAGTACCCTGACAATGCCACCAGGATGCCAAGTGGCATTTTGCCCATGCAGGGCACCCCAGACCCTGGCCTGTATGAGGTGGGGTGCAGGGGGCTCGAGGACCCTCAATGGTTGAGTTGGGGCATTGGCGGTTCCGAGTATCATGTCAGGGCGGGAGGGGGGGTGGTCAAGAGACCGGGGCACCATTCGGGATCTCTTCCTTCATTGACGATTTCTGTCAGTGCAGGAAGCAGGGCGTTCCCAGCTGAGGCTTGGGAAAAACAAAATGCTGTTGGATAGCAGTGCTGGGAACAACCCTGTGAATTACACCCAGAACGGACTCGGTTTTTTTTTCTACACCAGATGATGCCCACAGTATTTACCCGGAGCCCATCCAAAGTGATTCCTTGCTTCCGAGGGCTTGCCTTTTCCTAATCCCAGAATTGACTTTTGCCATAACATCCAAATTGAGAGATTCTCTCTTCTGGCCAAGCTAGGTGAATTTTGCAGTCTCATTTAAATCAGCACAAACTCTGCCTCTTTTTGATCTGATTGTGAGCTCCCAGCCACGTTCTGCATGGTGAACCAGAGAGACTTGCTGCTTCTCTTGGTGCCTAATCCTGCAGACTGATCTTGACTTGGACTTTGAATCCCTACGGTGCAGAAGGAGACTATTCGGCTCCTCAAGGCTGCACCAGTTTAGATTTAGATTTAGAACAGTACAGCACAGAACAGGCCCTTCGGCCCTCGATGTTGTGCCGAGCAATGATCACCCTACTCAAACTCACGTATCCACCCTATACCCGTAACCCAACAACTCCCCCTTAACCTTACTTTTTAGGACACTACGAGCAATTTAGCATGGCCAATCCACCTAACCCGCACATCTTTGGACTGTGGGAGGAAACCGGAGCACCCGGAGGAAACCCACGCACACACGGGGAGGACGTGCAGACTCCGCACAGACAGTGACCCGGCCGGGAACCGAACCTGGGACCCTGGAGCTGTGAAGCATTGATGCTAACCACTATGCTACCGTGCTGCCCTGGGGCAGCATGGTGCGGCAGTGGATAGCACAGCTGCCTCAGGTCCCAGGTTTGAAACTGGGTCACTGTCCATGTGGAGTTTGCACAGTCTCCCCGTGTTTGCGTGGGTTTCGCCCCCACAACCCAAAGATGTGCAGGGTAGGTCAATTGGCCATGCTAAATTGCCCCTTAATTGAAAAAAATAATTGGATACTCCTAAATTTAAAAAAAAAATGTCTGCACCAGTCTTCTGAAAGAGCACCCTCCCCAGGGTTACTCCCCCACCATTTAATGTTTTTCCTCTCATAGTCCATCTTCATGGCAACATGAATGAAATAGGTCTTGTATCCAGATGAAAATGCTAAGTAGCATCTAGACCCCCGACTCCATTCTACCTTGGAATTAAATTCATGGTCATAGTTTGAACTCTATAAAACCTGACATTCCTAATGTGACTTGGAGACTAACAATCAACCCACCTGTTAGACTGTTGTCAAATGTAAACACAGCACAGCTGCTCAGCATTGTTTGCAGGTGTGAATATCTTGCACCACCTTCGCTGTAAAACAACTTTGGGAACCTTAAACAGCCAAACCACCAAGGCCTGTTATCTGCAGAATTTGGAGCAGGCCGCATGACCCCCTTCTTTTCTCCATTTTTACCCAAAATTAAAGATACAGTCCAAAACAATTTGCATTTGTAATATCTTCCCTTTAAAGTAATGATTGAGATGATGTCTGATACTGTGAATTTTTTTATCTTTTAAAATTACCTCTTGGACATGCAATCAAAGAATCATGTTGTCTGCTCTGTACCCATATCTACACAGGAACATAAATGTGCAGAATACCCTTCCTTTTCTGTGTCGGGTGGCAGAAAACCTTACATAGACAATAGGGGCAGACGTGTCTTGTTTTTATCTTGCAGGATGACCAATATAATTATTGTAAACTAACTTTAAGAACAATATATACACTTGCAGGCCTGCAATCTGCATTTATATGTAAGGTCTGACCTATGTACTTCGGTCAAGTGACCCAATGAATTAGAGTGTACCAAATTATATCTAATACATGTGTCCAAATCGACAATCTCTCTAAAACATGACCAATCAGCCCCTCGAGTCTGTTCCACCATTCTATGTGATCATGGCTGGTCCTGTCTCTCAATGCCATACTCCTGCTCTTTTCCTCATCCACATTGATGCCTTTAGTACCAAGAAATCTAGTTCCTCTTTAACTATATTCTGTAACTTGCTCTCCAGAACCTTTTGTGAGAGAGAATCCTCCCCCCCCCCCCCCCCCCCCCCGGCCCGGATCGCCACCCTCTGAAGAAATTTCTCCTCCATCCAGTCCTAAATGGGATTGTGATCCCTTGTCCTAGATAACCCTGGCTAGGGGGAACATCATCCAGTTTGTCCAGCGCTGTCAGAATTTTATACGTAATTTTGTGTATCCTCTAATTCTTCTAAACTCTAGTGAATACAGGCCTAGTCAACCCAATCTCTCAGACAATCTTGCCATCCCAGAAACCAGTCTGGTGAACCTTTGCTGCACTCTCTCTGTGGCAGATATATCCTTCCTCCATTAAGGAGACCACCAAGGTCATGCACAGCTGCAGTAAGACATCCTTGTTCCTGTAATCCAATCCTTTTAGCAATTAATACCAACATCCCATTTGTTTTCCTAACTGCTTGCTGCACCTGCATGCCTGCTTTGTGATTGTGTACAAGGACATCCACATCCATTTGTACATCAACATTTCCCAATCTATCACCATTTAACTACCACTCTGCCATTCTGTTTTTCTATCCAAAATGGATAACTTTACACTTATCCACATTATACTACATCTGTCATGTATTTTCTCACTTTTTTGATTTGGATGAGCAGGCATTGCAATCTGTTTACCCATGGAGATTGGTATTTCAAGCATGATGACTTAAAGGATAATTTACAACTCTGGGAATTGCAAAAGTCAGCAGTATATGTTAAAAGGAAAACCACAATTTCAACTTTGATTGCTTGAATCGAAGGTTTCATATCCTATTATCAGAGATTTATTTTGGATAAAAGCCAGTTATCAAGTTGTACGCTGGTTCTTCATCTCTCTTCCCAAGCTTTCTCTTTTTTGGTTCAGTAAATAGTTTTGAAAATACGTTTATAATAGCGCGATTGTCCCAAAAAAAAAAAAAAAATCTTTTTATAATAGGCTCGATTCTCGGGGAAAATATCTGGGTAGCGAGCGAGAATTGCTGTGACCTTCCGGGCGCTCAGGCCAGCCATGTAATTCAACACAATATGCTCCACTTGACGAGACCTTGGGTGTTTCTCACCCCCAAATGAAGGCTCGCCAGCTGATTTGCCAGGACCGCGCTCGCCAGTCCCCCGCTAACAAGGCCGAGCAGCACTTCAATGCACTTGCTCAGCCAACCCCAGCCAGCTCACAGTAATGCCGCCGAGGAGACCAGCCCCAGGATTCTGGGATGCTGACCTCTGGCGGCTCTGAGACACAGTGGAGGCCAGGTGAGATGTCCTGTTTCCCCTGAGGGTCCAGGAGAGTCAGCCACAGGGCAGCCAGTGCTGCCTGGGATGAGGTGGCAGCGATGTCAGCTCGGGGAGGATGACACTGAGGACTGTCCTCCAATGCCGTAAGAAGGCCAACGATCTACACTGGGCAGCACGAGTGAGCAGACACCAACATCACCACTGTGAACCAGGTGTGGCTAATCGCCTCCGGAAAAGCTCTCCCATAATCGTCTGGAGGGCCCAGACTGGCGGAGGAGTACCAGGTATCAGAATCCTCTCCTCTCTCCTTCGAGTTGCGGGCCCCGGAGATGACCAATGTGTGGCTGAGGACAAATCGGTGACCCACACGGAGACTGGCAGATGCCGCAGAGGTGCGGGGACCACTGGGATCCATCTGGAGGACCTTTTCAAACACGAGTTGTTATTGCTTTACTGACTGACCCTCTCACTGACCACATGTCCATTCTCCCGCAGGTTCTCCAGCCGCGAGCGTCAGTCCACCGCAGGTGGCACCCTCTCCTGACTCCGAGGAGAACACCTCCGAGGATAGCTCCAAGGATCCAACCCCTATAGTCGCGGCACAGCTGTCATCCCCACCCTCCACCAGCTCAGATACACACACCTCGGTGGGACATGTTAGTGGTCAGGCTTCTGGGGCACAATCTGGTGAGCACCACATAGCTGCTGATGATGCACATCCGATGGAGGCAGGAACACCCAGGCGAGACAGCAGTCCGAAGGCTGCTGGGTCCCCGCCCGATGTCGCGCCTGTGATACAGAGGTTCTCGGAGCTGATGGAGATGACAGGGAGCAGTCGGGACATCCAGGGGAATGTCAGTGTCACTCCAACAGATCCATAGCCGATTAGAGAAGTCCCAGAGCCTACCGATTCAGGAGATGGCGCCAGCAATGCATGGCACTGAGGCCACACTGCAGCGATGGTGACTACAGTGGAAAGCCTAGTGCACAATGTCGGCACCATTAGTGAAGGTGTCCAAGGCATCGTGCAGGCCATGGCTGAGGGTCTCGGCAGAATGGCTGTTTTGCTGGAGGATATCGACTTGTACCAGGCTGACATTAATGAGGTTCTGATGGACATGTCCCGCTGAAGCCCTGCAGAGCTTGTCATGGTAGCAGATGGGCATTGCTGAGGCCCTGCAGAGCTTGTCATGGTAGCAGATGGGCATTGCTGAGGCCCTGCAGAGCTTGTCATGGTAGCAGATGGGCATTGCTGAGGCCCTGCAGAGCTTGTCATGGTAGCAGATGGGCATTGCTGAGGCCCTGCAGAGCATGGCCCACTCACTGAGGAGCATCGCCGAGGGCATAGACACGATGGTGCAGACAATGGGGAATCGCCAGGTCATGATGGAGATTCGGCTGGGGCTTGAACCAGCTGCCCCTCCATCCCAAGATGAACCTTTGGGACCTATGGGCACCAGGAGGGAGCACTGGGTGCCAACCCAGACCCATCCCATGGAGTGGTGCCAGTGGTAAACAGCTCCCCCGAATTCCACCTCTGAGGCTGTCTCAAAGTCTGCACAGAGGACAGGGTGGCATGGCTGTGCATATGCTCCCGACAAGTGCGCCGGGGTCCTCCGCCCTCAGTACCCTCAGAGGATGCCCACCAGGAGCATCGAAGGCTATGGGATGGGCTTGCAACTCATGTGCATCCTGGGGAAACAACTAGACGTAGTGGTAGAGCTAGGAGGGTTAAGCACAATGAGGACACTGGGGATGGGGTGAGGGGGGGAAATGGGAGAGTTGTGAAACACGTATTAAACACCTTTTTTGCACAACCAGTATGACACCTCTATCACTTTCTTCTGCAGTGTGGGCTGATTTCCAATCCCTTTGCCCATCTCTGCAGGCATCCACCCATGCTCCGGCTGTCGACATGTCCCCGGAACTGTGTCCCATTCCCTGGGTGTTCGGATGTTTGCTGTTGCATGTTTGGTGTTGTCTCCTGCACAGTGTTAAGTCATCAAGGTGTGATTGGGATGCTGGCCAATGACTCTCTCATACTACATGGCCTGCCCACCCATAGGAATCCACTCTGGATGTGTGAAGTGCTCACTTCACCATGATTGCCAATTCCCTTTCGGTAATAGCCTTCAGCCGCATGGCTAGAGGCCTCGGCAGTCAGTGGAGGTTGTGGGTGGTTGTTGGGGCAGACAGGCAAGGACAGGGGTTGCCCCTGGAATGGGTAAACTATCCAGTGATTGGCATGGTGCCGTGAGCAGTTGCCTGCTGGTGGCCCACCCGAGCACTTGCCTCCCCACCCTCCTTTTGCGGCTGTTGCTCGTTCTGGGTGAGTGTGCTTAACACTCAATTTGGCTCTGTTTCTTTACTTAGCTCTGGAGTCGCCAGGTATCGTTAAGATACTGCCACAAGTTCAAGGTGAAGTTCAAAGCAATAAAACCATACACCAATTAGTAAGTCCAAACAAATGAGTTTATTATAATACAATTATAATAACAACTACCCATGCACATGCTAAAAGGATTAAACTATTCCTACCGCTAAATAAACTATTACTTATCTCGAAGGAACTGCCGGGTCAGGGAACAAGGCCTCTTGCTCTGCTCTGGTCTGCAGACTTCAGGTTGGTATAAGTTAAAAGGGGTCAGGAGTGTCTATCTCTGGTAGCGATCGTTGTGAGACACTTACTTGCTGGCGGCTGCTGTCCGAACCTCTCTGTCTCTCCTTCAGGGTCTTCTTGGCAAAAGCTGGTCGAGGTGCTGGTCCACAAGGGTGGCAAAAGCTGGTCGAGGTGCTGGTCCACAAGGGAGGGCTGCTCAAGGAGAGAGGAGGGCTGGACAAGAAGAAAGAGCTATGTGTGGGACCTGTCTTTTATAGGTCCCAGGGATCCGCGCTCCTTTGGGCAGACTTCCTTACCTGCTCGGAATCGATTGGGTCTCTTCCCAATCGATATGTTTGAATCCCCCCCAATACTGAGGCTGTTCCTTAGCTACTGGGCGGGCCTTCAGGCTCTTTGTTTTCGAACCCCGCTGGTGCAGGGGTGTCTGGTATTCTTTACAATATTGCAGTTACTTCCCCATTTGTGACCATTGTCTCTAGAATCAATCCATTAATATGCTAACTATCCTGGAGATTGCCTCATTAGTATGCGGAATGTTTGTTTCGGTGCTGTCTGCTCTCTTAGCAGACAGAATCCACACCTGCTTGATGCAGTCTGCTGGTGCTGCAAACATTGTCCATTTTATCCTGTATGCTTTGCGTTCCTCCATTTTGTATTTGGGAAATGGCCAACTTCGGTGGCTACACGGCCCACCCGTGCGGAGGGTTCCCCACCCAAGGGTCCATCATGCCCCTTACTTGCTGGGGTGGGCACTGAATGACAGGAGGCCATTGGATATGGGGCGGCTCCCATTTAATTGTATGGAAATAAAGCTTGCATGGTGATAATTGGTTTCTCACCACGCTACGGTGAGATTCCGATTTCGCCTCCGGGAACAGGCCGGTTACATCGCAACCTGTTGGCACATGGTGCGGTTCTCGTCTTTGGCCTCTCCCGCTATTCACCGGCCTTGTTTCGCTTGAGCTGGAGAATTGCGCCCAATATGTAATTTTATTAGTCTTGGGGGTGCAAAGGAGATTCACTAGGTTTATTCTGGAGTTAAGAGGATTGGCTTATGAGGAGAGACTGAGTAAACTGGGACGATACTCATTGGAACTTAGAAGAATGAGGAGAGGATCTTATCGAAACACAAAATTATGAAGGGAATAGTTAAGATAGCAGGGAGTTTGTTTCCACTGGCGGGGGAAACTAGAACTCGGGGGCATAGCTTTAAAATAAGGGGGAGCAGATTTAGGACTGAATTTGAGGAGGAACTTTTTCCACCCAAAGGGTTATAAATCTGTGGAATTCCCTGCCCAGTTGAGGTTACCTCATTGGATGTTTTAAGGCAAAGATAGATAGATTTTTGAACAGTAAAGGAATTGAGAGTTTTGGTGAGTGGGTGCGTAAATGGGGCTGAGTCCACAAAAGATCAGCCATGGTCTTATGGACTCTTATTCGTGGGGCCAGGTGGCCTAGTCCTGCTCCTAGTCCTTATGTTTTTATTCATTCATATGAAGTGGGATCACTGGCACGGGCCGCATTTACTGTTCATTTCTAATCGGCCGTTTTCTCCAGTGACACCAACCATGCAATAAAGATACATCTGTCATGATAGGGAAAGAATTTGCACGATTTTGATCCAGCAATAAAGAAGGAATGGTGCTATATTTCTGATTTGAAGATGGTGGTGTACCCAAGTGCTTGCTGCCGTTGATCTTCTGCGTGATGCAGTTATGGGTTCGTAAGCTATTGTTAAAGGAGCCTTGGGGAGTATCTTGCAGATGATGCACAGTGCTGCCACTGAACATTGGTAGTGGTGGATGGGGTGCCAAATGCACAGGTTGCTTCCCCGTCCTGGATGGTGTTGACCTGTTGCAGCTGAACTCATCCAGGCAAGTGGGAAGTACTTCATTGAACCTTGCCTTGTGTTTTAAGACCATAAGACATAGGAGTGGAAGTAAGGCCATTCGGCCCATCGAGTCCACTCCACCATTCAATCATGGTTGATTTCAACTCCATTTACCCATTTATCCATTTACTCCATTTATCCATTTTTGTTGGTAGTGTAAAGACTTTGGGGAGCTGGCAAGTGAGTCACACTCCACAGAAAACCCAGACTCCTCTTGTAGCCAATTATTTACATAGCTAGCTTTCTGGCCAGGGTGTTGATGGTGAGGACTCTGATGATATGAATATCAAATCGTTGAATGTCAAGGGAGGAGTTTGACCACTTCCAACAAAGGAGAGTCTTTGCCTGGTACTTGTTGCCATGTGGAAATTGCTGGTATGGCCAGCATTTACTACCATCCCTAATTGCCCTAGCGAAGATGGTGTCAAGCCATCCTGTTGAATACAACTGCGTGGTTTCAGAACGTAGTTAAAAGTCCACCACAGTGCTGTGGTCTGAGAGTTGCATATAGGCCAAATTAGGAAAGGATGACAAAGTTCTTTCAATAATCAACACTAGTGAATTAAATGGGTTATCTGGCATTTTCATCATGGATGAATTTTATTTTTTTTTAAATTGCGTTTGTATAGCATTTTTCATGACTACCAAATGTCTTGTTTTACAACCTCAGGTACTTTTGATGTGTAGTTACTGCTGAAATGCAACAGCCAATTTCCACAGAACAAACTCCCACTAAAAAAACCTGTGATAATGATCAGATAATCTGCTTTTCCAATGTTTTGACTAAGATAACAGGAATAACCCCTCTGCTCTTCTTTAACATAGACATGCCACTGTCTTGGTTTAACATTTGTTTATCCAAAAGACAACGCTCCCTCGGTACAACGCTCCCTCGGTACAACGCTCCCTCGGTACAACGCTCCCTCGGTACAACGCTCCCTCGGTACAACGCTCCCTCGGTAATCCACTGTGGCTGTCGGCCCTGATTTGCATTCACGTTCTTGATTGGGATTTGAACCCAGAAAGTTTTGACTCAGACAAGAGTACCACCAACTGAGCCATGACTGATAAATTCCCCAGTTGCATGATGGAACGCATGTCTTTAGATTATCAGTATACTATATTAACCCTGCTATAGTGCCCCATGAAAATAAGTTGCTTTTCCCTAAATAGTTTCATCAGGTGACTCTGATGTCCACGAGATTAACTGAATCTCAAGAAACATATAAATAATTTATTATTGTTATTAATAAAATGTCACCTATATCACAGTTTCTTCACTGTTGCTGGGTCAAAATCCTGGAACTCCTTCCCAAACAGCACAGTGGGTTCACCTACCCACATGCACTATAGCGGTACTAGAAGGCAGCTCACCACCACCTTCTTGGTCAATGGTCGGCATGGTAGCACAGTGGTTAGCTCTGTGGCTTCACCGAGTTAGAGACCTGGGTTCGATTACCGACTTGGGTCACTGTCTGTGTGGAGTCTGCATGTTCTCCCTGTGTCTGCTTGGGTTTCCTCCGGGTGCTCCGGTTTCCTCCCACAAGTCCCGAAAGAAGTGCTTGTTAGGTGAATTGGGCATTCTGAATTTCCCTGTGTACCCGAACAGGCGCCATAGTGCGGCAACTGGGGGATTTTCACAGTAACTTCATTGAAGTACTAATGTAAGCCTACTTGTGACACTAATAAAGGTTGTAATTATTAATTATTCATTGCAATGGGCCATAAATGCTGGCCGAGCCAGCAAAGCCCACATCTCCTATATGAATTTTAATAATCTAAAATTCAGATTATTGCCTTAAACTTGATACCAGCTAAGTTTCAAGATTGTCGTTTAATGTTTTTTTTAAAATAATGCAGCTAGCTATGCATATAAAGCATCAAATTATGAATTATAATTCCAGTGTACTAATGACATTTTGTCTATACACGGAATTACAAATATTTTGTAGCTTCCCTCATCATTTGGACTATTCTGTTCCATTTGTATGATTTGGCCAAGGTCTGTGCTTTAACTTAATGGCAACCAACAATTTTGGACCAGGATCTGTGTGTAGTAGCTTATTGGGTGTCATTATAATGAAGGCTTTATTCTACATATAAAGATTCATTTTTCAATTTTGATGACCATTGCAGTGTGGAATTATAGTCTGGCTGTGGCTTTGTCTTTGTCTTGCTTGGTAGCTTTAAGAAATACTAAATAATCTGGCAACCAGCCTTTTAAAAGTTATATTAAATAGTCCCTAGTATTAAAAATAAATACTTGTTGTTTGATAGAGTAAATTGGAAATTGTGCTGTCTGCAAATAAAGCTGAATAAATATTTAAAAATATTCAGGAGATGAGGAGATGTATTTGAGAAGTGTTAACATTTGAAAACAAAGAAAAATCGCGAATGATATGAAATAGTATTACTCCAGTATGTGTGGTGAGATTTATTCATAACTATTGTCACTAAAAGCATGTGTCCTTATAATCCCAATATGTTCTTTCAAGTTATATGAATGATCTTGTTTTCAGTAATCCATCATAACACAGGTTATGACAATTGCACTGTCTTAGCAAAAAATCTTTGAGTGGAACTGCCTGGGAAGATTGTGTCTCTTCACACAATTATAACAGTGGCATTTATTGTTAACTGTCCTCTTCTTCATTTTTTCTTCTGAAGACAAGTGTTTATTGATGCGACCTGGCAGTTTATTGGTTTGTTTAGTTCGCAGACAGCATATAACCATTTTAATAAGAGTGAATTGAACTTTTTTTTCCCCTATGCGACAAAGCAAGCTTCTAATTCCATAATGAAAAGGCCATCAAAATGGGTAAAAAAAAATCAATCCTGTTGCTATTGGGTGTTTGAAGTGTCAGTTGGTAATACACTCACTTACCTTTTTTGAGTCAGACGGGTGTGGGGTTAAGTCTCACTCAAAGGCTTGAGCACAAAATCAAACTCCTTGCACTGCAGTACTGAGGGAGTATGCAAGAGCTAACAGCAAGGACATTGAAGTGAGATGTTGTCTGTTGTCGTCCATGCTTTTGTTTAATTCGAAAAGAGATGCGATACCTGGTTTCTTTTACTTGCAGAGGATAGGCCATTGAGCATGAATAATGCAGCATCTAACAAGCATAAATTATGAGCCTGACCAATGATTATACTAACAGTATACTGATGCTGTTGGGGGCGGATGACCTATCGGGGGAAGGCCAGGCCAGGTCTCTGGCATCAAGTCTGGCTTTGTGGCTCAGAAGGGAAGGGGGGAGAATAGAAAAGCAATAGTGATAGGAGACTCGATGGTTAGGGGAATAGATAGGAGATTCTGTGTTCGCGAGCGAGATTCCTGGAAGGTATGTTGCCTCCCGGGTGCCAGGGCTAGGGATGTCTCGGATCGAGCCTGCAGGATTCTTAAGTGGGAGGATGAGCAACCAGATGTCGTGGTGCACATTGGCACCAATGTCATAGCTAAGGAAAGGATGAGGATCTAAAAAGTGATTTTGGGGAATTACGTTGGAAGCTAAGTAGCAGGACAAGCAGAGTAGTGGTCTCGGGTTTGCTACTGGTGCCACGTGCAAGTGAGGCAAGGAACAGAGAGTAAGTGCAGCTGAACATGTGGCTGCTACAGGGCAGGTGCAGGAGGGAAGGCTTCAGATATGTGGATCATTGCGATATCTTCTGGGGAAGGTGGGACCTGTACATGAAGGATGGATTGCATCTAAACTGGAGGTGCACCAATATCTTGGGTGGGAGGTTTGAGAGGGCTCTTTGGGAGGGTTTAAACTAGTTTGGCAGGGGATGGGAACCAGAGCTATGGATCAGCGGATAGGTTGCTGTTGAACAGGCAGAAACAGTATGCAGCGAGTCTGTGAGGAAGCATAGACAGTTTATAGGGCAAAGTTGCAAGTCTGAGGAAGGATAGACAGTTGAGGGGGCAAAGTTGAACTCTGGAATGGGTTAAAGTGTGTCTGTTTCAATGCAAAGAATGTCAGGAATAAGGGAGATAAACTTAGAGCATGGATCAGTACTTGGAACTACGATTTTGTGGCCATTACGGCAACATGGATTTCACAGGGGCAGGAATGGTTGTTAGATGTTCCGGAGTTTAAATGTTTTAAGAAGAATAGGGAGGGAGGTAAAACAGGAGGGGGAGTAACGCTGTTAATTAGCGAGTGCACCACAGCTGCAGAAAAGGAGATAGTTGAGGAGGGTTTGGCTACTGAGTCAGTATGGGTGGAAGTCAGAAACCAGAAAGGAGCAGTCACTTTATTGGGAGTTTTCTGTAGACCCCCCAACAGCAGCAGAGAGATGGAGGAACAGATTGGGTGTCAGATCTTAGAAAAGTGCAGAAGTAACAGAGTTGTTGTCATGGGTGACTTCAACTTCCCTAATATTGACTGGAACCTCCTTGGGCTGCAAATGATTTGGATGGAGCAGATTTTGTCAGGTGTGTACAGGAAGGATTCCTGATTCAATAGGGGGGGTGCCCATACTGGATTTGGTGCTTGCCAACGAAACAGGCCACGTGTCGGATGTCTCGGTGGGAGAGGATTTCGGTGACAGTGACCACAAACTCCTTGACCTTTACCATAGTCATGGAGATGGATAGGAACACAGTATGGGACGGTATTTAATTGGGGGAGGGGAAACTATACTGCTATTAGACAGCAGCAAAAGAGCATAAAGTGGGAACAATTGTTGTTGGGGAAATGTTCTAGATGGGGAGGCCCTAAATGAATACTTTGCTTCAGTATTCACTCGAGAGAGGGACCTTGTTGCCCATGAGAACAGTGTGAACCAGGTTAATAGTCTCAAACCGGTTGATATTAAGAAGAAGGATGTGCAGGACATTAAAAGCATCAGGATAGATAAGTCCCCTGGGCCTGACTGGATATACCCTCTTGTTTTTAAAAAAAAAAACAACTTGCCTTGTACATCTCCTCTAATCCTTGCCCCTCGCTCCTTAAACCTAGTAATTGACCCCCCCACCCTGGGGGAAAAAAGCCTCTTTATTATCCACTCTCTCTATGCCCCCCACAGTACTGTTGGGGAGGGAGTTCTACGA
This sequence comes from Scyliorhinus canicula, assembly GCF_902713615.1. NCBI lineage: Eukaryota > Metazoa > Chordata > Chondrichthyes > Carcharhiniformes > Scyliorhinidae > Scyliorhinus > Scyliorhinus canicula. The sequence continues at coordinate 59,318,825 of NC_052150.1, read as the reverse complement.
TTTCGACTTGGCAATGGTGAAGTATATTTCCAAGTCCGATGGTGTGTAGCTTGGAATTAGAACTTTTAGGATGTGTTGTTGCCATGCATCTGTTCTTTTGTCCTTTTTAAGTGGCAGAGGTCAAGCAAGGGTTTGGACGATTCTGCCGAAGGAGCTTTGCTTGTGCAATCATCAGCAAATATCCCCAGATATGGCATTTCATATGGAATGCAGGTCATTGAAGGAGCAGCTGAAGATCATTAGGCCCTGAAGAGCTACTGCAGCAGTATCCCAGGACTGAGATGATTGACCTCCAACAAACACAACCTTTGTGCTCGGTATGACACTAATTGGTGGAGTCGGTTTAGAAACCAGTAACCTTTTTTGGTAAAGCAGATGAAATTTGAAAGTCATTTATTTTCTAGAGAATAAAGCCACAAGGATTTAAACAAACACCGGTTTTAAGCACCAAGGAAATTTTGCTGTGCAAAAATCCACAAAAGAAAGTCACCACCATCTATCTTGTAGCTTCTGGAATAAACATAAGGTAAACATGAATTAATCTGCAAACTGTGGTTGAACACACCAGAAACTGCACATTAAATGGCAGACACAACCAAGATCACGGAGCAGCAAGGTAACACAGTGGTTAGTACTGTTGCTTCACAGCGGCAGGGACCCGGGTTCGATTCCCGGCTTGGATCACTGTCTGTCTGTGCGGCGTCTGCACGTTCTCCCTGTGTCTGCGTTGATTTTCTCTGGGTGCTCCGGTTTCCTCCCACAGGTCCCAAAAGACATGCTGTTAGGTGAATTGCGCATTCTGAATTCTCCCGCGCTGTACCCAAACAGATGTCGGGGTGTGGCTACTAGGGGATTTTCACAGTAACTTAATTGCAGTGTTAATGTAAGCCTACTTGTGACACCAATAAAGATTCTTATTATTATAATAAAGATCAGTCCCCTGAATTTTCAGCAACCCAATCAGAAAACAATCATTACTGAGTCATAAAAATTCTTGAAAAACTGTCTTCCTCTTGAGAGACTTCAGCTCCCCTTTATTTGAGGATACATTTTCTGATTTACACAAACAGCTGCCCCAAATCAGACTCTCCAAATGACTGCTCATCTCCCAGTTGCTCAATCTCCTCCCATGATAGTGTCCCATGGGATTCCCGAGGCTGCAACCCAGTGTTTAATTACTGGCATAAATTGGGCTTTCCAGTCATTCCGACCAAATTTCCACGAGTTTAATTACTGGTATAAACTCCGGCTTTCCTTCTCTTCTTCTCTCCTCTCTTCTCCCCCCCCCCCCCCCCCCCCCCCCGCCCGCCCCCGTGCCAGCCTCATTGAGCTAACACTGCTCCTTTGGGTTTCTGAATCCCAGCTCCCTGAGCAGCACTGATCTAATGAAAGCTTTTCAGCTGCTTGGAGCCGACCTACTACTTTATCTGCACCTGACCCATTGACAACAACCGTTGCTTGGACTTATCTGTCCTGTTAACATTTCCCAACGATGTGCCGCCCTCTTGAGGCTGGCTTGGATGCATTAAACTTGGAACATTCTGTCCCTTAAAATATTCTGTGCCCTTACCAACCACCCTCTGAGCTTCTTCCAATTGGTGTTCAAGATGGAGGAGTATTGATTCATCAACTTGAGGGCTGGTGGGCTTTGAGGCGGAAGGTGGTAATCAAGAGGGTTCCTTGCCATGTTTGACCTCCTTCATGGGATGTGGAGTCAATGTTAGCGACGCCAGGGCAACTCCCTCCACTTACTGCCACCTCTGGTAGGTCTGTCCTGCCTTTGGGACAAGGCATACCCAGGGAAGGTGATGCTAGTGTCTGGCATTTTGTAGGATAAATTGGTGTGTATCACTGTCAGGTTGTTGAATGATGTGTCTGTGGGACAGCTCTGATGATTTTTGCAGGGTCTATGGCCTGGTTGTCCTTTTGTTGTTTCCAGTGAGGGGCAGCAGGGTAGCATGGTGGTTAGCATAAATGCTTCACAGCTCCAGGGTCCCAGGTTCGATTCCCGGCTGGGTCACTGTCTGTGTGGAGTCTGCACGTCCTCCCCCTGTGTGCGTGGGTTTCCTCCGGGTGCTCCGGTTTCCTCCCACAGTCCAAAGATGTGCGGGTTAGGTGGATTGGCCATGCTAAATTGCCCGTAGTGTCCTAATAAATGTAAGGTTAAGGGGGGGTTGTTGGGTTACGGGTATAGGGTGGATATGTGGGTTTGAGTAGGGTGATCATGGCTCGGCACAACATTGAGGGCCGAAGGGCCTGTTCTGTGCTGTACTGTTCTATGTTCTAGTGTCTAGGATGGTGCAGGGTGATCAATCTGGTTTCATTCCTTTTTGACTTTGTAGCAGTTTAGTACAAGGATCGCTAGACCATTTCAGAGGGAAATTAAGAGTCAACAACATTGCTGTGGGTCTGGAATCAAATGACAGCTGATTTCCTTCCCTAAATAGTGAACTAGATGGGCTTTTACGACAGTGATGTTTTCATAGTTGCCATTATTGGGACGAGCTTTCAATTCCCTACTCGTTACTTAATTGAATTTAAATCCCACCAACTGCCTTGGTGGGATTTGAACTCTTGTCCCCAGAACCTGGGGCCTCATCCGGCCCAGTGACATTACCACTCTCTCACCACTTCCCTGTTGGATAATGGAAAAGGGAAGGTTCCTCCTGCACAATACCTTGGGTCCCATAAGCTGCTCAATTTGTATCTTCCCTCCCTTAACATTAAGGATAACTAGCCAACCCATGGATTGTGACAGCTTCCAGGGTCAGTGTCCAGATAACTCTTCTCTCTCTCCAATTCCCTGACACTCTGCAGTATCTGCGTCATGAACTCCAGCTTAGCAACTCTGAGCTGAATTTCCTCCAGATGTAGACTGCAGCTGTCTGGGATCATGCCATACAAACACCACCACCTGTACTGACATCGCTATGCAATCTTGCTTATTTATTGAAATTTAAAATTAGAGACACTAAAGACTCCAGTTCCTGTTCTTTTGTTCTGCAGTGTTCCGTGTTTCAAATCACCTTTTTGCTTCTTACTTTTCATTAGTGTTTATTGGAACTGTTTAAGTTTGATATCCTTCTCCTAGATCTGATTAATAGAATAATACAGCACAGGAACAGGCCCTTCGGCCCTCCAACCCTGTACCGGTCATGATACCAGCCATGGCCAATATCTTCAGCACTTCCTAGTGCCATATCCTTCTATACCCATCCTATCTATGTATTTGTCAAGATACCTTTTTAAAAATAAATTTAGAATACCCAATTCATTTTTTTTTCAATTACGAGGCAATTTAGCGTGGCCAATCCACCTAGCCTGCACATCTTTTGGGTTGCAGGGGCGAAACCCACGCAAACACTGGGAGAATGTGGAGTTTGCACATTCTCCCAGAGCCGGGATCAAACTTGGGACCTCAGCGCCGTGAGGCAGCAGGGCGAATCCATTGCGCCACCGTGCTGCCCTGTCAAGATGCCTTTTGAATGCCGTTAATGTATCTGCTTCCACAACCTCCCATGGCAACGCGTTTCAGGCACTCCACTCTGTAATAATGCCTCACATATTTCCTCCAAACGTTGCCCCCTGGTGACTGACCCCTCCACCCTGTGAAAGAATGCCTTCCCATCCATTCTATTCATGCCCCACATAATCTTTGCAGACTCTAAGGTGCTAAATTGACTGAAGGCTAACTACAACCAGATTAGACAGGATTTGGAGGCTGTTGTTTGGGAGAGGCTGTTTGAGGGTAAATCCACATTTGGCATGTGGGAGTCTTAACGAGCAGTTGATGGGAAGGCAGGAAAGGCATGTGCCGGTAAAAAGGAAGGTCAGGAAAGGTAGGATTCAGGAACCATGGATGACCAGCGAATCTTGTCAAAAAGATGCATAGGCGAGGTAGAGGCAACTAAAAATAGATTAAGCACTTGAATACAAGGAAAGGAGAAAAGAGCTCAAGCATGGAGTTAGGAGGGCAGAAAGGGGTCACTAAATGTCCTTGGCAGACAGAATTAAGGAAAATCCCATGGTATATGTTTATTAGGAACAAGAGGGCAACTTGGGAGAGTTGGTCCACTCTAGGACAAAGGAGCGCAATTATGCATAGAATCAAAGGAAGTAGGTGAGATTCTTAATGAGTATTTTGCATCAGTATTCACAAAGGAGAGGGACACGTTGATTGGTGGTGTCTCAGAGGGATGTGTAAACACTTTAGAACAGATCATTAGTCGTTATTACGAGGGAGGAAGTGTTGGGTATGTTAAAAAGCATTAAGGTAGACAAATCCCCAGGGCATCTATTCCAGATTACTGAGGGAGACACTAGATTAAATCGCTGGGCCTTTAACAGAAATCTTTATGTCCTCATTGGCCACAGTTGAGATCCCAGAGGATTGGAAGATAGCCAATGTTGGGCTGTTATTTAGGAAGGATTGCAAGGATAACCCGGGTAACTATAGCCCAGTGAACTTGATGTCAGTGATAGTGAAATTGCTGGAAAAGATTCTCCGAGATAGGATCTATGCACATTTGAAAGTGAATGGTCTTACTCGTGACCTTCCTGGTTTTGTTCAAGGGAAGTCGTGTCTCACTAATTCAATTGAGTTTTTTTGAAGAGGTGACAAAAATGATTGACGAGGGAAGTTGCCTACATGGACTTTAGTAAAGCATTTGATAAGGTCCCTCATAAATCACATGGGGTCAGGGGTGAACTAGCTGGATGGATTCAGAACTGGCATGCATGAAGATCGAGGGTAGCAGTGGAAGTTTGTTTTTCTGAATGAAGGTCTGTAACTAGTGGTGTTCCGCAGGGACCCTCTGGGACCTCTGCTGTTTTGTAATATATATAAAAATGACTTGGAGGAAAATGTAGGGGGTCTGATTAGCAAGTCTGCAGATGATATTAAGATTGCAGGAGTTGCGGATAGTGATGAAGATTGTCAGAGAATACAACAGGAAATAGGCTGCCAAATTGGGCGGAAAATGGCAGATGGAATTTAATCTGGACAAATGCGAGATGACGCATTTTGGTAGATCCAATTCGGCTGGGAGCTATAAAATAAATGGCAGAACCATCAGAAGTATAGAGACAAAAGAGATCTGGGTGTGCAGGTCACAGATCCTTGAAGGTGGCAGCACAGGTGGAAATGGTGGAAAGGAAGCATAAGTCATGCTTGCCTTCATAGGACGGGGTATACAGTATAAATCTCAAATGATGATGCAATTATATAGAACATTGGTTCGGCCACATTTGGAACACTGTCCAATTCTGGTCACCGCACTACCAGAAGGACGTGGAAGCTTTGGAGAGAGTACAGAAAAGGTTTACCAAGATGTTGCCTTGTATGGTGGGTATTCGCTGTGAGGAGTGATTGAATAAACTCGGATTGTTCTCCCTGGAGAGACGGAGGCTGAGGGGGCGACCTGACAGAAGTTAAAAATTATTAGGGGTATAGATAGGGTGAACAGTTGGAGCCTTTTTCCTAGGACGGAATTTAAAATTACAAGGGGGCACAAGTTCAAGGTGAGGGGGGGGGGGAGGAAAGGTTCAGTGGAGATGCGCGGGGAATGTTTTTTACACTGAGGTGGTGGTGGACTGGAATACACTGCCAAGAGAGGTGGTTGAGGCAGATATGTTGGTGACCATTAAGACTTATCTGGATAGGCACATGAACAAGCTGGGTATAGAAGGATACAGGTGGTTGGTCTAGATAGGACACGTGATCAGCACAGGCTTGGAGGGCCGAAGGGCCTGTTCCTGTGCTGTATTCTTTGTTCTTGTTCTATCAGGTCCGCCTTCAACCTCCGTCATTCTAATGAAAACAGTCCGAGCCTATTCAGCCTCTCCGCGCAGCTAACACCTTCCAGACCAAGCAACATCCTGGTAAACCTCCTCTGTACCCTCTCCAAAGCCTCCACATGCTTCTGGTAGGGTGGCGACCAGAATTGGCGCAATATTCCATGTATGGCTGTACCAAGGTTCTAGACAACTGTAGCATGACTTGCCAGTTTTTATACTTGATGCCCCATCCAATGAAGGCAAGCATTCCGTATGCTTTCTTGACTACTTTGTCCACTTGTGTTGCCACTTTCAAATATTTGTGAGCCTGCACGCCCATATCTCTCTGACTTTCGATATTCCGAAGAGTTTTGCCATTTATGGACTCTTTCCCCTCTCTGTTAGACCTACCAAAATGCATTACGTCACATTTGTCTGGATTAACCTCCCATTTGCCATTTCTCTGCTCAAATCTTCAGTTCATCTAATTCTATAAAAATTATACCCTTGATTTCGTTCTGATATAAAATAATCATTTAGTTGTAGTGTCTCTGGCTCAATCACTCTGTCACTATTTCAGATTTGGATTGTTTTTATATCCTTCCGTGCATCCTGCAGTGGATGCTGCTTGCAATCCTTGTGATGTATGGCCATGAATATTTTAGAATATGTTGCAGCTGTGTGTGCTCCCTATATATTAGACTGGCAGAGAACGGCTTCTCTCTTTCTTGTTTTTCTTCAAACATTTGCTTCTTTTCTTCAAACATTTGCAATATGTTATGAATTGCAAAAGTATGTTTATTTTAAGACATGAGCAATAATGCTTTTGAGAAAACCACTCAACAGTGGTAACAGGCTAGCCACATGTAGGCCACATTTTTAGCAGTATAGCCAGGAGCTACCCTTAATGCTAAAACATGAAACTGAAGTTGATACCTCACTCTGTCTTTTTAAGTTGATTTTAAATAACTTTTTAAATTTTAATTAACTTTTTAATTTCAATTAAATAACTATTTAATTTGTTGTCAGATCAAGCAAGATAAATACTTGGGGATAAAGCTAATTAAATAGTATACAGGAGATTGCATATAATCCGACACAAAAGCATCTTTCTAAACTTTAATTTGAAAAGTTTAATATGAAGGAATAAATCATGGCAGGACAGCTCCAAGGCAAGGTCTGCTCCTCTTGCTCCATGTGGTAGGCTGGGGACAGTTCCAGTCCCCAGGGTCAGCATGTGTGCAGGAAGTGTCTCCAGTTACAGCTCCTGGAAGCTCAGGTTTCAGAGCTGGAGCGGCGACTGGAGACACTGTGGATAGCACGTATAGAGAGGTGGTCACACCGCAGGCTCCGACTCCGCAGGAAGGGAAAGGGTGACCACCAGGCAGAGCGAGGGAGATAGTGCAGGAATCTCCTGTGGCCATTCCCCTACAGAACAGATCTACTACTTTGGATACTGTTGAGGGGAATGGCCTCTCGGGGGGGGGGGGGGGGGGGGGAAACATCAACAGCCAAACTCGTGGCACCACGGTTGGTTCTGCTGCAGAGGGAAGGGGTCATAAGTGTGACATTGCAATAGTTGTCGGGGATTCAATTGTAAGGGGAATAGACAGGTGTTTCTGTGGCCGCAAACGAGACTCCAGGATGGTATGTTGCCTCCCTGGTGCTAGGGTCAAGGATGTCTCCGAGCGGGTACAGGACATTCTGGAGGGGGAGGGTGACCAGTCAGTGGTCGTGGTATACATCGGGACAAATGACATAGGTAAAAAAAGGGATGAGGTCCTAAAAGCAGAATACAGGGAGCTCGGAAGGAAGTTAAGAAAACGTACCTCGAAGGTAGTGACTTCAGGATTACTACTGTTGCCACGTGTTTGTCAGAGTAGAAGTGACAGGATATATCGGATGAATACGTGGCTGAAGGGATGGTGTCAGGGGGAGGGTTTCAGATTCCTGGGACATTGGGTCTGGTTCTGGGGGAGCTGGGACATGTACAAACTGGACGGGTGACACCTGGGCAGGACTGGAACTGATGTCCTGTGGGTCTATTTGCTAGAGCGGTTGGGGAATGTTTAAACTAATGTGGCAGGGGGATGGGAACCAATGCAGGAAGTCGAAAGGTAGTAAAACAGGGATGGGAACAAAAGGCAGTAAGGGGGAAAAGTGTAAGGCAGAGAAGCCATAGTCAAAAAGGGCGACAGTACAAGGTACCGTGACTGAGGGGAGCTCAGTGAATAGGCCCAGTAATACTAAAAGGAAAAAAACGGGAAGTAAAAACATAAATGGAAAGCGACACGGCAGGTTCTTGCATGAAGATATGGGTTCAACGACAAGAAAGTTAAGAGGAAAATAACTTGGGAGAGGTCACTGATCAAGGTGTTAAGATTCAAAACCGAGGTATAATAGCCAACATAAAGTGTACTTTACCTGAATGCTCGTAGTATTCGGAATAAGGTAAATGAGTTGATGGCACAAATCATCGTGAATGACTATAATTTAGTGGCCATTACTGAAACCTGGTTAAAGGATGGTCACGACTGGGAGTTAAATATCCGAGGGTATCAAACTATTCGGAAGGACAGAGTGGATGGTGAGGGAGGTGGTGTAGCTCTGTTATTTAAGGATGACATCCGGGCAATAGTAAGGGATAACATCGGAGCTATGGAGGATAAGGTTGAATCCATTTTGGTGGAAATCAGGAATAGTAAGGCGAAAAAGTCATTGATAGGAGTAGTCTATAGGCCACCAAATAGTAACATTATAGTGGGGCAGGCAATAAACAAAGAGATAACGGATGCATGTAGAAATGGTACAGCAGTTATCGTGGGGGATTTTAATCTACATGTTGATTTGGTTTAACCAGATCGGTCAAGGCAGCCTTGAGGAGGAGTTTATAGAATGTATCCGCGATAATTTCCTGGAGCAGTATGTAATGGAACCTACGAGGGAACAAGCGGTCCTAGATCTGGTCCTGTGTAATGAGACTGGATTGATTAATAATCACATAGTGAGGGATTCGCTCGGAAGGAACGTTCACAATATGGTGGAATTTAAAATACAGATGGAGGGTGAGAAAGTAAAATCAAACACTAGTGTTTTGTGCTTAAACAAAGGAGATTACAATGGGATGAGAGAAGAGCTAGCTAAGGTAGACTGGGAGTAAAGACTTTATGGTGGAACAGTGGAGAACCTTCCAAGCAATTTTTCAGTGCTCAGCAAAGGTTTATACCAACAAAAGGAAGGACGGTAGAAAGAGGGAAAATCGACCGTGGCTATCCAAGGGAATCGGGAAGAGCATCAAATTGAAGGAAAAAGTATACATAGTGGGAGATTAGAGGACTGGGAAATCTTTAGGGGGCAACAGAAAGCTTCGAAAAAAGCTATAAAGGAGAGTAAGATAGATTGAGAGTAATGTTGCTCAGAATATAAAAACAGATAGTAAATGTTTCTACAACTATATAAAACAAAAAAGAGTGGTTCAGGTAAATATTGGTCCTTTAGAGGATGAGAAGGGAGATTTAATAATGGGAGATGAGGAAATGGCTGAGGAACTGAAGTTTTTTGGGTTGGTCTTCACAGTGGAAGACAAATGACATGCCAGTGACTGATGGAAATGAGGCTATGACAGGTGAGGACCATGTGATGATTGATTGTTATCACTAAGGAGGTCGTGATGGGCAAGCTAAAGGGGCTAAAGGTAGACAAGTCTCCTGGCCCTGATGGAATGCATCCCAGAGTGCTAAAAGAGATGGCTAGGGAAATTGCAAATGCACTAGTGATAATTTACCAAAATTCACTGGACTCTGGGGTGGTCCTGGCAGATTGGAAATTAGCAAACGTGACAACACTGTTTAAAAAAAAAAAAAAAAGGAGCTACGCAGAAAGCAGGTAATTATAGGCCAGTTAGCTTAACTTCAGTAGGAGGGAAGATGCTGGAATCTATCATCAAGGAAGAAATAACGAGGCATCTGGATGGAAATTATCCCATTGGGCAGATGCAGCATGGGTTCATAAAGGGCAGGTTGTGCCTAACTAATTTAGTGGAATTTTTTGTGGACATTACCAGTGCGGTAGATAATGGGGAGCCAATGGATGTGGTATATCTGGATTTCCAGAAAGCTTTTGACAAGGTGCCACACAAAAGGTTGCTGCATAAGATAAAAGATGCATGGCATTAAGGGTAGAGTAGTAGCATGGATAGAGGATTGGTTAATTGATAGAAAGCAAAGAATGGGGATTAATGGGTGTTTCTCTGGTTGGCAATCAGTGGCTAGTGGTGTCCTTCAGGGATCAGTGTTGGGCCCACAATTGTTCACAATTTACATAGATGATTTGGAGTTGGGGACCAAGGGCAATGTGTCCAAGTTTGCAGACATAGAACATAGAACATTACAGCGCAGTACGGGCCCTTCGGCCCTCGATGTTGCGCCTATCTGACCTACAGTATTCCATTTTCATGCATATGTCTATCCAGTGACCACTTAAATGCCCTTAAAGTTGGCGAGTCTACTACTGTTGCAGGCAGGGCGTTCCACACCCCTACTACTCTCTGAGTAAAGAAACTGCCTCTGACATCTGTCCTATATCTATCTCCCCTCAATTTAAAGCTATGCCCCCTCATGTTGGTCATCACCATCTGAGGAAAGAGACTCTCACTGTCCACCCTATCTAACCCTCTGACTATCTTATATGTCTATTAAGTCACCTCTCGGCCTTCTCCTCTCTAACGAAAACAACCTCAATTCCCTGAGCCTTTCCCGTAAGACCTTCCCTCCATACCAGGCAACATCCTAGTAAATCTCCTCTGAACCCTTTCCAAAGCTTCCACATCCTTCCTATAATGTGGTGACCAGAACTGCACGCAGTACTCCAGGAGCGGCCGCACCAGAGTTATGTACAGCTGCAGCATGACGTTGTGGCTCTGAAACTCAATCCCCCTACTGATAAAGGCTAGCACACCATATGCCTTCTTAACAGCCCTATTAACCTTGGTGGCAACTTTCAGGGATTTATGTACCTGGATGCTGAGATCTCTGTTCATCTGCACTACCAAGAATCTTGCCATTAGCCCAGTACTCTGCATTCCTGTTGCTCCTTCCAAAGTGAACCACCTCACACTTTTCCGACACTAAGATGAGTGGTAAAGCAAAAAGTGCAGATGATACTGGAAGTCTGCAGAGGGATTTGGATAGGTTAAGTGAATGGGCTAGGGTCTGGCAGATGGAATACAATGTTGACAAAAGTGACGTTATCCATTTTGGTAGGAATAACAGCAAAAAGGATTATTATTTAAATGATAAAATATTAAAACATGCTGCTGGGCAGAGAAACGTGGGTGTGCCAGAGCATAAGTCACAAGAAGTTGGTTTACAGGTGCAACAGGTGATTAAGAAGGCAAATGAGTTTTGTCCTTTGTTAGTGGGATGGAGTTTAAGACTAGGGAGGTTATGCTGCAATTGTATAAGGTGTTAGTGAGGCCACACCTGGAGCATTGTGTTCAGTTTCGGCCTCCTTACCTGAGAAAGGACGTGCTGGAGGGTGAAGGGACGTAGATTTAGGAGTGAGCGCAGGAGGAACTTCTTCACCAAAGGGTTGTGAATCTATGGATTTCCTTGCCCAGTGACGCAGTTGAGGTTCCTTCATGAAATGTTTTTCAGATAAAAATAGATAGTTTTTTTTGAAGAATAAAGGGATTAAGGATTATGGTGTTCGGGCCGGAAAGTGGAGCTGAGTCCACTAAAGGTCAGCAATGATCTAATTGAATGGCGGAGCAGGCTTGCGGGACCAGATAGCCTACTCCTGCTCCTAGTTCTTGTGTTGTTCATCCACCTAGAGTGAAGAGAATATTATAAACTAGATCTAAGTGAAGGGAATCATCATGTGATATATTAACTTGTGTGATAGGTCAAAAATTGCCATTTTGTATGAATGTTCAAACTTTAAATTTTTTAGAACAGTGTTTTTAAAACTCAGGGTGATGACCCGCAGGTGAGTCGCGGGCGAGTATCAGGAGGGTCATAGAGTGATCGGTCGCGGCATTCCCGATCGTGGGAAGAAGTGTCCAATGACCGCGAAAGGCTTTTAAGAATGCCAGCCGTGGGCAGTCCCTGATTGGCTGTGGTGTTCAAGGGCGCAAGGTGGCATGAGGCTGGGCTGTGCTGGTGACTGGGTGGGGGGGGGGGCGGAGAGAAAGAGAGGGGCGGCCAGGTGGGTGCGCAGTGCTATTGATCGAGGCTCCCACTTTGAACTCCGCTCTGGTGCTTGTACTCTGCCTGCTGCTCGGCTCGTTGGACCTCCTGAAAATGAGTCTCTGGATTTACAAATGGAAAATAAGGAGATGGAAGATGAATTGAACTGGTATTTTAACTCCTCTGCCTTTTCTCTGTAACCCCGTAACCCCATCTAATCTTTGGAGACTAAGGGCAATTTAGCATGGCCAATCCACCTCGCCTGTACATCTTTGGACTGTGGGAGGAAACCGGAGCACCCAGAGAGAATCCACGCAGACACAAGGAGAACGTACAAACTTCACACGGTCATCTGAGGCCGGATTGAGCCCGGGGTCCCTGTCGATTGAGGCAGCAGTGCTAACCACTGTGCCCCCGTGCCGCCTGATTCATCAACAGTCACACACTCCTTTACCTTTCCTTGTCATGACCATTACGTTGTCTGCTTCTCCACAGTGGAAAAAAATAAAAACCTGCATAAAATCCAATGTTCGATCCAACTTTATAAATTAAAGCATGTCACAATAAAGCAATCTTTTTATGTTTCCTGAGAGCTGCTTCTGTTTGCAGTTGCCTCTTCTAGTGCCCCGATGACGTGTTTCCATAGTGAATGCAGCATGCACGGCTGAAGGTCGCTGGCCTTCAGTAGAGGTCATAAGAGGTTAAGCTCGAGCAGCTCTGGGCCTAGAAGGAGTTTTCATGTATGAAAACGCAAGCCTGAATTAGATCAAAGCAAATATTAAAAATGACTAAAGGAAGAAAAATCACAGAAACAGCATGAGCAGTTCATCACAAACACCCTGGATTCAAAACTACGCTTCTTAAGCTCTTTCATTCTATTTAGCATCATAGAATATTTGCAACACAGGAGGAGGCAATTCAGCCCAATTTCCTGGCTCTCCAAGGACAACTCAGCTGGTCCCACCTCACCATCTTTTTCATTTGGCCCTCTAATGCTTTATCTCTTCAGATTCTTAACCAGGCCCCTTTTGAAAGACAAGATTGAATCTGCCTCCACTTTGTCATCAGATCATGCATTCTGATCCTAACATAAAGAACAAAGAACAGCACAGGACAGGCCCTTCAGCCCTTCTAAGCCTGCGCCGATCATGATGCCTGTCTGAACTAAAACCTTCTGCACTTCCGGGATCCATATCCCTCTGTTCCCATCCTATTCATCTATTTGTCAACATGCCTCTTAAACGTTGCTTTCGTACCTCATTCCACCACCTCCCTCGGAAGGGAGTTCCAGGAACTTGCTACCCTCTGTGTAAAACAAAATTACTCTTCCACCCTTGGAAAAAGGGTGACTATCCACTCTGTCCTTGCCACTCATAATTTTGTAAACCTCTATTAGGTCATCCTTCAACCTCCATCGTTCGAGTGAAAACAATACATGTTTTTCCAACCTCTTCTCGTAGATAACCTCCAGACCAGGCAACATCCTGGTAATCCTCTTCTGTCCCCTCTCCAAAGCACCAACATCCTTCTGGTAGTGTGGTGACCAGAATTGTATGCTGTATTCCAAATGTGGCCCAACTAAGGTTCTGTATAGCTGCAGGGTGACTTATCAATTTTTATACTTAATGCCCCGACTGATTTAAGGCAAGCATGCCATAAGATTTCTTGGCCACTTTCAGTGATCTGTAAACCTGTACACCAAGATCTTTCTGCCTATCAATACTCCTCGGTCCTTCCATTTACTGATTAACTGCCACTTCTATTAGACCTTCCAAAATGCATTAACTCAGATTTGTCTGGATTAAACACCATCTGCCAATTCTCCACCCAAGTTTCCAACTGATTTGTGTCCTCTGACAATCCTCCACTATCCGCAACTTTACCAATCATTGTGTCATCTGCAAACTTACTAATCAGACCAGCTATATTTTCCTTCAAATCATTTGTATATACTGCGAACAACAAAGTTCCCAGCACTCATCCCTGTGGAACGCCGCAAGTCACAGTCCTTCATTCAGAAAAGTACCTTTCCACCGCTACCTTCTATGATTGAGCCAGTTCTGTATCCATCTTGCCAGCTCACCTCTGATCCTGTGTAACTACACCTTCTGTATTAGTCTGCCACGAGGACCGTGTCAAATTCTTTGCTGAAGTTCATGGAGACAACATCCACTGCCCTACCCTCATCAATCATCTTCCTCCGTCACTTCCTCAGAAAACTCTATCAAGTTAGTGAAACATGGGGTGCAATTCTCCGGAAACTGCGGTAGCTAGCCGAAATTGCCATGAGCTTCTCGGCGCGGCTTTTGGCAGAAAGACTCTGTTGGTTTTAAAGAAAAATAAGAGCACATTGATGTCAGGAGGAGACGGTACTGGGACAGCCTGCTGACGTCATGAGGAGGCAGACTGCCTCGCTGGGCTCTGGGCCTGTGCAGTACCAGATCCGCCTGACGCATGCGCGGGCGACCAACATTTTTCAAAGCCGATTGTGACTGTTGGGCAGTTGCCCCTGATCGGGAATGTCAATCACTTTGCGACCTTTGAAAAACCCTGTTCTACACAATAGCTCAGGTTTTCTGTCGTGCTGAAATATTGAAGATATGCCGAGTACACTCGGGTCATTAATACATATTTTAAAAAAACAGTGGCTACAGACTCCTGGGGGGATGCCACTGTGAACCTTCCTCCAGTACAAAAAATTGACCGTTCATCACTGTGTTTCCAGTCAATTTTGTATCCATGCGACTACAGATCCTTTTTATTCCACGGGTTTCAACTATGCTAACAAGCCTATTATCTGGCACTTTACCAAACACCTTTTGAAAACTGTCATGAACTCAATTTAACATGTATGGGGAGAAAATGGCTGCAGTTATATATCTCTTGCAAAGAGCTAGGTCTCAATTCTCTGGAACGAACCCTTTATTCAATTGTCCCTGACTTCCAGTTATAAAATTGTATAAAGATTGTCATTGCACGCCAAGACAGAAAGCTGAATGAATAACGTCTGACCCCAAAAAATGCACCTAACCTCCCAGTGATGGTCAAAAGATTGCTAAGTCCGACGGTTTATATTTCCTCTGTTGTCATCCAATGGCAGTGATTGTCTTGCTCTGGTAATTTGAGGCTTCAGTGTAAACCACAATTGTGAAACTTTGACATGCTGCCAACAATATAGTCATGAGATTCCACTTTTCATCCAAAATTACATTTATAAAAGATCCTTTATGAACAGATTCATCAGCTATCCACTTCAGTTGGCTAAAATCCCTTCATTAAAGGGTTGAAAACAGGAGTAAAAAGCACCAATTTGTTTGCCCCTCAAGGACAATTGAAATATCTCTGACAACTCTGATATCCCAGATGGCAGCTTTGAATCATCATTGGATCCTGACAATATTGACCCTTTGAATCACAGAATTGTTACAGCACAGAAGGAGTCCATTTGGTCCATTGTATCTATGCCGGTTTGCTGAGTGAACAATTTACCTAGTGCCTCTCCCCAGGGTCCTGCACATTCTTCCTTTTCATATAAATGGGTACAATTCCCTCATGATTGCCTCAGCTGAACCTGCTTCCACCACACTCTCAGGCAGCACATCCCAGGTCAGAACCACTCACTCCATTGAACGGTTTTCTCCCTGTGTCTTTATGGGTTTCCTCCCACTGTGCAGGTTAGGTAGATTGGCCATGCTCAATTGCCCCTTAGTGTTCAAAAGATTAGGTGGTGTTACAGGGATAGGGTAGAGGCGTAGGTTTAAGTAGGATGCTCTTTCCAAGAGCCGGTGCAGACTTGATGGACCGAATGGCCTCCTTCTGCACTGTAAATTCTGTGTCTCAATTGCTACTTTTGCAAATTATCTTAAACCTGTGTCTTCTCATTATCGTTGCACCCATGGGAGCATTTGTTTCCCTATACACCTTGTCTGAAATCCATGATTTTGAATACGTCTATCCGATCTCCTCTCAACATTCTCTTCTCTGAGGAAAACAGTCCTAACTTCTCCAATCTATCTGCATAACTGAAATTCCTCATCCCTGGAACCAATTTTGTGAATCTTTTCTGCATTCTTTCAAATGCCTTCATTTTTTTTGTCTGCACCAGTGTGATGCCCAGATCTGGATGAAGGCTGAGGCTGAACCAATCTTTTATACAAATTTAGGATCATCTCCTTGTTCTTGAACGCTATTAATAAAACCTAGGATACTGAATACTTTACTAACCACACTCTCTCAACGTGTCCTGCCACTTTCAATTATTTATGTTTGCATCTTCCCTGCTACTGCATCCACTTTAGAATTGTACCCCTTATTTTTCTTTGTTGCCTCCCCATGTTCTTCCCATCAAAATGAATCATTTTACATTTCTCTGCGTTGAATTTTATCTAATTTCTGCCCATTCCACCAATTTGTCTGTGTCCTTTTGAATTATACACCAGCCTCCTCACAGCTCAATGTTTCCAAGTTTTCCATCTTATGCAAATTTTCAAATAGTGCCCTGTACACCAAGGGCAAGAGAGCATTAATGTATGTCAGGAAGAGCAAGGATCCCAACACCGACCCTGGGGAACTCCACTAGGCACCTTGCGCTAGTCAGAAAACGTCCAGTTACCACTACTCTGTTTTCTATCACTCAGCTAATTACATATCCAGGTCCCTACTGTCCCTTTTATTTCATCAGCTATAATTGTGCTGAGTCTCAGTTTTTCATTTAAATTCGACCTCATTTTCCTCACCAAGTATTTATGAACCCTGACTTGAGGCATGAATGCTTGTGGAGGGTTGAGTGAAGAGCCAGAAGGTTAAGGGACTGAAAGCAGCACCTAGAGATCAACACCTGATCTCACTTAATGCAGAGAGTCAAAAGAGAGCAGCTATTTGCATGACAGTAAGGCTGTTCCCGGATTGAGTACCAGGATTAAGTATATGCTGTGGCACATCCGAATAAGGAGTTCAGGTAGCCGAAAAGGAATTATCGTTCTAAGGAACATACTTCCAGTATTCCTAGTTTTTACTCATATAACATGTCAGTAGTCTCCTCGGAAGAAACAACTGGGGAGACGCACCTGCCTTGCTTTCACCAGCAGCAGTTGGAGTCTGAGGCAGGACGTTATAAAGGCCCCTGGGATGCAATTTGCCTATGTCTGCATCTGGGCTTGTTTCTGCTTGCATCCAGCCAATTTCCTTCCTGATCCCACCTCCAAGGAGCAACAATATGGTGGGCGGGGGCCTCTAACAAAAAATGGGTTCCTGTCTGGAGGAAACGATCAAAGACCATTACCTTTAGAGAATGCAGATGAATCACATTTCCTGTTCGCATTCGCAAGGCATCCAAACTGAGATGGGGAAACAGCATTAGGGAAATTTCCTAATATCCTGCTTCCCATTTCCTTGACAAACATCCGGCCCTCGCCTTTTTATTTTGTTTGTTCTCTGCCGGTGATTGATTTCACTGCCTTCATTTGTCTGTCACTCTCTTAAAGTACCATGGGGGAGAATTCTCCCATTGGTCGATGCCGGATTGGGTGGAGAATTGGTTCCGACACCAAAATCGCAGCGGGCGCTGATTTCAAATTCTCAATTCTCCATCGCCTTGACAGCGGAGTCGATGCATTCCAGGATGTGCATATAGTAAACGCCGTTGGCATATCATTAGTGGGCCCGATGCGTTATTCTCCAGGACCGAATTCCCGACGGTGAGGTTCACTTGTGCTTTTAAGAATCGTGAAACAGCTGCTGAGGGAGAGAGCGGGGCCACGGAAAGTGTCGAACATCGCCATAGTTTGCTGACAGTTGTGTTGCTGGCCGGGGGCTTCTGCAAGGGCCAGGGGGATCTAACGGGGGGTGGCCAGGAGGTGGGCTGTGGAGTTTGCAGGGGGGGGGGTGCATGGAACACCATTGCCACAGCCTGAAGGCAGCCATGCAGCTGAGCACACCTCTAACTGCCCACTGTGTTCTTAGGGCCATGGTTCGTACGGGTGTCCCACCAACCCACTCCCCTGGTGCCCTCTCGTTGCAGCAGACCCATAAGCCCATGGGCAGGCTCCAGTGTAACCAATGCCATCTAGTTGGCTGGGATGGTGTGTGAGGAGTGAAGTGTGTATGTGGGACTGCAGCTTGTCAGCCTCCTGAGTGTCAATTGTGAATCTGACACTGTTTCTCATTGGAATCGATTGTGTTCCATGTGGCGCCAGTGCTAGCCCCTCAACAATCACTGAATCGGGGGCGGCGCAGTGGTTAGCATTGCTGCCTCATGGTGCCGAGGTCCCAGGTTCGACCTCGGCTCTGGGTCACCGTCTGTGTGGAGTTTGCACATTCTCCCCGTGTTTGTGTGGGTTTTGCCCCCACAACCCAAAGATGTGCAGGGTAGGTGGATTGGCCCCGCTAAATTGCCCCTTAATTGGAAAAAAATTAATTGGGTTCTCTAAATTTATTTTTTTAAAATCGCTGAAACGGTCCAAGTGCGGTGCCAGTGTTGCTGTCTGAGACGTCCATGAGTCCTGTGCCAGCGGCCATTCTCAGGAACGGAGAATCCAGCCACGTAACTTTGTAGGATTGATGAGCTTTTCTCTCAATATTTCACAATAGATGCTATGGTTCCAATTTAATGCCAATGGCCATGCTATTCCACACGTCGGACTACTAGGAGATAAATGTACATGAGGAATGTGATCAGTCAATTCCATTGCAGTTCCTTTGAAACCTCTCTTGCAAAATTGTGGTTTATGTTTTGAATTGCATATGGGTACCTCCCCTGTTTTCAGTTGTGGCTATGTGGCAATGGGCGTAGTTTAGGTTAGAGTTGTGACAAAATTACTTTGCTTATGGTTAGTGTTGCTGCTTGCACTGCAGAGAATCAAACTGAAATTCAGTACTGACTGGAGTTAGTATTTATGCTGAGTTCTTCAATCTTCATCTTTCCCCTCAACATTTGGCCTCCATTTTTGTATGTAACACCATAACAGAACATTGTGTTAATCCGACCATTCTCTGCAAAAGAACCTCTGGATGTATATTCACTTTTGCCACCAGGAAGCAGACAGTTAGTTACTCTAGTCTCTTGAATGAAAACACTGTTCCAAATAGCACTGGCATACAGGCTAAAGGTTTCCAAGTTTGGTTACCAGTTTATGTTGAGTTAGCCACTATTACAATGCATGGTTTGTTTTAAAAAAACCTTTCATGAATTTACTGGCCGGAACCCATTGATTGGATTGTAAAAAGACCTGAAGCAACATTCCAGTGACATGTAGCCACAGCTTGAGATGGCTGAATATGTGCATTACTGTACTCTAGAAATTCCAAAGCAGTTAAGTGAAGCCTGCCTCTGGAAGAACCCATCAGAGATCTTGGGTGACTGCAAATGAACCACATCTTCTGGGATTGGCAGGACATCCAGACTGAAACGGGGAAATTAGCATTGGATGTAGTCACTTTGGGCGAACAACTTTAACTGGGAGAGCAATTCATAACCTTAATCTTACCAAGTTACAACTGGAATGCAGCTACAACTAGTCATGGCCACATTTGGGTCACTGGTCTCCTTACTTGAGAAAGGACGTACTGGCACTGGAGGGTGTGCAGAGGAGATTCACGAGGTTAATCCCAGAGCTGAAGGGGTTGGATTATGAGGAGAGGTTGAGTAGACTGGGACTGTACTCATTGGAATTTAGAAGGATGAGGGGGGATCTTATAGAAACATTTAAAATTATGAAGGGAATAGATAGGATAGATGCGGGCAGGTTGTTTCCACTGGCGGGTGAAAGCAGAACTAGGGGACAGCCTCAAAATAAGAGGAAGTAGATTTAGGACTGAGTTTAGGAGGAACTTCTTCACCCAAAGGGTTGTGAATCTATGGAATTCCTTGCCCAGTGAAGCAGTTGAGGCTCCTTCATTACATGTTTTTAAGGTAAAGATAGATAGTTTTTTGAAGAATAAAGGGATTAAGGGTTATGGTGTTCGGGCCGGAAAGTGGAGCTGAGTCCACAAAAGATCAGCCATGATCTCATTGAATGGCGGAGCAGGCTCGAGGGGCCAGATGCCCTACTCCTGCTCCTAGTTCTTATGTTCTTATGGCCAGTTTGAGGGAGAGGATCACATGACAGGTCAGCTAACTCTTCTCCAGACCAGAGACAAAAGCAGAAAGGATACCTCTGTGGGGTTCTCAATCTTTCTTCATCCACCCATCCTGCAAGTTTAAAACCAATCCTCTGTTTGACTACATGTGATGCGCACACAGATTTTGAATAACTTAACCCAGCACCCGTTGTCTCAGAAGAACAAAGGAACTGTTCATCTGCATCTTTAAACCACTGAAAACAGGAGGACTGCCATGCCTAGCCTTGATGTAAGTCAGCAAACTAGAAGAACTGTATCACTTTTTAGGGGATGTGGTAGTCACCACTGATGAATATATTGTATATAGAGGATGTTGGTGTAGGTGTTTTGTGGTAAGGTCCTGTACTACAGGCACGGGTGTAGTTCCCTGCCTGCTGGCTCCGCCCAGTAGGCGGAGTATAAATATGTGTGCTCCCAGTACAGCAGCCACACGCCAGCTGCTGAAGGAGGCTACACATCTTAGTGTAATAAAGCCTCAATTGCATCCAACTCTCGTCTTTGTGTAATTGATCATGCATCAGGGGAAAATACAAGTTTCTGTTTCTGCTCACAGAACTTCACACCTTTAAGATGCCCCAAAGTACTTCCCAATTTGTGAAAATGAAAATCGCTTATTGTCACAAGTAGGCTTCAAATGAAGTTACTGTTCGGGGAGGCTGATACGGGAATTGAACCATGTTGCTGGTCTGCTTTCAAAGCCGGCGATTTAGGCCTGCGCTAATCCAGCCCCTTTATTAAATACTTATGAAATACATTGCTCGTTTCGACATAGAATTTTAGAATTTACAGTGCAGAAGGAGGCCATTTGGCCCATTGAGTCTGTACTGGCCCTTGGAAAAAGCATCCTACTTAAGCCCACACTCCACCCTATCCCTGTAACCCAGTAAGACAAATACAGTTTGGAACCAATTTATGCAGAAACCCAGTTCAGTCTTTCCCCATTCACCAGAAAGATAGAGAATGGAACCGGTGGAGAATGGAGAGGCCCCCAGGCAGTAGAACTAACCCCAGCAGTCACATGTGAACTGATGTCTTGGCAGTTGGTGCCCCTGATGCATCAGCACACATACCAGCGAGAGGCCTATGTGGGCCAGCACTAGGATAACATAGAATTTACAGTGCAGAAGGAGGCCATTCAGCCCATCGAGTCTGCACCGGCTCTTGGAAAGAGCACTCTACCCACGGTCAACAACTCCACCCTATCCCCATAATCCAGTAACCCCACCCAACACTAAGGGCAATTTTGGGCACTCAGGGCAATTTATCATGGCCAATCCACCTAACCTGCACATCTTTGGACTGTGGGAGGAAACCGGAGCACCCGGAGGAAACCCACGCACACACGGGGAGGACGTGCAGACTCCACACAGACAGTGACCCAGCCGGGAATCGAACCTGGGACCCTGGAGCTGTGAAGCGATTGTGCTATCCACCATGCTACCGTGCTTCCTCTGATGACTCTGATGATATCTGTTGCATTGTCGCAAAAATCCAACTGTTTGACCAATGTCTTTTGGAGAAGGGGACCTGCAACCCAGTCTGGATTAACAGAAGACTACGGTCTCTGTGGGACGAAAGAGAAAGTGGGGAGAGAGAGATCTCTTTTATACCTCAAATCAACTTGACCCTTGCCAAAGCCTCACAGATTCTTGACTTCATTACCTTGAAGGACGAGGGTAGCAGCAGCAAGCAAACATCATCATCTCCGAGTGCTCCTCCAAGTTGCACACTATCCTGACCTGCCTGACATCCAGTAGTGGGTGAACAGGAACCTCCTCCACCTAAACATTGGAAAAACTGAAGCCATTGTCTTCCAGAATTCTACAAATTCCACTCCGTCGCCACCATCTCCCTCTCCCTGGCTAAGGCTGAACTAGACTATTTGCAACCTCCATGCCAGGTTGTACCCCCCCAGCTAAGCTTCCGACCACATCTCCGCTTCAACACCAAGATCACCTTATTTCAACCTCGGTAATAAAAACAGAAGATGATAGAAATACTCAGCAGCTCAGGCAGCATCTTCCGAGAGAAAGAGAGTTAATGTTTCAGGTTGTGATGGCCCTTCATCAGAACGGAGGAAATCTGTAAATGTAATAGGTGTGGAGGCAGTGAAATGGTGGGGGGGAAGGAAGAACAAATAGGAACGATCCACCTCAGAACATCGCACAAGTTTGCCTCTCCCTCAGTTAAACCATTTCTAAAACTCTCATGCATTTCTTTGTTTCATAGATCATAGAATTTACAGTGCAGAAGGAAGCCATTCGGCCCATCGAGTCTACTCTGGCTCTTAGAAAGAGCACCCTACTTGAGCCCATGCCTCCACCCTATCCCTGTAACCCAGTAGACCCACCTAAGCTTTTTAGACATTTAGCATGGCCAATCCACCCAACCTGCACATCTTTGGACTGGGGGAAGAAACTGGAACACCCGGAGGAAACCCACCCATGCACGGGGAGAACGTGGAGACTCCGCATAGACAGTGACAAGCCGGGAATCGAACCCGGGGCCCTGGAGCTGTGAAGTAACTGTGCTAACCACTGTGCTACCATGCTGCTCCCTCAACCTGACTATGTTGTTACTTTCCTATCCAGCCTCCCACATTGAACCTCCACACACTTGAGATCATCCAAAAGTCTGCATATGCTCCACATCATAATGCCCGAGGAGTGATTGACGACCGCTGCGGACCAATAAGAGATGGCTGGTCTGGAGGACCCAGCCGGAGCATTTGGTCCTCCAATCAATCAAAGTGAATGAGATGCAGGCACACTTGATGTATTGAACAGCAGATAACAAATACGTTTGCTGTTTTGTGATGCCATATTGCAGTGAAAGATCCACTGCCCAAGTCTTGGAGTAAGCCTTGAGACCTTTTTGAGTGCTATGACAGTGACCCTGTCCAGTGACCCCATGAGTATAGTTACCGGGTTTGTAATGTCCTGTCTTGATTGAATAACAGTAAGTGACTACTGCAGGACTGGTGCATTTGCAGACTTCGATTCCAGCAAAGCATAAAAGGGAATTCTCTTTGAGAAATTTGAAACCAGGACAGATGAATAAACAGAAAATATTTCAAAAAAGCAAGGAATAACAATAATGCAACTTTCAAACTTCTAGATCCCTTCAGTGCACAGAGGCCATTCGGCCCATCCTCGGTACCAGTCCCCCGGAGGAGCACCCTACCTCTGCCCACTCCCTTGCCCTATCCCCGTAACCTCACCGAATCATTGGACACAAAGGGGCAATTTAGCATAGCCAATCCACCTCGCCTGTATATCTTTGGACTGTTGGAGGAAATCGGATCACCCGGAGGAGACCCATGTAGACACGGGGAGAAAGTCTCCGCACAGACAGTCACCCGAGGTCGAAATTAATTAAACCCTAGTCCCTGGCAGGAATTAAACCCTGGCACTGAGGCAGCAGTGCTAACCACAGTGCCACCCCAAATTTCATAATGTTGCAGCAAAGCTACTGATTTCCATTATTTTCTTGCGTGATTCAGTATGTTTTTTTTGTCCCAAGAATCATGTTAATTCGTCCTTTTGTTCTTGGAACGTGTATGTTGGCAAAAAAAATTGACAAACGGGTGCAGGGAGCACAGTTAATATCAGTCAGTTTCTCCTGATGCAGACTCTACACACGTTTTGTGCTGTCTGCCCATTAAACGAATTGTAGTGTGCAGCCAGCAAGCCAACAGTTGGGCTGGGGTAGGGAGGTCTTTCCTGCCACTGATGTTCAGCTGTGTGAGGATAAGAGTTGGTACTGTCTTCAGGTTAAACATGGCAATACTGGCATCAAAGCCGTGTTACTCCCTGATGTCAGAATTACCTACTCTACATACTTTCGCACATATTGCCTGCAGCTACACTTATGCCATCACCAGGACTTTGGTGGCGGCCATGGAGGAGTAGGTCATTTGAAAGCTCCTGCCTGTAATGGACTTTTGGACCCTTTTTTCCCCCCGTTTTTTTTCTTCTCAGATTTTATGGGATAAGTCAGTGAAGAGTGAGACAGTGAAGAGAAATCCCCCTCCGGTGTATGGAGAATTCGACCAGAAGTGGCCGTGTGAGACGACAAAGTCCTATAAGGGAGGCGCAAGCAGAGCTGGCAACACGGGACAGCATGGCGGAGCGCAAGGGCTGTGGGGAGATGGCACAGTGGTCGACGGAGCAGCTGGTGAAGTTTTTTGAGGATTGCTTTGCCAAGTTGAAGAAAGACATGCTGGAACCGATTCATGGCTTTGATTGATCAAGTAGTTCAGAATCCGGAAACCCACGGGAGAGCGATCCAGGAGATCGCACAAAAATTGTCCGAGCACGAGGAGTATATAACCATGCTGGAAAGCAAGGTGGGGATGATGAACGACCGTCATAAAAGAATGCAGGAGAAGCTGGAGGACCTGGAGAACGGGTCCAGGAGGCAGAATCTCAGAATTGTTGGCCTACCTGGAGGCAGTGAGGGATTGGTTGCGAGGGCTTATGTGATGGACATGTTGGATAAGTTGATGGGGGCTGGGGCGTTCCCTCGGTCCCTGGAATTGGACAGAGTGCACAGCCCTCGCGAGGAAGCCCAGAGCGAACGAGCCATCGAGGGCCATGGTGGTACGTTTTCACAGTTTCATAGGCAAGGAACATGTTTTGTGATGGGCGAAGAAAGAACGGAGCAGCAAGTGGGAGAACTGTGAGCTGCGCATCTATCAGGGTCCTGACATCAGGCGAGCTGGGTTCAATCAGGCAAAAACTCTTTTTAAGAAGGGGGTGAAGTTCAGGATGCTGTACCCAGCCCGTCTGTGGGTCACACATGAAGAACGGGACTTCTACTTTGATGACGTATGGACCTTTTATTAAAGAAATAAAGCTGGAGGCAAATTAAAATACATTTAAGCTGGAGGCAAATTAAAATACATTTAAGCCCTGGAGAAGTACTGTGGCAGCGATTTGTGGTGGTCGATTGTATAATTTTTTTTTTTTAAATTTAGATTAGCCAATTATTTTTTCCAATTAAGGGGCAATTTAGCATGGCCAATCCACCTACTCTGCACATTTTTGGGTTGTGGGGGCGAAACCCATGCAGACACTGGGAGAATGTGCAAACTCCACACGGACAGTGACCCAGAGCCGGGATTGAACCTGGGACCTCAGCACCGTGAGGTGGTTGTGCTAACCACTAGGCCACCGTGCTGCCCGATTGTATAAATATAAGTAGCTTTATGTGAAATAATGGACTGTGTGGATGGTTAAAGGTTGCTTTGTCTTGCAGGGACTTTGTTAGAGGGGGGAATGGGCTTTGAATTTGTTTCTGTTGTTTGGGTGACTATTTTTCTGAAGTGACTGTTTCTTCTTTGTTTTTTTTTTCTGATGTTTGTTCACTGGGGTATGTGATGCTTTTAAAATGTTTATTCATGTGGGGGGGGGGAAAAGAGAGGAATGAACAATAGGGAGACAGACTGCTTGATGCCAGGGGTGGTAGCTACCGAGTCAGCAATGGTCAGTAGACTCTTCGAAGCGCAGTGAGGGGTGAGCAGGTATTAAGCTGGAGCTTGACTTGGGTGTTGGGTTTCTCGTGGTGTTGCGAGTGGGGAGGGAGGGGAGAGGGAGCTCCTTTGCTGACAGAGGAGGAACTGTTACTCTGGTACAAATGGGAGGTCGGGAACGGCGACAGCCTGAGTGGAGACTCGAGGAAGCGGAGGGCGTGAGCTCGAGGCTTTCCTAACAAGGGTGATGTCTAGTCGGCAGGAGGGGGGTGGGGGGGGGGGGGGGGGGGGGGGTTGGAAGCCCCCCATTGAGTCTGATCACACGGAACATGAGAGGACTGAATAGGCCGGTCAAAAGGGCTCGCGTGTTTGTGCATTTGAGGGAAGTGAAGTCGGACGTGATAATGCTACAAGAGACACTCCTAAAGGTTACAGACCAGACGCGATTGAGGAAGGGGTGGGTTAGCCAAGTGTTCCACTCGGAACTGGCCTCAAAGACCTGGAGGGTAGCGATCTTGATCAGCAAACGAGTGGCATTCGAGGAGATTGGATATAATCCAACGCAAAAACATCTCAAATTTAATTTCAAAAGTTTAGTTTAAAGGAATAAATCATGGCAGGACAGCTCCAAGGCATAGTCCACTCCACTTGCTCCATGTGGCAGGCTGGGGACTGTTCCAGCCCCAGGGACAGCATGTGTCCAGGAAGTTTCTCCAGTTACAGCTCCTGGAAGCTCAAGTTTCAGAGCTGGAGCAGCAGCTGGAGACACTGTGGAGCATCCGTGAGTCGGAGAGCATCGTGGATAGCACGTATAGGGAGGTGGTCACCCCGCAGGCTCTGACTCCACAGGCAGGAAGGGAATGGGTGACCACCAGACAGAGCAAGTGGGCGAGGCAGGTAGTGCAGGAATCTCCTGTGGCTATTCCTCTGCAGAACAGATATATACTGCTTTGGATACTGTTGAGGGGAATGGCCTCTCAGGGGAAAACAGCAACAGCGAAACTCATGGCACCGCGGTTGGTTCTGCTGCAGCGGGGAGGAGTGAAAAGTGCGATAGTGCAATAGTTATAGGGGATTCAATTGTAAGGGGAATAGACAGGCGTTTCTGTGGTTGCAAACGAAACTCCAGGATGGTATGTTGCCTCCCTGATGCTCAGGTCAAGGATGTCTCTGAGCGGGTACAGGACATTCTGGAGGGGGAGGGTGAACAGCCAGTGGTCGTGTACACATCGGTACAAACAACATAGGTAAAAAAAGTAATGAGGTTCTAAAAGCAGAATACAGGTAGCTAGAAAGGAAGTTTAAAAAATGGTACGTTGAAGGTAGTGATCTCCGGATTAAGAAGGCAAATGAGTTTTGTCCTTCATTGTTAGAGGGATGGAGTTTAAGACTAGGGAGGTTATACTGCAATTGTATAAGGTGTTAGTGAGGCGACACCTGGAGTATTGTGTTCAGTTTTGGTCTCCTTACTTGAGAAAGGACATACTGGCACTGAAGGGTGTGCAGAGGAGATTCACTCGGTTAATCCCAGAGCTAAAGGGGTTGAATTGCAAGGAGAGGTTGAGTAGACTGGGACTGTACTCGTTGGAATTCAGAGGGATGTGGGGGGTCTTACAGAAACATATAAAATTATGAAGGGAATAGATAGGATAGATGCGGGCAGGTTGTTTCCACTGGCGGGTGAAAGCAGAACTAGGGGGCATAGCCTCAAAATGAGGGGAAGTAGATTTAGGAATGAACTTGGGAGGAACTTCTTCACCAAAGGGTTGTGAATCTATGGATTTCCTTGCCCAGTGAAGCAGTTGAGGCTCCTTCATTAAATGTTTTTCAGAAAGTGGGGCTGAGTCCACAAAAGATCAGCCATGATCTCATTGAATGGCAGAGCAGGCTCAAGGGGCCAGATGGCCTACTCCTGCTCCTAGTTCTTATGTTTTATGAGGCAGGGAGAATCGTGTCAGACAAGGGGGATAGGTACATAATGTTGACTGGGAAGCTGGAGGGGGTGTGGGTGGTGAGCATCTATACTCCGAATTGGGACGACGTGGAATTTATGAGGCGGGTGTGAGGTAAGATCCCAGACTTAGTCACATAACTTGATCATGGGAGGGGACTTCAATGCAGTCATTGATCCGGAATTGGACCGGTCAAAATCCAGGACGGGGAGGAGGTCGGCTGCGGCAAAGGAATTGAAGGGTTTTAAGGAACAGATGTGAGGGGGGAGTAGACCCATGGAGGTTTGCACGGTTGAGGACGAAGGAGTTTTCTTTTCTTTCACATCCACAAGGTATACTCTCGCATCGACTTTTTTGTTCTGAGCAGGGCGCTAATACCGAAGGTAGTGGATACTGAGTGCTCGGCAATCGCAGTGTCTGATCATGCCCCACGTTGGGTGGATCTACGGGTTAGTGTGGAAATAGGGCAACGCCCGCTGTGTCGGATGAAACTATCTGTCGGCGGGTTAACAAGTCCATTCAGAACTACCTGGGAAAAAATGATACAGGGGAGGTCTCTGCAGCGACGGTCTGGGAAGCTTTGAAGGCAGTAGTCAGATGGGGAATTAATCTCGATACTGGCCCACAGCGAAAAGGTGGAAGGGGCTGAGAGGGACAGGTTAGTGGAGATACTCCAGGTGGACAGGAGAAACTGGGAGGCCCCGGATGCGGGGCTACTGAG
Organism: Scyliorhinus canicula; assembly: GCF_902713615.1. Taxonomy (NCBI): domain Eukaryota; kingdom Metazoa; phylum Chordata; class Chondrichthyes; order Carcharhiniformes; family Scyliorhinidae; genus Scyliorhinus; species Scyliorhinus canicula. The sequence continues at coordinate 59,290,601 of NC_052150.1, read as the reverse complement.
GGAGGGCGGAGGTTACAGGTGGAGTTTGGAGCGGATGGAGGTGGCGTCATGTAAAGACGCCAGTTTGGGAGCACTGGTAATGGCACCTCTGCCAGCCCGATTGTCCACACGTCCGGTGGTGACGGCGGCTCTGAGAATCTGGGGGCAATGGAGGCGATATAAGAATGGAGGGAGCATCGATTTGGACCCCGATTCATCATAACCACAGGCTTGTACTGGGTAGGCTGGATGGTGGGTTCCGGAGTTGGCAAAGTGGGGGATCTATTTATAGACGGGAGCTTTCCCAGCTTGAAATCTTTGGAGAATAAATTTAAATTGCCAGCAGGGAATGGTTTTGGGTATTTGCAGGTGCGAGACTTCCTGAGAAAACAGGTGCCGGCCTTTCCGCTGCTGCCACCACGGGGGATACAGGATAGAGTAGTTTCCAGTACCTGGGTGGGAGAGGGAAAGGTATCGGATATTTAACAGGAACTTTTGGAGGCGGAGGAAACCCCGGTGGAGGAGCTTAAGGGCAAGTGGGAGGATGAGCTAGGAGGAGAGGTAGAGGCGGGGCTATGGGGAGATGCCCTAAGCAGGGTTAATACCACCTCATGTGCCAGCCTGATGCAATTTAAGTAGTCCACCGGGCACACATGACAGTGGCTAGGGGGAGCAAGTCCTGCGAGGTGCGCAGGAAGCCCAGCAAATCATGTCCACATGTTTTGGGCGTGCCTGAAGGTTAGAGGGTTTTGGCAGGATTTTGCTGAGGCAATGTCCATGGTACTAAAAATACGGGTGGTGCCAAGTCCGGAGGTAGCGATTTTTGGAGTGTCCGAAGATCCAGACGTTCAGGGGGCGAAGAAGGCCGATGTTGTGGTCTTTGCCTCTTTGGTAGCCCGGAGAATGATCTTGTTAATGTGGAGGGACTTGAAGCCCCCGGGTGTAGAGACCTGGCTTAGTGACATGGCTGGGTTTCTCAGTCTCCAGAAAATAAAGCTTGCCTCAAGAAGGTCAATGTTAGGGTTCACCCGGAGGTGGCAGCCGTTCGTTGACTTTCTGTGGGAAAATTAAAATGTCAGCAGATGCAGTATTCCAAGGGGGGGGGGGGTTGATGGGCGGGCGGATTGTTGTTGTATAGGTGAAGATTGGGCTGGGGGGAGGGGGGGGGGTGATGGGCAGGCGGATTGTTGTTGTATAGGTGAAGATTGGGCTGGGGGGAGGGGGGGTGATGGGCGGGTGGATTGTTGTATAGGTGAAGATTGGGCTGGGGGGGAAATGTTTATTTTACCATATTGATGTCATTGTTTATGTTACTGTTATTAACATTTTTCAAATACGTTAATAAAGCATTATTTAAAAAAAAACTAATGCCATCACCAAAATGGTGTCTGGTGCAGGCAGCAGAAATGTGGCATGTGTACCATGATTGCTTGTTTGGATCTGAAATGGCATCCGTTGTACCAAATGTACAGGTAAAATACAATTGAATCTCGCGATCTCTCTCCGTTCATGTTATCCGAACTTGTGCATTGTTTGCCTTGGACATGGTGAACGTCTGCTCTGCCTATTCATGATGTAGTACAGACAACATACTTCATTCCTGAGGTTGAGATCCAAATAGCATAACAGACCTGTAACTATCTGTAAATTTGGTAAATCGGTTAATGAGTAAAATGGCAGCAGATCAGTGGGAGCTATTCAAAATAGAATATGAGACAGAAAATGTGATGCAGAACCAGTTTGTACTCCCAGGGGGCCAAGAGCTCTTGCTTGCCAACAAGAGCTGTTTGTTGCACAGCATGGTCCCTTAGATGACCTTCAAGTTACACATTTTGAAGCGACTGCTGCAAATGCACAACCGGTTTGTTCCCTGAGCAGCACATTTCTGATTGTTGTGTGATTGTGCAGCTTATAGAAAGCAGTGTAGGTGAAAGCATAAACTTTGACAGATTGATTGAAGGGGTAAAACTGTGCCAAATGGACTTCAGCGTAAACACAGGCAAGGTTGTCCACTTTGAAGAGAGTAGAGCAATCTTCAAGACTTAAAAGTAGCTATCACATACTTTTAGCTGTTAATTAATGTTACTTAGTTAATATATTTATTTCCAGAAATGCTGATCGTTATGGGTCTCTTTGCTGATATACTCCCATAAATGTTGACTGCTAATAATGGGGCTGAGATAGACTTCATGGCTCATTAAGACAAAGTTAGGCTGAGTATTGTGCAACACAAGCTTCTAATATCTCAAAGTTCTGGTATGGTACATCTCCAGGGTCCCAGGTTTGATTCCTGGCTCGGTCACTGTCTGTGCGGAGTCTGCACGTTCTCCCTGTGTCTGCCTGGGTTTCCTCCAGATGCTCCGATTTGCTCCCACAAGTCTCAAGACGTGCTGTTGGGTGAATTGGATATTCTGAATTCTCCCTCTGTGTACCCGAACAGGCACCAGAATGTGGCGACTAGGGGATTTTCATAGTAACTTCATTGCGGTTTTAATGTAAGCTTACTTGTGACAATAAAGAATATTAATATTATATTATCGGAAGGATGAAGATTTCACTGGAGGGGATGCAGAGGCGATTCACCAGGATGTTGCCTGGAATGGATGTTAAGTTATGAGGAGAGAGGTGGCACAGTCAGGTTAGCACTGCTGCCTCAAGGTGCTGAGGACCTGGGCTCGATCCCGGCCCTGGGTCACTGTCCATGAGGCTTTTACACATCCTTCTCCATTCTGCGTGGATCTCACCCCCACAACTCAAAAAGTTGTGCAGGGTAGGTGAATTGGCCACACTAAATTGCCCCTTGGTAAAAAAAGATTTGGATACTCAACTTTTTTTTCCATAAATTTAATGAAGAGAGGTTGGATAGACTTGGGTTGTTTTCAATGGAGCAGAGAAGATCGAGGGACAACCTGATCAAGGTGCATGGATAGGCTGGATAGGGAGCGGCAGTTTCACTTGTTGAAGGGTCAGTTCAAGTTCAAGGCGAGGCAGGACATTTTGGGGGGATTTGGGGAAAAACCTTTTTACCCAGAGAGTGGTGACAGTCTGCCTGCGAGGGTGGTCGAGGTGAGTTGCCTTACATCCTTTAAAAAGTACCTGGATGAGCACGTGGCATGTCATAACATATCACGGCTATGGGCCAAGTTCTGCAAATGGGATTAGGTAGGCAGGTCAGTTGTTTTCCATGCATTGGTGCAGACTCGATGGGCCGAACGGCCTCTTCTGTGGTGTATTATTTTGTGTCAACTTTGATTCAATAAGTTAGGATTCTCATCTCTAAATCTGAAGAATTCAAATCCTAGTCACAGAATTCCTACAGCACAGAAGGAGGACATTCTCTCTGCTGTGTCTGCGCTGGTTCTCAGAAACTTGAGAGAGTTAAACACTTAATGAGGGCAGGGATATAGGAAATGCTGCACCATTGGGAGGTGCTGGCTGTCCTCTTATATTAAAATGTTCTCTAGCATGATTTGAAGAACAGAAGAGACCTCCTCTGTCACGGTCAATATTTATTTCCCCAGCAACATCACCAAACAGATGAATTGACCTCTTGGCTCTTTGGCTTTATTTAAAAAATATATATATTTAATTCCAACATGTATCAAAACAGGTTACAGTGAACAAACACCCCAGGAAACATGCTTCCCGACAATCAACTATACAGTCTGTACAGATTTTTTACTCTTTTTTTTCACCCCCTCCTCCCCCACGATGCACAGCTCCCCAAAAGTGGTCACAAACATTTCCTCAAACCCCCCTGAAGAGCCCCTTAACTCCTACTTTATCATCTTTAACCGCAGGAAGTCGTACAGGCCACCCAACCAAGCCGCTACGCCGGTGGCAATGCCACTCCAGCAAAATTCGCCGCCATGCAATCAGCGAAGCAAAGTCCAAGACATTGGCCTTCCTCCTCTCCATGAGCTTCGGCTTCTCTGAGACCTCAAATATCGCCACCAAAGGGTCTGGGTCCACCTCCTCCTCCAATATCCTGGCTAAGACTGCGAACACTCCCACCCGGAATCGTCCCAGTCCCAATTTTTAACAAACCCAAAACATGTGCGTGTGATTAGCAGGCCCCCGCCCACACCCCTCATGCTCATCTGCTATCCCCTGAAAGAACCCATTCATTCTTGCCCGAGTTATATGTACCCTGTGCACCACCTTAAACTGTAAGCAGTTAATCCTTGCGGAGGTCTCGAGCTCTTTGGCTTTTTGACACAAATTGACTATTGCAATTACCTGCACCTCCATGGAGATGATACTATTTGGTTTTCTTTCATTGTGATATGGGTTAAAACAGCTGAAAAAATTGATGATTCACATGAACGGTGTAGGGATACCTTGGTATATTTTCACGATTCCCATATGATGAAGCTTTGATTCTGTTAATGAACCCGATTTCTCAACATTAATGGATCAATCCTCTTTGAATCCTTGGACACAGTTTTTCTCTCTGTTCTGTTGCTTAATTTAAAAACAGCCATGTTTCTATGTAAATTGACAATAGTCTGTTAGGCAAATTGGAGTGGTGATTTTGCAAGCCACTTAGCAAACCTTTCTTTTACTGGAAGAAGAAATTAAATATATATACTAAAGATTGTATAGTGACATTTTAACAAGATTTAATCACCAGATTTCTTTCCCTCTTTAATTTTGGAAAATTAGGGACAGGATTTAAACAGCATAAAATGCCCATAACGCATTTGGGGACTGGAGTGTCACTATTGTTGTGCTGGGGAATCCTTTTTGGAAGTTTCCACGTGAGTGTTTCTCAACAATTGCCAGGTAAACACTTATCTGGACAATTATGCTGAGTTGGGATACATCCGACAGGGTTTATTCAGTTTTATCTTAAAATAAATAATTAGAAATTATTTTTTTCCCTTTCTTTCAGCATAACTATCAATTCCATAGTGAAAAAACCCAGGCCCAACCTCGCATGGACGCGCGCACACACACATACGCCCACCACACCTCTGCGTCCTCCTCCCGCCACACTTTGAATTGACGACACCACCACCCACTCCCAGACAGACAACCACCCCTCCAGTCTCTTTTTAAAAAAAATAATTTTTTTTGAAATTTTTTACAGAAAATATAACAACAAACAATGAAAAGCAACAATAAAACACCATAATAACTAACACCACCAAGACCGCATCAACGCATGTATCCCACCCCCCCCCCCCCCCCCCCCCCCAACCCAGTAAACAACAAGAGAACTTAAAAATAAATTAAATTAAAATTAAATAAGCAAACATAGTCAACGTCCGTCGTCGTCCCCCCCCCCCGGTTGCTGCTGCTGATCACACCTCCAGTCTTGATTGTCCCTTTATGCCTTCCCTTTATGGCAGCTACTGCTGGGGGCACGCTTCGCTGCTCCTGTCTTGCCCAACCTGAGTGAGAAGGGTTGGGAGAGATGAGGGCTTCAGAATCCCAGCGATGGTAAGTCTGTCGAATGACCATCCCTGTCAGAAGTTACCCGCCATATCCTTACTAATATGTAGCCACTTGTAATATTGGGTTACTGTTATAACCTGCCCGGATCCTATTGGCTTGGGACAATTGGTTACCCTGTGTTCCTGGGGAATATGCGCTCCCACAATGATGATGGGGTTGGTGGAGGCAGACAGGCCAATCATTAGCAGTGCAGCTGCATAAATAGAGCTGGCCAGTGTGGTACTGGCTAGGGAGGGAACCAATAGTGAACTGCTGGTACTGTGTACGTATTGTTAATAAAGGTACTTTTTGTTTGACTCTACAAGCTGGTGCTGGATTCTTCATGGCCCTCACAAAAGTTAGGTTAAAGAATTTAAATATCCAAAGTAAGGCTTTATTACAAAGAACAAAGAAAATTACAGCACAGGAACAGGCCCTTCGGCCCTCCCAGCCTGCGCCGATCCAGATCCTTTGTCTAAACCTGTCTCCTATTTTCCAAGGTCTACTTCCCTCTGTTCCCGCCCGTTCATATACCCGTCTAGATGCCTCTTAAATGATGCTATCGTGCCCGTCTCTATCACCTCCGCTGGTAAAGCGTTCCAGGCACCCACCACCCTCTGCGTAAAAAACTTTCCACGCACATCTCCCTTAAATTTCCCCCTCTCACCTTGAAATTGTGACCCCTTGTAACTGACACCCCCACTCTTGGGGAAAAAGCTTGTTGCTATCCACCCTGTCCATACCTCTCATAATTTTGTTGACCTCAATCGGGTCCCCCCTCAACCTCCGTCTTTCCAACGAAAACAATCCTAATCTACTCAACCTTTCTTCATAGCTAGCACCCTCCATACCAGGCAACATCCTGGTGAACCTCCTCTGCACCCTCTCCAAAGCATCCACATTCTTCTGGTAATGTGGTGACCAGAACTGCACGCAGTATTCCAAATGTGGCCAAACCAAAGTCCTATACAACTGTAACATGACCTGCAAACTCTTGTACTCAATACCCCGTCCGATGAAGGCAAGCATGCTGTATGCCTTCTTGACCACTCTATCAACCTGCGTTGCCACCTTCAGGGTACAATGGACCTGAACTCCCAGATCTCTCTGCACATCAATTTTCCCCAAGACCCTTCCATTGACCATATAGTCCGCTCTTGAATTTGATCTTCCAAAATGCATCATCTCGCATTTGCCTGGATTGAACTCCATCTGCCATTTCTCTGCCCAACTCTCCAATCTATCTATATTTTGTTGTATTCTCTGACAGTCCTCCTCGCTATCTGCAACTCCACCAATCTTTGTATCATCTGCAAACTTGCTAATCAGACCACCTATACCTTCCTCCAGGTCATTTATGTAGATCACAAACAGCAGTGGTCCGAGCACGGATGCCTGTGGAACACCACTAGTCACCCTTCTCCATTTTGAGACACTCCCTTCCACCACTACTCTCTGTCTCCTGTTGCCCAGCCAGTTCTTTATCCATCTAGCTAGTACACCCTGAACCCCATTTCATACCATTGCAAACTGGGAAGGCAGAAGCATGCTACAGTTAGCACAATAAATATTTTTTTCATTCCTTTGGAAGAGTGGAATGAATGTATTACATGGTTGTGGCAATTTCTAGCCTCATTTTATTCAGCTGCTAAGACTGAGTTGCATCCAAACCTCCTGAATTATTCGCTGACTGACTTTTTTTACTCACCCAGTATCCCGGCAACCTCCGTGTTTACTGTAGCTTTGGCAAAGTCCTTTTCTTTGGTTAACAGCAGTGCAGCATACTCATTTATTCCCTTAGCCATGCCTTCCGTCTCCACCAATAAATCTCCACTTTCCTCAACTGCAATGCAGAACAATGCCAGCAGCGCAGGTTCAAATCCCGTACCAGCCTCCCCGAACAGGCGCTGGAATGTGGCGATTAGGGGCTTTTCACAGTCACTTCATTGAAGCCTACTTGCGACAGTAAGCTATTATTGTTGTTATTATTATTATTTGCTCCTCCTTTTACTGTTAACATGTTTGTAAAGATTACACAAATAGTTACCCGGAAAAAAATTGGAATTAAAATCTGAGACAAATAGTAGTAGTGGAAGGGAGTTTCTCAAAATGGAGAATTGTGACCAGTGGTGTTCCACAGGGATCCGTGCTGGGACCACTGTTGTTTGTGTGATATATATAAATGGTCTGGAGGAAGGTATAGGTGGTCTGATTGGCAAGTTTGCAGATGACACTAAGATTGGTGGAATAGCAGATAGTGAAGGGACTGTCAGCGAATACAGCAGAATATAGATAGATTGGAGAGTTGGGTGGAGAAATGGCAGATCGAGTTCAATCTGGGCAAATGTGAGGTGATGCATTTTGGAAGATCTAATTCAAGAGTGAACTATACGGTAAATAAAAATGATGTAGAGATGCCGGCGTTGAACTGGGGGGAGCACATTCACCTAAGGAGGGAGCAGTGCTCTGAAAGCTCGTGTTTGAAACAAACCTGTTGGACGTTAACCTGGTGTTGTCAGACTTCTTACTGTAAATAAAAAAGCCCTGGGGAAAATTGATATACAGTGAGATCTGGGTGTTCAGGTGCATTGTACCCTGAAAGTGGCTGTGCAGGTAGATAGAGTGGTCAAGAAGGAATACGGCATGCTTTCCTTCATCAGAAGGGATATGAAGTACAAGAGTTGGCAGGTCATGTTACAGTTGTATAAGACTTTTTGGTTCGGCCACATTTGGAATACTGCGTACAGTTCTGGTCGCCACATTACCAAAAGGATGAGGGTGCAGAGGAGGTTCACCAGGATGTTGCCTGGTATGGAGGGCACTAGCTATGAAGAGAGGTTGAGTAGATTAGGATTATTTTCATTAGAAAGATGGAGGTTGAGGGGGGACCTCATCGAGGTCTGCAAAATCATGAGAGATATAGACAGGATGGATAGCAAGAAGCTTTTTCTCAGAATGGGGGACTCCATTACTAGGGGTCACAAGTTCAAGATGAGAGGGGAAAAGTTTCAGGGAGATGTGCATAGAAAGTTCTTTACGCAGAGGTTGGTGGGTGCCTGGAACGCATTGCCGGCGAAGGTGGTAGCGGCGGGCAGAATGGCGTCATTTAAGATGTATCTGGACAGATACATGGATGGGCAGGGAGGAGAGGGATACAGATCCTTGGAAAATAGGGACAGTTTTAGATAGAGGATCTGGTTTGGTGCAGGCTTGGAAGGCCGAAGAGCCTGTTCCTGTGCTGTAATTTTTCTTTGTTCTATTACAATGTCCCAGACTGACCCCACCCTCCACTCCCTTCAGGAGAAATCCACATGGATAAATGGGTACGGGTATGGCAATCCAATGCTGATTGCTACGTGATGGAAGTTGCGTCTCATTGTACAGCCTCTTTACCTGTATTAGTTCAGTTATTATCTCCTCTGTACTTTTTTATGTTCTGCTACCCGTTATACACCCTGTTTTCTACTGCATCGAACATCTTTGTCATCCAGAGCCTTCAAGCTGTCAGCTGTTTTTTATACTACCTCATTGCAGGCTGTTACTGATCTGTGTCCTTATCTAACCTCCCATTTGCCTTGAACTGGCCTGTGGGCAATTAACAGCAAGGCAGTTGGCCTATTTTGGAACTGGGTAAAGTCAACACACCGCAATTGTTAAAATGAGGCCCGTAGCCCAAATTCTGTTGTAACCTCATTGCCAATAGAAAAGCCATGAGCAGTGAGTTTTCAAAGTGTGGTCTGAGGACCATTGCTGGTCTAGGAGGGTGTCCAGGTGATCGACAGGCTGGTCTAAAATGCAGGTCATTGACATTCAGGACTACTGGCGAGGCCAGAACAAGACATCACGCAACCAGACCTGGTTCCGCATGCAGCCTGTCATAAGCACGAACAACAAGATTGTTATTCTATAAGTAAGATTATTTTAATGTTACAATAAACAACTCGGGTCAAATTCTGAGGAGTTGAAAATGAAGAGGAGTAACTGGCTGAACTTAAAGACTGATGCAAGACTGAAGTGCTCCAGCTTGGATCCAGGCGTCACCTCAATGGTATCTCCTGAAATAGCATTCTTCCCATTCATTCTGCCTAGTTTTTTTTCAGTGGAGAGTGAAGTGGGTAAATTGGGGTTGCTAGGTGGTCTGCAGTGTCTTTTGCCTGGCCAAAAGTGGTGTGTGGAGAAAATATTTGAGAATACTGATGAAGAGGAGGCCAGAGTAATGGAGAAGGTGTACAAATATGAAGCAATACGATGAATGCAGTACAGCAGCATCCAAAAATAAGTATGGTCGGATGAAGGCTGGAGGAGGCCATTGGAGTGGGGGAAAAAATCACTGGGAGGGAAAAATTGTAAAAAAAAAAAAAAAAATGAAATCTTGTCCATTGGTTTGTTCTTGGGGTCATTCAGTGCATCTGGATCTTTTGGTTTGTGGTCTTTCCAAGGAAAAACCAAGAGTATGATTTGAACAGGAAACCCAATGTACATGGGTTTAAACTTGGGATATAAGGGATATAAACTTGTGGTACTAGCAGAATAGAACAAGGGGAGGGATTGACTAGATTGCTCTACAGAGAGCGGTCATGGTCTTGATGGGTCAACTGGCCTCATTTTGTACAATGACTCTATAGGTTTAGAATTGGTCTCATTGGTAAAACTTTACAGCAATGGAAATTGAAGCTGTTTGCTGATTTGCAGTTGCCAGATTGCATTCCTGACGAAAACACTAATCACTTTGAAGGACGTCAGCTTGGCTTGAATTATTCTAGTTTGCTTGTTGTGCATCTCTTTAGCTAACTGCACCATAATATAGTGACCTAGATTGGGTGGGGAAGGGTGTTTGTTCTCAGATACTCGAACTGTTCTGTTCTGATATTTTAAGTGGGAAAACAATATGATTGTGACTCTGTTTATCCTTGTTCAGTTAATGTTTGTGTTTGGAATTACAACATTGTCACGTTGCTTTATTTTACCTGTATTTTGTTCAAACATTAATTGGAAGCAGCAATACAAGTTGTGTAAAAAGCCTTTTGCTTATTAGTGTATTGCAATCAGTGGGTGTTCTGTATTTCATCTTTCACTGGCTGTGGTGGCTGGCAAAAGCTCAAGTTAACTTGTAGCTGTCATTCCCTGTTGAGATATTCAGTAGCCCAGCACCTGGACTTTGATCCATCCTGGACACGTATGATTTTTATAGGGAAATTTTATTTGAATCTGTTCTGCAAAAGTACCTTTATGATTTTACAGCTTTTTGCTTGCAGCCAACATTCTGCTTTTCCTGGTCCAGAAGTTTCTAACTACATTCTAAAAATAAAATATCCCTTGGACAGTCCCCTGAATCCTGACAGCTTTTGGTGGCCACTTTGCAGTTCTCCTGATCCTGGGAGTTAACATTATGTTCTGGCTCTGATGCTGTCCTCATGCCACAACGTCTACATCTTAAGTAGGTCCCTGCTGAACTGGCCCCCATTTGAAATTCAGGCTGATCAGCTAAATGCTTTTAATGTCAGCTGCAACAGTCCTTTGCCAAATTGAGTTTAGGCAGTCTCTGCCCAGTTCCTGGTGAGAATGGTATCATAGCACAGAAAGAAAATGATTGATCAGACAATGGAGTGAATTCTAACTCTGGTTCATGCAATAGTAAATGCAATTGCTGACTGGTAAAGATAGGTAGGGTGAAGGTGTGCTTCTTGCAAGGTGCATTAAAATCTGTGGGTCTCTGCTCACGTCCAGGTCAAATTTGCTCCAAAACTAACAGCTTTAGCTGTTCAGCTTCCCCAACATAACTCTACAGCTATATATAGCTGCTGAGCCAGGCAATTCATTATCCCATTTCCTATAGGAACATAGGAAATACGAGCAGTCCTTTTTAAGTCTGCTCTGCCATTCTAATTCGATCTCACCTACTTTAATGCCATTTCCCATACTATAACTTGGTATTTTATTTAATTTGCATCTCCAGTGGGCAAAATATTGTTGTGACTTATTCCAACCCATCATACTCATCCTTTCATTCCATTCATTATTGAAGTGAGAGTCCCCTTTTTTAATGGAGGTGCACTTTTGCTGCCAACAGTTATACTGTACCTTCACAAAAGAGATGAGAATGAAGATGCCATTTTTGTCCCACCTTCTCTAATTCATCCATAAATAATTTATAGTTACCCCATCCCAACTTTCAACTATTTCTTGAAATGATTTCAATTTTTTTTTGTCCCCAGTACCTCCCCATGCATTGGTCCCTCTGTGTCTTTGTGTGAAGAACTTTTGACATTGTCACTAAATTTTTATTTTACTGTTTAAAATCTCTGCCATTTTGGGTCCACTCTCCTTGCTCATGTACATGAAATTGTTTACCATCATGTATATCTCAATATAAAATCCCAGCTCTTTCACCTCCTTTCAAAGGCGAGAAGCCCTACCTCGCTCAACATTCCTCCATAACCCATTCATCCAATGCAAAGAATCAGCCTCGTTTTCTCTGAACGCCTTCAGAATGTTAAATGTTTCTGACTGAAACTGCACACCATGCTTTAAGCTGTGTTCTGATCAGCACATTGTACAATTTGTGCCTCCTTCCTTGAGTTTACATTACACTGTTTTGGCTACAAGTTTAACACTCTTGTTATTTTGCTTTTTTATGTTTGTCTAACTCTTATTTATATCCATTTTAATCTTTGCTATTCTAGAACCATTCATGGAGTTGCATGGAAATTCTAACACTGAACTGTGTTGTTTGGTCTAAAGTGCCCATGTTGATGTTTATCCCCCACATGAGTGGTGTTCATAATATTATGTATCTAGCTGGTCCCCATATCCCTTTATTCCACTTTCTTTCAACCACTTAGGAAATAAGAACATGAAAATGAGGAGCTGGACTAGATAATTCAACCTCTGGAGCCTGATCCACCATTCCATATGATCATGGCTGAGCTCATCTCCACTTTCCTGCCTGCTCCACTTAACCTTTCAGCCCTCTATTCATTAAAAACCTATTCATCTCCTCTTTTAATTTGTTTGGTGTTCTGGGGTCCACTGCATTCTGGGAGGGCTCTGAGGACATTGGAGCCCCTGGGTGCTCAGGGACATGGCGTTGCCACCAATCTAAAGCCCACTACACTACTCCATTATCATCCATATGTTTATCCAATGACCATTTAAATGCCCTTAATGTTGGCGAGTCCACTACTGTTGCAGGCAGGGCATTCCACGCCCTTACTACTCTCTGAGTAAAGAACTTACCTCTGACATCTGTCCTATATCTATCTCCTCTCAATTAAAGCTATGCCCCCTCGTGCTAGCCATCACCATCCGAGGAAAAAGGCTCTCGCTGTCCACCCGATCTAATCCTCTGATCATCTTGTATTCTTCTATTAAGTCACCTCTTAACCTTCTTCTCTCTAACGAAAACAGCCTCAAGTCCCTCAGCCTTTCCTCCTAAGATCTTCCCTCCATACCAGGCAACATCCTGGTAAATCTCCTCCGCACCCTTTCCAATGCTTCCACATCCTTCCTACCGTGGGCAGCACGGTAGCATTGTGGATAGCACAATCGCTTCACAGCTCCAGGGTCCCAGGTTCAATTCCGGCTTGGGTCACTGTCTGTGCGGAGTCTGCACATCCTCCCCGTGTGTGCGTGGGTTTCCTCCGGGTGCTCCGGTTTCCTCCCACAGTCCAAAGATGTGCAGGTTAGGTGGATTGGACATGATAAATTGCCCTTAGTGTCCAAAATTGCCCTTAGTGTTGGGTGGGGTTTCTGGGTTATGGGGATAGGGTGGAGGTGTTGACTTTGGGTAGGGTGCTCTTTCCAGGAGCCGGTGCAGACTCGATGGGCCGAATGGCCTCCTTCTGCACTGTAAATTCTATGATCTATGATCTATGATCTATAATGCGGCGACCAGAACTGCATGCAGAGTTTTGGACAGCTACAACATGACCTCATGGTTCTGAAACGCAATCCCTCTACCAATAAAAGCTAACACACCGTACGCCTTCTTAACAACCCTATCAATCTCGGTGGAAACTTTCAGGAATCTATGTACATGGACACCGCGATCTCTCTGCTCATCCACACGACCAAGAATCTTACCATTAGCCCAGTACTCTGTATTCCAGCTTTGACAAAGAGTCATAGGACTTGAAACGTTAGCTCTTTTCTCTCCCGACAGATGCTGCCAGACTTGCTGAGATTTTCCAGCATTTTCCCTTTCGACTCTGTATTCCTGTTACTCGTTGCAAAATGAATCACCTCATACTTATCTGCATTGAACTCCATTTGCCACCTCTCAGCCCAGCTTGGCAGCTTATCTATGTCCCTCTGTAACCTGCAACATCCTTCCGCACTGTCCACAACTCCACTGACTTTAGTGTCCTCTGCAAATTTACTCACCCATCCTTCTACACCCTCCTCCAGGTCAAGTATAAAAATGACAAACAGCAGTGGCCCCAAAACAGATCCTTGTGGTACACCACTAGTAACTGAACTCCAGGCTGAACATTTCCCATCAATCATCATCCTCTGTCTTCTTACAGCCCGCCAGTTTCTGATCAAAACCGCAAAATCACCCTGAATCCCATGCCTCCGTATTTTCTTCAATAGCCTACCGGGGGAACCTTGTCAAACGCTTTACTGAAATCCATATACACCACATCAACTGCTTTACCCTCATCTACCTGTTTGGTCACCTTCTCAAAGAACTCAATAAGGTCTGTGAGGCACGACCTACCCTTCACAAAACCATGTCGACGCTCCCTAATCAAATTATTCCTTTCTAAATGATTATAAATCCTGTCTCTTATGATTCTTTTCAAGACTTTGTCCACCAATGAAGTAAGGCTCACTGGTTTATAGTTACCGGGGTTGTCGCTACTCCCCTTCTTGAACAAGGGGACAACATTTGCTATCCTCCAGTCTTCTGGCACTATTCCTGTAGACAAAGATGACTTAAAGATCAAAGCCAAAGGCTCAGCAATCTCCTCCCTAGCTTCCCAGAGAATCCGGATAAATCCCATCCGGCCCAGGGGACTTATCTATTTTCACATTTTCCAGAATTGCTAACACCTCCTCCATAGAACATAGAACAGTACAGCACAGAACAGGCCCTTTGGCCCTCGATGTTGTGCCGAGCAATGATCACCCTACTTAAACCCACGTAACCCGTATACCCGTAACCCAACAATCCCCCCATTAACCTTACACTACGGGCAATTTAGCATGGCCAATCCACCTAACCCGCACATCTTTGGACTGTGGGAGGAAACCGGAGCACCCGGAGGAAACCCACGCACACACGGGGAGGACGTGCAGACTCCACACAGACAGTGACCCAGCCGGGAATCGAACCTGGAACCCTGGAGCTGTGAAGCATTGATGCTAACCACCATGCTACCGTGAGGCCCCTTATGAACCTCAAGCCCTTATAGTCTAGTAGCCTGTATCTCAGTATTCTCCTTGACAACATTGTCTGTTCCTGTTTGAATACTGATGAAAAATATTCATTTAGCACCTCTCTTATCTCCTCGGACTCCATGCACAACTTCCCACTACTGTCCTTGACTGACCCTACTCTTACCCTAGTCATTCTTTTATTCCTGACATACCGATAGAAAGCTTTAGGGTTTTCCTTGACCCTACATGCCAAAGACTTCTCATGTCCCCTCCTGGCTCTTCTTAGCTCTCTCTTTAGGTCCATCCGAGCTAACTTGTAACTCTCAAGCGCCCTAACTGAACCTTCACGTCTCATCTTTACAAAAGCCTCCTTCTTCCTCTTGACAAGTGATTCAACTACTTTAGTAAACCACGGTTCCCTCGTTCGACTACTTCCTCCCTGCCTAACAGGTACATACTTATCAAGGACACGCAGTAGCTGTTCCTTGAACAAGCTCCACATTTCAAATGTGCCCATCCCCCGCAGTTTCTTTAGAAACCACTTTTATGTTTGCTGCCAGTCCTTTCTCATACGTTCTCTTTGCTTCTTTAATTTATTTATTCAATTCCCCTTTGAATTTTTATGTTGAGCCTGAGTCTCAATTGTATTATCTATCTGACCTATGCATCTGGATTCTCCGTCGACGGGATGCTTCATTTTGCCTGCAGCCCGGGTGTTTCCTGATGGCATGGGGCTGCCCCACAATGGGAAACCCCATTGACCAGCCGGCGTAATTCAGCATCCCACTGGTGTGCTGACCCAGAAATGTGGCGTGGCGGGACAGAATCCAGCCCATGTTGCACCATTTTTCTTCCTTATCTCATATTTTTACATCTATGGAGCTCTGGAAGTCTTCTATAGACATATAAATAGTAACAGGAGACGATCAGCTCAGTTGGCTAGATGATTGTTTGCATCACTTTTCCCCTCTAGGAACTGATCTCTTTTAAGGGTAGCCCATTGTTCAAGGAGTTTTTTTTCTTTGATTCCCCTTTACCTAGACTAGATCCGTTCTCACTCCATTGAAGTGTGTCCTTTGCCAATTAATTATTCTTGCTCTAGACCATTACCAACCTAAACCTGGTGATACTATGATCACTGTCCCCAAAATGTGCCCCAACTGAATCTTGATACATCTGTCTCCACTCATTCCTAAGAAGCAGATCCACCAAGCCTCCTTTCTCATTGAACTGGAAATGCACTTGGGTAAAAGTAAAATTCTTCTGGACACACTCCAGGAAGTATTACCCTTCAAATGTCCTAGTTAGAATAATTGAAGTCCCTCATGATACCTACTCTAATTTTTGTACTTGCTTGTAATTTCCTCAAAAATTTGTTCCTCTGCATCTTTCACACTAGTTGGCAGCCTGTAGAATACACAACACAATGTAATGGCACTTTTTACTCTTTCTGACCTCTAATGAAATAGATTGTCCTTCATCCCTCTGGGACATCATCTCCAGAACAGCAATGCTCTCCTTAATCAATATTGACTTGGTTCCTCTTTACAATTCTTTCCTCCCTTTCCTGAATGCCCTACATTTAGGAATATTTAATAGCAGTTGTATGCTTTGTGACTCTCTTGATTTCCATTATTATCACAACATCATATTTCCATGTGTCTACTTGTACCTGAAGCTTATCACACTCCATGCATTCGCAGGAATCTCACTTTCGAATCTTATTACATTTCCTGACACTCTGAATTCCTTTTATACTTTACTCTTTATTATTTTGGTGTTATTTAGTTCTCCCAATTCTTTGCCCTTAGTATTCCTCTCTGAAATTGTATCTTTGCTCCTTCCAAGTTAGCTTAAGCCCTCTGCAATAGCTTACTGGGCTAAATCGCTGGCTTTTCAAGCAGGCCAGCAGCACGGTTCGATTCCCGTACCAGCCTCCCCGGACAGGCGCCGGAATTTTTTTTTTTTAGAACAGTACAGCACAGAACAGGCCCTTCGGCCCTCGATGTTGTGCCGAGCAATGATCACCCTACTTAAACCCACGAAACCCGTATACCCGTAACCCAACAATCCCCCCATTAACCTTACACTACGGGCAATTTAGCATGGCCAATCCACCTAACCCGCACATCTTTGGACTGTGGGAGGAAACCGGAGCACCCGGAGGAAACCCACGCACACACGGGGAGGACGTGCAGACTCCACACAGACAGTGACCCAGCCGGGAATCGAACCTGGGACCCTGGAGCTGTGAAGCATTGATGCTAACCACCATGCTACCGTGAGGCCCCCCAAGGGCCAATTAGCCCAGTAAGCTATTGCAGAGGGCTTAAGCTAACTTGGAAGGAGCAAAGATACAATTTCAGAGAGGAATACTAAGGGCAAAGAATTGGCCCTTAGTGAGGAATGTGGCGACTAGGGGCTTTTCACAGTCACTTCATTGAAGCCTACTCGTGACAATAAAGCGATTTTCTTTCTCCTTTCTTCAATAGCAGCAGAAAACCACCTTATAAGGAAATTGGACCCAACTCTCCATGGGTGCAACCCTTCTGACCTGGAAAGATCCCATCTCTCCCTGGACTGGAAGAAAGGCCTAGGAATCTAATCTTGGACCATCTCTTCAACCATGCATTTATCTGCTCACTGTTGCTGTTCCAATAGATGGGGCACCAGGAGTAATCTAGACAGTAGTGCCTCCGAGATCCTGCTTGCTGGTTGCCTCTACTCCCTTGAGTGCAGGATCATATTCTCTTTATCTATGTTTTTGGTACAGTATGTGGACCATGACTGCTAGCTGTTCACCCTCTTTCCCTCCTTTCCTACAGTTCTCTGTCGATTCTCAGTAAAAATCTTGACTGAGGCAACAGACCATCCTAGATTGTTGTCAGCAGCCACAGAAATGCCTGCCTGGTCCCCTAATAAATCAAATCTCTATCACTATTGCTTTTCCAATCTTCCTTGTGGTCCCTGAGCAACTGGGCCAGCATTCTGTAATAGATATGGTTCCGGCTGCACAAACTGAATACTAGTTTGGAGCGTGGGATGCATTCAGCGGACTCCTGCACTATTGCCTATTCCTTTCTGACTGCCTGGTGGTGTCACATTCCCCCTCTCCCTGCGTATTCTTAAGCTGTGGGGTGACTATTTCGATAAACATGCTATCCACATAGATCTCCACCTCACAAATGAGCCACTGTGATTCCTTCTGCACCTCGAGCTCTGAAACTAGGAATTTGAGTTACTACAGTAGATTACTCTTCCTGCACATATGTTCATCCACCACACAAGAAGTGACTTGGAGTTCCTGCATGGAGCAGGATGTGCAGGTCTGAACTGCTCTGCATTGGCTCTATTTTTATTAGACAAAAAAAGTCATAAATTAGCTCACCAATCAGCTGCTACTCATCTACAGATGCCAATTTATAGGGAGGTTAACTGTAAGGCGGGGAGGGTGGGGGAGGAGAGGAGTCCTACTACCAGGCTGATTACATGGAACGTCAGAGGGTTGAATGGGCCGGTCACGCGAGCTTGCATGTTTTTGCATTTGAGGGGGCTGAAGGCGGACGTGGCAATACTACAAGAGACACCTGAAGGTTACAGACCAGGTGAGATTGAAAAAGTGGTGGGTTAGCCAAGTATTCCACTCGGGGCTGGACTCAAAGACCAGGGGGGGTAGCGATCTTGATCAATAAACAAGTGGCATGCGAGGCAGGGAGAATCGTGTCAGACAAGGGGGATAGGTACATAATGGTGAGTGAGAAGCTGGAGGGGATGCGGGTGGTGCTCGTGAAAATATATGCTATGAATTGGGACGATGTGGAATTTGAGGCGGGTGTTGGGTAAGATCCCAGACTTAGTCACATAACCTGATCATGGGAGGGGACTTCAATACAGTCATTGATCCGGAATTGGACCAGTCAAAATCCAGGACAGAGAGGAGGCCGGCCGCGGCAAAGGAATTGAAGGGGTTTATGGAACAGATGGGAGGAGTAGACCCATGGAGGTTTGCACGGCCAAGGGTTGGTCAGTGTGGGAGCGGATGGAGGTGGCGTCATGCAAAGACACAACTTTGGGAGCACCGATAACGGAACCTCTTCCGTTCTCGCCGGCCTGATACTCCATAAGTCCAGTGGTAGTGGCGGTTCTTGAGAATCTGGGGGCAATGGAGGAGGAGATATAAGAGAGTGGAGGGAGCATCGGTTTGTACCCCGATTTATAATAATCATCAGTTTGTACCGGGTAGGCTGGATTGTGGGTTCCGGAGATGGCAAAGGGCAGGAATTAGAAGGATGGGGGATCTATTTATAGACGGGAACTTCCCCAGCTTGAAAGCCTCCGAGGATAAATTTGAATTGCCAGCAGGAAATGGTTTTGGGTATTTGAAGGTGCGAGATTTCCTGAGAAAGCAGGTGCCGGCCTTTCCGCTGCTGCCGCCACAGGGGATACAAGATAGAGTAGTCTCCAATACCTGGGTGGGAGAGGGGAAGGTAGTCTCCAATACCTGGGTGGGAGAGGGGAAGGGTATCAGATATTTACCAGGAGCTTTCGGAGGCGGAGGAGCTTAAGGGCAAGTGGGAGGATGAGCTTGGAGGAGAGATAGAGGCTGGTCTGTGGGCGGATGCCCTAAGCAGGGTTAATACCTCCTCATCATGCGCCAGGCTTAGCCTGATACAATTTAAGGTAGTCCACGGGGCACACATGACAGCGGCTAGGATGAGTAAGTTCTTCGGGGTTGAGGGTAGGTGCGCAGGAAGCCCAGGTGGTGCCGAGTCCGGAGGTAGCAATCTTTGGAGTGTCGGAAGAGCCGGGAGTTCAGGGGTCGAAATGTCTTGGCCTTTATAGAATATAGAACAGTACAGCACAGAACAGGCCCTTCGGCCCTCGATGTTGTGCCGAGCAATGATCACCCTACTTAAACCCACGTAACCCGTATACCCGTAACCCAACAATCCCCCCATTAACCTTACACTACGGGCAATTTAGCATGGCCAGTCCACCTAACCCGCACATCTTTGGACTGTGGGAGGAAACCGGAGCACCCGGAGGAAACCCACGCACACACGGGGAGGACGTGCGGACTCCACACAGACAGTGACCCAGCCAGGAATCGAACCTGGGACCCTGGAGCTGTGAAGCATTGATGCTAACCACCATGCTACCGTGAGGCCTTTGCTTCCCTGGTAGCCCGGAGACGCATCTTGTTAATGTGGAAGGACTCTAAGCCCTCGGGTTAGAGACCTGGATCAGTGACATGGCTGGGTTTCTCAGTCTCGAAGATAAAGTTTGCCTTGAGAGGGTCAATGTTAGGGTTCACCCGGAGGTGGCAGCCGTCCGTCGACTTTCTCGGGGAAAATTAAAATGTCAGCAGATGCAGTATTCCAGGGGAGGAGGGGGGGGGGGGGGGGGGGGGGGGGGAAGAGGGAGGAAGGAAGGAAGGAAGGAGAGTGAGAAGGGGGAAAGAGGGCCAGATTGTTGTTTTACAGTTGGGGTGTGTGAAGATTGGGATGGCGGTTGAAATGTTTATTATGCCACGTTAATGTCATTGTTATTGTTATTATTGTAAACATTTTCAGATACCTTAACAAAAATATTAAAAATGACAGTGAGGCTAGAAATAGGAAAATAAAGCAGCTAAACAGCTGGTGTAGGAGGGAGGGTTTAATTTATCTGGACCACTGGGAGCTCTTCCAGGGCAGCTGTGACCTGCATAAGGGTTGCATCTAAACTGGAGAGGCATAAATATCCTGTCCACGAGGTTTGCTAGTATGACATGGGAGGGTTTAAACTAGTATCGTAGGGGGGGGGGGTGGGCACCGGAGCAATAGGTCAGAAGGTGAAAAACTTGAGGGGGAATAGGGAATAGGGCCAGTATGGCTCTGAGGCAGAGCAGACCGGGAGATGTTGCTGAAAACAGCGGGACTGGTGGCCTGAAGTGCATATGTTTTAATGCAAGAAGTATTATGGGTAAGGCAGATGAACTTAGAGCTTGGATTAGTACTTGGAACTATGATGTTGTTGCCATTACAGAGACCTGGTTGAGGGACGGACAGGATTGGCAGCTAAATATTCCAGGATTTAGATGTTTCAGGCGGGATAGAGAGGGATGTAAAAGAGGTGGCGGAGTTGCGCTACTGGTTAGGGAGAATATCACAGCTGTACTATGGGAGGAAGCCTCAGAGGGCAGCGAGGCTATATGGGTAGAGATCAGGAATAAGAAAGGTGCTGTCACAATGTTAGGGGTTTACTACAGACCTCCCAGCAGCCAGCGGGAGATAGAGGAGCAGATAGGTAGACAGATTTTGGAATGGAGTAAAAGCAACAGGGTTGTTGTGATGGGAGACTTTAACTTCCCCAATATTGACTGGGACTCACTTAGTGCTCGGGGCTTAGACGGGGCAGAGTTTGTAAGGAGCATCCAGGAGGGCTTCTTAAAACAATATGTAGATAGTCCAACTAGGGAAGGGGCTATACTGTACCTGGGATTGCGGAATGAGCCCAGCCAGGTGGAAGTTTCAATAGGGGAGCCTTTTGGGAACAGTGACCACAATTCAGTAAGTTTTAAAGTGCTGGTGGACAAGGATAAGAGTATTCCTCGGGTGAATGTGCTAAATTGGGGGGAGGCTAATTATAACAATATTAGGCGGGAACTGAAGAACCTAGATTTGGGGCGGATGTTTGAGGGTAAATCAACATCTGACACGTGGGAGGCTTTCAAGTGTCAGTTGAAAGGAATTCAGGACCGGCATGTTCCTGTGAGGAAGAAGGATAAATATGGCAAATTTCGGGATCCTTGGATAATGAGAGATATGTAGGCCTCGTCAAAAAGAAAAAGGAAGCATTTGTCAGGGCTAGAAGGCTGGGAACAAACAAAGCCTGTGTGGAATATAAGGAAAGTAGGAAGGAACTGAAGCAAGGAGTCGGGAGAGCTAAAGGGGGTCACGAAAAGTCATTGGCAAATAAGGTTAAGGAATATCACAAGGCTTTTTACACGTACATAAAAAGCAAGAGGATAGCCAGGGAAAGGGTTGGTCCACTGAAGGACAGGGGAGGGAATCCATGTATGGAGCCAGAGGAAATGGGTGAGGTACTAAATCAATATTTTCCATCAGTATTCACCAAAGAGAGTCTGGACAACGGAGTTCAGATAGCCTGGGTCAGATTGAGATCTAAAAAGAAGAGGTGTTGGGTGTCTAGAAAAATATTAAGGTGGATAAGTCCCCAGGGCCTGATGGGATCTACCCCAAAATACTGAAGGTGGCAAGAGAGGAAATAGCTGAGGCTTTGACAGAAATCTTGGGATCTTCAATGTCTTCAGGTGATGTCTCAGAGGACTGGAGAATAGCCAATGTTGTTCCTTTGTTTAAGAAGGGTAGCAAGGATAATCCAGGGAACTACAGGCAGGTGAGCCTTGCATCAGTGGTAGGGAAATTACTGGAGAGAATTCCTCGAACCAGGATCTACTCCCGTTTGGAAGCAAGTGGATGTATTAGTGAGAGGCAACACTGTTTTGTGAAGGGGAGGTCGTGTCTCGATAGAGTTTTTCGAGGAGGTCATAAAGATGATTGATGCAGGTAAGGCAGTGCATGTTGTCTATGTGGACTTCAGTAAGGCTTTGACAAGGTCCCTCATGGCATACTGGTACAAGAGGTGAAGTCACATGGGATCAGAGGTGAGCTGGCAGGATGGATACAGAACTGGCTAGGTCACAGAAGACAGAGAGTTGCAATGGAAGGGTGCTATTCTGATTGGAGGGCTGTGATTAGTGGTGTTCCGCAGGGATCAGTGCTGGGACTTATGCTGTTCGTAATATATATAAATGATTTGGAGGAAAATGTAACTTGTCTGACTAGTAAGTTTGGGGACGACACAAATGTTGGTGGAATTGCGGATAGCGATGAGGAGGATACAGCAGGATTTAGATCGTTTGGAGACTTGGGTGGAGAGATGGCAGATGGGAGTTTAGTCCGGGTAAATGTGAGGTAATGCATTTTGCAAGGTCTAAAACAGGTAGGGAATATACAGTGAATGGTAGAACCCTCAAGCGTACTGAAAGTCGGAGGGATCTAGGTGTACAGGTCCACAGGTTACCGAAAGTGGCAACACAGGTGGAGAAGGTAGTCAAGAAGGCATACGGCATGCTTGCCTTCATTGGCCGGGGTATTGAGTGGAAAAAAAATAGGCCACACTTTGAGTGTAGTGTTCAAATTCTGGTCACCACACTACCAGAAGGATGTGGAGGCTTAGGAGAGGGTGCAGAAGAGATTCACCAGGATGTTGCCTGGTATGGAGGGCATTAGCTCTGAGGAGAGGTTGAGTTAACTCTATTTGTTCTCACTGGAACAACGGAGGTTGAGAGGCGACCTGATAGAGGTGTACAAAATTATGAGGGGCATAGACAGTGGATCGTCAGAGGCTTTTCCCCATGGTAGAAGGGTCAATTACTCGGGGGCATAGGTTTAAGGTGCGAGAGGCAAGGTTTAGAGGAGATGTATGAGGCAAGTTTCTTACAGAGGGTAGTGGGTGCCTGGAACTCGCTGTCCGAGGAGGTGGTGGAAGCAGGGAAGATAGTGACATTTAAGGGGCATCTTGACAAATACATGAATAGTATGGGAATAGAGGGATACGGACCCCGGAAGTGTAGAAGATTTTAGTTTAGGCAGGCAGCATGGTGGGCACAGGCTTGGAGGGACGAAGGACCTGTTCCTGTGCTGTAATTTTCTTTGTTCTTTGAGCTAGCCATATAAACACTGTGGCTAGAGGCTAGGAAGCTTGCAGTAACTCGCCTCCTGACTATTCAAAGTCTGTCCCCCATCTGCAAGCCTCAAGTCAGGAGTGTGATGGAATACCCGTTCTTTGCTCCAATATCACCCTAGAAGCTTTCTGCCATCCTTGCAAAACAACTCGCTTGATTGGACTCCTTCCAAATGCATTGCAGGAACTCACCAAGGCTCCGTACGCAGCACCTACCGAACCCACAACCACTCGGGACAATGGAAGCAAACACATGCGAACACTACCACGTGGAAGTTCCCATCCAAGTAACTCACCATCCTGACTTCCTTCACGGCTGCTGTCAGAGTTCTGGAACTCCCTCATTAACAGCGCTGTGGATGTGCAGTTGTTCAACAAGGCAGCTCACCACCACGTCCTTCTCGAGAGCAGTTGGGGATGGGCAATGAATACTGACCCAGCCAGCAAAGCCCACATCCCTTGAATGAATTAAAAAAAAGACTACCACAGCCAAATGCAGGAATGAAACCGTCTTCGCCGAAGAGATGCATTCTCAAACCATTTAGCGATTCCTGGAGTTATGTCCTCGCTTAGCTGAGGGCAGGGGAACTATTAGAACAGGTTTTACCTGTGCTGGCGAATTTAAGAACTCCATCTGGAGATGGCCATTTGAAGCTATAATTTTGTTAAATAGGGATATGGGAACTCATTGGAAGGACTGTAATTATTTGTAGAGTGCGGTCAGTATAAAAGGACGATGATTCGCTCAGTAGTTTGAAGTATAAGTTGCTTACAAAAAGAGTTCAATGTTCAGTCAAAAGCCTTTGCGTGTCATTCTTTCAGCGAGTAACTGGAAACTTGAATCTCTTTTTAAAAGAGATCATTCTCTACAGAGATTGTAATATGTATCATTGAATGGTGTTCATTTATTTTCCCAGGTATCAGCTTTTACTGGGCTCTCAGCAATGGTTTCTATTGGCTCGGTCGTTTAGTTTAGTGCGACCGTTCTAACTGTCTTGTTGATCTTGGGTGTCTCATTTAGATCATAGTATGCTTGGCTTGTCCTGCACTTACGCTGCTGATCCCAGCCCCATGTTGAACCTGTGTTAAACTCGAGAGACTAACCCTAAATCACGTTTGTTCCCAATGCACCTGCCTTCCACTTGGATGAACAGTTCTGAAATATTTTGGGATAGAATTTCTGCCTTGGGAGCAGTAGGCAACTTGGGTACACATTGCATTTAAAATTTTACTCGCTATCGTAAATTGAAGGTGATATTCAAGTTTCAGCTAAATCAAGAAATTGCATAATCTCAAATGACGCATCTTCTGTGAATAATACATCAAGTACCAGGTGGCACAGTACTTGGCACTGCTGCCTCACAGATGCAGGGTCCCGAGTTCAATTCCGGCCTTGGGTGAGTGTGTGGAGTTTGCACTTTCTCCCCATGTTTGCGTGGGTTTCCTCTGGGTGCTCCGGTTTCCTCCCACAGTCTAAAGATGTACAGGTTAGGTGGATCGGCTCTGTTAAATTGCCCTTCGTGTCCAAAAGGTTAGGTGGGGTTATGGGAATGGGGTGGAGATGTGGAGTTAAGTGGGGTGCTCTTTCCAACGGCTGGTGCAGACTCAGTGGGCCAAATGTCCTTCTGCACTGTAAATTCCATGATTCTACACTAATTGCCCTTGAGCTGAGTGGCTTGCTCGGCTGAGTTCCACAGTTAGTGTCCTAGGCCCAACCATCTTCAGCTGCTTCATCAATGATCTTCCTTCCATCATAAAGTCAGAAGTGGGGATGTTTGTGGATGACTGCACAACGTTCAACACCACTCTCAACTCCTCGGCTAATGAAGCAGTCCATGTCCAAATGCAGCAAGACCTGGACAATATCCAGGCTTGGGCTGACAAGTGGCAAGTTACATTCACTCCACACAAGGAGCAATGACCATCTGCTACAAGAGAAGATCTAACCACCCCATGACAGTCCATCACTGAATCCCCACAATCAACATCCTGGGGCTAACCATTGACCAGGAACTGAACTGGACAAGCCACATTAATACTGTGGCTACCAGGGCAGATCAAAGGCTAGGAATTCTATGGCGAGTAATTCATCTCCTGACGCCCTCCCCCAAAGCCTGTCCACCACCTGCAAGGGACAAGTCAGGAGTGGGTAATGGAATATTCTCCACTTACCTGGGTGAATTCAGCTCCAACAACACAAGAAGCTCCACAACATCCAGGACAAAGAAGCCAGCTTCATTGCTTCCCCTTGCACAAACATTCAAACCCTCTACCACCGACGAACAGTGGCAGCCGTATGCACCATCTACAAGATGCATTGCAGTAACTCGCCAAAATCCCTCTGACAGCACCTTCCAAACCCATGACCACTACCATCTAGAAGGGCAAGAGCAGCAGGTATCTGGGAACCCCACCAGCTGGAGGTTCCCCTCCAACTCACTCGCCACCCTGACTTGGAAATACATTGCCACTCCATTACTTGTCGCTGGGGCAACATCCTGGCACTCCCTCTCTAACAATAGAGTGGATTTACTTACACCTCATGGACTGCAGTGGTTCAAGAAGGCTACTGACCACGGCTTTCTGAAGGGCAACTAGGGATGATCAGTGTTGGCCTAACCAGTGGTGTCCATGTCCTGTAAATGAATTTGTGAAAAATATTTCAGAGGGGGGGCAGTTAAGAGTCACCCGCATCGCTGTATGGGTCTTGCGTCACATGTAGGCCAGACTGGGTAAGAACACCAGATTTTCTTCCCTGAAGGGTATTAGTGAACCAGGTGGCTTTTACGACAATTTGCAATGGTTTCATGGTCATTATTATACTTTTCATTCCAGATTTTTATTGAATTCAAATTTAATCAAAACCATTGAAGGTGTTGAATGTTTTTCACATTAGGTTTTTCGCCCCTAATTGGCCAGAATAGATATGGGTGATTGAAATCCTTGTCGAATTGGACGAGAAAAGCTATTGCAACCTCACAAAGTTTTTACAGTGCAACAGGAGGACATTCAGCCCATCAAGTCTCTGCTGGATCTCGGTGTGCAATCTACCTAGTCTCACTTCCCTGCCATAGCCCCGTAACCTTGCACATTCTTTGAAAAAAATTTAGAGTACCCAATTATTTTTTCCAATTAAGGGGCAATTTAGCGTGGCCAATCTACCTATCCTGCACATCTTTGGGTTGTGGGGGTGAAACTCACGCAGACACTGGGAGAATGTGCAAACTTCACACTGACAGTGACCCGGTGCCTGGATTTGAACCCGGGTCCTCAGCGCCGTAGGCAGCAACGCTAACCAATGTGCCACTGTGCTGCCCTAACCTTGCACATTCTTTTCAGATAGTAATCCAATTCCCTTTTTGAATAATTTGATCAAGCCTGCCTCGCCCATCCTCTCAGGAAGTTGGTTCCAGAGTCTAACCACCTGTTGGGTGAAAACATTTTTCCTCATCACTTTTAAGTCCTTGCCAATTATTTTGAATCTGTGCTGTCTAAGTCTTGATGCTCACTTGAGTGAGAACGGTTCTTATGATTTACCCTGTCCATACCACTCAGTAAAAAGTTGTAGAACACCAGGTGAAGTCCAACAGGTTTGTTTCGAATCACTAGCTTTCGGAGCGCAGCTCCTTCCTCGGGTGAATCTGAAAGTTAGTCATTTGAAACAAACCTATTGCATTCTCACCTGGTGTTGTAAGACTTATTACTGTACCCACCCCAGTCCAACGGCAGGATCTTCACGTCATGGATACCACTCAAGATCTTGAATATCTTTGTCAAGACTCCTCTTAGCCTTGTTTTATCTGAGGATAACAGCCCAACCTCACCAATCTATCCTCACAGCTACAGTTCTTCATCTCTGCAATCATTCTGTGTACTCTCTCCAATGTTTTCACATTCTTCCTG
Source organism: Scyliorhinus canicula (assembly GCF_902713615.1). Lineage (NCBI taxonomy): Eukaryota > Metazoa > Chordata > Chondrichthyes > Carcharhiniformes > Scyliorhinidae > Scyliorhinus > Scyliorhinus canicula. The sequence goes on along the minus strand of NC_052150.1, from coordinate 59,263,148 downwards.
AAGTATGGCACCCAGAACTAGATTCCATATTCCAGATGAGGCCTAAATAGTACCTTATAAAGGTTCAACAGGACCGCTTTACTCTTGTTCTCAAGACCCCTAATGATCTTCTGATTGCTTTTTTACCCATATTTTCATACATCCCACCTCATCCTTTATCTTTGGTACCTCCATATCGCTATAATCTCCTCCAGAACTACAATCCTCTGAAATATCTGCTTCCCTCCAATTCTGGCCTCATGAGCACCCTTGTGTCTTCAGTTGCTGAGGCATTCTGCTCTCGAATCCCCTACACCTCTCCACCTCGTGAGACACTCCTTAAAGCTTTTACCAAGCTTTTAGTCATCTGAACTAATGAAATGAAAATCGCTTATTGTCACGAGTAGGCTTTGATGAAGTTACTGTGAAAAGCCCCTAGTCGCCACATTCCAGCGCCTGTTCAGGGAAGCTGGTATGGGAATCGAACCGGGCTGCTGGCCTGCCTTGGTCTGCTTTAAAAGCCAGCGATTTTAGCCCAGTGTGTTAAACCATCCCCTAATGTGTATCCTCAATTGTTTTTGTGTGCACAAGCAGCTTGTATCAGCGTGTGGGCTCATTACATTTTATTTTGCTGTTGATTTTTGGGCCAGAACTTTTGGGTTGCTGCCTGGCTGCACAGCTCGAAGCATTGGTCCTTTGTGCGAATCAGAGGCATATTTTGTTTGGTAATACTCCTGTGAAGTGCAATGTTTTGGGAAGTTGTATTACATTCAAGTCAATATATGAATAAAGTTGTTGTTGTTGTATTGACTGAAATTTACAAGAAAAGCTGTTTTAAAGATGCATTGCACATTCAATAAACTGGTGTATTTTTGGCCGGCACACCACTATAATGAGTCATTTTAAAAAGTCACAACAATATTAAATTGATGTAATTCCTCATTGCAATGCTGTTTCAAAAATATACTCAAATCTTTGATAAATTGTAATAATTTCTTTGCTGTTACCTGTGCTAGACTTGGCATAACAAGAGTCAATTTCTTCGCATGGTAATTGATCATTTTAGTATTTAGGAGTTCAAACATGTGATCGGGTTGGCAACATTTTAAACCACACAATTACTTCAAGAAGCAGGCAGAGGTAGTACTTTGCACTGATGTAATGAGCGCACGTTTCTGAAGTCCAAAGTCTGTGACTTGGAAATTCTCATGATTACTGACCCCTTTCAGCTTAGTTTAGTACCATAGCAATAAGAATTAGGTATCAAGCTGCTTTACGTTTTTTGTTTGCACAGACTGCTGAATTTGGTGTATTTAAGTGCGATAGTGAGAGTTTGGTGACTGAGGGAGTTTGGTGAGGAGGGAGGAAGGTGCTCCTTTCATTTCATTTCCTCAAAGAGTGAGAAGGGAGCCAGGAGTTTACAGAGAGTGCAGCTGACTGGGAGCAGAGTCTGAGGGCGGAGTTCCAGTTGGTCCACAGGGCAGCTACATTTTGTAACACTAGAGGGGATAATATGTATATAGGCCGACGATGGAAGGAGGCCATATTGGACTTGGTGCTTGGCAACGAACCAGGCCAGTGTTAGGTGTCTTGGTGGGAGAGCATTTCGGTGACAGTGACCACAACTCCTTGACCATTACCATAGTATAAAGGATAGGAACACACAGTGTGGGAAGGTATTTAATTGGGGGAGGGGAAATTATACTGGTGTACAGGAGCTGAGGAGCATAAAATGGGAACAATTGTTCTTGGGGAAATGCACAGTAGTAATATGGGGATTGTTTCAGGTGCACCTGCTGTGAGTGCTGAATTGTTTTGTCCCACTGAGACGAGGAAGGAATGGTAAATGAAGGCGCCTTGGATGACAAGAGAAGTGGATTTCTAGTCCAGAGGAAGAAGGAAGCTTGCATAAGGTTGAGGAAGCAAGGATCTGATTCGGCTTGAGAGGGTTACAAGGTAGCCAGGAAGGAACTCAAAAATGGACTGAGGAGAGCTAGAATGGGACATGAAAAAGCCCTGGCAGGAAGGATTAGGGAAAAGGGCATCACGGTAGCATTGTGGTTAGTACAATTGCTTCACAGCTCCAGGGTCCCAGGTTCGATTCCGGCTTGGGTCACTGTCTGTGCGGAGTCTGCACATCCTCCCCATGTGTGCGTCGGTTTCCTCTGGTTTCCTCCCACAGTCCAAAGATGTGCAGGTTAGGTGGATTGGCCATGATAAATTGCCCTTAGTGTCCAAAATTGCCCTTAGTGTTGGGTGGGGTTACTGGGTTATGGGGATAGGCTGGAGGTCTTGACCTTGGGTAGGGTGCTCTTTCCAAGAGCCGGTGCTGACTCGATGGGCCGAATGGCCTCCTGCACTGTAAATTCTATGATAATCTATGAAAACCCCAAGGTGTTCTACACTTATGTGAGAAATAAAAGGATGATCAGAGTGAGAGTAGGGCCAATCAGGGATAGTGGAGGGAACTTGTGCCCAGAGTCTAAGGAGATGGGGATGCCCTAAATGAATACTTTGCTTCAGTATTCACTAGAGAGAGGGACCCTGTTGCCCATGAGAACAGTGTGAACCAGGTTAATAGACTTGCATGTCGATACTAAGAAGGAGGATGTGCTGGAAATTTTGAAAAGCATCAGGATAGATAAGTCCCCTGGGCCTGACTGGATATACCCACGGTTACTACGGAAAGCGAGGGAGGAGATTGCTGCACCGTTGGCGATGATCTTTGTGTCCTCACTCTCCACTGCAGTAGTACCGCATGATTGGAAGGAGGCAAATGTTGTTCCCCTGTTCAAGAACGGGAATAGGGAAATCCCTGGGAATTACAGACCCATCATGTCTTGCGTCTGTGGTGAGCAAAATATTGGAAAGGATTCTGAGAGATAGGATTTATGATTATTTGAAAAACATAGTTTGATTAAAGATAGTCAGCATGGCTTTGTGAGGGGCAGGTCCTGCCTCATTGAATTCTTTTGAGGATGTGACGAGACACTTTGACGAATGTCGGGCAGTGGATGTGGTGTGTATGGATTTCAGTAAGGCATTTGATAAGGTTCCCCATGGTAGGTTCATTCAGAAAGTTAGGGGGCATGGGATACAGGGAAATTTGGCTGTCTGGATACAGAATTGGCTGGCCGAAAGAAGACAGCGAGTGGTAGTGGATCGAAAGTATTCCGCCTGGAGGTCAGTGACCAGTGGTGTTCCGCAGGGATCTATTCTAGACCTCTGTTCTTTGTGGTTTTTATAAATGACTTGGATGAGGAAGTGGAAGGGTGGGTTAGTAAGTTTGCCGATGACCTCTAGGTTGGTGGAGTTGTAGATAGTGTTGAGGGTTGTTGCAGGTTACAACAGGATGCAGAGCTGGGCTGAGAAGTGGCAGATGGAGTTCAACCTTGATAAATGTGAATTGATTCATTTTGGAAGGTCAAACTTGAATGCTGAATACAAGGTTAAAGGCAGGATTCTTGGAAGTGTGGAGGAACAAAAGGATCTTGGGATCCACCTACAAAGATTTCTCAAAGTTGCCACCCAGGTTGATAGAGTTGTTAAGAAGGCGTATGGTGTGTTGGCTTTCATTAACAGGGGGATTGAGTTTAAGAGCCGCGAGGTTTTGCTGCAGCTTTATAAAACTCTAGTTAGACTACACTTGGAATATTGTGTCTAGTTCTGGTCGCCTCATTATAGGAAGGATGTGGATGCTTTGGAGAGGGTACAGAGGAAATTTACCAGGATGCTGCCCTGGACTGGAGGGCATGTCTTATGAAGAAAGGTTGAGGGAGCTACGGCTTTTCTCACTGGAGCGCAGAAGGCAGAGAGGTGACTTGCTAGAGGTGTATAATGTGATGAGAGGAAGGTATAGGGGAGGTGTCAGAGGTAAGGTATTTACACAGAGAGTGGTGGGTGTGTGGAATGCACTGCCAGCAGAGGTGGTGGAGTCAGTCATTAGGACATTTAAGCAAATTGAAGGGGTGTAGGTTAGGTTGATTTTAGATTAGGATAAATGGTTGGCACATCGTGGGCTGAAGGGTCTGTACTGTGCTGTATGTTCTAAGACATGTATTCAAGCGTGTTTCCTTCAGCTCTTTTCTCTGAAAATCATCTTTGAATTCAGTAGAAAGATCTGATGGCATAGGATAATGAATTCCGAACCAACGGCAATAAAGGTTTATTTACAAAGGATACTGTATAGTAAACTGACACAATGTCTAACTGGCAGTTGGGTGTTTGTTTTCAAAATGTGCCCTTCAAACAAAGATATGCAAAATATCAGGTTGTTTAAAAAGCTATGACCGGGTGCTCAAGGGTCATGTTTTACTTTAAAACATCAGTAGCCATTGGCTGTGAACAGCATTGCAGATTTACACTTCAAACCGTTTCCTCCAGCTAGTAAAGCTGATCAATGATTCATGACCTTTGGACCAAAGGCTCTGTTTCCAAACTGTTAATTAGCTGTGACACATTCCAAACTATCCTGTGTTAATGAACAACTTTGTAATTGGAGAGCATGCATATGAGAAGCATACTTGTTTTGAAGCTGGCCAGGATTAAAGGTTAGAGGTTACTGTACCACACCTGCGTGAACATGAATGAACATGTATAGTTTGTGCTAAACGCCCTAAACTCTGCGTGGGGAAAACAGTGGACTAATTTTGTAGCTTTCTATCAGGAGTAAAACTTGGGGGAAAGCATGTAAACCCCAATTTACATCACACACAACATTATGAAAAGCTCAGAGAACTTTCATACTAACTGGATCTTTTAAAGCAAGTTTGCACTTAGGCAGACCACAAAGAAATGGAAACATGGAGGCTTCTCCTCTCCTTCCACCACCACAAACCTGAAACTGGAGAATATTGTCAGCTGTGGTTCAGTGTCCCTTGCCTCTGAGTCAGCATTTTGTGAATTGAAGACCTACTCCAGAGACTTGGGTACAGAATTCCAGGTGGATGCTGGAGTGCAGCACTGAGAAAGTATTTCCCTGTCTGAGGTGCCACCTTTCGCATGCAATGTAAGCCAAGGCTCCATCTGCCCCTCAGCTGGATGTAAAAGATACTATGGTACTACCTATGGGAGTTAGTGTGCATATAAACTGTCAGGGAAATCCTGAGGTCCTGAAAGGCACAGTATAAATGCCAGTCTTTTTTAAAAATAGTATCAATGGGACTCCAATGTTTCTGTAAACTACAGGCTTTTATTTCTGACTTTTCTTGGCTTTTGTGATGGAAGAAGTTTGTTTTACAAAAATAACATGTTCTGTCCAAGTATAATAGAGAACAGAGAATAATACAGCACAGGAACAGGCCCTTTGGCCCTCCAAGCCTGTACCGGTCATGATACCACCCTTTGCCGAAACCCCCAGCACTTTGTGCCGTATCCTTCTATACCCATCCTATCCATGTATTTGTCAAAATGCCTTTTGAACGCCATTATTGTATCTGCTTCCACAACCTCTCCTGGCAGCGCGTTCCAGGCACTCGCCACCCTCTGTGTTTTTAAAAAAAAACCACAAACCAAAAAAAAACCTGCCTTGTACGTCTCCTCTAAACTTTGCCCCCACGGAAAAGACATTGATAACAAAGCCTGCAATTTGATAAAGCACTGGCACTTGAATCACCAATAGTGGTAGCCTTTTCCTGTTAACTTAATGATCGAAATGTTTAATTTTAAAAATAAAAATGGGTAAGATAAATCTGACAAACCCAGTGGCAGGAATTTGAGACCGTGGTTGTTGTGATAGCTTATAAAGAGCTGAAGAAAAACAGGTGTATTTTGGTATTTACTAACATCTTTCACTGTATTTGTGTCAATATATTCTAGTTGCGTAGTGAAAACAAAATAGACTGATGACTTTTTTGTTTAAATGCTTGTGTTTAAATACTCCAGCTTTATTCACACTGAACATTGAGTCTACTGAAATTGTTCAAAGTACAATTTGATAAGGTTAGCACCACATTGATAAAACTAGGACTAATCAGCAATAATAATCAGAAACCCTTGCACGGTAGGACCGGAGCAACAGGAATACATTATGTCAAATTGTTATTATGATCCAACATGTTTTTGATGGTGATCAGAATTTCATCCTTTTGCTGGTTGCCAAGTGCTAACATTGGCAGTTTGCTCAAAGCTCAATTTATAATGAAAGTGATTAATCAGAATTTATCTGAAGTCATCTGAACTTTTCATAATTTTGTGTTGTGGATTATGCATTGTATACCTTTTTGTAGTGTGAATGTTTTTACTATTTAATTTCACTTCCATTGCCTTTTGAAATACTTTTTAGAAAATGGTTTGAAGTGCTTCCAGTTAACCCATTTCTGTTTCAGTCATGGTTCAGTTGGTAACATCCTCACCTCTGAGTAAGAATGTCCTGGATTCAAGCTTTACTCCCAAGACTTGGATGCAGCAATTAAGGCTGTAGCTGTGCTGTACTGATACGGTGCTGCCTGTCAGAGGTGTAGTCCTTTGGTTGAGATGTTAAACCTGAGCCCTGTCTACTCTCAAGTGGATGTCAAAGATCCCATGACAGTATTTCAAAGACTTGGCCTTTCCTGGCTTGGCCCGCCACCTGAGGAGAAAGTGCCAACATTGGATAGACTGGGGTTGTTTTACTTTGAGCAGAGGAGACTGAGGGGGGACATGAATGAGATGTATAAAATTATGAGGGGCAAAGCTGGGCTGCACGGTGGCATCGTTAGCCACTGCTGCCCCTCAGCGCCAGGGACCCGGGTTCAATTCTGACCATGGGTGACTCTCTGTGTGGAGTTTGTATGTTCTCCCCACGTGTGTGCATGGGTTTCCACCGGGTGCTCCGGTTTCCTCCCACAGTCCAACGATGTGCGGGTTAGGTGGATTGGCGATGATAATTTGCCCAATAATGTCCAGGGATGTGCAGGTTTGGTTATGGGGTGTCCAGGGGTGTGCAGGTTTGGTTATGGGGTGTCCAGGGGTGTGCAGGTTTGGTTATGGGGTGTCCAGGGATGTGCAGGTTTGGTTATTGGGTGACCAGGGATGTCCAGGTTTGGTTATTGGGTGACCAGGAATGTGCAGGTTTTGTTATTGGGTGTCCAGGGATGTCCAGGTTTGGTTATTGGGTGTACAGGTTTGGTTATTGGGTGTCCAGGGATGTGCAGGTTTGGTTATTGGGTGTCCAGGGATGTGCAGGTTTAGTTATTGGGGTCATTGGGATAGGGTGAAGTGGACATGGGTAAAGTGCCCCTTTGATGCATTGGTGTAGTTTTGATTGGCTGAATGGCCTCCTTCTGTACTGTAGGGATTTTATGATTCTATGAGATAGAGTAGACAGGAAGAAACATTTCCCCATGGTGCGGGGATCAATGACCAAGAGGCATAGATTTAAAGTAAGTGGCGGGAGGTTTCTGGGGATGTGAGGAAAACATTTTTCAGCCAGAGGGTGGTGGGAGTTTGGAATTCATTGCCCGAAAGGATGGTGGAGGCAGAGACCCTCATAACACCTTAAGAAGTATTTAGATGTGCACTTGTAATGCCAAGGCAGACAAGGCTATGGGCCAAGTGCTGGGAAATGGATTAGAGTACTTTGGTGGTTGTTTTTTCACTGATGTAGACACGATGGGCTGAAGGGCATTTCTGTGTTTTCGGACTCCATGACTGAGACGGGGGTCCCCTGCGCCTGCTGCCCCCCCCCCAAAGAGTTTGGAAGCAGCCATAAGAGCTGCCGAGTGCTGAAATGAGCTGTTCACAAAGCCGTGGGACTTTGTCCCAGTTGTAATGATTTTTTTCTTCTTTGTTCTTTCATGGGATGTGGACATCACTGGTACGGCAAGCATTTGTTCCGCTTCCATAATTGCCCTTAAGCTTGGCCATTTCAAAGGACAGCCACAATGCTGTGTGTCTGGGGTCGCATGTAGGACAGACCATGCCAGGATCGCAGATTTCCTTCCCTAAAGGATATTGATGGTTTCATGATCATCATTACTAAGATTAGCTTAAAATTCCATATTTATTAATTTAATTAAAAATTCTACCAACTGGGGTTGAATCCATGTCTGCAGAGGGTTACCCTGGCCTCTGAATTGTTAGTCCGGTAATATTAGCACTATGCAACTGCCTCCCTCAAGTAATGACAGCAATTAAAACAGCCCTGTAGCTCTCATTCCTCATGCCCTTTCATCTGGACATACACTCCATTCCCATCATGATGTAGCTGGTTCAACAGATGTATGGATTTCTGGGTTTTCAGCCAAGCCTCATTATGAATTCTCAGTTGAGAGCCTAGACCTCCATTAGTCTGTTCGTAGAATCATAGAATCCCTACAGTGCAGGGATCTAAATGTGATCTATCCTGTCAATTTCACAATGTTTATTTACACCAGTTAAGAGGCTTCAAGTGCCTGAAATTCTGGTTGTAGATGTTTGAAGAAAGTGAAAATGTTTTGAACATTTGACATTTTCCCAAAGCTCCTTCTCACACCCTATTGTTACTAGAGGTTAATTTTTGTTCTGGGTGAATGGGCATGGAACTGTCATAGCTTGGCTTGGAGGGTAAAGGGGTGGGAGAGTATAGCTTGATATTGAGGGTTTGTGGTACCATGGGAGGGTGTTGCAGACTATGGTTCACGGCACCTCCGAGGTGCTGTGAGCCACATATCCTCCAAAAGCTGGACCCAGGCCCACCTTGATGAAAATTGGGGGAGACCAGGACATGCCTATCCCAGCTATGGAGTCTACCAGGTTAGAAGTTCACAGTGTGTGCTCATAATCCAATCATCACTGTTGAAAAGTGGGGACTCCAGGAATGGGGTAAGAAATCCCAGAATCTGGTCCCGGCCACCATTTTGCCACCTCCACGGAGTCACCCCAACTCCATATAAACCCAGCCATTATCTTGTCATTGACTCATTGCTTTCATGGGCATTTGCTGTACTCAAAATATCTGCTATGTTTCCTATGTCATAAAAGTGACTATATACTTCAAAAGAACTTCATTGTTTATGGCGGGCTTTGGAACCTCTTGTGAAAAGTGCTGTGAAAGTCTCTGCTTTTTCTTTCTATTTGTTGACAGCTTTTTCAGAGCAGGAATATAATGAACAATGAATACAGTTCAAATTCAATTTTGCTCCCAGCAGTTCGAAATACAGATATCACAACCTAAATAATTTTCTCATGGCACTGTTTTCCTCTTTTCTCATTCATTTTCTCTCCCAATTTTCTCCTTTTAGCTATCCGAGGTACAAACTCTTCTCTGGGGTTAAGAGCCCATAGATATCTTGCTAAATAGTGTAAGCCTACTTGTGCCAATGAAGATTATTAAGATTACTAAATAGGCATACTTTTGAGCCTGGACACTAGTGATTGTGATCACCTTGAGCTCAGAGTGGCGGCACGCTCAATTCCTGCACAAATAGCTGAATTGTGGTCAGAAATGGATGTGTTGTAACTGACTTTTCTCAAATGGGGGTCAGGGACGATGGGGAGAAATTGAGGTAGGTTTACAGCACAAATTAATCTGTTTTGTTTATGTGGCTCAGTGGGATGCTCCACCCCAAACCCCATCCATTTACCATGACAGGAGACTGGTGTATTTTACAACATTTAGTTTATGCGACTGATGATTTAACTCAAAATATCCTAATTGTAAATGTATCTGGAACAAATGCAGGCTTTTTTACCCTTATATTTATTTTATTTTTCCTCTTCCTTGCTGAAGGGAACACTGGTCTGGTTACGAGAAAATGAACAACACCTTCCAAGTACCGTTTCAAGCTGTGGAGGTGGAGTGATCAATTTCATTACAAACTATGGTCAGGTGAGTGAAACTGGGCAAAGCTTTGATCTGGCTCACTGAATCTTCAAAACATTAATAATGTAAATTTACCTCTCCTTGACCTATCTGCCACTCGCTTTCACTGGGCCTGAATGTCATGGCTGTGACCAGGGTCCAGATTACATCATCAGACTGCAAACCTATCAATATTAGTGAGGTCCTGAACACACATTTAAATTGCTGTTGGGCGAGAACACATTGGGAATGCAAATGGAAATATCTGCCATGACTCCAATGTGTTGTGGTCCGTCACCATTTTAATGTCCACTGTATTCCCACTAGGCAAGGAGTGTTAAATTTGGGCCGAGGTTGCTGAAGCTCTCCCTTCTTTTAGTTTTGTGGTCAATGATCAGCAATGTATATGCAATGATTTTAGCAGAATATCTTAACTGGATTTTTTTCGGCGGGAATTTAGCTGTTGGAGTGGGCGGAGCTACAGACTCGAGCGGTGAGTATTTAAACTAGCTGCTTTGCAGATTCGAGTCTTCGGCGGGAATTCAGCTGTTGGAGTGGGTGGCGATAGAGTCGAGCGCTGAGTATTTAAACTAGCTGCTTTGCTGCTTAAGCAGCGGCCACAGGGTCTTTGGAGATAAATTTGAAGAGTGACATCACAGCAAAGCAGTGACCTGATTGGCAGGTAAGGAAAGTGCTCCAATTAGCAGTAGCTGGGAGAAATTTTACTCTTCGTGTGTTGGTAAGTATTGTGATTGGTAAGTAAAATCTTTATTCCTTTCGCTTATTCATTATTTGATATATTTGTAATCAGTTAAGGTAAAGTGTAAAAATGGCAGGAGATCCCAGACCCGTGTTATGCTCCATGTGGAGTTCAGGGACGCGGCCGATGCCCCTGACTCCTTCATGTGCGGGAAGTGTGTCCAGCTGCAGCTCCTGTTAGACCGCATGATGGCTCTGGAGCTGCGGATGGACTCAATTTGGAGCATCTGCGATGCTGAGGAGGTTGTGGATAGCACATTCAGTGAGTTGGTCACACCGCTGATTAGGATTGGTGAAGGAGACAGGGAATGGGTGCCCAAAGGACAGAGAAAGAGCAGGAAGGCAGCGCAGGTGTCCCTTGAGGTCATCTCCCTCCAAAACGGGTATACAGTTTTGGATACTGTTGGGGGAGATGACTCATCAGCAGAAAGCAGTAGTAGCCAGGCTCATGGCACCATGGCTGCACAGAAGGGCGGGAAAAAGACTGGCAGGGCTATAGTTATAGGGGATTCGATTGTAATGGGAGTAGACAGGCGTTTCTGTGGTCGCAAATGAGATTCCCGAATGGTATGTTGCCTCCTGGGTGCACAGGTCAGGGATGTCTCCGATCGGCTGCAGGACATACTGAAGGGGGAGGGTGAACAGCCAGTTGTCGTGGTGCATATAGGCACCAACGATATAGGTAAAAAATGGGATGAGGTCCTACAATCAGAATTTAGGGAGTTAGGAGATAAGTTTAAAAAGTAGGACCTCAAAGGTAGTAATCTCAGGATTGCTACCAGTACCACGGGACAGCCAGAGTAGAAATTCAAGAATAGTCAGAATGAATACGCGGCTTGAGAGATGGTGCAGGAAGGGAGGAGCTCAGATTTTGGGAACATTGGAACCGGTACTGGGGGCGGTGGAACCATTACAAATTGGATGGTCTACACCTGGGCAGGACTGGAACCAATGTCCTAGTGGGTGCTTTTGCTAACACTGTTGGGGAGTTTTTAAACTAATGTGGCAGGGGGATGGGAACCAGATTAGGAAGTTAGAGGTCAGTAAAGAAGCAGCAACTAAAGCCAGTAAGGTACGAGATAATAAACTCAATGTGACGAATGGAAAGAGTAGACCGGGAAGAGATGATTAACGCAAAGGGACAGGTGGTCTGAGGTGCATTTGTTTTAATGCGAGAAGTGTAGCAGGTAAGGCAGATGAATTTAGGGCTTAGGATCCGTACCTGGGAATATGATGTTGGTATTACTGAGACTTGGTTGAGGGAAGGGCAAGATTGGCAACTAAATATCCCAGGGTATAGATGCTTCAGGAGGGATAGAGAGGGAGGTAAAAGGGGTGGAGGAGTTGCATAACTGGTCAGAGATGATATCACATCTGTGAGTAAGGAGGGCACGATGGAGGATTCGAACACTGAAGCAATATGGGTAGAGCTAAGAAATAGGAAGGGTGCAGTCACATTTGTGGGACTTTACTACAGGCCTCCCAAAAGCGAGCGTGAAGTACAGGTGCAAATATGTAGACAGATTATAGAAAAATGTAGGAGCAATAGGGTGGTCATGATGGGAGATTTTAACTTCCCCAACATTGAATGGGACTCCTGTAGTGTTGGAGGCGTAGATGGAGCAGAATTTGTAATGAGCATTCAGGAGAGTTTTTTTAGAGCAGTATGTAAATAGTCCAACTCGGGAAGGGGCCATACGGACCTGGTATTGGGGAATGATCCCGGCCAGGTGGTTGAAGTTTCAGTCGGTGATTACTTTGGGAATAGCGAACACAATTTTGTAAGTTTTAGAATACTCGTGGACAAAGACGAGCGTGGTCCAAAAGGAAGAGTGCTAAATTGGGGAAAGGCCAAGTATAACAAAATTCGGCAGGAGCTCGGGAATGTGGATTGGGAGCAGCTGTTTAAGGGTAAATCCACATTTGAAATGTGGGAGTCTTTTAAGGGAAGGTCGATTAGAGCAGGACAGACATGTCCCTGTGAAAATGAGGGATAGAAATGGCAATATTTGGATGACAGGTGGAGTTGAGACTAGCTAAGATGAAAAAGGAAGCATACATAAGATCTAGGCGACTCAAAACTGATAAAGCTTTGGAGGAACATCGGGAAAATAGGACAAATCTCAAATGCACAATAAAGAGGGCTAAAAGGGGTCATGAAATATCTTTGGCTATAAGGGTTAAGGAAAATCCCAAAGCCTTTTATTCGTATATAAGGAGCAAGAGGGTAACTAGAGAAAGGATTGGCCCACTCAAAGACAAAAGAGGGAATTTATGCGTGGAGTCAGAGGACATGGGTGAGATTCTTAATGAGTACTTTGCATTAGTATTCACCAAGGAGAGGGACATGACGGATGCTGAGGTTAGGGATGGATGTTTAAATACTCTAGGTCAAGTCAGCATAAGGAAGGTGGAAGTTTTGGATATTCTAAAAGGCATTAAGGTGGACAAGTCCCCAGGTATGGATGGGTTCTATGCCAGGTTTTTGAGGGAAGTGAGGGATGAAATAGCTGGGGCCTTAACAGATATCTTTGCAGCATCCTTAAGCACGGGTGAGGTCCTGGAGGACTGGAGAATTGCAAATCTTGTCCCTTTGTTTAAGAAGGGTAGCAGGGATAATCCAGGGAATTATAGACCTGTGTGCTTGACGTCAGTGGGAGGCAAACTGTTGGAGAAGATACTGAGGGATAGGATCTATTCACATCTGGAAGAAAATAGACTTATCAGTGATAGGCAGCATGGTTTTGTGCAGGGAAGGTCATGTCTTACAAACCTAATAGAATTCTTTGAGGAAGTGACAAAGTTAATTGATGAGGGAAGGGCTGTAGATGTCATATGCATGGACTTCAGTAAGGCGTTTGATAAAGTTCCCCATGGCAGGTTGATGGAAAAAGTGAAGTCACATGGGGTTCAGGGTGTACTAGCTAGATAGATAAAGAACTGGCTGGGCAACAGCAGGCAGAGAGTAGTGGTGGAAGGGAGTGTCTCAAAATGGAGAACTGTGACCAGTGGTGTTCCACAGGGATCCGTGCTCGGACCATTGTTGTTTGCGATGTACATAAATGATCTGGACGAAGGTATAGGTGGTCTGATTAGCAAGTTTGCAGATGATACTAAGATTGGTGGAGCTGCAGATAGCGAGGGGGACTGTCAGAGAATACAGCAAATAGATAGATTGGAGAGTTGGGCAGAGAAATGGCAGATGGCGTTCAATGCGAGGTGATGCATTTTGGAAGATCCAATTCAAGAGCGGACTACACGGTCAAATGAAGAATCCTGTGGAAAATTGATGTCCAGAGAGATCTGGGAGTTCAGGTCTATTGTACCCTTAAGGTGGCAACGCAGGTCGATAGAGTGGTCAAGAAGGCATACAGCATGCTTGCCGCCTTCGGATGGGGTATTGAGTACAAGAGTCGGCAGGTCATGTTACATTTGTATTGGACCTTGGTTCGGCCCCATTTGGAATACTGCGTGCAGTTCTGGTCGCCACATTACCAGAAGAATGTGGATGCTTTAGAGAGGGTGCAGAGGTGGTTCACCAGGACGTTGCCTGGTATGGAGGGTGCTAGCTATGAAGAAAGGCTGAGTAGATTAGGATTGTTTTCGTTGGAAAGACGGAGGGTGAGGGGGGCCTGATTGAGGTCTACAAAATTGAGAGGTATGGACAGGTTGGATAGCAACAAGCTTTTTCCAAGAGTGGGGGTGTCAATTACAAGGGGGTCACGATTTCAAGGTGAGAGGGGGAAAGTTTAAGGGAGATGTGTGTGGAAAGTTTTTTACGCAGAGGGTGGTGGGTGCCTGGAACGCTTTGCCGGTAGAGGTGGGCACGATATCATAATTTAAGATGCATCTAGACAGATATATGAACGGGCGGGAACAGAGGGAAGTAGATCCTTGGAAAATAGGCGACAGGTTTAGATAAAGGATCTGAATCGGTGCAGGCTGGGAGGGCCGAAGGGCCTTTTCCTGTGCTGTAATTTTCTTTGTTCTTTGTTCTGGACTGAGATCCTAAAACGACAAATAAGATAATGGGTCTGAAGGAACACTTCATGTTTCCCACCACATGTTGTACCTCTGGACGTATTGAATAATAACAACAGCTAATTTATAACTTGATGACGAGGTTTTGAAGCAGTCTCATTTAGGAGGGCCAATATCAAATGACTGGAGACAGTGGATTAGATGTCCAGGGTGAAGAAGAAATGATGCTGATAACATTGAAGTGTAGAGTCACGATGTAGGGAGGAAGAACTGAACAAGGGAAAATTTTAAAAATTTACTTTGGAAGAAAGAATAGACTGGCAGTGTGTTAATCAGGACAGTCCCATTTGTGAATTCTGGGAAGGAGGTAGATGTGGGCAGGACAGAGTTGGGAAACTGAGGTCAGAAGCTGTGGAGGGAAGTTATCCAGAGGAGCGGAGGTCAGTGGCAGACCTGGATACGATAGTTTGATGTTTAATAGTGGGATGATGGTCCAGGGGAGGTAAGAGGAAGTATCAGAGACACTTGAATGAAAGGTCATCTCGACCTGAAACCACAGCTGCCTGACCTGATATTTGTAGCATTTTTTATTTTTGTCTCATTTTTGTAGGGATCTGAGAAATCCGTGCTGAATATGGAGATTTCCCTGCATTTAAATTGGTATTGAAATTGCTAATATGTTGTTAGTTGAAAGGGATTTCCAACCTTGTCTACTGAGCGTTATGGATTAATTTTCTTTGACAGTTTACATACCGGGCCTGAATTCTCCTTTATGCCTGTTCATGGGATCAGCTGAAAAAGACACTTAGCTCTTGTTAAGTGTGACTGCTTGGCTCATAAACACCAACAGCTAATTGTTAATAGCCATAATTTAGCTGTAACTGGCAACCAAATCCTGTGTTTTCAGAATGTCACGATTCTGCATTAGACTGTGCTTTCACTTTGGGTGAAACATTTATCTATCTCTCACGTCTGTAACAAATACGTATCTTTATTTCCTCAGTGTATTCAAAACAAACTTTAGAGATGAATGAATAGTTAGACGCAACAACTTTGCATTTGCTGTGCCTTTGTGTAATGGCTTCAATACAAAATTGTATCTATAAAGGTCTGAGCAACAAAGAATGAATCTCTGGCAGAATTAAGTGCGTATATGTGCATACAAGTGAGTGAGAGATTAGGTAGAGCTTGTAAATTTACACTATTTATGTTAATAAAAAATTAACATTGATGTCCTTGTCCAGCAATCATGAGGAGAATACTAATTGTGTTTTCCCGTTGCAAAAATGTCAGCTGAGGTGAAGTGGATGAAACTGCCCCAATGGCCTCCAGCAGTATCCCTATGATCCATACGAGCTCTCTGACATGTCTCAGTCATCGCCCTGATAATTATGCTTCTCAACTTACTTTGCCTTTCTTAACTTGTAACATTTTACTGCTTCATTCCACCCTTCTTTGAACACCACAAAACAGCTCTTCTAGTCTCCACAGCTTGAATAAATTGAAACAGAGCCTTCTCACAATGAAGCTAGAAAAGGAAAAGCAGCTACATCATGAATTGCAGGCAAATAAACCAGTAACTCCAATTACAATGAAAGCAAGAACAATAATAGAAATGAAAAACAAGCAATGGAATGGTGACAAATGCAAACCCACAAACTGCGTGAGGAAACATAATAAAGAATAAAATCACAACACTTTGAACAAGGAAAAGTACAGCACAGGAACGGCCCTCCAAACCTGCGCTGACCATGCTGCCTGTCTAACCTAAAACCTTCCACACTTCCGGGGTCTGTATCCCTCTATCCCCATCCTGTTCATGTATTTGTCAAGACTCCCCTTAAACGTCACTATCGTCCCTGCTTCCACCACCTCCTCCGGCAGCGAGTTCCAGACACCCACTACCCTCTTTGTTTATATATAAAAAAAACCTTCCTTTGCACATCCTCTCTAAACTTTGCACCTCGTACCTTAAACCTATGTCCCCTAGTAATTGACTCTTCCAACCTGGGAAAAAAAACTTCTGACTATGCGCTCTGTCCATGCCCTCATAATTTTGTAGACTTCTATCAGGTCGCCCCTCAACCTCAGTCGTTCCAGTGAGAACGAACCGATTTTATTCAATCTCTCCTCATAGCTAATGCCCTCCATACCAGGCAACATCCTGGTAAACCTCTTCTGTACCCACTCCAAAGCCTTCATCAGTTACAAGGGGTCATGATTTCAAGGTGAGAGGGGGAAAGTTTAAGGGAGATGTGTGTGGAAAGTTTTTTACGCAGAGGGTGGTGGGTGCCTGGAACGCTTTACCAGCGGAGGTGGTAGAGGCGGGCACGATAGCATCATTTAAGAAGCATCTAGACAGGTATATGAATGGGCGGGAACAGAGGGAAGTAGACCTTGGAAAATAGGAGACCGGTTTAGATAAAGGATCTGGATCGGCGCAGGCTGGGAGGGCCGAAGGGCCTGTTCCTGTGCTGTAATTTTCTTTGTTCTTTGTTCATAGCCTTCTGGTAGTGTGGTGACCAGAATTGAACACTATATTCCAAATGTGGACTATCTAAGGTTCTATACAGCTGCATCATGTCTTTGGCAACCAACATGAGACTTTAAGTAGACAGGTAGCTGCTCTGTTTTCTCCTCCTGCTTCTGTTCAGCTGCCAGAGCCATCAAAAGCTATATTTTGAGTAAATTACCAAAGCAGAAAGTACAAGGAGCGAGTGGTGCATCCAAAGGGAAGAAGGGGGGATATAGGAAACAGCATTGGAAACAAGCTAATGGCAATAAAATAAATTTGAGTGAGGCATAGCAAAAGAATAGCAAAATGAATGGGAAGATCAAGGAAAACTAAGGATGAGACAATGGGAGATGTCCAATTCTGCAAAACAGCTGGCTGGTTTTTTCCATATGTGAAGTCATTGGGGATAATGGTGCCAATTTCCCTCAAGGAGGTGTGGAGACTGGATACATGTTGTTGCCTGTGAAATAAGTGATGCCAGCAATCTCTCCTGGTCGATTTGCAAGATCTGGATTTACTCCCACCCACTGGATGTACCTTATACTGGGGTCATATAGGTTGGAGCTACCTCCAAGCTAGTAAGCTCGTCATTGGCAATATTATGGTTGTCTTCTGTTTGGAAGTCATACATTTCTGCTACTCTCTTAGATCCTACTGACAGAAGTTGGAAATTGGTAAAATAAATGCATGGAATTGTTTAATCAATCTTCAGACTGTTCTCTTGTGCTCAAAATTTACTTTAGCACTGTTCTCTCCAAACGAGCATTATGACGTAAAGCCATTCTCCTGCCCTTTCCTCATATTGTTTCTATTAGAGTATTAATCTGGTGCCTTCTTAATGCCTCGATTTGAACCTGCCCCCACGACACTTCCAGGTGGGGCATTCCAGACCCAAACCATTTACTGTGTGATAAAGCTTTTTCTCACATCACCTATTTGCTTCTTTTGCAAATCACTTTAAATCTGTGCTCTCTCGTTCTTGATCTTTTTATCAGTGGAACAGTTTTTACTCTGTTCAGCCCCCTCATGATTTTGAACATATCTATCAAAACTCCTCTTTGCCGCCATCTCTCCTTGGAGAAAAGTTCCAACCTCTCCAATCCATTCTCATATGTTTCTCATCCCTGGAACCATTGTAAGCCTCTTCTGCGCTCTCCTCAATGCTTTCACATCGTTCCGATAGTGTGCCGCCCAGAACTGTACACCATACTCAGCTGAGGTCTAACTAGTATCTTGTAAAGGTTCCGCATAACCTCCCTGCTCTTCTACTCTACGCCCCTATTAACAAAGCCCAGGATACTTTATTAACTACTCTCTCCACCTGTTCTGCCATCTTCAATAATCTATATACATATACACACCGTCCCTCTGTTCCTGTACCCACCCCTAAAGATTGTGCCCCTTGTTTTATACTGACTGTCCATATTCTGCCTAACAAAATACATCGCTTCTCCAATTTGAACTTTATCTGTCCACTCCACCAAACTCTTTCTGGCCTTTTTTTGAAGTTGTACACTGCCCTCCTCACAAATTATAAAGCTTCCAAGTGTTGTCATCTGCGAACTTTCAAATTGTCCCTGTGTATATATATATATATATATATCAATATATATATATATATATATATATCAATCAGGAAAAGGAAATGTCTAATACCAACCCCTGGAGACCACCACTATAAACCTTCCTCCAGCCTGAAACATATCTATTAGCCACACTCTCTGTTTCATATTATTCAATGTCTTTTGAAAGTCAATGTATACCACATCTACAGCATTATCCTTATTGACCCTTTTTGTTACTTGTGGAATCCCTGCAGTGCAGAAGCAGGCCATTCGGCCTGTTGAATCTGCACCGCCCTTCTAAAGGCCACCCTACCTAGGCCCTATCCCGCCTAACATTTTGGATACTTGAGGTGCAATTTAGCATGATCAATCCTAACCTGCACATCTTTGGACTGTGGGAGGAAACCGGAGGACTCTGAGGAATCCCACGCAGACATGGGGAGCAAGTGCAAATTCCACACAGACAATTGCCCGAGGTCGGAATCGAACCCAGGTCACTGGCGCTGTGAAGCAGCAGGGCTAACCACTGTGCCATCTTTATAAAAAAACTCCCAACTATCAACTTCCATTTTTGCTAACATGCATTTAAAAAATAAATTAGGGATAACATGGGCCAGAATTCTCTGGCTATTGCAAATCAATTTTCCTGCTGGCAGCGCACCCTTGCCAGCAGGTTTCATGACAGCATGGGATGGTTACAATGGGAAATCCCATTGACAAGCGGCAGGAAGATAGAATCCCACTGCGTGTGGCCAAGAAACACGAGGCTGGAGTACCAGAGAATCTCGCCCATAGTCTTCTGGCAGATCAGGAGCTTCCTCTGTTGGTTGAACTGATTTCAGTGTAGTTGATTAGTTTTTCAGCCAAATTAATTTTGTCTTTATTCATCACTGAGTGAAGACCTAGAATGTAATTTATTAAAGTTCTGAATTTTTTCTGAGTGGTGGTATAGTGTTAATGCATTGCTGTCTTGGATAACTATTGATCATGTGTCTGTTGTGTCAAAATATAAACTATTCGAATGGGCAGCTAAATTGCAAATTAATTTGCAATGTAGTGAAGTGTGATGTGGTTTATTTTGGTAGGAGAAATAAGAAGACTTCTTGTAAAGTAAAGGGAAGGCAATGGTGTTGTGATATGTCACTGAACTAGTATTCTAGAGACTCTGGGTAATACTCTGGGTACCTGGGTTCAAATCCCACCGCGGCAGATGATGGAATTAAAAATCTAATGATCAACTGGTTCCCTAATGTCCTTTAGGGAAGGACATTGTATTCAGCCACTACAAATAAAGCAAAATGGAAAGTAACTGGACAGACCACCCAGAATTGACCTCGGCACCAGAAACTATAACGACAAACCCAACCCTCTTGACCCTGCAAAATCTTCCTTATTAACACTTGGGGGCTTGTGCCAAAATTGTCTCTCAGACTAGTCAAGTGACAGCCTGACAGTCATACTCACAGAATCATACCTGACAGATAATGTCCCAGACACCACCATCATCATTCTCACTGACAGACCCAACAGAGTTGGCAGCACAATGGTGTACAGCTGGCACAGAGTTGCCCTGGGAGTCCTGAACATCGACTCTGGACTCATGAAGTCTCATGGTACCAAGCCAAACATGAACATGGAAACCTTTTGCCGATGAACACTCACCATTCCCCTTCTGTTGAAGAACCAACACTCCTCCATGTTGAACACCGTTTGGAGGGAGCAGTGAGGGTGGCAAGGGCACAACGTACTCTGGGTTTGTGGTTTCAGTGTCCATCACCAAGAGTTCCTTGGTAGTACCACCACAGACTGAATTGGCCAGATCCTGAAGGACTTAGCTGCTAGACTGGGACTGCTGGTGAGGAAACCAATAAGAGGGAAAAACATACTTGACCTCATTTTCACCTGTTTGCCATAGAGGTATCAGTCCATGGCAGTAGGAGTGATAACCACCAATCCTTGTCCCGTCTTCACATTGAGGATATCCTCCAACATGTTGCGTTGTATGACCATTATTCTAAATGGGATAGACCTTTAACAGACCCATCAACTTAAGACTGGGCATCCATGAGGCACTGTGGACCATCAGCAGCTGCAGCATTGTACTCAACCACAATCTGTAACCTCCTGGCCCATCATATCCCCCACTCTACCATAACGCCAGAAGATCAATGAAGAGTGCAGGAGGAGATGCCAGGAGCAACAACAGTCCTATTTAAAATGAGGTGTTGACCTGATGAAGCTACAACACAGGCCTACTTGCATGCCAAACAACAGAAAAAGCAGTGATAAACAGAACTAAGCAATTCCACACCATCAGATCTGAGCTCTGCAGTCCTGCCACATCTAGCCATGAATTATGATTGACAATTAAACAATCATTTAAACAATTAAACACAGGGGCAGCAGGGTAGCATGGTGGTTAGCATAAATGCTTCACAGCTCCAGGGTCCCAGGTTCGATTCCTGGCTGGGGCACTATCTGTGTGGAGTCTGCACGTCCTCTCCCTGTGTGCGTGGGTTTCCTCCGGGTGCTCCGGTTTCCTCCCACAGTCCAAAGATGTGCGGGTTAGGTGGATTGGCCATGCTAAATTGCCCGTAGTGTCCAAAATTGATACTGAGTACTGCATAGGATATGGGCCTTGACCACATTCCAGCAATAGGACTGAAGACTTGTGCTCGAGAACTTGCCACATCTCTGCCCGAGCTGTTCCAGTTAAGCAACAACACTGGTATCTACCCAGCAATGTGGAAAATTGCCCAGGAATGTCCTATCCACAAAAAGCAGGACAAATCCAACTCAGCTAATTATGCCCCCATCTACCCTTGAACATCAGTAAAGTGATGGAAAAGGTCAACAACAGTGCTATTGAGCAGCAGTTGCTTAGCAATAACTTGCTCACTAATGTTCAGTTTGGGTTCTGCCAGGGTCACTGGGCGCCTGACCTCATTACATCCTTGGTTCAAACATGGGCAAAAGAGCTGAACTCCAGGGGTGAGGTGACTGTCCTTGACATCAGGGCAGCATTTGGCTGAGTGTGGCATCCAGGAGCCCTAGCAAAACTGGAGTCAATGGGAATCAGGGGGAAAACTCTCCGTTGGTTTGAGTTATAGCTGGCCCAAAGGAAGATAGCTGTAGTGGTTAGTGGTCAATCATCTCAGCTCTAGGATATCACCTGAGTTCCTCAGGACAGTTGTCCTTGGCCCAACCATCTTCACCTGCTTCATCAATGGCCTTCCTTCCATCATAACATCAGACGTTCACTGATGTTTTAACAATGTTCTGTACCATTTGCGACTCAGATACTGAAGCAGTCCAAGTGCAAATGCAACAAGACCTGGACACAATATCCAGGCTTGGGCTGACAAGTGGAGAGTAACATTCATGCCACACAATTGCTAGGGAATGGCCATTTCCAGCAAGAGAGAATCTAACCATTGTCCTTTGCCATTCAATGGCATTACAATTGCTGAATCGCAATCCAGCGTTGACCAAGCTGGTTTCCGCAAGGACCGCAGCACAGGGGAGCAGGCACTGTATTGTACTCTAACTCGGTAGCAGAATACTGCACCCCTGTTTGGTCAAGGTCATTGCACCCCGTACACACCACATCCATCCGAATACCACCACACGCACTTGACATCCATCTGAATGCCACCACACATGTCATTACTGGAACACTACAATCAACACCACTCTGTCCTGGCAAATATCACTCCTCTACACATCTGCCGACTTGTAACAATCGACGAAATGATAGAAGAAGTTTGCAATTCCCCCCACCTGCCACTTCATGTCGATCTATTCTTCCGTCAAGAAGGCCGATCTAAATAAATGCTCCCACACAGGACTTCAACGCAAATTCCACCTGGACAAATGAATGGGAATCATTGGACATGACAAACAAGTAGTCCGACACAACCCAACAGCTGCCTGCTTTTAACCTTTGAAGGAAAGAGTGGCCCACCCTTGACAGGTTCAGGACTGGCCCCGGCTCCAGCTTGGCCAATTTCCACAGATGATGCATTAGTGCCAGCCCCCTCTGCTTCCTCTCTCTCACAAGCACAATGCATCACCTCATTGAAGAATGTGCAATCCACAGATTCAGTGTAGGCCTATCCACACTCAACACAGCAGCAATGGAGGAACCTGCTCGGCTTAGAGATTTTGCATTTGCTAAATAAAATTTAAAAATAACATCCGTGGGTTAACATTGACCAGAAACTGAACTGGACCAGCCATATGTGGAAATAATGGCAGATAAAAGGCTGGCCATCCTGTGGTGAGTAATTCTTCATCTCCTGATTCCACAAAGCCTGTTCACCATCTACAAGGCACAAATCAGGAGTGTGATAGATACTCTCCACTTGTCTGGATGAGTGCAGCTCCAACAACGCTCGAAGCTCTGCACCATCCTGGACAAAAGCAGCCCATTTGATGACACCCCATCCACCACTTCAAACATTCACTCCCTCCACCACAAGTTGCAACAATGCCACCTGAAATACCATAGTATACAAGGCTTTAGACAAATGCTGGAAAATAGGATTAGAATAGATAGGTGCCTGATACCCAGCGCAGGCACAATGTACTGAACGCCCCTTTCTGTGCTGTTGGACTCTGACTCAAATGAGTTCCGTCTACAAATGCACTAGAGCAACGCAACAAGGCTCTCCTTCAACAGCACCTTCCAAACCCATGATCTCTGCCACCTGAGAGATAAGTAAAGCACATGCATGGGAACACTGTCACTCGACGTTCTCCTCCAAGTCTCTCATCATCCTGACTTGGAAATATGTTGCTTTTCCTTCACTGTTCAAAATCCTGGAACTGCAGTATGGGTGTACCAAACCACAGGGACTGCAGCGGTTCAAGAAGGCTGCTTACCATCATCTTCTCTATAAATACTGGCCGAGCCAACCATGTCAACATTCCATGAAATAATTTTTTTTTTAAAACCACATCGTCGCTTTTAAGCATCCTTTTAATCATTCAGACAAAACCTTTTTTATTCTGTTGGTCAGAATGTGAAACTTGCTACTATGTACTGCAAATTCCAAGTAGTTACCATAAAATCTTACCTATAATGACTGTGTTGTTGATGTTTCCAACCTAAAATTACAGTCACTTTTGTCCCAATGTGAAGCAGTTTCCAAAAATGCTAACTGCACAGGCAATTTGAGGTTTCAGACTGGAATTTGAATTCTCAGATTTCAGTGTAACTCCTTTTCCTGTTTATCTTGTATAGTCGAGCAATTATTTTTTATATCCAGCAGTTAAAAAATAAAATGGAAAACATTTTAGTCTGAATTTAAAATCTAATAGCGCAAAATATTGACCTGAAAATAGTTTTTGAAATATTTCTGGAAAAAGTGACTTGCTTTTGAATACACTTGCTCAAGTATAATTGCATACTATAAAAACTGCTGTTGTAATCCTAGGGGATTTAGATTTAGCATATTTCAGAGTTGTTGTTCTTTCAACTCCTAACTATTCAGTGCAACAAATCTGCCACTCTTGCATCTTCTCCAGACCACTGCCATGTTGTTGACACAAAACTGTTCTCTGTGATGGCCTAGCAATCCAATCAGTTGTATCTAACTGATTCAAAAGCATCTCCTTTGAATAAAACAGGATGGACTACTTGGGCACCAGATCTGACAAAGGTAAACCCAACCTCGTCGAGCCTGCAAGGTCCTTCTCAATATCAGGGAACTTGAGCCAAACTTGGAAGAGCTATTCTGGAGAGTAGTCCAGCTATCGGGTGGGATTTTCCAGCAACACTCGCCATTAGGAGAGCATGGTCTTGCCAGAATTCAATGGAATTTTGATGGGGCTGCCGAACCTCCCGTGGCAGATCCCACCATGATGGGCTGGAAAATCCTGGCCATAGTAACTGAATCATAATTCTTAGTCAAGGTCCCAGACTCTTCTGTCATCACCAACATTACTGAGCAGAGCAAGGGTATGCAATGTGTTCTGAATTGGGCAACATCAGTCTTGATCATTGACATTGGTGTGGCATCGCCACAATTGACCAAATTGGTCACATGTTGAAGGACATATTAGCCACACTGGGCTGGTGACGGGCAGTGAGAGGACCAAAATGAGGGTTATTGCCTCATAAAGCTGTGTTTGTGAAGAGAAAAATGTTGGTGAAGACAAGTAACGGTCCTTTACAGTCAGACATCGGGGAATTTATAATGGAAAATAAATAAATAGTTGACCAACTTCTTTGGTTCTGTCTTCACAAAGGAGAACACAAATAATGTACCCGAAATGTTGGGGATTAAGTGGGAGGAGGAGTTGGGGAGGAAAGTAGGTTGAACTCGACCTCAATTTCAGACTAAAGGGACAGTCCTTTACAGATGAGGAGGAATTTCTTCAGCTAGAGGGTGGTGAACCTATGGAGCACTTTGCCGCAGAAGGCTGTGGAGGCCAAATCACTGAGTGTCTTTAAGGCAAAGATAGATCGGTTCTTATCAGGGGTTCTGGGGAGAAGGCAGGAGAATGGGGATGAGAAAAATATCAGCCATGATTGAATGGCGGAGCAGACTCGATGGGCCGAGTGACCGAATTCTGCTTCTATGTCTTATGGTCCTCCTGCTCGAAGATGAGTTTGATTCCATTCAAGGTGATGCGCAGGGTGCACATGACTCGGGCGAGGATGAACGGGTTCTTTCAGCGGGTGACCAATGGGTGAGAGAAATGCGGCTGGGGCTGGTGAATCACGCTTGCGTGTTCTGGGGCTGCAAGAAACTGGAGAGCTTTTGGAAGGCCGTGGTTGAGATATTATCCAGGATAGTGGGGTGGAGGTAGGCTATGGTGACGATCTTTGGGTCTCACAAGAGCCGGAGCTGCTAGAGGGGAAGGGGGCCGATGTCATGGTCTTCGCCTCTCTGATTGCCTGGCAAAGGATTCTGTTGAATTTGAGTTCGGATACGTTGCCAAGAGTGGCGGCCTGGCTGGGGAACCTGTACGACATTCTCCGGCTGGAAAAGATCAAGTTCAAGTTGAGGGGGTCAGAAGAGGGTTTTGAGGTGCAGTGGAGGCCATTCATGATGATACTTGAGGTGTTGTTCGTCGGCGGGTGGAGGGATTAAAAGGGAAAAAACTGTGAACTGTTGACTCTGCGTTGATGGCCGATTGTATTCTGGTGATGTGGTGTATGTTTGGAATTAAATACCTTTTTAAAACAAAAAAGACATGTTGGGAACACAGAATTTAGCGAGAGGGAGGAACTGAAGGAAATGAATGTTAGTGGGGAAATTGATGGGATTGAAGACTAATAAACCCCCAGGGCCTAATAATCTGCACCCCGGAGTACTTAAGGAAGTGGTCATCTTCCAATATTTCCAAAGCTGGGTAGGAGGGTGAGTTGTGAGGAGAATGCAGAGGTGCTTCAATGTGATTTTGGCAAGTTGGGTGAATGGGCAAATGCATGGCAGATCCAGAATAATGTTGATAAATGTGAGGTTAGCCACTTTAGTAGCAAAAACAGGAAGACCGATTAGTATTTGAATGACTATAAATTGAGGGGAAGGGAATATGCAAACAGACTGGGGTGCCTTGTACAATAGTCGCTGCATGCAGGTGCAGCAGGCAGTAAAGAAGGCAAATGGCACATTGGCCTTCACAATGAGAGGATCCGAGTACAGGAGCAATGATATCTTACTGCAATTATACAGGGCCTTGATGAGAGCACACCTGGAATATTGTGTGCACTTTTGGTCTCCTTAACCGAGGGAAGGTAGTTCTTGCTACAGAGGGAGTGCAGCAAGAACTTTCCCAGATTGATTCTTGGGATGACGGGACTGACACATGAGGATAAATTGAGTCAGTTAGGATTATATTCATTACCTCTCCCTGTGTTCCACACCTACTTCCTCATTCCTCTATCTTCACAACAGATATGAAGTATTTGTTCATCACCCTACCAATGTCCTCTGGCTCTACCCACAGATTGCCCTTCCCCTGGTTATCCTCTTCCCAATAATATACTCATAGAATAGATAGGGTGGATACGTGGGCTTGAGTAGGGTGATCATTGCTCGGCACAACATCGAGGGCCGAAGGGCCTGTTCTGTGCTGTACTGTTCTAATTCTAATATCTTGGGATTTTCCCTACTTTTACCAGCCAGAGCTTTCTCACATCCCCTCTTTGTCTCTTTAATTGCTTTCTTAAGCTCCATCCTGTACTTTCTGTACTCCACAGCCTTTGCTGATTTGCTCCCCTTGTACTTGCTCTTTTCCTTCTCATCGTATCCTGAATGTCTCTGGCCATCCATGGTTCTCTGGGCTTCTTACTCCTTCCTATTACCCTGGAGTGAACATGTTGGGCCTGTATCACCCCCTTTCCTTTCTGAATGCTCCCCACTGCTCTTCTGTAGATTTTAGTAACTCTCTTCCCCGTCTAACGTGGCCACATCCCGCTTTATTTGACTAAAATCACTCTTTCCCCCAATTCAAAACCTTTTAGAACATAGAACATAGAACAGTACAGCACAGAACAGGCCCTTCGGCCCTCGATGTTGTGCCGAGCAATGATCACCCTACCTAAACCCACGTAACCCGTATACCCGTAACCCAACAATCCCCCCATTAACCTTACACTACGGGCAATTTAGCATGGCCAATCCACCTAAGTTTTGTTGCAACTTGTCTATTTCTTTGTCCATAACAAACTTAAATTGTACCATGTTGTGGTCACTAGCACCAAAATGCTCTGCCATCAACACATCAACCAACTGTCCGGCTTCATTCCACAGAATTAGGTCCAGCACTGCACTGTCCCTTGTTGGAACCTCTACATATTGAGCTAAAAGTTTCTTCTGTATACATTTTACTCCATCTCAGCCCTTAACACTATGACTGTCCCGCTTAATGTTGGGAAAGTTGAAATCGCCTAATATAATTACCCTGTTATTATTTTTACACACCTCTGCAAATTATGCACATATTTGCTCCTCAATTTCCTGCAGACTATTTGGGGGTCAATAATAAACACCTAGCAATGCGGCTGACCCTTGTTTATTCCTAAGCTCTCCCCACAAAGCTTCATTTGAGTACCCCTCCAAGATGTATCACCATACTGCAGTAACCTGACTCCTGTGGGTGGCATGGTAACAGTGTTTAGCACTGTTGCTTCACAGCGCCAGGGTCCCAGGTTCGATTCCTGCTTGGGTCACTGTCTGTGTGGAGTCTGCACGTTTTCGCCAGAGTCTGCATGTTTTCTCCATGTCTGCGTGGGTTTCCTCCAGGTGCTCCAGATTCTTCCCACAAGTCCCAAAAGACGTGTTGTTAGCTGAATTGGACATTCTGAATTCTCTCTGTTTACATGAACGGGCGCCGGTGTGTGGCGACTAGGGGATTTTCACAGAACCCTCATTGCCGTGTTAATGTAAGCCTACTTGTGACAATAATAAAGGTTATTATAACGCAATGTCTCCTCATCTTTTACTCCCTCTGTCTTGGGTGAAGATCCTGGGCGCAATTCTCTGCCCCCCACGCCGGGTGGGAGAATCGCTGGAGGGCCGGGCCACTCAACACGCATTCCTGGCACCCCCCGCGATTCTTCCACTCCCCGCTCGGATGAATCACTGTTCGCCGTTTTTCACGGCGACCGGCGATTCTCCGGCACAGGTGGGCCGAGCGGCCTGACGTTCCCGACCAGTTCATGACGGCGGGAACCACACCTGGTCGCTGCCGTTGTGAACATGGCGCCGAATGCTCGTTTGTTACTTGTGGGGGGCGGAGAGGGGAGTGAGCACCATGGCCGTGCTCGGGAGGGGACAGGCCCACGATCGGTGCCCACCGATCGTCGGCCCGGCATCTCCAAGAGACGCACTCTTTCCCTCCGCTGCCCAGAAAGATTAAGCCGCCACATCATGCGGGGCAGCAGAGGGGAAGACGGCAACCGCGCATGCGCGGGTTGGAGCCGACAGCAGTCGTGACGTCGGCCGCCATGCGCGGTTGGAATCGACCAACCTGTGCATGCGCTGCTGACGTCACTTAGGTGCCGCCGTCGCGTCATTCTCGGCATACCGCCTTGACGCAAGCGTCAAGGCCCGGCGGCTGAGATTTATGGAGCGCTGCTCCTAGCCCGCTTGGGGGGGGTGAATAGGGTGCGAGGAGCGGCCTTCCCGATGCCGTGCGGGAGCGGAGAATCCCGCCCTCTACACCTGGAAATATTAAGCTGCCAGTTTCCACCCCACCCCCAAACCAATCTCCTTGATAGGCACTATATCACAATTTTATGTGTTAATCCTCGGCCTTAACACATCCGTTTTACCTGTAATACTCATTCAGGTACCTCCAGATAAGGAATTTTGTACGGGTGGCCTTCCCAACATTTCCCGAGGCACTGCGGGCGTTTCTGTTGAAAAGGTGCTGGCGGGGTCGGAAGAGGACAGCTGGTCTGGTATTTATGGGAGAATTGTGTCTTGAGGACTCTGACTTTGTGGATGGAGCGAAGGTGAAGTTGGAGAGGTATCTGGGGCCGATAGTGGATGATGAGGTGTGGAGTGAGGCCCAGTGCAGGATGAGTTCCACATCATCTTGTGTGCGGTTTGGTCGAATCCAGTTAAAAGTGGTGCACAGGGCCTGCTGGCCTACCTGACCAAAGCTCGGGGAGTTTTTTTCTGGAGGTAGAAGATGGGTGCGAGCTGTGTTCTGGTGGGCCAGCGAAATACAGAATCATAGAATTTACAGTGCAGAAAGAGGCCATTCAGCCCATCGGGTCTGCACTGACCCTTGGAAAGAGCACCCCATTAAGCCCACAACTCCCTGTAACCCCACCTACCCCTTTCTTTGAACACAAGGGTAATTTTGCATGGCCCATCCACCTAACCTGCAAATCTTTGGACTGTAGGAGGAAACCGGAGCACCTGGAGGACACCCACACAAGTATGGGGCGAAAGTGCAGACGGAGTTGGATGATCGGCCATGATCATTATGAATGGCAGAGCAGGCTCAAAGGGCCAAATGGCCTACTCCTACTTCTATTTTCTATGATTCCTATTTTCTGTTTCTAATATAACCTCATTATCATCAATCTACAAGATGGAGCGGGTTTATAGTATGTCGGTGCTGTGTTGGTAAGGATGACTACCACACAGTCCTTGTGGAGATGAGGGCCTAGATTTTTGCCGTGTCATAGTGACTCCATACGTCTTCCAAAATGTTGCCGGGACCCCAACTACAAAAATTCTACCCCCATTCCCAACAGATCCCATTAGTGCCAGTAGGGGAATGGGGAAGGACGGGCAGCATGGTAGCACAGGGGTTAGCACAGTTGCTTCACAGCTCCAAGGTCCCAAATTTGTTTCCCGTCTTGGGTCATTGTCTGTCTCTTATAAACCTTTCCAAGACTTTGCCCACAACGGAAGTAAGGCTCACTGGTCTATAGTTACTGGGGTTGTCTCTACCCCCCCTTCTGGAACAATGGGACAACATTTGCTATCCTCCAGTCTTCGGGCACTATTCCTGTAGACAAAGATGACTTAAAGATCAAAGCCAAAGGCTCAGCAGTCTCCTTCCTAGCTTCCCAGAGAATCCAAGGATAAATCCCATCCGGCCCAGGGGACTTATCTATTTTCACTCTTTCCAGAATTGATAACACCTCCTCCTTATGAACCTCAAGCCCTTCTAGTCTAGTAGCCTGTATCTCAGTATTCTCCTCGACAACGTTGTCTTTTTCCTGAATACTGACGAAAATTATTCATTTAGCACCTCTCCTATCTCCTCGGACTCCACGCACAACTTCCCACTACTGTCCTTGACTGGCCCTACTCTTACCCTGGTCATTCTTTTATTCCTGGCATATCTATAGAAAGCTTTAGGGTTATCCTTGATCCTACCTGCCAAAGACTTCTCATGTCCCCTCGTGGCTCTTCTTAGCTCTCTCTTTAGGTCCTTCCTAGCTAACTTGTAAGTCTCGAGTGCCCTAACTGAACCTTCACTTCTCATCTTTACATGAGCCTCCTTCTTCCTCTTGACTTCCTCCCTGCCTAACAGGTACATACTTATCAAGGACACGCAGTAGCTGTTGCTTGAACAAGTTCCACATTTCCATTGTGCCCATCCCCTGTAATTTCCCTCCCCATCCGGTGCATCCTAAGTCTTGCCTCATCGCATCATAATTGCCTTTTCTCCCAGATATAACTCTTGCCCTGCCGTATATACCTATCCCTTTCCATCACTAACGTAATCGAATTGTGGTCACTATCACCAAAGTGCCCAACTCCCTCCAAATCTAACACCTGTCCTGGTTCATTACCCAGTACCAAATCCAGTATGGCCTCTCCTCTCGTTGGCCTATCTACATACTGTGTCAGGAAACCCTCCTGCACACATTGGACAAAAACGGACCCATCTAAAGTACTCTAACTATAGCGTTTCCAGTCAATATTTGTAAAGTTAAAGTCCCCCATAACAACTACCCTGTTACTTTCGCTGCTATCCAGAATCATCTTTCCAATCCTTTCCTCGACATCTCTTGAACTTTTCAGGGGCCTGTAGAAAATCCCTAACAGGGTGACCTCTCCTTTCCTGTTTCTAACCTCAGCCCATACTACCTCAGTAGACGAGTCCTCATCAAACGTCCTTTCTGCCACCGTAATACTGTCCTTGACTAACAATGCCACCCCTCCCCCTCTTAGGTGGGGTTGCTGGGTTATGGGGATCGGCTTGAGTCATGGGGTTAAGTAGAGTGCTCTTTCCAATGGCCGGTGCAGATGCCGTGGGCCAAATGGCCTCCTTCTGAACTGTAAATTTCACACAAACAATTCGATGTGACAAACAAATGGGGAGAAACAAAACCCTGCAGGGGGGCTATTTGATCTCTGTGCTGCGTTAATACAGATCCCTTTTTCACTGGAGCAAAGGTCTTGGATGGGATTCTCCTGTCCACAAGCCGTGTTTTCCAGCGCAGCCCGCCCCTGCCAGCAGCAGGATTTTCCATTCCCGCAGCTGGCCAATGGGTTTTCCCATTGTGGCCAAGCCATGCCGCCCGGAACCCATGGGCGTGGGTGTGTTGCTGGCGAACCGGAGGATCCTGCCGATGGAAAATTATGTTGCTCAGCTTGCAGGATGTAATTTATGATTTTTTTAGATTAGACGTAAATACTTGTAAAAGATCTGTGGAACTGCAAAGTAATTCAAGTCCTTGTTCATTAAATGTTGGGGGGAAAAACAGCCTGCTTATGACTAAGTTTTAAACAAATGTTTCCTTTAGTTTAAATAGCTGTTGTTGACATAACCTAAAGGGCTTTCATTATAGTATTATTACTGCTTGACTGCTTCCACAGTCTGTTATCATATTGGGGCTGTAAATTCATAGTTTGATTGACAGCACAAATGGTTATTCGAGGATTAGCTGGGGGGGGGGGGGGGGGGGGGGGGAGGGATGGTGTCTGTGGATCCTCCCATTCTACTTTTAGGCTGGGGGGAGTTTAGGGATTTTTAAAAAAAAAAAGAGGGGCTAAGGTAAATATTGGTCCTTTAGAGGATGAGAAGGGAGTTTTAATAATGGGAAATGAGGAAATGGCTGAGGAACTGAACAGGTTTCTTGGGTCGGTCTTCACAGTGGAAGACACAAATAACATGCCAGCGACTGATAGAAATGAGGCTATGACAGGTGAGGACCTGGCAGATGGAATAAAATGTTGACAAATGTGAGGTTATCCATTTTGGTAGGAATAACAGCAAATGGGATTATTATGTAAACGATAAAATATTGAAGCGTGCCGCTGTGCAGAGAGACTTGGGTGTGCTAGTGCATGAGTCACAGAAGGTTGGTTTACAGGTGCAACAGGTGATTAAGAAGGTAAATGGAATTTTGTCCTTCATTGCTAGAGGGATGGAGTTTAAGACTAGGGAGGTTATGTTGCAATTGTATAAGGTGTTAGTGCGGCCACACCTGGAGTATTGTGTTCAGTTTTGGTCTCCTTACTTGAGAAAGGACGTACTGGCACTGGAGGGTGTGCAGAGGAGATTCACTAGGTTAATCCCAGAGCTGAAGGGGTTGGATTATGAGGAGAGGTTGAGTAGACTGGAACTGTACTCGTTGGAATTTAGAAGGATATCTTATAGAAACATTTAAAATTATGAAGGGAATAGATAGGATAGATGCGGGCAGGTTGTTTCCACTGGCGGGTGAAAGCAGAACTAGGGGGCATAGCCTCAAAATAAGGGGAAGTAGATTTAGGACTGAGTTTAGGAGGAACTTCTTCACCCAAAGGGTTGTGAATCTATGGAATTCCTTGCCCAGTGAAGCAGTTGAGGCTCCTTCATTACATGTTTTTAAGGTAAAGATAGATAGTTTTTTGAAGAATAAAGGGATTAAGGGTTATGGTGTTCGGGCCGGAAAGTGGAGCTGAGTCCACAAAAGATCAGCCATGATCACATCCTCATTAATGGTAGAGCCCAATACATCAATCCAAAAGGATGAAGTATTTACAATTATTTTCAGCTAAAAGTGCTGAGGCAGATGTCAGTTTTCAGCCATTTGGAGTTACTCCCACCTGATATCAGGAATCAGCTGGACTTGTCAGATGTGGAAATGTTGTGGGCCCCAATAACATTCGGGTAACAATACTAAAGATAGGTGCTCCAGAACACATCGTGACAATAGCCTACACATGATGGGCAGATTGGCCTCATTCTGTGCTGTTACTTTCTGTGATTTTATCATTTCCAGAATAGTACAAAGAAATTATCCTTTCATCCGATTCCTTTGGTGTCAGATGTTTGACATGTAATGACATTTCAGTGATCTTCTATATTGAACAAAGACTAAAGTGTGCCCACGTCTGCGAATGAAGT
Source organism: Scyliorhinus canicula (assembly GCF_902713615.1). Classification (NCBI taxonomy): domain Eukaryota; kingdom Metazoa; phylum Chordata; class Chondrichthyes; order Carcharhiniformes; family Scyliorhinidae; genus Scyliorhinus; species Scyliorhinus canicula. The sequence continues at coordinate 59,229,769 of NC_052150.1, read as the reverse complement.
ATACACATGCAGGAACAGGACAGCACCGTGTCTTATATTGTGTAAATTATTCTACGTGTAATGGCTTGCAGCTGATGAGTAGTTTAACTGCTTATCCTATCAAATTGTCAGAACTAAACTTGAGCGTCTAATTGAGCATTTTGAATCTTAACAGGAGCAACTTTGCAACCTGTTTATTATCTAGAAAAGTGATTCACAAGACATTTCACACAGGTTTAATAATGCACGTTAAAACATGATCGTGATTTGATTATCTGGTATTGACGCCAACAGTCATCTCTCACATCTTGAAAGAGTTTCAAAACACTTTTTTTTTTCTCCTGAATACGCAAGACAGTTTTAGAACAAAGAACAATACAGCACAGGAAGAGGCTCTTCAGCCCTCCAAGCCTGCGCCGACCATGGTACCTGCTTAAACTAAAACCACATGCACTTACGGAGCCCATATCCTTCCATTCCAACCCTATTTATATTTGTCTAGATGCCCCTTAAATGCCACTATTGTACCTGCTCCCACCACCTCGTTCTTAGTTTTCTAAATAAGGATGTAAATAAACGCGATTATCGAGTGAATCAAATGTGCGACAATCGGCAGGCAGGAATGTTCCCTTCCAGCCGGGGAACACTTCAGCAGTCAAGCATTCAGCCTCTGATCTCCAGGTAAGCGGCCTTCAGGACATTCGACAACGCCAAATTGCCGAGCAGAAACCTATAGCCAAGTTCCGCACACATGAATACGGCCTCAACCGGGACCTTGGATTCATCCCCCACTACATTCATCCCCCACTATCTGGCCTGGGCTTGCAAAATCCTACCAACTGTCGTGGCTTGAGACAATTCACACCTCTTTAACCGAGGGTTACCCTTATCTCTGGATCTGTAAAGACTTAATTACCTGCAAATGCTCGCATTCAAAGCATTGTCTTGCATCTTTGACTTTGTCTCTATATATATTTCTGGAACATACCTCTTCATTCACTTGAGGAAAGAGCAGTGCTCCGAAAGCTAGTGATTTGAAACAAACCTGTTGTACTTTAACCTAGTGTTGTAAGACTTCTTACTGTGCTCACCCCAGTCCATCGCCGGCATCTCCACATCATGGCTACCATTTACAGATTTAGTTTCTGGTGAGTCTGTCTGAATCTTCATTCACATTAGTACCTAGAACAACTCCACTAGTTGCAATGGAAATAACAGTGTAGCTGCTCTTTTACAATGGAGCATCTCAGTTAATAGAAAACTAATACTTAACAGATGACTTGAAAAATGCATAAGCATCTCAAGACACTGTAGACAAATGTGTTCAGTGGCTACGGTAAAGTAGTACCGTATGGTAAATGAAATGAACGAAAATCGCTTATTGTTACAAGGAGGCTTCAATTAAGTTACTGTGAAAAGTCGCTAGTCGCCACATTCCGGCGCCTGTTCGGGGAGATCGGTATGGGAATTGAACTGTGCTGCTGGCCTGCCTTGGTCTGCTTTAAAAGCCAGTGATTTAGCCCAGTGTGCTAAACCAACCTCTGGACTGGTTTAGCTCAGTTAGCTGGACCGCTGGTTTCAAGTCCCATGCCAGTTGAGGTCATTCATGAAGGCCTTGCCTTGTCTACCTTGGCCCTTGCCTGAGGTGTGGTGATCCTCAGGTTAAGCCACCACCAGTCAGCTCTCCGCCTCAAAGAGGAAATCAGCCTATGACCATCTGGACTGTGGCAACTTTACTTTTTTACTTTACAGTAAAAGTGTTATTCACTGCAAGTGAATTCAAGACCGAGATAGATAGGTTCTTGATTAATAAGGGGATCAGGGGTTTTGGGGAAAAGGCAGGAGAGAAATATCAGCCATACATAGAAGATAGGCGCAGGAAGAGGCCTCTGGCCCTTCGAGGCTGTTCTGCCATTCATCACGATCATGGCTGATCACCCAACTCAATAGCCTAACCCAGCTTTCTCCCCATAGCCTTTGATCCCATTCTCCCCAAGTGCTATATCCAGCCGCCTCTTGAATATATTCAAAGTTTTAGCATGGTTTAGCCATGATTGAATGGCGGAGCAGACTCGCTGGGCTGAGTGGCCTGATTCTGCTCCGACTTCTTATGGACTAAAGTGTCAAATGTGAGTAACTTTGTGAGATGTAGGCATAACTTATTTTGTATGGCATATTGTCTGTACATTATTTATGCGGAAATATCTTGCTTATTTACGGGCAGAGGGATGGAAACAGTGTCAATGTCACAAGACTGGTTATCCAAAGGCCCAGGCCTGTGAGGGCTAATCCTGTGGGGACATGGGTTTGAATCCCATCACAGCAGCTAGTGGAATTTAAATTCAATTGATCAATCTGGAATTGAAAAGATAATGTCCGTAATAGTAACCACAAAAATGTTATTGCCATCTGGTTCACTATTGTCCTTCAGTAAAGAAAAGTTGCCGTCGTTACCTGGGCTGTCCTGCATTTGACTCCCAATGCACAACAATGTGGCTGACTCTTGCATGCCCTCTGAAATGGTCCAACAAACCACTCTGTAATATAATACTGCAATGTCTAAAGGAGTGAACTAGACAGATCACCCGGCATCAACCTAGGCACCGGAAGTGACAAAGCAAATCCAGCCCTGTTGATGTAAAAACCTTCTTTCCTGTAAGCTTGTGCTAAAAGTTGGAGCTGTCTCACAGACTAGACGAGCATCAAGACTGACTATTCATACTCATGGAATCATACCGTTGAATGTCCCAGACACGACCATCACCAACCCTGGGTATGCCTTATCCCATTGGCAGGACGGACTCGCAAGAGGTGGTGGCATAATGGTATACAGTTGAGAGGAAGTTGTCAACATAACTGTGGACCCCATACAATTTCATGGCATCCAGTGAAATATGGACAAAGCAATGTGTTGCTGGTTACCACCTACTATTTACATGAATAAAAGAGCTGAATTCTGGAGGTGAGATGAGTCACTGCCCTTGACATCAAAGCAATATTTGACCAAGTATGGTGTCATGAAATGCAGACATGCAGATAATATACAGACCGGCACACAGACAGCTAATGAACACAGAGAACAGGACATGACCAATGAGCAGGCAGGACACTCGGGTGGTATCTCACTATAAAGGGCATAGGCACTCACACTCCGCCTCTTTCCACTGATGAACATCTACAGAGTGAGTCAGGGTGTATGTACAGTATCACACCTCCAGCACGTGGCTAAGAGCCCGTCTGGTTCAGTCAGACAGGGTAATCACACTTAGGTTAGCAGAGAGTCGAACTCGTAGAGAACTGTGCTAACTGTGCTACTGGTTCAATAAATCAGATTGAACTAACTTCAAGGTCTGGAGTATCTATTGGTTAAAGCTGCATCCAGTTGCAGCCTGTGTTATCTCAGAGTACGCGCCGGAATGTGGCGACTAGGGGCTTTTCACAGTAACTTCATTGAAGCCTACTCGTGACAATAAGCAATTTTCATTTCATTTCATTTTCATTATACGGTAACAAGGAGCCCTAGCAAAACTGAAGTCCGTGCGAAAAGGGGAAAATTGTCCACTGGTTGGAGACATACCCAGCATTAAGGAAGATGATTGACCTCCAGCAACCACAACTGTCTCATTCGTGGGACATTACTGCATGAACTCCAAAGAGAACTAAGCCCAACCATCTTTAGCTGCTCCTCAATGACTTTCCCGCGATCATACGATCAGGTGGGGATGATTGCTGATGACTACACATGACTGCACAATGTTCAAAACTATTTGCGACAACTCCAGTACTGAAGCAGTCAACATCCAAATGCAACAAGACCTGGACACTATTCAGGCTTGTGCTGACAAGTGGCAAGTAACATTTGGACCACAGTAGTGCCAAGATGAACTGGATTAGCCATATAAATATGGCTACAAAAGCAGTAATGTGGAGTGCAACTCATCCCCTGACTCCACAAATCCTGTCCACAATCTAGAAGGCACAAGTCTTCTGATGGAATACTCCCCACTTGCCTGGATGAGTGCAGCGCCAACAAATTGAAACTCAACATCCAGGACAAAGCATCCCGTTTAATTGGCATCTTATCCTCCACCTTAGACATTCACTCCCTCTACCACTGACCCGCAGTTGCATTTACAAAATGTACTGTAGCAAATCAAAAGGCTCCTTCCATAGCACCATCCAAATCCGTGACCTCTACCACCAAGAACGCAAAGGCAACAGAACACTACCACCTGCAAATTCCCCTGCAAACAAATCTGGATCCTGCCTTAGAATCATATCGCCATTCCCTCACTGCCCCGAGGTCAAAATCCTTGAACTTCCTTCCTAGCAACACTTTCCAACTAGCCACATGGACTGCAGCGGTTCAAGAAGGCAGCTCAACACCACATTCTCGAGGGCAATTCGAGAGCAATGGGCAATAATTGCTGGCCTAGCCAACAATGCCCACATCTCATGAATTAATTTTTAAAAATTGAACAACTCATACAGCTATGAACAAAGGCATTTCGATGAACAGTGGCTACTTTTATCAACAACAACAATTTCCAAGCTACCAAGTATCTGTCAAATGTTATGGTTATTTTAAACTTTTATTTTAAACTTTAGCTTTAATGCAAGCAATGGTGTAAGTGTTTGAGGAAGGAAATCTTCTGTTTAATGTGATTTGTAAATAAATACTGTTCCTTCAGAGTGCTTTATATTGAAAATATCTCTGAATCTCTGACAAAATGGCAAATCAAATTAAAAGACCAATGTTATCAATATTATCAATACTCGTAGTTCTGGAACAGAAGAAGGCAATTTGGCCAGTCATGTCCATGCCAGATCTCTGAGAACTCATCTAGTCTCACTCCTCACCTTTTCTCAGCCTTGCAAATCTTTCCTCTTCAGACAATTATCCAATTCCTTTTTTTGAGGACCTTGACCAAATCAGCTTCCACACACTTGAGCAGTCCATTCCAGATCCCAACCCCTCACTGCTTTAAAAAAAAATGTTTTTCCTCATTTCTCTGTTGCCTTGTTTTTTATTAGTCATCTTCAGTCGGTGTCCCCTGGTTCTGGGTCCTTCTGTCAAAGCAGTTTCTCCCCATGTCTCAATCCAAACCGCTCATGATTTTGAATAACTCTATCAAATCTCCTCTTAATCTTCTCCACTCCAAGCAGAACAGCTCCAGTTTCTGGAACACATCACACAACAGATGTTCCTCATGCCTGTAACCATTCTCGTGACTGCATTGTCTCCGAAGCCTTCACATCCTCACTTGTTAATAATAATGGGGTGGTAGTATCTTTGGGCGGGGGAGGGCAGCGGCAGCCCCTGATCCGCAAAAGGCAAACTCTGAATTTTGATCCCCTCTTCACACCCCCTCCCCAACCTTTGAAGTAAGCCAGTAAAAGGTCAGGTTGTCAGCTCTTGCCTGGCTGCCCTTACTAGGCATTTTGTGCCATGGGCACGATACAGAATATCTATTTGAATATGTCTGCGGGCTGTCGGTTCTGGTGCCTAGCCACCCACCCCATCATGGGGATGAGCTTGAGGGGTAGGTGGGAAAGTAATGGGATCCACCTTATTTTATTCCCACCCCCGCCAGAAACGCATGCAGCAGGACTCATTAAATGCAAAATGCAGCCCAATGTTTCTACGTGAAGCTGGGACCAGGCAGGCGAGCTGTTCATGAGAAAACTGTAACAAGCTATATCATGACAGAATGTGTCAGGTGACAGACTGGTCCAAGTATTGCTTTCATTCTCCTTTCTTACTGTTACCTGACAGGCTTGAATTATCCCCGAGTCAGGCGAAGGGTTGTTTTGTCATTAATCCAGCCTAAAGTACATAATAAAGCATGCGACATCTGTTGAGCATTAGCTTGACAATGAAGTTGGAGCAGATGTTTCCTATTGTCTGTATAGTGACCAACTGTTGCTGTTTCAAACACTGTTGTATTCATTGGCCTTGGCATTTTTTGGGTCTCAAACATTTGACCTGTTAGAACAGGAACAATTCGATGAGTTCAGGCTTTGAGGATGAACAACTATTGACCACCTTTTATTCTGTTTATTACCATCATTTGTAATTCTCTTGAATCCAAATTATTTTGTTCCAAGAAGTATGAATGTGGTGAGAATGTTGGTGAATTATGTCAGCATGGATATTTTAGCTAATTTCAAACAAACTAAACGTGATTAATTATTATTTTACGACAAAAAGTCAGTGATTACTTGTCAGTTATAGTAACTTGTGGTCCTTTTGAATAGACTTTGCACTTGCTTTTTAATTCTTTGTACCAGCCTCCCCAAACATGCGCCGGAATGTGGTGACTTGGGGCTTTTCACAGTAACATCATTTGAAGCCGACTTGTGACAATAAGCGATTTTCATTCTTGTATGTCAAATAATATGGACATGGAATTTACCAACATCAGTAAAATTCTAGTTCTGATGGTATTCACTCGTACCAAATGAGTATGAAACTCTTTCAATAAAAAACTGGAGGGGGCGTTTCACGACGGCGCGGAACGGGCCGATTCTATCCCCCACGGGGGACAGCACAGCGCTGGAGCGGTTCACGCCGTTCCAGCCTCACATCCCGGCGCCAAATGGCAACCCGCGCATGCGCGGAGGACTTCTCCAGCGCGGCAAACTGCCAAGACCCTCTGGACACACTGACTCGGAGTTGCCAGCGCAACATGGCGTGGGGGTTCACGGGCCGGCTGTACAACAAAGTAGGCCCGGGGGGGGGGGGGGGGGGAGAAGGAGGAAAGAGGCTGGCCGGCTGATTGGTGGGCCCTGATCGCGGGCCAGACCCCATCGGAGGCCTCCCCCACCCCCCCCCCCCCACCCCCCAGTGAAGAAGCGCTTTTCCCCGTCCCACAGGCCACCTCCCGATCCTTCGCGTAGAGTTCCCGCCGGCAGCGACCAGGGATGAACGGCGCCGGTGGCACTCTGCTTTTCTGCTCGGCCCATCCGTCCCGGAGAATCGGCAGCCCCGCCGATTCCAGTGGCCCGCGGCCGGTGCCGCATCAAATGCCTCGGTGCCAATGGCGCCGATTCTCTGCACCTCGGAAAATCGCGCGTCAGTGTTGGGGCGTCGTGGTGTGGTTGTGGCGATTCTCCGGCCCGGCGCGGGGTTCGGAGAATCATGCCCGTAGAATCCCTACAGTGCAGAAGCTGGTCATTCGGCCCATAAATCTGCACCAGCCCTCTGTAAGAGCACCCAACCTGGGCCAATCCACCACCCTAACCCCCGTAACCCCACCCAGGGGCAATTTAGCATAGTCAATCCACCTAATCTGCACACTTTGGGACTGTAGGTGGAAACCGGAGCTTCCGGAGGAAACTCGTGCAGAGACTGGAAGAATGTGCAAACTCTACACCGTGACCCAAGCCAGGAATTGAACTTGGGTCCCTGGCGCTGTGATGCAGCAGTGCTAACAACTGTGCAACCGTGCCGCCTCGTGTATTTGGAGACCTATATTAATTTAAATTTGCCCTTTTTCAGCTTGGCTACTTCTGCACGACTGAACTCCTGATTTATTCATTCACTCCTGTTATCATAGAGTCATAGAAGTTTACTGCATGAAAACAAGCCCTTTGGCCCAACTTGTCCATGCTATCTAGTTTTTACCACTAAGCTAGTCCCAAATGCCTGCATTTAGCCCATATCCCTCTCCTCAGCTTTCCGATATGACTAGCCAAATGCTTTTTAAAAGACAAAATTGTACCCGCCTCTACTACTGCCTCTGACAGCTCGTTCCAGACACTTGTTACACTCTGTGTGAAATAATTGCTCCTCTGGATACTTTTGTATCTCTCCCCTCTCACCTTAAACCTATGCCCTATAGTTTTAGACTCCCCTACCTTTGGGAAAAGATGTTGACTATCGACCTTATCTATGCCCCTCATTATTTTAAAGACCTCTCGAAGACCACCTTAAGCCTCCTACGCTCCAGGGAAAAAAGTCCCAGTCTATCCAGCCTCTCCTTATAACTCAAACCATCAAATCCCGGTAACATCCGAGTACGAAAGGGAAAATGCTGGAAAATCTCAGCAAATCTGGCAGCATCTGTAGGGAGAGAAAAGAGCTAACGTTTCGAGTCCGATGACTCTTTTTCAAAGCTCACATCAGAGTAAATCTTTTGTGCACTCTTTCTAGTTTAATAATATCCTTTCTAAAATAGAGTGACCAGAACTGAACACCGTATTCCAAGTGTGGCTTTACTAATGTCTGGTCAACTTCAGCAAGACGTCCCAACTCTTGTATTCAATGTTCTGACCAATGAATCCAAGTCTGCCAAATACTTTCTTCACCACCCTTCCCACTTGTACCTCCACTTTCAGGGAGCTATGAGCCTGTGCCCCTAGATCTCTTTGTGCTATACTCTTCTATAACTATTCTTAGGCATAGAAACAGGCCATGATGTATGTCATGCACACACCATTGAGATCAATGTGGGTAAGATACTGACCTCTTCTGAATCATTTTGGCATGGTTTGCTGCTCCTGCAGCACTATTCTCATCTTTTCAATACTGCTGATGAGCTGTGCACAAAACAGTACAGCCAGGCAATGTGGCTGCCTGAGCCCTGTAAAAGCAAGTGGTGCCAAATGCTTTACTCTAATAATAGAAATGGGCTCCCAAGTTCTTTGCAAAGTCTGCAAGGAAGGTGCTGGACTCCTCCAAGTTGCAACATTGAACGTAGACTTGCCAATGCATCAAACATTTTGGTTTGCACATCCATCAATCCTCTGCAGCAGAACACATATGCAATCTTGCCCTCTGGTAATCTGGCACCTGCGCTACCCTTCCCCAGTCCTGGCTGCAGGTTGATTGTTTCAGGTGTCTTACCATTTGCAGGTCCTGCCCTTAAATGATTGTTTAAAGGACCTTTTTTAAAAAAAAAATGATCTTGGGATATGATCATTACTAGTAAGGCCATATTCATTGTCTTTCACAATTGCCTTTAAGAATATTGTGGTGAGCTGCTGTCTTGTACTGCTGTAGGTTCAGTAAGTACACCCACAGAGCTGTTCGGAAGGGAGTTCCAGAAATTTGCCACAGTGACGGTGAGGGAGAGAAGCTGTAGTCCCAAATCAGGATGGTGTGTGGCTTGAAGGAGAACTTGCTAGTCGCTGGTGTTGTCATGTCTTTCGCTGCCCTCCAATCTGTAGGAACCATTCCAGAGTCTAAAGAATTTTGGAAAATGGCCACCAATGGAGCTACTATTTTTAGGGCCACTTCCTTAAGTACTCTGGGATGAAGATGATCAGATCCTGGAGATTTATCCGCCTTCAAACCTATCAATTCCCCAAACTATTTTTTACTAATACTAACTTCCCACAGCGCCTCACTGAAACTTGTGTTTCTCAGAACATCCGGTACATTCTTCATGTCTTCCTTTGTGAAGCCAGCAGCAAAGTACAAATTTAGTTCTCAGCCATTTCTTTGTTCCCCGTTATGAATTCCCCTGTTTCTGAATGTAAGGGGCCTGCATTAGTTTTTATCAATCTCTTTCTCTTTACATATACAGAAACTTTTACAGTCAGTTTTTATATTCCCGCTAGCTTACTTTAATATTGCATTTTCTCCTTTGTAGTCAATCCCTTGGTCTGCCTTTGCTGAATTTAAATATGTTCCCAGTCCTCTGGTCTATTGCTTTATCTTGCTAATTTGAATACCTCTTATTTGAATCTAATACTATCTCTAATTTCCCTAGAAGCCATGGTTTGGCCACAGTTCCCTCTCTACTCTTAATGCCATTCACCCATTCATTCCTTGAATGACTGCCATTGCCTGTCCGCTGTTGTTCCTTTCAGTAATGTTTCCCAGTCCATCATCATAGAATCCCTACAGTGCAGAAGGAGGCCATTCAGCCCATCGAGTCTTCACCGATCTTTGCTCGGCTAGAGCCCCCTACCTAGGACCAATCACCCACTTCTATCCCCAGTAACCCCACATAACCTTTGGGCAACATAAGAATGGTCAACTCACCTAACCTGCATATCTTTGGATTGTGGAAGGAAACCGGAGCACCCGGAGGAAACCCACACAACACAGGGAGAAAATGCAAACTCCACATAGACAGTCACCCGAGATCGGAATTGAACCCAGGTCCCTGGCGTTGAGGCAGTAGTGATAACCACTGTGCCACCATGCCACCCATAATCAAGCTCATGCCTCATGTCATCATAGTTGCCTTTACTGAGGTTCAGGACCCTGGTCACAGAATCAGCTACCTCACTATTCACCTTGATAAAGAATTCTACCATATTATGGGCACTTATCCCCAGGGTTCTCTCGCAACTAATCTTTTTTCAATGCAGAACACCCAGTCCAAGATGGCCTATTCCCTTGTCGGTTCCTAATGTATAACTGTCCCATACACTGCAGAAATTCCTCCTCTATTGTACAGTGCCTAATTTGACTCGCCAATCTATATGCCGACTAAAGTCCCCCATAATCACAGATGTTCCTTTATCACATGCATCTCTAATTTCCTGTCAATGCTATTCCCAACATGACCACTGCAGTTTGGTGGTCTGGACACCAACCCTACTAATGTTTTTTTTCCCTTTGATGCTTACTTGACCCAGACAGATTCCACATCATCTTTACTAATATCTTCCTTCATTATTGTATTATGATATCACTCTTGGAACAAATTGATCTTTCTTGCCGTAAAAACTTAAAATGTTATGGTTCTGGTCCAGTCTCTTAGCTCCTGTTGAGAACTGACCAGGCGTCTGTAAAACCAGCAACACTCCTAATGTTAAATGGATTTTTGAGCAAAAGAACCAGCATCACCTCTTGTTACGAACCCTTACAAGGACAGAAGTTGTACTGCATCCATTTCTCCTACACTTCAGGATATGAGCTACCTAGGTGACTCGGGGGTGGAGCTTCCTCTCAACTAGAGTGACATGCCCAAAAGATGAACTCTGACCTGGAAGCAGATCTAGGAAGGTGACACTGCAGGGAGTGGAGAGGATTGATTACTGTATCTAGTGTGAGAATAAAAAGAGTTGTGTCCTGTCACTCTGGCCTCTTGTGGGTTCTTTGCCTCCATCTAGAACAAAAGTATTTGTTGAATAACAACCTTTTAATTACAGTAAATGTATACATACAAGAAGTAGAAGACCTATCCATTTGTTTTGTATGTTTGTACCTATTTTGTAAAAATAAACCTTTGATGGTTTAACTCTTCAACGTCATGTTTCTCAGGGCTTCTGTCAGTGCTCTTAGGAGGTCAAAAGGGTTCAGTGGCTGGAAAGGTTTGGGAAACTCTGCTCTAAAATTTCTAGTGACTAGATTCCCCTCGTAGTATCCCTCTCTTTGACAGGGTGCCCATTTTTGGCCTGATTGCAGTCTTGTGCCATGACATGGGACATTCTTGTATGTTGTATAAATACAAATTGTTGTTTTTCCAGTGAGTACCTCTTGCTGAAAGCTGCATACGTATGGATTGCATACAAAGACAGGATATGACTCAGCTGTTACATAATCAGTGGTCAAATTCTCCACTGTCAGTGCTTAAGTTTCTGGAGGACATAGGCTGGTGGAAAGGGCAAACCCAGGCAGCTGAATTTATTGCTGAGAGTGTGAAGTTACATATTTTGGTAGGAGGAATGCAGAGAGGCAATATAAGCTAAAAGGTACAATGCCAAAGGGGGTGCAGAAGCAGAGGGGTCAGGTGGCTGATGTGCAGAAATAATTGTGGCAGGGCAGGTTGAGAAAGCTGTTAATAAAGCATATGGGATTTTTAGCTTCCTAAATAGAGGCATCAAGTATAAAAATAAGGGAATTGTGATAAACCTGTTGAAAAACTGGTTTGGCCTCAACTGCAATATTGTGTCGTGTTCAGGAAGGATGTGAAAACATTAAAGATTGTACAGAAAAGATTAATGAGAACGTTTCTAGGATGAGAAAGATATTCTGTGGCTAGATTGGATAATCTGGGACAGAGGTATTCAAAATCATGAGGGGTTTGTACAGAGGAGATGGGGAGAAGCTGCTCCATGAGCAGAGGAATGGACAACCAGAAGATACCAATTTAAGATCAAGGTTAAAGTAAGCAATAGTAACCTGGGGAAATGTGTTTTTATCCAGCGAGTGGTTAGGATTTCCCGCTAGTGTGGAGACATAGCCCCATTTTCAGAGAATCCCGCCCATGATTCCTGGCTTTAACATCCGCAATCACCTTTTTCAACTCCTTGTGTGTGTCTGGAATACCTCCTGCAACCCTGTGGTTACAAGATATTTTGTCTCCTTTACACCTTGTCCATCAGGAACCTGCATTGTAGTGTCCAAAAGCCATGCAGCCCCCTCGTAGTCCATATTTCTGACTTTTAGTAATTATTTGTAGAACAACTTCCAGCATCCTGCTCTCACCACAGTGCATATCTCCCTTTAACAGGTGCGGTTGAAGTAATGGAGATGAGCTCTGACTCCCTGCTAAGGCTTGCAGCAATCGACAGCACAGTTAATGCTTGGTGCATGCAGAAATCATGCTCATCAGCATGCAGCAAAAGTTGGCATACGGCCTGTATCACGCTGAACAGACATCACCGTTAATCATGCATCATGATCTGTGCCCCAATTGTTTGAGGGCTATCTAATTTAACTCCCATGATATTTTAGAAATGAAAGCAGGCAGTCTTCATAACACTGAATGGAGGGTTTGAAACTCAAATTTGTGTCAAGCCGGGTAATAAAGTAACTCGCTGTCAGGTTGAGCCTGAGCAGGTAATGAGGAAGGTGATAGGAGCAGGACAAAAAACTCTGCTCCTCTTCTACCACAGTTTGAAGGGATCAGTGAAATCTCCAGTAAAACAACACAAACTATATTTAAAATAAACTGGGCATTTCACCATTTTGTGTTTTTTTTTTTAACCAGTTATGATACATACTGGGAGAACTCCACAGAATTTTCAGGCTGGGATTTCACTGAATAGGATGGTTTTGATTTTGAAGTTTTGAGCATTAGTGATTGCAGTAAGCAAAGGTAAAATAAGACGAGACAGAAAACTACTCCAGGGGAGGTGAGGTGGAAGAGTCATCTCCACTTTAGAAGCTGCTCCAAGCTGTTGATCATTAAACCATTCATTACTGGCCTAGACATGTACTTTGACTAATACTGGTCTTTTTTTTAAAACTGGATGTCAGACAGGTATGACATCTAGGTGTGTGAAAGAAGGTTGCTGTTTAGTTCAGTGTTAGATAGTAGATGAGTAACTCATCAAATAAGGTTTTTACCAGCTGTCATGACTGCACTCCATAACACTGGATAAATAGAAGATAGGTTTCTCTTGATGCTGGAGAATAAATAAAGGCATTCCCGCAGGAAGTATGGGGAGTAAACTGTCACTTTTAGTTTCTAATGTGGTTGGATTTTGAATTCTTCTCTTGGCTGTTTAGCTGGAAAGGTATTTGAGAGTTCATTTCTATCGGGTTAGTAATTTGAATCTTTGCTATGAGAAATGTATGCTACTTTCGGATGTTTCTCAGATCTATTGGCTGCGACTTCCGGTGGCGGCAATGAGGAGCTAAGCCGCACATTCGGCAGCTCCCGCTGAAAACGGACTTTGGGGCCCTTTTCAGGGCCCCCAACGGAGCTGTGCCGGCAAATCCCGACGTGGGAAGAGGACAGGAGTCGACCCCAACGGTCCTATGGTCCGGACCAGTGCGAGCGCAAAACAGAAGTGGTTCAGCTCCGGTGGGAGAACATAGTGTCCCGAATGGAGAATCCTGATTAAATAGTTAACACATCTTGTGTTCTTCATATACTAGATCAGTTTGAATTGATTGGATTACCGAATAATATTTGTTCAAATTGCTTCCATTGACTGCGTATAGCAGGAGGCCTAACTGAAGTGGCACTTCTGAGCATTAACTTGACAAGTCAATTCTCCAGACAACTTGGGTAGGGAGTGACTTGACTTGTGAAGAGAATTAGACACTTCAGATACAAGAAAGGGTGGAAGGACGTAGAGGATGTGATTTAACCAAATTAAAAAAAAATGTAAGAGTCCATTCTGCGTGGGATTAACAGGGTTGATCACAGCCCTTTGTTTTTTTTAATGACCTGGAATTTAATACGGAGATATGTGAGCTGAAGCGTTTTGGCTCTATGGATAAGGACAGGCAATATCGTCTGATACAGTTCCAAAAATTGGGAAAAGACAGAGGAACCTGGAAGTGCATGTGCACAGATCTTTTAGCAGGACAGATTAAGAGAATAATCAGCAAAGCATATGGAGCTTGAGAGCCTCATCCCACCATTGCTATTCAACTAGCATCTGGCAGGGACAGCAACACGTTGGCGACCCTCCAGGTAAACTCTGGTGGATATGTCTGCTGTGGGGGAGGGTTGCATCTGCTTGGGCAGCCTGTGCTGGAGACATGGGTCACCATTAGTGAAGGCCCTCACCTGTCCTAAATAATCCTCTTCCCACGCCGGGGCTTCCCTGTCTGGCCCTGGTGAACCCACCACACTTACTGGGGGGTTCTATAACTGATCCTCTGCCTAGGCCGCATTGCTGTACCGGCAGTGGCTATTGTTGTTGTTGTCATTGACGTTGTTGGTAAAGCTCTGATTAGCCAGGCTTGAGATCAGGCTATTTGCCCTGAAGATGACGAATGCCCGTCTCAGACCATTTTAAATGTCCAATTCACAGTAAATTAGATGAGAAGAGTGTAGAAAGGCTGTTGGTGCGGTTATCACGGGCTCTGCAGCCATTGACTGTTAATGTAAGCCTACTTGTGACAAAGATTATTATTAATGCAGCAGTCCGCAGCAAATCGCATGATCTGAGAAAGACATTCAATAAAGCTCCAGTGTGATTCATTTATTTTTAAAAATATATTTGAAGTGCCCAATTCTTTTTTCCAATTAAGGGTCAATTTAGTGTGGCCAATTCACCTAGCCTGCACATCTTTTGGGTTGTGGGGGCGAAACCCGTGCAAACACGGGGAGAATGTGCAAACTCCACACGGACAGTGACCCAGAGCCGGGATCAAACCTGGTACCGTGGTGCCGTGAGGCAGTGGGGTAACCCACTGCGCCACCGTGCTGCCCCTCAGTGTGATTCATTTTAAACTTCTGGAAACCACATGACGGTGTCAAAAGCTACACGCAGGTTTAAATGGATGAGCATTTAGCTGGGCATGTACACTTAAGATTAACAACTTACATAGCCGAAGAGGACTTTGTCAGGAAGATAATGGTTTATGTACTAACATTTTTTACAGAATGGTTAGAATATAATGTGATCTTTTGAAAAAATGAAATGAAAATCGCTTATTGTCACGAGTAGGCTTCAAATGAAGTTACTGTCAAAAGCCCCTAGTCGCCACATTCCGGCGCCTGTTCGGAGAGGCTGTTACGGGAATTGAACCGTGCTGCTGGCCTGCTTGGTCTGCTTTCAAAGCCAGCGATTTAGACCTGTGCTAAACAGACCCTTTCAGAGATTAGTTTCAGTGCAGTTCACCATTTACCTTCTTCCAACCAAATGCACTGACTTAGACCTTCCTTTAGAACATTGAAATATCGAAAAATTAAAGCAGGAAAGTATTGCTCAGTTACTCTGACTAGTAAAGCAAGAATTTTTACTCAAATGTTCAACTGTTCTGCCATTATGAAGTCTTCATCATCTGGGAACCACAACTAATTACATTCACATTCCCTGGAGTAAAGAACTGATCTCATCAATGGAGAATCTACGCTTACAACAGATTAGAAAGAATGGCAGTGAAACTAAATTGACATTGAAGTGGCGCTGGCGTTTCCAATACTAGTATGGCACTCAACAGGCTCTGGTAAGTTACTATTTAAACAAGGAGTGAACTAGAAATAATTGAGTACATTTGCAAAAGTAATTGTCTGGTGAATGTTGTATGAATAAGTCAGTGTGGTTCAACCTCAGACAGTTGCCAGGGAGAGGGATGGAGTTGATGTGAGAGAAGGGAATCTGTCACAGGGGACGATAGACAATGGCTTCTACCTTCCCAATGTTTAACTGGAGAAGATGTCTGATTATCCAGTGCCAGATGTCAGCTGAGCTGTCAGACGGGAGGAGCAGATTCATTATTTTATTTGAAGCTTAACATTAACCCTGGACGGTACGGTGGCGCAGTGGTCAGCACTGCTACCACAGCGCTGAGGACTTGGGTTCAATCCCGGCCCTGGGTCACTGTCTGTGTGGAGTTTGCATATTCTTCCAGTGTCTGTATGGGTTTCCATATCGTTTTATTAAAACAGTAAAAAATATATATAAGGCCAAATGGTACAAACACTAATTTTATGTTGGAGAAACAGGGTACCCTCCCCTCTGTACCAACGTATGGGGAGAGGGTAGGATACTCTGATCATTAAAACAGTGCACAACACAGTTGTACTGAAAAAAACAAACAGAACACGCACTAAACTTTGCGCTGGAAATACCAGATAACCTTGCCTCTGTACCAACAGAAATGAAAGGAGGGGGGGGGGGGCACACAATCGGACACTGCCTGAACTATCTACGGAGGCAGAAAAACAAAAGAACCTTCAATTATGATGTGCTATATTCCGGGAGTCCCCCAGCGGGGGTGAGGGGCGACAGTGTCAGGCACAAGTGAGCCCTGCAGAGTGCCTCATGTGCACCCTCCACTTCTGACACTGGGCGGCTGACAGCCTTCAGACAGTCACCCTCTGGGCGTGAATCCTCCACCACACTGTGTGGCGGGCAACCCACTACCGGGATCATTGACAGGCAGGATCTCCTCGGGCTCCTCCTGGGATCCTGGGCCAGCGGGAAGTGGTAGCACAGATGCCTGCTCAGCCCTCGCCACCTGGTCACCGGAAGGCCCTGAAAACAACTCTGGAAACAGGTCCGAGATGGTGGCAGAGGTGCCTGAAGACAGCGCTGCGAACCTAAGAAGCAGGGGCTTATCGCTGACCCCCTCCCCTGAGAAACTGAACAAGTCCGAGGTGCTAAATTGTACTGGGGGGAACAGGCCCCACAGGGTTCCTTCTGACCCCGAAGTACCCTGCTCGGGGGACAGCAGCAGCTGCTGGCATTTCCTCTTTTCTTTCGGGGACTGGGTGTAGCATCCAGGAAAAGAACCTGGAGTGATCCCGTTTCTGAGAGAGGGAGTCACATACCGGGGAGACCTCTAAATTGCCCCTTAATTGGAAAATAATAATTGGTACTCTAAATTTATTTTTAAAAATTTCCATTAATCCATCAGCACATGGCTGTTTAATTGAAGAAGGAGCTGTGCTCCGAAAGCTCGTGTTTGAAACAAACCTGTTGGACTTTAACCTGGTGTTGTAAGGCTTCTTACTGTGCTCACCCCAGTCCAACGCCGTCATCTCCACATCATGTTTAATTGATGACCTGGAAGAGCTGCCATGTTCACCTGTTAGCACAGCCTCTTCCCAATTTGGATCCGTACAAATATATTCAATAGCTGGACACACATCATTAAAATTTTGAGCACTTGCAAAATAGGTCTATTAGTAAAAATCATGGGACAGAATGTAATGTGTGGTGGTGGACAGTCAATTAAGTTACTGGGAAAATCCCTTAGTTGCCACACTCCGGTGCCTGTTTGGGAGAATTCAAAATGTCTAATTCACCTAACAGCACGTCTTTCGGGACTTGTGGGAAGAAACCGGAGCACCCGGAGGAAACCCATGCAGACATGGGGAGAACGTGCAGACTCCGCACAGGCAGTGACCCAAGCCAGGAATCGAACCCAGGTCACTGGCGCTGTAAAGCCACAGTGCTAACCACTGTGCTACCGTGCCGCCCTTTATTTTGTTTGATGCCCAGACTGTAGTTCAGTAGTGAGTGATATGGCGTTCTGGATACTTGCGTATGTACGTAAACTTCCTAAATCATATTGGAATAGTATAACAAAATAAAACACACTAACCTCCTGCAACACCTCCCGATTGTCGATCAGCTGGGTGGGACTCACCTGGTACCATTCTTACCTGCTTAATTATAGCCAGATACTCGTCTGAATAGTGTTCCTGGTCCTGCACTGATATCTCTGCTATCCCCCAAGGATCTGTGATTTCGCCCCTCCTATTTCCATAATTTTCCACATGTACAATGGTGACACCCACCTCCACTTTACCGATATCGTTCTCAACCTCCTCCACTGTCTCTGAATTAACTTATCTGACATCCGGTACTGGATGAGGAGAAATATTCTCCTGTTGAGAAAGGGAAGATCAAACCTATTGATTTTTGGTCCTCCACAACAAATGTTGTTCTTTAACATTGACTCCATCCCTGAACCAGGTAGTTCGTAACCTTGGTGTCGTATTTGGCCCTGAGGTGAGCTTTGGACCACAATGCACGCCATCTCTAAGACTATCTACTTCCACCTTCATAACATTGTCCAACTCCACTCCTGCCTCAGCTCATCTGCTGCTGAAAACCTTCATCCATGCCTTTTTTCATTCTCGACTTGAACATTCCAATGATCTTTGAACTGGCCTCTACAACATTCCACTCTCCATAAATTTGAGGTCATCCAAACTCTGTTTATCCTTATACAAAGTTTTGATTACCTATTAGCTCATGGAGCTGCATTAGCTCCTGGTTAAACAATGTCTCAATTATAACATTCTCTCCCCTCCCTACCTTTAATCTCTTCCAGCTCCATAACCCTCCCACATCATCTCACATCTCAATTTCTGGCCTCTTGACCATCGCCAATTTTAATTGCTGCACCATTGATTGATGGTTGTGCCTTCAGCTACCAAAACTGTTCCTTACCAAACCTCTCCACATTTCCTCCCTCCTTTAACATGTTCCTTAAAATCTACTTAGGGCAGTACGGTAGCACAAGAGGATAGCACTGGGGCTTCACAGTCCCAGGTTCGATTCCCCGCTGGGTCACTGTCCGTGCGGAGTCTGGACGTTCTCCCCGTGTCTGCGTGGGTTTCCTCCGGGCGCTCCGGTTTCCTCCCACAGTCCAAAGACGTGCAGGTTAGGTGGATTGGCCATGATAAATTGCCCTTAGTGTCCAAAAAAGGGTAGGATTGATTATTGGGTTACGGGGATAGGGTGGAAGTGGGTCGGTGCAGACTCGATGGGCCAAATGGCCTCCTTCTGCACTGTATGTTCTTATGTACTTTTGACCAAACTTTTGATCATCTCTAATTTCTTCTCCTGTAATTGGTGCATTCTCTGAAAGTGTTGGAATACTCTGAAAATTTGTGTGTATTACTGATGTGCAGTCTCTGGAACTTGTACTGTTGATAGTACGCATTCTCAGAACTCAATAACGTTAGTGCTGTACACTCTCTGAAATTGCGAGGTGTTAGCAGTGTGCGTCCATTAAATTTTGTACTGTGCAGCCTTGGAACTCTGAGTCAGAGCTGGGTGTTCACTGAACCAGGGTATGTTATAAAGTTATTAACATCACGGAAGAGAGCCATTCAGCCCATTGACTCCATGCTGGCTCTCTGTAGGAGCAATCCAATCAGTCCATCCCCTCACTAAATCCCCACATTTTTTAACTCTTCGGCCGGGATTCTCTGATCCCAGCCAAGTATTGATGTCGGCGTCAAAACGGGTCCTCGCATGCACGTGGGTTGCTGTCTCTGTGCCGAGCCCCCCCCCCCCCCCCCCCCCGAATTAGCCTGCACGCCGACTGATAGGTCGAGGATCTGGCCATCGTGGAACCACCCCCCCTCCCCGGAGCCGGATCCGCCTGCTCCCCCACCAGAACTCCGAGGTCCCGTCGGGTAGGACAACACGTAACCCATGCCGGCGGGACTTGGCTGGCACTTGGCCCGTCGAGTGCGGACAATTGGCGGTGGGGCGCTTTCAACAGCCCTCGAACTGCGCGGCAGCGATCCCACGAGCTCGATTGGAGAATCGGCGGCCCAGTGGATTGCGTGCGATTTTCTGACAAGGCGCAGGATTGGAGAATACTAGTCCTGGTGTTTTGTGTTGTACAGTCACTGAACATGATAATCAGTACCTGATCTTTGAACTTGATCATGTTAATGCTGTGTATTCTCTGAATTCAATATTATTAACACTACTTTCTCACCACTGCACTTTCTGCAGTTAAAGCTGCAAGTTTTAGTACTGTGCTTTCTCTCTACTCATGAATCTTAGTGCTGTTCAGTATCTGAACTTTCAAGTATCTGCATGTATATTCTGTGAACTCTAATGCACTAAGATCTCTTAACTCAAAAGCAGTCTGTAGTCTGCAACATCAATATGAGTGCATTGTCCATTCTCTAAATTTTTGAGTATCAGTACTGTGCTTTTTCTGAATTTGCAACTGTTAATGCTTTGCGTTCTATAAAATCTGGTGTGTTAGCTTTGCTTTCTCTGAACTCAAATGTTTGGCCTATGCCTTGTCTAAACTCTCACCTGATTACATTTTGTGGAGATCTGGCAGGACTATTTCTAATATTCTCCACCATCGCCTTATGATTCTTCATTATTTTATTAAATATGATAAAATAAAACAGAAATGCAAACATTCTTCTTTTAGAATTTGATGAGAATCAGTTGAAGAAAAGGTTGAACATTTACTGCTTAAACCCTAGGTGGAGAAATTATCCCAGATTTAACAAAATGCTGAAGAATGATTTTGGTGCTTCTGTGTCAGTTGAGCTGATCTAGTGATCTCTCGTGATCCGAATTGAAATGCCATACATTTTTGCCTTTAACTTGTTTATTCCTTTAATCGCACCAAATGTGGACCGAGGTAATAAAAGCCATCTAATTCCTAATACTTTTTAGGAAATCAACCATCCTTATCCAGTCTGACCTAAATGTGACTCCAGACCAATGCAGTCGACACTTAACTGTCCTCTGAAATGGCCTAGCAAGCCACTCGATTGTATTGAAGAAAGGTGGCTTTATCAGTATGTTAGGGGCAATGAGGGATTTGTAATAAATGGTGGCCTTTCCAGCAACACTCAGTCCATGAATGAATTTAAAAGTACATAATGAATGGGGATGAGATACAAATCATCCATAAAATCACTGAATTGGGAGACAAACTTGGGTGCTCAGAGCAATAATCACGAAACATAATAAATAAAAACCATTTGGCCCTTCGAGCCAGCTCCGCCATTCATTATGATTATGATCATGGTTGATCATCCAACTCAGTAACTAGTTCCCGCTTTCCCCCCCATACCCTTTTGATCCTTTAGCCCATGAGCTACATCTAACTCCTCCTTGAAAACGTACAGGACGGGATTCTCCGTCCCGCCGCATCCATTTTCTGGTGCGGCACACCGCCGCTGGCAGCGGGATTCCCGTCCTGGCAGCCGGCCAATGGGGTTTCCCATTGTGGGCACACCCACTCTGTCGGGAAATCCGTGGACGCGGGTGCGTTGGCGGCAAAACGGAGGATCCCGCTGGTGGAGAATCCAGCCCACAATGTTTTGGCCTCGACTACTTTCTGTGACTGTGAATTCCACAGGATCAGCACTCACTGGGTGCCCTTCCCTCCCCGCGCGTGGGTGCTGTCCCCCCTCCCCACGAGTGCCACCCCCCCCCCCTCATTTTTAAGCTCCAGCGAATATAGTCCTAATTTAATCTATCCTCATACGTCGGTCCCGCCACCCCAGGAATCAGTCTGGTAAACCTTTGCTGGCCTTGGTTGGATGTGGAACGATAAGTGGCCAATTAGGAGACTGCCTAAATTGCAAGCTCAGAACTTGCTTTTTACCCCAAGGTCAGGGTCCTGACCGGCCTTGTAACATTCAGCCCTTGAGTCACAACTAAACCAATCTTTCATTAGGCCAAATTCAACCTTCTTTATTAGCAGCCAGAATTTACTGTGGTATACTATGTTGATATTTAAAATACTTCCTCTGTTCCTCTCCCAGCTCCACTTGTTAAAAACTGTGATTATAGTTTGATTTGTTTTAATCTAACAGGAAAATATTCTTTTTGTCTGGGTTTATCTTGGTTCCCCCCATGGCTTTGTTTTTAATTTAATGTAGGATCTAGTCACAACTTATATATGCCACCATATTACTAATATCACCCTGCTAGGAAGGAGGGATGTCAACAAAATAAGTGCACTTGGGAATGTTAACATTGGTGGAAAGCTAGTGGCTCATTGTTGGATGGAGTGCCAATTTGGGAGAACAGGATAATCTTTGAGAATTAGCAGCAGTGAATTAAATGGCTGTTGATGTAATGATTTATACTAGTGATGATTCCGTGAAATCAGGACTGGTATCGTGCTCGTTTCCCGATCAATGTTTGCACTGGCTACAATACTGATCATTAGCTGAAGCTTATTAATCCAGTACAATTATTGAAAACTTGGGAGGGTGAACTTTATTCTGAAGTACTACGTTTTATTTCTCATGCAGTCTTCTGCCCATGTAACATAGAACATAGAACAGTACAGCACAGAACAGGCCCTTCGGCCCTCGATGTTGTGCCGAGCAATGATCACCCTACTCAAACCCACGTATCCACCCTATACCCGTAACCCAACAACCCCCCCTTAACCTTACTTTTTGGGACACTGCGGGCAATTTAGCATGGCCAATCCACCTAACCCGCACATCTTTGGACTGTGGGAGGAAACCGGAGCACCCGGAGGAAATCCACGCACACACTGGGAGGATGTGCAGACTCCACACAGACAGTGACCCAGCCGGGAATCGAACCTGGGACCCTGGAGCTGTGAAGCATTGATGCTAACCAACATGCTACCATGCTCCCCCCATGCTACCGTGCTCCCCCCATGCTACCGTGCTCCCCTAGAGAGAGGGGAGTAACATGAATGTTGTAGCTAGACTACAATTTCTGCTGTGACTGAACATTGTTAGTGAGTTTGAAGAAGAAGGAAAATGACTTGCATTTATATAATATAGAATAATATGTTATAATATAGAAAAAAAATGGATACCAGGCCAAAGAAGTAGGTATTTAATGGAGTCCAATGCAGGAAAATTTGTGATTGTTCATTTTGGAAGACAGAATGAGAAGGCGGATTATTATTTAAAAGGCGAGGGACTGCAGAAAGCTGTAACAAAAAGGGACTGGGGGACCCTTGTTCATGATACCCAGAAAGCTAGCATACAGGATCAGAAGGTAATAGGGAAGGCAAATGGCAAAAACAATGTATTTTATTTCAAGGGGGCTGAAAAGTAAAAAGGCGCTGCTGCAACTCAACAAGGTACTAGTGAGGCCACATTTGGAATACAGTGTACAGTTTGACTTTCCTAATTTGATAAAAGATATATTATCATTGGACGCAGTACAGAGGAGGTTTACTAGGAAGATCCTGGGTATGGAGGGGCTGCCATATGAGGAAAGATTAAGCAGATTGGGTCGATACTCCTAGGAATTCAGAAAAATGAGAAGTAAACGGGGTAAATGTTGGGAGGATGGTTCTACTCTTAGCAGAGTGTCGGGCCAAAGGGAATAGTTGCAGAATAAGCAGGTGCTCATTTAAGATTGATTTGAGGAAGAATTTCTTCTCTCTGTGATGATTCCTTGGAATTCTTTGCCGCAGGAAGCTGTGGAGACCGCGTCCTTGAACATTTTTCAAAGCTGAAATCTGTACAAAAGAGAACAAAGAAAATTACAGCACAGGAACAGGCCCTTCGGCCCTCCTAGCCTGCGCCGATCCAGATCCTTTATCTAAACCTGTTGCCTATTTTCCAAGGTCTACTTCTCTCTGTTCCCCACCCGTTCATGTATCTGTCCAGATGCATCTTAAATGATGCTATCGTACCTACCTCTACCACGTCCGCTGGCAAAGCATTCCAGGCACCCACCACCCTCTGCGTAAAAAACTTTCCACGCACATCTCCCTTAAACTTTTCCCCTCTCACCTTGAAATCGTGACCCCTGTAATTGACACCCCCACTCCAAAAAGCTTGTTGCTATCCACCCTGTCCATACCTCTCATAATTTTGTAGACCTCAATCAGGTCTCCCCTCAACCTCCGTCTTTGCAACGGAAACAATCCTAATCTACTCAACCTTTCTTCATAGCTAGCACCCTCCAACCAGGCAACATCCTGGTGACCTACTCTGCACTCTCTCTAAAGCATCCACATCCTTCTGGTAATGTGGCGACCAGAACTGCACGCAGTATTCCAAATGTGGCCTACCCAAAGTCCGATACAACTGTAACATGACCTGCCGACTCTAGTACTCAATACCCCGTCCGATGAAGGCAAGCATGCTGTATGCCTTCTTGACCACTCTATCGACCTGCGTTGCCACCTTCAGGGTACAATGGACCTGAACTCCCAGATCTCTCTGTACATCAATTTTCTCCAGGACTCTTCCATTGACCATATAGTCTGCTCTTGAGTTAGATCTTCCAAAATGCATCACCTCGCATTTGCCTGGATTGAACACCATCTGCCATTTCTCTGCCCAACTCTCCAATCTATCTATATTTTGCTGTATTCTCTGACAGTCCGCCTCGCTATCTGCAACTCCACCAATCTTAGTATCATCTGCAAACTTGCTCATCAGACCACTTATACCTTCGTCCAGATCATTTATGTATATCACAAACAACAGTGGTCCGAGCAAGGATCCCTGTGGAACACCGCTAGTCACCTTTCTCCATTTTGAGACACTCCCTTCCACCACTACTCTCTGTCTCCTGTTGCCCAGCCAGTTCTTTATCCATCTAGCTAGTACACCCTGAACCCCATACGACTTCACTTTTTCCATCAACCTGCCATGGGAAACTTTATCAAATGTTTTACTGAAGTCTATGTATATGACATCTACAGCCCTTCCCTCATCAATTAACTTTGTCACTTCCTCAAAGAATTCTATTAGGTTTGTAAGACATGACCTTCCCTGCACAAAACCATGCTGCCTATCACTGATGAGTCTATTTTCTTCCAAATGTGAATAGATCCTGTCCCTCAGTATCTTCTCCAACAGTTTGCCTACCACTGATGTCAAGCTCACAGGTCTATAATTCCCTGGATTATCCCTGCTACCCTTCTTAAACAAAGGGACAATATTAGCAATTCTCCAGTCCTCCGGGACCTGACCCGTGCTCAAGGATGCTGTAAAGATGTCTGTTAAGGCCCCAGCTATTTCGTCCCTCGCTTCCCTCAATAACCTGGGATAGATCCCATCCGGTCCTGGGGACTTGTCCACCTTAATGCCTTTTAGAATACCCAAAACCTCCCCCTTCCTTATGCCGACATGACCTAGAGTATTTAAACATCCATCCCTAGCCTCAACATCCATCATGTCCCTCTCCTTGGTGAATACCGATGCAAAGTACTCATTAAGAAGCTCACTCATTTCCTCTGACTCCACGCATAAATTCTCTCTTTTGTCTTTGAGTGGGCCAATCCTTTCTCTAGTTACCCTCTTGCTCCTTATATACGAATAAAAGGCTTTGGGATTTTCCTTAACCCTGTTAGCCAAAGATATTTCATGACCCCTTTTAGCCCTCTTTATTGCGCATTTGAGATTTGTCCTACTTTCCCGATATTCCTCCAAAGCTTCATCAGTTTTGAATCGCCTCGATCTTATGAATGCTTCCTTTTTCATCTTAGCTAGTCTCACAATTTCACCCGTCATCCATGTTTCCCTAATCTTGCCATTTCTATCTCTCATTTTCACAGGAACATGTCTGTCCTGCAGTCTAATCAACCTTTCCTTAAAAGACTCCCACATTTCAAATGTGGATTTACCCTTAAACAGCTGCTCCCAATCCACATTCCCTGTAGGTTTTTAATTAGTAGAAGACTTGAGGGTTATGGAGATTAGACCGGAAAGTGGACTCAGTGAGTGTTACACCAGCCATAGCAGCCATAGAATCGCTACAGTGCAGAAGCAGAAGCTGAAGCCATTTGGCCCATCAAGTCTGCATCGACCCTCTGAAAGAGCACCCTAATGAGACCTAATCCCCCACCCTAACCCCGCAACCCCACCTGGCCAATGCACCTACCCTGCACATCTTGGACTGTGGGAGGAAACTCATGCAGACATGGGAAGAAAGAGCAACTCCACACAGTCACCCAAGATCGGAATTGAACCCCGTTGCCTTGTGCTTTGAGGCAGCAGTGCTAACCACTGTGGCACCCTGCCGATATTATTAAGTGGTCTTGTTAGGACAGGGAAGCAAAAACAGGCCCTGATATTAACACACAGATAGGTTGGAATGCTGGTGGGGACTTATTGAATTGTTCTAACTATTTTTACAAAGTCAGTGGATTTCGTGTTCAACCACTTCATTCCAAGCCCAGAGTCTTACTGACTGATGGTGTTGTGGTCACTTAAGATGAATAATTGAATATAATTATCAAGCATTTTTTGGCATATCTGTCTGCAGCTTTTAATGCAACCACCTTATTAACATTTAATCTGGGTTTGGCAACAATTGTATGGCAGTGAACATGGTGATGAGCTGCATAATGGAATCTCAACTCGTGTACAAAGAGCCAAACCAGAGATGGAATTTACAGGAGCTTGGAATTGGAAGCAGCTGTGTAAAGAAGCAGGATGATTAAAGGCTGCACCTCACTTCAACAATTCCCGGCTTGTTGGTGTTTCTGGGGATGTGAAGAGCTGGAGAAAGATACTCTTCCCCAGCAACACAAGGAAGAAATCTGTTGGTGAAGCAAAGAAGGTGTGGCTGGAATTGACCAAGAGGTTAGCAGCAAGGGAATTGTGCCACACTTGTGAATTCAGTATTGCTATGATCCCAGTTGATGTTATTTTAAATTTTTTTTAATGTTTATAAATTTAGAGTACCCAATTCTCTTTTTTTTCCAATTAAGCGGCAATTTAACATGGCCGATCCACCTAACCTGCACATCTTTGGGTTGTGGGGGTGAAACCCACACAAACATGGGGAGAATGTGCAAACTCCACACGGACATTGACCCAGGACCAGGATTGAACCCAGGTCCTCAGCGCCGTAGTCAGCAGTACTAACCACTGTGCCACCATGCTGCCCATTCCAGCTGATGTTGTAACTGGACAGGAGGATCCTAGAATGGAAGCCTGGCTCAAAAGACCATAGCTTTCATTATTCGTTAATAAAACATGGAGGAATAGAGTCACAGGACCGCTTTACAACGAAACGTGTACCTTATCAAGTAGGCCTAAGTTTATAGTTTAGAGCCCAGCATTGGACTGATATCTCTTGGAACTTTAAAAAATATCTTATTGGGGTAGATGGAGAGCAGTATAGGCATCATAGTAAATGCTTTGTCACCATTGCAGAAGGCATAATATTCTCTTAAAAAGTTGTATTTTCACAGTGAAATTGTCGTAGTATGTTCATGTTGGGCATTTTAAGCTATGGTGGCCCTCTAAATTAAGCCAAACATATCTAACTTATAAGGCACGTTAAGATCCTCAACATTGTTTTTGTGGTAGTTAAAAAGATCTTTGGCTGGATTCACCGTTTTCTGACACTGGAAGGATGAAGAACCCAGCATTGGGTAAAAAAAGGCACCAATTCTGTTTGATGCTCCGGTCCCCCATTGGTGACGGGATTTAGGTTCATGCCAGTGGAAGGATGCAAATGGATCATTTGACAAGCTCCCTCATGGATCATTAAGGCCCATTTGCATCCCAGTAACGGGCTGGGCCCGCGTGATTCTCTGGGCCGGAACCACATGGGAGAGAATTGGTGCAGATTTTAACAAATGTGGCCATGACACAGCGTGGACCTCCTGGTGGGCCAAGGGTGTAGCTCTTTAAAAGGGAGTAACTCTCAAAGTCTATTGGAGGTCCCCCCTCTCTCTCTTCCCCCCCCCTCCCCCTCACATTCACAAGACCTTCCCAGGGCCTCCCATTTAAAGACCCCAATTAGAGAGACCCCAACGGAACCCCCCCATAAGAGATCCCTGCCTGCAAACAATAAAGCAGTCCAGACCGAGGCACTGAAATAAAATCACTGCTTTAATACTCACCTGGGTAATACACCGGCTGGATAAGGCAGAGGAAACGGCACCTGACAATTCATATTCATAGAATTTACAGAGCAGAAGGAGGCCATTCAGCCCATCGAGTCTGCACCAGCTCTTGGAAAGAGCACCCTACCCAAGGTCAACAACTCCACCCTATCCCCATAACCCAGTAACCCCACCCAACACTAAGGGCAATTTTGGACACTAAGGGCCATTTATCATGACCAATCCACCTAACCTGCACATCTTTGGACTGTGGGAGGAAACCGGAGCACCCGGAGGAAACCCACGCACACACGGGGAGGATGTGCAGACTCTGCACAGACAGTGACCCAAGCCGGAATCGAACCTGGGAGCCTGGAGCTGTGAAGCGATTGTGCTATCCACAATGCTACCATGCTGCCCTCCTGGAAAGAGAGAACTTGTCAGCTGGGTTTCAACTTTCCAGCAGAGGGCAGCAGAGCAGAGCTTCTGATTGGCTGTTCCGGGGAGATTCGCATACGTGCAGTATGGTCAGCGTAAGTTGAAGGTGGTTTGTGAAGGGGCTGTTCTCGAGTGACAGCTTTACCCGAAACACTACTTACGTAGTGTCTCCCACCCATCCTCCTCCTCTAACCAAAAAAAAAGTTCTGTCCGTCGGATTGCTAAACTAACAAGTTTTTTTTTTAGTTTTCAGTAGTTGGGAAGTTAGTTCAGTGGGAATGGAGGCTAGGGCAGTTGAATGTTCCTCCTGCAGAATGTGGGAGGAAAGGGTCACCTCGAGTGTCCCTGCTGACTACATCTGCGGGAAGCGCACCCAACTCCAGCTCCTCGAGAACCGCGTTAGGGACCTGGAGCTGGATGAACTTCGGATCATTCGGGAGGCGGAGGGGGTTACTGAGAGGAGTTATAGGGAGGTAGTCACACCTCAGGTAAAAGAAGAAGGTAGATGGGTTACCGTCAGGGGAGGGAGAGGGAACCGGCAGGCAGTGCAGGGATCCCCTGTGGTCGTTCCCCTCAATAACAAGTATACCGTTTTGGATACTGTTGCGGGGGACGACTTACCAGGGGTAAGCAATGGGGCACAGGTCTCTGGCACAGAGTCTGTCCCTGTTGCTCAGAAGGGAAGGGAGAAGAGGAACAGAGCACTTGTCATTGGGGACTCCATCAGACAGGAGGTTCTGTGGGAACGAAAGAGACTCACGGTTGGTGTGTTGCCTCCCAGGTGCCAGGGTTCATGATGTCTCTGATCGTATTTTTGGGATCCTTAAGGGGGAGGGGGAGCAGCCCCAAGTCGTGGTCCACATAGGTACCAATGACATAGGTAGGAAGAGAGATGGGGATTTGAGACAGAAATTCAGGGAGCTAGGGTGGAAGCTGAGAGCTAGAACAAACAGAGTTGTTATCTTTGGGTTGTTACCTGTGTCACGTGCTAGCGAAGTGAGAAATAAGGAGAGAGAAGAGTTGAACACATGGCTACAGGGATGGTGCAGGAGGGAGGGTTTTGGTTTCCTGGATAATTGGGGCTCATTCTGGGGTAGGTGGGACCTCTACAAACAGGATGGTCTTCACCTGAACCAGAGGGGTACCAATATCCTGGGGCGGAGATTTGCTAGTGCTCTTTGGGGGGGGTTTCAACTAATTCAGCAGGGGGATGGGAACCTAAATTGTAGGCCCAGTGTACAGAGTTGAGAGTAGTGAGGTCAGGGACCGGCAAGCAAGACGCTGGTTTGAAGTGTGTCTATTTCAACACCAGGAGCATCCGGAATAAGGTGGATGAGCTTGCAGCATGGGTTGGTACCTGGGATCTCGATGTTGTGGCGATTTTGGAGACATGGGTAGAGCAGGGACAGGAATGGTTGTTGCAGGTTCCAGGATTTAGATGTTTCTGTAAGAACAGAGAAGATGGTAAAAAGGGGGGGGGGTGGCATTGTTAATCAAGGAAAGTATTACGGCAGTAGAAAGGACGTTTGAGGACTCGTCTACTGAGGTAGTATGGGCCGAGGTTAGGAACAGGAGAGGAGAGGTCACCCTGTTGGGAGTTGTCTATAGACCTCCGAATAGTTCCAGAGATGTAGAGGAAAGGATTGCAAAGATGATTCTTGACAGGAGCGAGAGTAACAGGGTAGTTGTTATGGGGGACTTTAACTTTCCAAATATTGACTGGAAATACTATAGTTCGATTACTATAGATGGGTCAGTTTTTGTGCAGTGTGTGCAGGAGGGTTTTCTGACACAGAATGTAGACAGGCCAACAAGGGGCAATGCCACATTGGATTTGATACTGGGTAATGAACCCGACCAGGTGTTAGATTTAGATGTAGATGAGCACTTTGGTGATAGTGATCACAATTCGGTTATGTTTACTTTAGCAATGGGCAGGGATAGGTATATACCGCAAGGCAAGAATTATAGCTGGGGAAAGGCAATTATGATGCTATTCGGCAAGATTTAGGATGTATAGGATGGGGAAGGAAACTGCAGGGGATGGGTACAATCGAAATGTGGAGCTTTTTCAAGGAACAGCTACTGCGTGTCCTTGATAAGTACGTACCTGTCAGGCAGGGAGGAAGTTGTCGAGCAAGGGAACCGTGGTTTACTAAGGAAGTTGAAGCACTTGTCAAGAGGAAGAAGGCGGCTTATGTTAGGATGAGACATGAAGGCTCAGTTAGGGCACTTGAGAGTTACAAGTTAGCCAGGAAGGACCTAAAGGGAGAGTTAAGAAGAGCGAGGAGAGGACACGAAAAGTCGTTGGCGGATAGGATCAAGGAAAACCCTAAGGCTTTCTATAGGTATATCAGGAACAAAAGAATGACTAGAGTAAGATTAGGGCCAATCAAGTATAGTAGTGGAATGTTGTGTGTGGAATCAGAGGAGATAGGGAAGCGTTAAATGGATATTTTTCGTCAGTGTTTACACTTGAAAAAGACAATGTTGTCGAGGAGAACACTCGGGTTCAGTCGACCAGGCTAGATGGAATTGAGGTTCACAAGGAGGAGGTGTTAGCAATTTTGGAAAGTGTAAAAATAGATAAGTCCCCTGGGCCAGATGGGATTTATCCTAGGATTCTCTGGGAAGCCAGGGAGGAGATTGCAGAGCCTTTGTCCTTGATCTTTATGTCATCTTTGTCGACAGGAATAGTGCCGGAAGACTGGAGGATAGCAAATGTTGTCCCCTTGTTCAAGAAGGGGAGTAGAGACAACCCTGGTAATTATAGACCTGTGAGCCTTACTTCGGTTGTGGGTAAAATGTTGGAAAAGGTTATAAGAGATAGGGTTTATAATCATCTTGAAAAGAACAAGTTGATTAGCGATAGTCAACACGGTTTTGTGAAGGGTAGGTCATGCCTCACAAACCTTATTGATTTTTTTGAGAAGGTGACCAAACAGGTGGATGAGGGTAAAGCGGTTGATGTTGTGAATATGGATTTCAGTAAGGCGTTTGATAAGGTTCTCCACGGTAGGCTATTGCAGAAAATAAGGAAGTATGGGATTGAAGGTGATTTAGCGGTTTGGATCAGTAATTGGCTAGCTGAAAGAAGACAGAGGGTGGTGGTTGATGGAAAATGTTCATCCTGGAGTTCAGTTACTAGTGGTGTACCGCAAGGATCTGTTTTGGGGCCACTGCTGTTTGTCATTTTTATAAATGACCTGGAAGAGGGTGTAGAAGGATGGGTTAGTAAATTTGCAGATGACACGAAGGTCGGTGGAGTTGTGGATAGTGCTGAAGGATGTTATAGGATACAGAGGGACATAGATAAGCTGCTGAGAGGTGGCAGATGGAGTTTAATGCGGAAAAGTGTGAGGTGGTTCACTTTGGAAGGAGTAACAGGAATGCAGAGTACTGGGCTAATGGCAAGATTCTTGGTAGTGTAGATGAACAGAGAGATCTCGGCATCCAGGTACATAAATCCCTGAAAGTTGCCACCCAGGTTAATAGGGCTGTTAAGAAGTCATATGGTGTGCTAGCCTTTATCAGTAGGGGGATTGAGTTTCGGAGCCACAAGGTCATGCTGCAGCTGTACATAACTCTGGTCCGGCCGCTCCTGGAGTACTGCGTGCAGTTCTGGTCACCACATTATAGGAAGGATGTGGAAGCTTTGGAAAGGGTTCAGAGGAGATTTACTAGGATGATGCCTGGTATGGAGGGAAGGTCTTACGAGGAAAGGCTCAGGGACTTGAGGTTGTTTTCGTTAGAGAGGAGAAGGCTGAGAGGTGACTTAATAGAGACATATAAGATAGTCAGAGGGTTAGATAGGGTGGACAGTGAGAGTCTTTTTCCTCGGATGGTGATGACCAACCCGAGGGGACATAACTTTAAATTGAGGGGTGGTAGATATAGGACAGATGTCAGAGGCAGTTTCTTTACTCAGAGAGTAGTAGGGGTGTGGAACGCCCTGCCTGCAACAGTAGTAGACTCGCCAACTTTAAGGGCATTTAAGTGGTCACTGGATAGACATATGGATGAAAATAGAATAGTGTAGGTCAGATAGGCTTCAGATGGTTTCACAGGTCGGCGCAAAATCGAGGGCCGAAGGGCCCGTACTGCGCTGTAATGTTCTATGTTCTAACTCCCTCAGATCTCTGATCTGCAAGTCTTTCATTCATTTCTCTGCGAAATTGCTAGGCTGTGATTGACAGCTTCCACAAACATCTAGCTGTCTGCATGGTTTCCTTCATCTCCCATCAACTTGAGTGATTTTGAAGTCCCCAGCTATGAAATTAACCAGTCAAGTGGGCAGCACGGTACCACAGTGGTTAGCACAGCTTCACAGCTCCAGGTTCGATTCCCGGCTTGCATCACTGTGTGTGTGGAGTCTGCACGTATTCCCGTGTCTGCGTGGGCTTCCTCCGGGTGCTTCGGTTCCCACAGTCCAACGATGTGCAGGTTAGGTGGATTGGCAATGCTAAATTGCCCTTGGTGTCCAAAAAGGTTAGTTGGGGTTACTGGGTTATGGGGATAGGTTGGACGTGTGCGCTTAAATGGGTGCTCGTTCCAAGGGCCGATGCAGACTCGATGGGCTGAATGGCCTCCTTCTGCACTGTCAAGAGGAAGAAGGAGGCTTATGTGAAGATGAGACGTGATGGTTCAGTTGGGTCGCTTGAGAGTTACAAGTTAGCTAGGAAGGCTCTAAAGAGAGAGCTAAGAAGAGCCAAGCGAGGACATGAGAAGTCTTTGGCAGGTAGGATCAAGGATAACCCTAAAGCTTTCTATAGGTATGTCAGGAATAAAAGAATGACTAAGGTAAGAGTAGTTCCAGTCATGGACAGTAATGGGAAGTTGTGCGTGGAGTCCGAGGAGATAGGAGAGGGGCTAAATGAGTATTTTTTGTCAGTATTCACACAGGAAAAAGACAATGTTGTTGAGGAGAATACTGAAATACAGGCTACTGGACTAGAAGGGCTTGATGTTCATAAGGAGGAGGTGTTAGCGATTCTGGAAAGTGTGAAAATAGATAAGTCCCCTGGGCCGGATGGGATTTATCCTAGGATTCTCTGGGAAGCTAGGGAGGAGATTGCTGAGCCTTTGGCTTTGATCTTTAAGTCATCTTTGTCTACAGTAATAGTGCCAGAGGACTGGAGGATAGCAAATGTTGTCCCCTTGTACAAGAAGGGGAGTAGCGACAACCCTGGTAACTATAGACCAGTGAGCCTTACTTCTGTTGTGGGAAAAGTCTTGGAAAGGTTTATAAGAGATAGGATGTATAATCATCTGGAAAGGAATAATTTGATTAGAGATAGTCAACATGGTTTTGTGAAGGGTAGGTCGTGCCTCACAAACCTCATTGAGTTCTTCGAGAAGGTGACCAAACAGGTGGATGAGGGTAAAGCAGTTGATGTGGTGTATATGGATTTCAGTAAAGGGTTTGATCAGGTTCCCCACAGTAGGCTATTGCAGAAAATACAGAGTCATGGGATTCGGGGTGATTTAGCAGTTTGGATCAGAAATTGGCTAGCTGATAGAAGACAAAGAGTGGTGGTTGATGGGAAATACTCTGACTGGTGTCCAGTTAGTAGTGGTGTGCCACAAGGATCTGTTTTGGGGCCGTTGCTGTTTGTCATTTTTATAAATGACTTGGAGGAGGGCGTAGAAGGATGGGTGAGTAAATTTGCGGATGACACGAAGGTCGGTGGAGTTGTGGACAGTGCAGAAGGATGTTACAAGTTACAGAGGGACATAGATAAGCTGCAGAGCTGGGCTGACAGGTGGCAAATGGAGTTTAATGCAGAAAAGTGTGAGGTGATTCATTTTGGGAGGAATAACAGAAAGGCAGAGTACTGGGCTAATGGTAAGATTCTTGGTAGTGTGGACGAGCAGAGAGATCTCTGTGTCCATGTCCATAGATCCCTGAAAGTTGCCACCCAGGTTGAGAGGATTGTTAAGAAGGCGTACGGTGTGTTAGCTTTTATTGGTAGAGGAATTGAGTTTCGGAGCCATGAGGTCATGTTGCAGTTGTACAAAACTCTGGTGCGGCCGCATTTGGAGTATTGTGTGCAGTTCTGGTCGCCACATTATTGGAAGGATGTGGAAGCATTGGAAAGGGCACAGAGGAGATTTACAAGAATGTTGCCTGGTATGGAGGGAAGATCATATGAGGAAAGGCTGAAGGACTTGAGGCTGTTTTCATTAGAGAGAAGAAGGTTAAGAGGGGACTTAATTGAGGCATACAAGATGATTAGATAGGGTGGACATCGAGAGCCTTTTTCCTCTGATGGTGATGTCCAGCACGAGGGGACATAGCTTTAAATAGAGGGGAGATAGATATAGGACAGATGTCAGAGGTAGGTTCTTTACTCAGAGAGTAGTAAGGGCGTGGAATGCCCTGCCTGCAACAGTAGTGGACTCGCCAACAGTAAACGCATTCAAATGGTTATTGGATAAGCATATGGACGATAAGGGAATAGTGTAGAGGGACTTTAGAAGGGTTTCACAGGACGGTGCAACATCGTGGGCCGAAGGGCCTGTACTGCGCTGTAATGTTCTATGTAAATTCTATGATAACCTCTATGAAGTGCTTTAAGTGCTCTCGCTTCTTATTTTTCTCTGCAAAAAGAACTTAACTGTCCTTGATGTTGTCCAGGAGCTGTCCATAAGATGTTTACAAACATTGCATTAGTTGGGGGAGGGGGGTTGTCGGGTCACCCTCGCACTGTGTGGTGGGGAGGGGGGGGGGGGGGGGGGGGGGGCAGACACAGCTGCCGGTCCTCACTATTCGATTGCCCACTCAAAATAGCGGCCCCAGCCCTTGTTTGCTCCATTTAGAAATGCACATCTGGTAAATGGAAAAGGCCCAGATATTTCAATATACCTGATAGAAGATTCTGTTGCCATCCTTATGAACCAAACTAGTTTGCTGTTGGGCATTTTAATGTATGATTTTTTTTTTTTAATTGACCAAAGAGTACATGATGCAGCCTGTATAATTCTAGCTTGTTACGATGCAATGTAGATGAAGGATGCTCTTCAGATAAGTTTTTTTTAAATTAAGAAAATAATGCACATTAATTGCAAGGTGAAGTACGTGGATATAGAGGACAGGTGCCACATTTCTATTTCAAATATTCTACAATTGTATTTGTTTAATGTTGTGCTGCCCCGTTTCAAATTTGAGTCAAAAAAGTAACAAAACCACTGGCTGGGAATTCCCGGCCCCACTGTGGGGGGTTTTGCAGAGGCAGGTTGCCATTGGTTGGCGGGTTTCCTGGTGGCATAGCAAGCGAGCAGCGCAAAAGGCCACCGACATCAGCGGTACCCGAGATCCCACCGCCGGTCAGTTGCGTATCACCGTTGCTGCTGGAAAGCCCACCCAGGGGTGCTGGGAAATCTCGGCCACTGTCTGTGCAACCTAATGTTATGGTAAGTGTTCCTCTCCATTGACTTCGCAAAAGTTTTCTTCTGTGAAATATCTAATTGTAGAGTAGGTGCAACTTTTGCATCCACAAGGTTAAATTATCATAGAATTTACAGTGCAGAAGGAGGCCATTCAGCCTATCGCGTCTGCACCGGCTCTTTGAAAGAGCACCCTACGCAAGCCCACACCCCTACCCCATCCCCACAACCCAGTCACCCCACCCAACACTAAGGGCAATTTTGGACACAGGGCAATTTATCATGGCCAATCCACCTAACCTGCACATCTTTGGACTGTGGGAGGAAACCGGAGCACCTGGAGGAAACCCACGCACACGTGGGGAGAACGTGCAGACTCCACACAGACAGTGACCCAAGCCGGGAATCGAACCTGGGACCCTGGAGCTGTGAAGCAATTGTGCTAACCACCATGCTACCGTGCTGCCCCTATGTGGCGGTATGTTAATGTTAAGCATTTTGTGGAATGATAGTCATCTGAATTTAGCCAATACTATCTAATTTACAATATATAAAATCATAACCTAATTACAATGGTGTAATATTAAGCTTTTCACAAGTACACAGGCTACTTCTTTGGTCTTTAATCTCTCAATGCAGTAACCCCACACGTTTTCTTTACCTATGCCTGGCTCTTGGCAATATTTGGGTAAAATCCATACAAGTCTATTTCTTCAATTGTAATTCAGTTGATCTCTATATTAGCAAAAGACTTGTTGTCAAAACAGCACTTTACCAAGTCAGGGTTTTATGCACAGTGGCACGCCCTGCAGAGGGAATCTGCAAGTTGTCACTTGTTGATGATTCCTTTTTAAAAATTTCCTCAAACTGTCAAAATTCCAAGAATCAATAAACTTTTCTGTTGTAAAATCCTAGAATATTTGACAGATATTACATTTTTGATTTTAGTAAAGCAAAGATAACCTTTGTTCTGTGAGTTTAAAAATGACAGTGAAACTGTCTACATGGACTGTTCACAGCCAGGAAAGTAATTCACTGAATCCTCCGAAAACGGCATGAGATGGCTGATCATTTGCTGACAGAAAAGTATAAAACTGAAATAGGACCCATGAAATCAAAAATTTGTCTAACTCAGCCTTGAAATTATTCAATATCCCAGCCTCTTCTACTCTCTGTGGAAGAGAATTCCAAAGACGACAGGCCCAGAAAGAAACAAATTCTCCTCATCTCCGTGTTAATAGGAGGTTGATTATTTTAAAACTGTGTCCCCTAGTTGTCGATTCCCCAAGAGGAGAGAGTCGATCCTATAACCTCCCCACCCCAGAATTTTTGTTTCAGTAAGATCGCCTCTCATTTTTCTACATTCCAATGACTACAGACCCAATGTGTGCAACCTTTCCTCATAAAATCTTCATCCCAGGAATCAGCCAAGTCAGCCATTTCTAAACTACTTCCAATGTACGAGGCATTATCATAGAATATAGAATATACAGTGCATAAGGGGGCCATTCGGCCCTTCGAGTCTGTACCGACCCACTTAAGCCCTCACTTCCACCCTATCCCTGTAATCCAAAAACCCCATCTAACCTTTTTGGACACTAAAGGGCAATTTAGCATGGCCAATCCACTAACCTGTATGTCTTTGGACTGTGGGAGTAAACGGGAGTATCTGAAGGAAACCCACGCAGACATGGGGAGAACGTGCAGACTCTGCACAGTGACCCAGCGGGGAATCGAACCTGGGACCCTGGTGCTGTGAAGCCACAGTGCTAACCACTTGTGCTACCGTGCTGCCCAATCAGCGGGAGACAGCATGGTTTTGTGAAGGACAAGTTATATCTCACTATCTTGTATGAGTATTTTGAGGAAGTGACGAAGATGATTAGGGTCAAAGGGCCTGTTCTGTGCTGTACTGTTCTATGTTCTATGATTGATGTAGGTATGGCAGTGGATATTTTCTACATGGACTTCAGTAAGGTCTTTGACAAGGTCCCTCATGACAGATGGGTACAGAAGGTGAAGTTACATGGGATCAGAGGTGAGCTGGATGCAGAACGGGTTCAGTCATCGAAGACAGAGGGTAGCACTGGAAGGATCCTTTTCTGAATGGAGAGCTGTGACTAGTGGTGTACTGGAGGAATCAGTGCTGGGACCTTTGCTGTTCGTAGTATATATAAATGATGAGAAGGGAATTACAAGGGGTACAAATTCAAGGTGAAGGGGGTAAGGTTCAGTGGAGTTGTGCAGGGGAAGTTTTGTTTACACAGAGGGTGGTGGTGGCCTGGAATGCACTGCCAAGTGAGGTGGTTGAGGCAGATAGTTAGTGACCTTTAAGACTTACCTGGATCGGCACATGAACAGACTGGGTATAGAAGGAGACATGCAATTGGTCTAGATAGGATACGTGATCGGCTCGATCGGATCCCACGTGATCGGCGCAGGCTTGGAGGGCTGAAGGGCCTGTTCCTGTGTTGTATTGTTCTTTGTTTTCTTTGAAAATATAACTGTCTGATTAGGAAGTTTTCGACGACACAAAGATTGGTGGAGTTGCCTATAGTGATGAGGATTGTCAGAGGATACAGCAGGATATAGATCAAAGAACAAAGAACAAAGAAAAGTACAGCACAGGAACAGGCCTTTCGGCCCTCCAAGCCCATGCTGACCATGCTGCCCGACTAAACTACAATCTTGTACACTTCCTGGGTCCGTATCCCTCTATTCCCATCCTATTCATGTATTTATCAAGATGCCCCTTAAATGTCACTATCGTCCCTGCTTCCACCACCACCTCCGGCAGCGAGTTCCAGGCACCCCCTACCCTCTGTGTAAAAACAACTTGCCTCGTACATCTACTCTAAACCTTGCCCCCTA
Source organism: Scyliorhinus canicula (assembly GCF_902713615.1). Taxonomy (NCBI): domain Eukaryota; kingdom Metazoa; phylum Chordata; class Chondrichthyes; order Carcharhiniformes; family Scyliorhinidae; genus Scyliorhinus; species Scyliorhinus canicula. The sequence continues at coordinate 59,191,206 of NC_052150.1, read as the reverse complement.
GTAATTGACCCCTCAACCCTGGGGAAAAGCCTCTGACTCTGCCCCTCATAATTTTGTAGACATCTATCAGGTCGCCCCTCAACCTCCGTCGTTCCAGTGAGAGCAAACCGAGTTTATTCAACCTCTCCTCCATACCAGGCAACATCCTGGTAAATCTCTTCTGCACCCTCTCTAAATCCTCCACGTTCTTCTGGTAGTGTGGCGCCCAGAATTGAACACTATACTCCAAGTGTGGCCCAACTAACGTTCTACACAGCTGCAACATGACTTGCCAATTCTTATACTCAGTGCCCCGGCCAATGAAAGCAAGCATGCCGTATACCTTCTTGACTACCTTCTCCACCTCTATTGCCCCTTTCAGTGACCTGTGGACCTGTACACCTAGATCTCTCTGACTTTCAATACTCTTGAGGGTTCTACCATTCACTGTATATTCCCTACCTGCATTAGACCTTCCAAAATGCAGTACCTCACATTTGTCCGGATTAAACTCCATCTGCCATCTCTCCGCCCAAGTCTCCAAACGATCTAAATCCTGCTGTATCCTCTGACAGTCCTCATCACTATCCGCAATTCCACCAACCCTTGTGTCGTCTGCAAACTTACTAATCAGACCAGTTACATTTTCCTCCAAATCATTTATATATACTACGAATAGCAAAGGTCCCAGCTCTGATCCCTGCGGAACACCACTAGTCACAGCCCTCCAATTAGAAAAGCACCCTTCCATTGCTACGCTCTGTCTTCTATGACCTAGCCAGTTTTGTATCCACCTTGCCAGCTCACCCCTGATCCTGTGTGACATCACCTTTTGTACCAGTCTACCATGAGGGACCTTGTCAAAGGCCTTACTGAAGTTCATATAGACAACATCCACTGCCCTACCTGCATCAATCATCTTTGTGACCTCTTCAAAAAAACTCTATCAAGTTAGTGAGACACGACTTCCCCTTCACAAAACCATGCTGCCTCTCACTAATACGTCCATTTGCTTCCAAATGGGAATAGATCCTGTCTCGATTAATTCTCTCCAGTAAATTCCCTACCACTCACATAAGGCTCACCAGCCTGTAGTTCCCTGGATTATCCTTGCTACCCTTATTAAACAAAGGAACAACATTGGCTATTCTCCAGTCCCCCGGGACATCACCTGAAGACAGTGAGGATCCAAAGATTTCTGTCAAGGCCTCAGCAATTTCCTCTCTAGCCTCCTTCAGTATTCTGGGGTAGATCCCATCAAGCCCTGGGGTCTTATCTACCTTAATATTTTTCAAGACCCCCAACACCTCGTCTTTTTGGATCTCAATGTAACCCAGGCTACCGACACACCCTTCTCCAGACTCAACATCCACCAATTCCTTCTCTTTGGTGAATACTGATGCAAATTATTCATTTAATACCTCGCCCATTTCCTCTGGCTCCACCCTGTCCTTCAGTGGGCCAACCCTTTCCCTGGCTACCCTCTTTCTTTTTATGTATGTGTAAAAAGCCTTGGGATTTTCCATAACCCTATTTGCCAATGAGTTTTCGTGGCCCCTTCTAGCCCGCCTGACTCCTTGCTTAAGTTCCTTCCTACTTTCCTTATATTCCACACAGGCTTCGTCTGTTCCCAACGTTCAAGCCCTGACAAATGCCTCCTTTTTCTTTTTGACGAGGCCCACAATATCTCTCGTTATCCAAGGTTCCTGAAATTTGCCATATTTATCCTTCCTCACAGGAACATGCCGGTCCTGAATTCCTTTCAACCGACACTTGAAAGCCTCCCACATGTCAGATGTTGATTTACCCTCAAACATCCGCCCCCAATCTAGGTTCTTCCGTTCCCGCCTAATATTGTTATAATTAGCCTTCCCCCAATTTAGCACACTCCCCTAGGACCACTCTTATCCTTGTTCACCAGCACTTTAAAACTTAGTGAATTGTGGTCACTGTTCCCGAAATGCTCCCCTACTGAAACCTCTACTACCTGGCCGGGCTCATTCCCCAATACCAGGTCCAGTACAACCCCTTCTCTAGTTGGACTGTCTACATATTGTTTCAAGAAGCCCTCCTGGATGCTCCTTACAAACTCTGCCCCGTCTAAGCCCCGAGCACTAAGTGAGTCCCAGTCAATATTTGGGAAGTTGAAGTCTCCCATCACAACAACCCTGTTTTACTCTTTTCCAAAATATGTCTACCTGTCTGCTCCTCTATCTCCCGCTGGCTGTTGGGAGGCCTGTAGTAAACCCCCAACATTGTGACTGCACCCTTCTTATTCCTGATCTCTACCCACATAGCCTCGCTGCCCTCTGAGGCTTCCTCCCGTAGTACAGCTGTGATATTCTCCCTAACCAGTAGCGCAACTCCGCCACCTCTTTTACATCCCTCTCTATCCCGCCTGAAACATCAAAATCCTGGAACGTTTAGCTGCCAATCCTGTCCTTCCCTCAACCAGGTCTCTGTAATGGCAACAACATCATAGTTCCAAGTACTAATCCAAGCTCTAAGTTCATCTGCCTTACCCGTAATACTACTTGCATTAAAACGTATGCACTTCAGGCCACCAGACCCGCTGTTTTCAGCAACATCTCCCTGTCTGCTCTGCCTCAGCTGTACTGGCCCTATTCCCTAGTTCTCCCTCAATGCTTTCACCTTCTGACCTATTGCTTCGGTGCCCTTCCCCCTGCCATACTAGTTTAAACCCTCCCGTGTGACACAAGCAAACCTCGCGGCCAGGATTTAGATTTAGATTTAGAACAGTACAGCACAGAACAGGCCCTTCGGCCCTCAACGTTGCGCCGAGCCATGATCACCCTACTCAAACCTACGTATCCACCCTATACCCGTAACCCAACTTTTTATTAGGACACTACGGGCAATTTAGCATGGCCAATCCACCTAACCCGCACATCTTTGGACTGTGGGAGGAAACCGGAGCACCCGGAGGAAACCCACGCACACAGGGGGAGGACGTGCAGACTCCGCACAGACAGTGACCCAAGCCGGAATCGAATATTTATGCCTCTCCAGTTTAGATGCAACCCGTCCTTCTTATACAGGTCACACCGGCCCCGGAAGAGCTCCCAGTGGTCCAGATAACGGAAACCCACCCTCCTTCACCAGCTGTTTAGCCACGTGTTTAGCTGCTCTATCTTCCTATTTCTACCCTCACTGTCACGTGGCACAGAGAGTAATCATGAGATTACAACCCTCGAGGTCCTGACTTTTAACTTTCTGCCTAGCTCCCTGAACTCCTGCTGCAGGACCTCATGCCCCTTCCTGCCTGTGTCATTAGTACCAATATGTAAAATGACCTCTTCCTGTTTGCCCTCCCCCTTCAGGATGCCTGCTACCCATTCGGAGACATCCTGGACCCTGGCACCAGGGAGGCAACATACCATCCTGGAGTCTCTTTCACGTCCACAGAAGCGCCTATCTGTGCCCCTGACTATAGAGTCCCCTATGACTATTGCTCTTCTGCGCTTTGACCCTCCCTTCTGAACATCCGAGGCAGCCATGGTGCCACTGTTCTGGCTGCTGCTGTTTTCTCCTGATAGGCTATCCCCCCCTAACAGTATCCCAAGGGGTATACCTGTTCGAGAGGGGGACAACCACAGGGGATTCCTGCACTGACTGCCTGCCCTTTCTGGTGGTCACCCATTTCTCTGCCTGCACCTTGGGTGTGACCACATTTATATAACTGCTATCTATGACGCTTTCTGCCACCTGCATGCTCCTAAGTGCATCCAACTGTTGCTCCAGCCCAACCATGTGGTCTGTGAGGAGCTCCAGTTGAGTGCACTTTCTGCAGATGAAGCCGTCCGGGACGCTGGAAGCCCCCCGGACCTGCCACATCTCACAGTCAGAGCACTGCACCCCTCTAATTGACATTGCATCAATGAATTAGTAAATTAAATTTAAAAGTTAAAATAAAAAGTTACTGTTAACTATATGTTTCCTAGCACTAGATTTCTACTATAAATGTGAAAGCTAAATACAGTACTCTCTAATCTCTGGCTTAAATACCCCTCTAAATTATAATTAAGTAATAAGTAATTATGTTTAATTAGTTTAACAATGCTTAATTTTTAAATTTAGTGTAGCTTCCCACCCAGCCAATCAGGTCACAGCTTTACTCTGATGTCACTTCAATCCCCCCCACCCCCCCCCCCCCCCCCCACCCCCACCACCTGTTTTGGAAGGTCTAATACAGGTGGCAAGTATACAGTAAACGGCAGAACCTTTATTAGCATTAACGGGCAGAGAAATCCGTGTGTACAAGTACAAGGGTCACTGAAAGTGGTAAACAGGTGGAACAGCTAGTCAAGAAGACATACAGTATGCTTGCCTTATCAGTCGGAGCAGCAAGTCTACAGTTGTAGACTGTACAAGAGCTACAGTTGTATAGAACCTTAGTTAGGCCACACTTGGAATATTGTGCACAATTCTGGCCGCCACACTACCAGAAGGATGTGCAGGCTCTGGAGTGGGTACAGAAGCGGTTTACCAGATGTTGCCTGGTATGGAGTGCAATACCTATGAGGAGAGGTTGGATATACTCTGATTGTTTTCACTGGAATGACGGAGTCTGAGAGGAGACCTGATGGAAGTTTACAAAATTATAAGTGCCATGGACAGAATGGATAGTCAGAAGTTTTTTCCCAGGGTGGAAAAGTCAATTATTCGGGAACATAGGCTTAAAGTGTGAGGGGCAAAGTTTAGAGGAATTGTGCGAGGGAAGTTTTTTTTACAGAAGGTGGCGAGTGCCTGGAACTCGCTGCTGGGGGAGCTGGTGGGGGCAGTTACGAGAGCAACATTTTTGAGGCACCTTGACACATACATGAATAGGATGGGAATAGACGAATATGGACACTGGAAGTGCAGAAGTTTTTAGTTTAGGCAGGCATCATGATTGGCGCAGGCTTGGAGGGTCGAAGGGCCTGTTCCTGTGTTGGCCTGTTACTTGTTCTTTGTTCAAATATATAATATCCCTCAAGCAAGTAGACTAAAACTGCATACAATTCTATTTGTGCTGTTCACCAATGCCCTGTATAGTTTTAGCAGGACTTCCCTGCTTCTGTATACCCTTTGCAATAAAGGCCAACATTCCGTTTGGTTTTTTGACCTCTGCTTGATTTACAAGTAAGTCCAGATGAGGCTGGAAAGTGGAGTTGAGACCGCAGTAAGATTTGCCATGATATTGTAATCGGTAGAGCAAGTTTGAGGGACCGATTGGCCTGCACCTCTTAATTCTGCGATCTTTGTGCCTTTCTCATTACTTGCTGTACATGATTCATGTGTGAGGATACATAGCTCTCTCTGTACCACTCCGTTTAAATAATACTGCTTTTATATTCTTCCTGCCAAAGTAGACAACAACACGTTGATTATACTCCATTATACTCCATCTGATAAATATTTACCCAATCTTTTAACCTATCTACATTTGTTTGCAAACCCTTTGCATCCTCCTTGAAACTTGCTTTCTACTTTTGTTTTGTATTGTGAGCAAATTTGAGTAACAGAAGTTGGTCCCTTCATCTAAGTCATTCCGAGGTAAGTCTGTGTACAACCTTGGTTCTGTCTTAATTTGATAAGTTTGAACAGTTAACACATATCAAACCTATTTTTCCATTTAATCGTGTCAAAATATTAGAGAATAATGATGTATCTGGGTTGGAATATTAATCTGCAGGAGCAGGTTGGGGTGAAGAGCACAATGCACGGTAGCTTACTCCAATCCTCTGACTTCCACAGTTCACTGTAGCCCAGGTGACGTGTGAACAAGCCAGTCGGGAGAGTTGGGTGTCAGTTTTGTTCTTTTGGAACTTAACTGAGTGCACAGGTTTCTCGGGCTTCCCAAAGCTTACCAGTGAAACAGGAGTCAGAATACAGCAGTAATTGAGGGCACTGAAGTCATTAAGGCAGAGTATGATGTTGAATTGTTTTCTTGCCTGATTGTGTGAAAAGTAACAACGCTGAGGAGTTCCAAAAAGCAACAATGCTGAGGAGTTACTTTGTCTGACGAAAGGGTGTGGGAGTGGCTGAGGAAATGTATTCAGAGCTACCTGCAGGTCAGCGACACGGGGGAAATGTCAGCAGTGATGGTCTGGGAAGCATTGAAGGCGGTGGTCAGACGGAAGCTGATCTCGATACCGGCCCATAGGGAGAAGGTGGACAGGGCAGAAACGGACCGACTGATAAAGGAGATACTACAGATCGATAGGAGGTATGCGGAAACCACAGAGGCAGGGCTTTTAAGGGAACGATGGAGGCTACAGGTGGAGTTCAGCTTGTTAACCACAGGGAGGCCGGAGGAGCAGCTGAGAAAGGCAAGGGGGGGTGATCTGTGAGCATCGAGAGAAGACCAGCAGAATGCTTGCACAGCAGCTTAGAAAGAGGGAGGCAGCCAGGGAGATGGGGAAAGTAAATGACGGAGATGGGAACCTGGTTGGAGATTCAGCAGGGGTGAATAAGGCGTTTAGGGATTTCTACAGTAGGCTGTACAGATCGGAATCCCCTACAGGGCCGGATGATGCACTTCTTGGAGGGGCTGAATTTCCCAAAGGTGGACGGAGAGCTGATAGAAGGGCTGGGGGCCCTGATTGGGTTGTAAGAGATAGCGGAGGGTCTGAAGGCCATGCAGTCGGGTAAAGCCCTGGGGCCGGACGGTTACCCAGTGGAGTATTATAAAAAGTTCTCTGGGATATTGGGACCGCTGTTGATGAGGATGTTCAATGAGGCAAGGGAAAGAGAGATGCTGCCCCCGACGATGTCACAGGCCACGATTTCGTTGATTCTGAAGCGGGACAAGAACCCGGAGCTGTGGGGGTCCTACAGGCCGAAATCCCTGTTGAATGTGGATGCTAAACTGCTCTCTAAAATTTTGTCCTCCAGGATTGAGGAATGTGTTTCGGACCTTATTGGGGAGGACCAGATGCGATTTGTTAAGGGAAGGCAGTTGGTGGCCAATGTAAGAAGGTTGTTAAATGTGATCATGATGCCCCCGGAAGGTAGGGGGGTGGACGTAGTGGTCGCAGTGGATGCAGGAAAGGCTTTCGATTGGGTAGAATGGAATTATCTGTGGGGGGGGGTACTGGGACGGTTCAGATTTGGGTGGGACATTATTGACTGGGTCAGGTTGCTGTATCAAGCTCCTGTGGCAAGCGTACAGACGAATAGGACAACATCTGACTGTTTTAGACTGCACTGGGGGAAGAGACAGGTTCCTCTGGCACCTCTCTCCACTGTTGTTCGCGCTAGCTATAGAGCCATTGGCAATTGCTCTGAGAGCCTCAAGCGGCTGGAAGGGGCTTGTCGGGGGTTGGGGGGAGGGGGGGGAGGGAGGGAGGAGGTGTGTGTGTGGAGCACAGAGTCTCGCTCAAGTCACATGACCTGCTTCTGTATGTATCGGACCCAATAGAGGGGATGGAAGAAATCATGAGGATTCTAGGGGTATTTGGCCAGTTTACGGGGTATAAGCTAAATATGGGGAAAAGTGAGATGTTTGCGGTCCAGGCGAGGGGATAGGAGAGGCGATTGGGGGAGCTGCCATTTAGATTAGTAGGAGGAAGCTTTAGGTACCTAGGCATTCATGTGGCGCCGGAATGGGACCAACTGCAGAAATTAAATCTGGCCCGACTGATAGACCAAATGAAGGACGATTTTCGGAGATGGGACGAGCTTCCGTTGTCACTGGCTGGAGGGTGCAGACGGTGAAGGTGATGGTCCTCTCGAGATTCCTATTTGTATTTCAGTGTCTCCTCCCAATCTTTATTCCGCGGTTCTTTTTTAAACGGGTCAACAAAGTGATCACTGGCTTCTTTTGGGTGGGCAAGGCCCCGCGAGTAAGGAAGGTAATGCTTGAGCGGAGTCGGGGAGAGGGTGGGCTGGCACTGCCAAATATTAGCAACTATTACTGGGTGGCAAATATAGCCATGATCAGGAAGAGGGTGGTGGGGGAGGAGTCGGCATGGGAGAGTATGGAGGCAGCTTCATGCAAGGGCACGAGTCTGGGGCCATTGGTAACGGCGCCTCTGCTGTTCCCGCTGGCACGGTACTCTACCAGCCCCATGGTGGTGGCAGCCCTGAGAGTTTGGGGGCAATGGAAGAGACATGTGGGAGCAGAGGGAACATTGATCTGGTCCCCAGTCTGTAATAATCACCGGTTTGCCCTGGGAAGTATGGATGGGAGGTTCCAGATATGGCAGAGAGCCGGGATTGAGAGGATGGGGGATATGTTTATAGAGGGGAGCTTTCCGAGTATGAGGGCGCTGGAGGAGAAAGTTTGGGTTGGCGAGGGGAAACAAATTCAGGTATCTGCAGGTGCGGGACTTCATACGTAAACAGGTGTCAACCTTCCCGCTCCTACTGCTAAGGGGGATTCAGGACAGGGTAGTTTCCAGAGGGTGGGTAGGAGAGGGGAGCGTCTCTGACATTTACAAGGAACTTATGGGGTCAGAGGAGATGCAGACCGAGGAGCTGAAGCACAAGTGGGAAGAGGAGTTGGGAGGATAGAGGATGGTCGATGGGCGGACGCGTTGAGTAGAGTCAACGCGTCCGCAACATGTGCCAGGCTCAGCCTGATACAATTCAAGGTCGTTCATCGGGCTCACATGGCAGTGGCCCGGATGAGCAGATTCTTTGGGGTGGAAGACAGGTGTGCAAAATGTGCGGGAGGACCAGCGAACCATGTCCACATATTCTGGGCATGTCCGAAGCTTAGGGGATTTTGGCAGGGGTTTGCAGATGTGATGTCCATGGTGTTAAAAACAGGGGTGGCGCTGAGTCCAGAGGTGACGATTTTCGGGTTTTCGGAAGACCCGGGAATCCAGGAGGAGAAAGAGGCAGACATTCTGGCCTTTGCTTCCCTGGTAGCCCAGACACGGATGCTATTAGCTTGGAGGGACTCAAAGCCCCCAAAGTCTGAGACCTGGCTATCTTTCTCTGTTAGGAGAAAATCAAGTTCACCTTGAGAGGGTCACTGTTAGGGTTCACCCGGAGGTGGCAACCGTTCGTCAACTTCTTCGCAGAAAATTAATCGTCAGCAGAGGAGGGTGGTTAGTTTAGCTTAGAGTTGGGGGTTAATAAAGGTGGGACCTGTAAGGAAGGGAGACGGCTTTTGCACTATGTTTATAGTTTCATGTATATTGGCTATTTTGTTTTTGTTACAATACCAAAAATAACTCAACAAAATGTTTATTTTTTTTAAAAAATCACTACTGCCCTAAATGTCTTCGCCTCTCCTGCTCTGAGGCTCTCTCTGAGACAATCACAGAAGCTTTTGGTTGGTAACCTACAGATGCAATATTTATGGCTTGTTTGCCAGGACAGGTAATTATGTCAAGTTTGTCACTGATGATGTCAGTCAGTAAATTTGCAGCTCATCTTGGCCTATCACAGGTGCAGGTCACCTTCCACTGTATGAATGTGGGCATTAAGCCACCTGTGATCACTCTGGTGTACTCGTCAACTGCAAAGGCCTCCATCTATGGGCAGAACAGCAAATTCAATGTTTTTGCAGGTATATGCAAGATTAATGATGCTTTGAATTTATTTCCCCTCATTGGGGAATCTAGAATATGGGGCATAGTCTCGGGATAAGGAGTTAATCATTTAGGATTGAGACGAGGGGAGATTTCTTTCCTAAAAGAGTTGCGAATTTTGGAATTCTGCACCCAGAGGGTTGTGGATGGTCCATCATTGAATATATTTAAGCTGCGAAAGAGAGAATTTTAGACACTCGGGGATAAGGGAAAATGGAGTTGAGGCAGAAGATCAACCATTATCATATTGACTGACCGAGCAGGCTCAAGGGGCCATTGGGCGGCCCAGTAGCACAGTTGCTTCACAGCGCTGGACCCGGGTTTGATTCCTGTCTTAGGTCACTGTCTATGCGGAGTTTGCACGCTTTCCCCGTGTCTGCTTGGGCTTCCTCTGGGTGCTCCGGTTTCCCCTCTCGAGTCCCAAGATACGTGCTTGTTAGGTGAATTGGACGTTCTGAATTCTCCCTCTGTGAACCTGAACAGGCTTCGGAGTGTGGCGACCAGGGGATTTTCACAGTAACGTCATTGCAATGCTAATGTAAGCCAACTTGTGAACCTAATAAAGATTATTATTATTTCTTCACCCAGACAATGGTGAACCTGTGGAGTTTGCTACCACAGAAAGCGTTGAGGTCAAAATATTGTATGTTTTCAAGAAGTTAGATATAGCTCATGGGGCTAAAGGCAGAAAAGTATATGGGATTGGGGGGGGGGGCGCAGCAGAGAAGTGAGAAAATGTTATTGAGTTGGATGGGATGATCATAATGAGTGGTGGGGCAAGCTAAAGGGCTTAGATTCAGAATAGAGCTAGCAACTCAATACTGAGCATCCATGAAGCACTGTGGACCATTGTCAGCAGCAGAATTGTAATCAGCCATAATCCGTAATTGCATGGCCCAGCATGTTGTTCTTAGGACACGCTGGGCAAGTGCGTGTGGTCAATTCCAGCCCTACTGATCCTGGAGTCACAACGTAAGTGAATGAACCAATGATTCTTATAAAAATTTCCAAAGTCTTTGTCCCTTGACTGCCCAATAATTAAAGTCACCAGGTTTGTAAATGTAATCAAATCACTGTATATTTATAACAAGAAGTACAATGGAATATGCAGCAAACGCAGCTATTATCAACTCCGAACTCCCCACCTTATGTTGCCCCCACTATATAACAGTAGTGTGGTAATAGTAGGAGGTTTTAACTACTTCAATATTAACTGGGGTAGTTTTAGTGTAAAGTGGGATTAAGCTGGGTGGCTTTTTTTTTTGACTGACACAGATACAATGGGCCAAATGGCCTCTATCTGTGCAGTAAACGTTCTGTGATTCTATAATCCCATCATCCCACACATTAATTATGATCTAGATGCGTTCACTTTCCCCTTCTGATTTCTCAGAGTGAGCAAAAAAGTTGTTTCTAAAGCTCCTTGAACCCTGCAGAGTTGTCAGTCAATTCGGATTTGTATTGTTTTCTCTGATGTTGGAACCTAAATCATCAGATTGTTAATTAGGTAAGCCTTCTGTTAGATATAATAAATGAACAGGGCCTGGTCAGTTAGGTATCGTAAATAAACCATTAATCACAATGATGTATAAATAAACCATTAATCACAATGATGTAAAGGCTTAAAATTCTACACAAGTAATCCCAGTTGATTCTTAATCAATTATCCTAATTTTTATAATAACTGCCCGGATTCCTTGGTGTTGATGTTAAAATGAAGTCAAGGCCTTGGGAAAGTGCAGAGAGGATTTTTCCCAGCATTATTCCAGGGATGAGGGATTTCAAGTTGAAAGGAGTGACTGAAGAAGCTGGGTTTGTTCAGGGATGACTAAATAGAGGTGTTTGAAATTGAGGGGTGTGTATAGACTATATCATAGAATCATAGAAACACTGTAGTGCAGAAGTAGGCCATTCGGCCCATTGGGTCCCTATCCACCCTCTGAAAGAGCACCCTACTTAGGCCCTATCCCTGTAACCCTACCTAACCTGTGGACACTAATAGGCAATTTAGCGTGGCCAATCCATCTTGCGTGGCTGCAGCTGCTCTCTCTGTTGCTCAGTTTGCTGCTGTTTCCAGTGCTGCTGGCTGCTGAATTGCCTGGATGAAGGAGAAAGGAGAGAGGGAGAATGACATTTGCTGCTGCCTGGTTTATCTGAAGCTCACCGGGTGTTACAGGGAGCTGCAAGAGAGGGAAAGCATTCACAGATGAAGGTTTGGCCTGGCCTGGAGTGGATAGAGTTCCAGCCTGGGAGTGGATTGAAACATTGCCTGCCTGCCTCCCTGCATTTCCATAGCCTGCAGCAGAAGGAGAAGAGGAGGGGCCGGGTCTATTTGCTGCCTGTTTCATCTAAAGGGCACTTGGAGCTGGGACTGTTTGCAGTTTTCTGCCTGTTTCATCTACAGAGCTTTGGGGCCTGAGGCCTCCTAGCAAACAGGAGGTTGCTGCAACACTTGGAAGGGGACAAAGAGGAGAAGAAGGTGGTGCAACTGGACTTTATTTAGTTTTCATCTGATTACACTGAGATGGGATAATATCCGTGGTCTGAAGACCCTGTCCCCCAGCCAGCCAGCCACCCGCTGCTGGACCTTTTGGGGGACCAGCCCGGAAAACTTTCCTCGGCACTGGCCTGTCCTTTTGTGCTTACCTTCCTGCTCCTCCCTCCTCTTACCTCCCTTGTACTTGGGGACACCGCTGTCCGTCCCCCTGTGCACCATCCTCCTATGCCTTCTCCCCCTCCTGCCCTTCAGTAACACTTTCCCTCCCCTTTCTCCGCTATCGTCCACCACTGACCGGGATGGCAACAACGCCGCCCATGCCGGTGGTGGAGTCCTCTACAGCCACCTATGCGGGAGTGGTGGCCTCCACTCTCCACACTGTCACTGTTAGGTCACCGTTTCACCTCATGACCCAAAAACATGGGGTGAAGTGCTATGCTCACCCCACCATGTCAATCGTGGCCTGCGTCTGTGCTGTGGCCGAGGTTGTAGGTCCTTTGGCCATAGTTGCAGCCTGGAAGGTGTATGGCAAAGCTGTCTTCTTTTTGAGAGCCGAGCAGGCAGTCCACCTCGCCCTGGAAAAAGGGCTCACAGTGGGCGGGATCTACTCGGCGGTGGACCTGCTGGAGGCCACTGTCATGAGAATTGTCCTCTCTAACGTGCTGCCTTTTATTCCCATGGAGCTCCTCCTCGCCCATCTCCATCAACTGGGGAAGGTACAGTCTAGGGTGGTACCACTCCCGCCCACCCTCAAGCATATTTTCTCCTTCGCCGCCAGGTCTTTGTTTGCCTGGCCCGGGAGGAGGTCCTGGAAGGGGCTTTTGAGATCCCTTTTGGGGACAACACTTGCCGCATCTTCTGGTCAGCGGGTGGCATGTGGTACCACGCCTGCAAGAAGCTGGGGCATATTAGAAAACATTGCCCCATCTCTGAGGCTGCCGTGGATGGTGCCACCCCCTCAACTTCCACTGGCCTTGCAGCTAACCCCCCGTTGGGAGGAGCCATGCCGGTGCCCACTGACCCCTCGGCTGCTGGCTTGGTGGTGAGGGGGCACCTGTGTGGCCAGAAGGCTATGTGCAGGACCAACAGGGTGATTCACCAGTGGTCAAGTTTGGATCCTTCTGACCCTCTGACCCTGACTGACCCCGTGCCCCTGGCTACTGACTCTAGTGCAGCCGTTATGCATCACCCCACCATCACCCAGCAATGCCCTCAGTCCATGACATTTTGCTATCGGATGCCGGGCCCGGTGACACTTATGCACAGGCCCCTGTGGGTGGCGGTAGTGAGGTGCGCGACCTCAAACCAGAGGGTGCTCTGGCCCAGCAACAAATTCTGGAGAGAAGCATTGAGGGACAAGGAGTCAGCCTGGAGAGGACTCCAGAGATAGAGGTCTCCCCGGAGTGTGACCCTCTTCCCCCGCAAACAGTGTCACTCCAGGTTCTTTCCATAGATGTCAAGCCAAGTCCCCGAAAGAAAAGTGGCGGGAGGATAGTGTGGAAATCCCAACAGCTGCCGCTGTCCCCCAAGCAGGGTGCTTTTGGGTCGGATGGGACCCGAGAGGGCCCATTCCACCCAGTACAATTTAGCACCCCGGATTTGTTCAGTTTCTCTGGGGAGGGGGGTCAGTGGTAACCCCCTGCTTCTTAGGCTCTTAATGGGTTATGGTTTGGGAACACCCGGGGCGGGATTCTCCAATAATGGGGCGAAGTATTGACGCTGTATAAACGCTGGAGTGTTTTAGACGGCGTTATCTGGCCACGAAGCGCAGCGATCCTCCACAGAGGGCCAGCACTGCACTGGAGCACTTCACACACGTCCAGCTGCTGATACGGGGACCAGCACGGCTGGCGTGGATCCGCACATGCGTGCCACGGCCGGCGCGGGTCCGCGCATGTGCACCACGACCGGTCCGCGTCCATGCATGTGCGTTAGTTACAGTCTCCGACGAGGTCCTGCTGGTCAAGACCACATGCGAACGACGCCGGCGGGACTCCCGTCGAGTGCGGAGAATCGCCCTGGGGTAACGTGTTGAACGGCCCCTGACCAGCGCCGCGGCGACTGAGCCGGCACTCTGGTCGCTGGAGCATTGCGGACCGGCGTTGAAGCGGCGTTGTGGGATTAACCCCCCCCCCCCCCCCCCCCAACCCGGTGATTCTCCGACCTGGCATGGGATCGGAGAATCCCGCCCCCTCTGTCCCAATCGCTGTCTTTGGACACCTTTGCCACCATCCCGGACCTGTTTCCGGAGTTATTTTCGGGGCCTTCTGGTGACCACGCGTCGGGGGCCGAGTACTGCCTCCCACTGGCCCAGGACCTCGGGAGGAGCCTGAGGAGATCCCGCCTGTTGGGATCAAGACAGGCCTGGGTTGGTTGGTGGGCGCTTGTCGCCCGCCTCACTGTGTGGTGGAGGATTCCGGCCCGGAGGGTGACTGTCTGAAGGCTGTCAGCCGCCCAGTGTCGGAAGCGGAGGGCGCACATGAGGCTCTCTGTAGTGGGGTGCAGGGCTCACTCATGTCTGACACTGTGTCACCCCTCACCCTCTCTGGGGAACTCCTGGGATCCTTGCCCCTCTCTCCCAACCACCTCCCTCCTTTTGCTGCTGTTGGGACATATGCGAGGGTATCTGGCCTCTCCAGCACATAGTTTAGTGCTTGTACCGTTTTTTTGTTTTTGTTTTGTAGAACTGTGTTGTGAACTGTTTTAATAATCAGAGTACCCTACCCCCCCCCCCCCCCCCCCCCCCCCCCCCCGTACGTTGGTACTGAGGTCGGGGTACCCTGTTTCTCCAGAATAAAATTAGTGTTTGTACCATTTGGCCTTGTATATATTTTTTACAGTTTTAGTGAAAAGATATGGCCAATCCATCTGACCTGCACATCTTTGGATTGTGGGTGGGAACTGGAGCACTCAGAGGAATCCCATGCAGGGGAAAACGTGCAAACTCCACACAGTCACCCAAGGTCGTAATTGAACCTGGGTCCCTGGTGCTGTGAGGCAGCAGTGCTAACCACCATTCCAGTGTGCAGCCCCCAGAAGAAACTGTCTCCACTTTAAGGAGGTTTGATACCAAAGGACACAGATTCAAGATAATTGACTTCAGATCCAAAGGGCAAAGGAGAATCCTTTACACTGCATAGTATGAACTGGAATAGATTACCAAAACCAGTGAAGGAAACTCATTCAATTGTAACTTTCAAAATAACACAACTGGAAAAGAAAAACGTGCACACCCTGGGGACAATGTCAAGCAATTGGACTAATTAAGTCCTTTTCATGAGCTGGCACAGGCACACGAGGTAAGATTGCCTCCTCCTATTCAGCAAGATTCCAGATTAGAGAACAAAATACTGCCTAGCCTGGGAATTAATCCATATCAGCTGAATCTAATTTTCTGGCAATTTCATAACTACCTTTTTTAATGAAACAAGTCTCATAGATTTTAAACAATTGTATTGTGCATTTACCAAACAAAAGAGATTAATTAGCCTGGGAATAGCCTTATCACCCTTTCACTTTGCACACATCAGGCAATAGTAGTTTCTTTCCTTTGACAAGTGGACTTTCCATATCAGTATTTCTATAGCTGTCTGAAGGAAACTTGGAAACCCCACTATTCTCACAGCCTGCGTTCATTTGTGTTGTGGGTCCACCTGGCAGCACTGTCACCCTGGCAAATTAGGTGGTGCGAATACCTCTGAAATGGCATTGGGTTTCCTCCAGGCTGGCAGAATTATCACAATCACTACCGACAGTTTTGCTGCTGCTGCTTCAGGCTCCAAATTTGGCCTATTTTGGAAAACAGCCTCAATTTGACACAAAGAAATTGAGGGCACGATTCAACGGGAAAAAAGTATATGCCCTTTGCTGGCTGCATTTAGCAGGAGGTTTTTCAGCGGCTGCAGAACGCCAAGAAACACCCCACTATTCAACGGCACTCTTTTTTTTTGGCCTGGGGGAATTTCTCTCCACTGAGGCCGCACTTGAGTCACTGCTGGCTCACTTTCTAAAAAAAATATTTTTATTAAGGTATTTGCAAATTTTTATTATAATAACAATAACAGCGACATAAACATGGTACAATAAACATTTCTACCCCATCACAATCTTCACACACTCCAACTATAAAACAACAATCCGACTCTCTTTTCCCCCCCCCCCCCCCCCCCCCCCCCCCCTTTGGATTTCTGCTTCTGCTGACATTTTAATTTTCCCCGAGAAAGTTGACGAACGGCTGCCACCTCCGGGTGAACCCGACCATTGACCCTCTAAAGGCGAACTTTAACTTCTCGAGACTGAGAAACCCAGCCATGTCACTAACCCAGGTCTCTGCACTCGGGGGGTTTTGAGTCCCTCCACTTTAACATGATCCGTCTCCGGGCTACCAGGGAGGCAAAGGCCAAGGCGTCGGCCTCTTTCGCCCCCTGCACTCCCGGATCTCTGACACTCCAAAGATCGCTACCTCCGGACTCTGCACCACACGTGATTTGAGTACCGTGGAAACCCTGCCAGAACCCTCTCAGCTTCGGGCATGTCCAAAACATGTGGACATGATTTGCTGGGCTTCCCACGCACATCTGTCCTCTACACAAAAAAACTTGCTCATCTGGGCCACCATCATATGTGTCCGGTGGACTGCCTTGAATTGTATCAGGCTAAGCCTGGCACATGATGAGGATGTATTAACCCTGCTTAGGGCATCCGCCCACCAACCTGCCTCTACTCTCCTCCTAGCTCGTCCTCCCACTTGCCCTGAAGCTCCTCTCCCAGAACTTCTTCAGCCTCCAAATGTTCCTGGTAAATATCTGATACCTTCCCCTTCTCACCCAGGTACTGGAAACTACTTTGTCCTGTATCCCCTGTGGTGGCAGAAGCGGAAAGGCGGGAACCTGCCTTCTCAAGAAGTCTTGTACCTGCAGATACCTAAACCCATTCCCTGCTGGCAATTCAAATTTATCCTCCGAGGCTTTCAAGCTGGGGAAGCTCCCATCTATAAATAGAGCCCCCATCCTTCTAATTCCTGCCCTTTGCCATCTCCGGAACCCACCATCCAGCCTTCGTGGTACAAACCGATGATTATTATAAATCGGGGTCCAAACCGATGCTCCCTCCACTCTCTTATATCTCCTCCTCCATTGCCCCCAGATTCTCAAGAACCGCCACTACCACTGGACTTATGGAGTATCGGGCCGGCGAGAACGGAAGAGGTGCCATTATCAGTGCTCCCAAACTAGTGTCTTTACATGACGCCGCCTCCATCCGCTCCCACACCGACCCCTCCCCTACTACCCACTTCCTAATTATGGCTATATTAGCCGCCCAGTAGTAATTACAAAAGTTCAGCAGCACCAACCCCCCCCCCCCCCCCCGACTGAGCTCCAGCAACACTTTTTCTTTACTTGCGGAGTTTTACCCGCCCACACAGCTCTAAACAACCTCATTCACCCGCTTGAAAAAGGCCTTTGGGATGAAGATGGGGAGGCACTGAAAGACAAACAGAAATCTGGGGAGGACCGCCATTTTCACGGTCTGTACCCTCCCCGCCAGTGATAGCGGGAGCATGTCCCATCTCTTAAAGTCCCCTTCCAGTTGTTCTACGAGGCGGGATAGGTTTAACTTGTGCAGTGCGTCCCACTCCTGGGCCACCTGGATTCCCATTTCCAGTTACTAGAGGCTCTTAACACCATGATGTGGAGATGCCGGCGTTGGACTGGGGTGAGCACAGTAAGAAGTCTTACAACACCAGGTTGAAGTCCAACATGTTTGTTTCAAACACTAGCTTTCGGAGCACTGCTCCTTCCTTGGGTGAAAGAAGCAGTGCTCCGAAAGCTAGTGTTTGAAACAAACATGTTGGATTTTAACCTGGTGTTGTAAGACTTCTTACTATGCTTAACACAAGACCAATGGCCCTATGGCCAGAGCAAACAATAAAGGGGAGAGGAGGCACCCTTGCCTCGTCCCTCGGCATAGTTTAAAATACCCCGACCTCAGGCGGTTCGTACGCACACTCGCTACTGGTGCCTGATAGAGCAACCGCACCCAGTCAATAAATCCCTCACCAAACCCAAACCTTCACAGTGCCTCCCACAGGTAATCCCACTCCACCCAATCAAAAGCCTTCTCTGCATCCAGCGCTACCTCCATCTCCCCTCCTTCTAAGGGCATCATAATAACATTTAAAAGCCTTCGAACGTTGTCCTTGAGTTTCCTGCCCTTCACAAATCCCATCTGGTCTTCCCCTATCAACTCCGGGACACAATCCTCCATCCTTGTGACCAATATCTTAACCAGCAGATTGGCGTCAGTAGGGAAATTGGCCTGTATGACCCGCATTGCTCCGGATCCTTCTCCCATTTCAGGATCAATGAAATCGAGGCCTGCGACATTGTTGGGGGGAGGACTCACTTCTCTCTTGCTTCGTTAAATGTCCTGACCAGCAGTGGGCTCAATATCTCTGAAAATTTCTTATGGAATTCCAGCGGGTGGCCATCAGGCCCCGGGGCCTTGCCCGACTGCATGCCCTCCAACCCCTTGATTATTTCCTCAATTTCAATTGGGCTCCCAGCCCTTCCACCAGGTCCTCCTCCACCCTTGGGAACCTCAACTGACCCAAAAACTGCCTCATCCCCTTCACACCAACCAGGGGTTCCGACTCACATAATTTGTTGTAAAAGTTCTTAAACACCTCATTCACCCCCACTGGGTCCAGGACCGTATTCCCACCCCTGCTCTTTACTCTGAGTTGGTGCACTAACATTCTGCTAGCCTTTACCCCATACTCATAAATCACGCCTCCCCCTGCCCCCCACTTGCCTTCCTCAGCTGTTCCACTGCTTTCCCTGTGGTCAATAGCCCAAACTCCGCCTGTAACCTCTGCTGCTCCCTCAGTAGCCCCGCATCCAGGGCCTCCGAGTATCTCCTGTCCACCTGGAGTATCTCCTCAACTAATCTATCCATCTCAGCCCATTTCGCCTTTTCTCTGTGGGCCTGTATTGAGATTAATTCCTTTCTTACCACTGCCTTCAAAGCTTCCCAAACCATTGCTACAGAGACCTCCCCCGTATCGTTTGTTTCCAGGTAGTTCTAGATGGACCTGTTCACCCTCCCACCGATTACTTCGTCCGCTAACAACCCCACATCCAGCCTCCATAGCAGGCATTGTCTTCTCTCCAAACTAACCCGTAGATCCACCCAATGTGGGGCATGATCCGACACGGAGATTGCCGCTTACTCAGTATCCACCACCTCCGGTATTAGAGCCCTGCTCGGAACAAAAAAGTCGATGCGAGAGTATACCTTGTGGACATGTGAGAAAAAAGAAAACTCCTTCTCCTGTGGCCGTGCAAAGCTCCATGGGTCTACTCCCCCCATCTGTTCCATAAACCCCTTCAATTCCTTTGCCGCGGCCGTCCTCCTCCCTGTCCTGGATTTTGACCCATCCCATTCCCGATCAATTACTGTATTAAAGTCTCCTCCCATATTCAGGTTATGTGATTCTAAGTCTGGGATCTTACCTAACACCCGCCTCATAAATTCCACATCATTCCAATTCGGAGCATTTATGTTCACGAGTACCACTCGCATCCCCTCCAGCTTCCCACTCACCATTATGTACCTACCCCGCTGTCTGACACGATTCTCCCTGCCTCGAATGCCGCTTGTTTATTGATCAAGATCGCTACCCCCCTGGTCTTCGAGTCCAGTCCTGAGTGGAATACTTGGCCGGCCCACCTGTTTCTCAATCTAGTCTTGCCACGTTCGCTTTCAACCCCCTCAAATGCGCAAACACGTGAGCCCTCTTCACCATTCATGTAATCAGCCTGGTCGGGGGAGCAGTGTTTTTTCACTTTTTTCTGATCATTTACTGGGGAATGTGATGCTTTGAGTATGTTTGTCCAATTGTGGGAGAGGGGAGACAGACTGTTTGGTGCCATAGGTGGGAGCTATCAAGTCAGCTTAGTCAGCTGACTCACGGAAGCACAGCGGAGGGCGAGCAGGTGTTAAGCTGGAGCTTGAGATGGGAGGTGGGGTTTCTAGTGCTGTTACCGGAGGGGGGGGGGGGGGGGGGGGGGTTGCGCAGAGGGGAGCTACTTTGCTGACAGGAGAGGAACTGTTACTGGGGGACAAATGGGAGGTCAGGGACAGCGAATGCCCGAGGGGGGGCTTGAGGAGGCTGGGGGTACGAGCTGGAGGCTGGCCTAAAAAGGGTGATGGCTATTCGCCGGGGGGGGGGGGGGGAAAGAGAGCGGTGAAAAAACAGCCACAGAAAAAACAACCACAGATAAAACAACCACAGATAAAACAACCACAGAAACCACCACCCCTCCAACCAGCTCCCAGTAAGACAAAGTTAACTTTAGCCATCGAAACAGCCCAGCCCCTTATTGCACATAACACTACTGAGTCACACCAGCACAAACGTGATTTTCAACAAATCGCCACTACAATACTGTCCAAGATTCAGTGTCTTTAGTTCACCTCCAGTCTTTTTTCCTTGATCAAAGTCCGTATATCGTCTGGTGTTTCGAAGTAAAATCCCCGTTCCTCATATGTGACCCACAGATGGGCTGGAGGTACAACACCCTGAACTTCAGCCCCTTGTTAAAGAGGGCCGTTTTTGCCCGATTACACCCAGCCAGGTCTTGATAAATGCGCAGCTCAGAATTCTCCCACTTGCTGCTTCGTTCTTTCTTGGCCCACCACAGAACATGTTCCTTGTCCAGGAATTGGTGTAAACGTACCACCATCGCCCTCGGTGCTCGCTCGCTCGGGGCTTCTTCGCGAGGGCTCTGTGCACTCAGCCCCCATCACATTCTCCAACATGTTCGTCACATGAGCACTCACTTCCTTCAGGGAGGCTGACCGATTCTCAGATTGTGCCTCCTGGACCTGTTCTCCAGGTCCTCCAGCTTCTCCTGCATTCTTTTCTGGCAGTCATTAATAATCTCCACCTTGTTTTCTAGCACGGTTATGTATTCCTCGTGCTTGGACACCTTTTTCTCCACCTCCTGGATCGCACGTCCATGGGTTTCTTGATTCTGCACAAACGAAGCCTTGATCGGGTCCAGCAAGTCCTCCTTAAGCTTGGCGAAGCAATCTTCAAAGAAACGTCACCAGCTGCTGCGGCGACCACTGTGCCGTCTCCACGCGGCCCTTGCTCTCCGCCATGCTTTTCCGCGTTGCCGACTCTGCTTGCGTCTTCCTTGTAGGACTTTGTCTTCTCACACGGCCACTTCTGGTCCAATTCTGCATACACTGGAGGGGGATTTCTCCTCACTGATGTATCCAATAAAATCTGGGGAAAAAACAGGAGAAAAAGGTTCAAAAGTCGGTCACAGGCAGGAGCTATCAAATGTGCGACCTACCCCTTCATGGCGGGCACCGGAAGTCCTCCTGCTGGCTCACTTGTGAGGACTTGTGCTCTTTCCAAGGGCTGGTGCAGACTCAATGGGCTGAATCGTCTCCTTCTGCCCAGTAAATACTATGAAAAAAAAATTCTATGAAGCTATGACTCACAGATTGGGGCACCATTTTGCCTGGCTGCCCCGATTGTTCTGCCTATGCCACCCCCGGTGCCTGGATGCCATAAGGAATGCCAAGGTGCCATTCTGCACTGTCGCCGACCACCTGGGGGCCTTTAGTGGCCTGGGAGATCACCTGAGGTGCCATTAAGACTGGTCCATTTAGTGGAAACCAATACCAAATGGCACCCTGGCGGGGTCTCCCAGGTGTGGCCGTTAGGTTTCTGGCGCGGGGAGAATCCCACAAATGCATATGGCTCATTTTAATCTGCAGGTCTGCCTGGTTTAATCTGCCTTCACTGGGCGTGATCCAGATTGTGGCGTTGTGTTAAATCCTGCGAGGCATTCCGAGTATCATAAATATCGCGACAGGCAAGATTCAATAACCTCATCCCGCCACCAAATAGGGCATGACGAGGCTGCTAACTCGCGCCTTGAAACCTACTCTCAAAACATGTCCACTGCATTATAAATACAGGATTAATTATCTTAATTTACAGTTTCGCAATAATATTCATTGTATTCTTCTGTAGCCTGTAACTAATCTGGTTTCTGTCAATCTGTCATTTTGTTTTGTCTTTGGACAACTCCCTGTGCCAGTTCAGCAGGGTAGAAGTGCTTTTTTATTTCAGACAAATTGGGCAATGCTTTGATTTTTTTTTTCTAACCAGTGCCTTGCCTGTGTTCATTGAACACAGTCTTATTGTACTGGTAGACCTGAGATTGCTCTCGGGCACAGAGAATGGCACATGATCTTTGCCCTCAGCAGTGTCACACTATTTTGTGTTTTAATTAGTTTAATGAATGAAGACTGGGGCAGCAGGGTAGCATGGTGGTTAGCATAAATGCTTCACAGCTCCAGGGTCCCAGGTTCGATTCCCGGCTGGGTCACTGTCTGTGTGGAGTCTGCACGTCCTCCCCCTGTGTGCGTGGGTTTCCTCCGGGTGCTCCGGTTTCCTCCCACAGTCCAAAGATGTGCGGGTTAGGTGGATTGGCCATGCTAAATTGCCCGTAGTGTCCTAATAAAAGTAAGGTTAAGGGGGGGGGGGTTGTTGGGTTATGGGTATAAGGTGGATACATGGGTTTGAGTAGGGTGATCATGGCTCGGCGCAACATTGAGGGCCGAAGGGCCTGTTCTGTGCTGTACTGTTCTATGTTCTAAGTCTCCAGACAACTGGTGACTGGGAAGTCTTGAAAATCCTATTTTAGCAGTGGTGGTTTTGAACTGTTTATACATGGTTGCTGTAATGAAGATGTTAACACTGCATATTCTACTTCGAGTTACTTGAAGCAGTTACTTCTCAATTTTACTGTTACAAAAATTAAACTCCATCCTGAATTATCTCAGAGTATTGGGTGACAAACTTCGTCCCAAAATTCCAACAATGATTATTGCATGTGAAATGTCCAGGTATGAATGTCCCCTTGGAGTAATTCCTCACTGTCCTCCAGAAGGTGCTGTGGCCCTTGGTCAATGTCTCTCACTCGATGAGTTCACAATAGGGCATTGAACACGAGGGGGCTGAAATCCATTCCCAACCCAAGCAATAGTGCCCAAAAGTCTGCAACCCCCTACTTACTGGTTCTAAAAGGTAATTACAATGACAATTAATCAAGGACACTTGCTCAGGCCACTCTTAGTCCCATTTCCTACAATAACCATCTCCAGTCGCCAGTGCTGGAAAAAAATCAAGGTGCCATTTTTAAATGATGTCCCAATGTCTTGAACCCCTCATCGCGACCTCCGGACCCCACTACTCCAAAATAAGAGGTCATCGAGCCTCCCACCTCATAAGGGCAGACATCCCCAGGCCAAATCCCTGGCACGGGCAAAATTCCATCCAGGCACCTTCGCAATGCCAACCTTGAACCTTAGCAGTGTCCCTGCCAGGTGTGGCAATGACACCCAGGTAGAACTACCAGGATGCCCAGATGGAATGCCAGGCTGGCAGTGCTAAGGTGCCTGGATGACAGCAGTGCCAGGGTACCATTCTGCCCAGAGGCTGACCACCCAGGGGCCTCCTATCGTCCAGGGGACCCCCCTGAAAGTGCCATTCTGCCGGACCCACGTTTTTGGAGACCAGTGCTAAATGGTGCCCGTCCGAGGTGAGGGGATTCAATCCCGGACACTTGGTAGATCTGACTGTAGACATTTTTTTTTTTAAAAATTTCCAATTAAGGGGCAATTTATAGACATAGACATAGAACATAGAACAGTACAGCACAGAACAGGCCCTTCGGCCCTCGATGTTGTGCCGAGCAATGATCACCCTACTCAAACCCATGTATCCACCCTATACCCGTAACCCAACACCCCCCCCCCCCCCCCCCCCCCCCCTCCCTAACCTTACTTTTAAGGACACTACGGGCAATTTAGCATGGCCAATCCACCTAACCCGCACATCTTTGGACTGTGGGAGGAAACCGGAGCACCCGGAGGAAACCCACGCACACACGGGGAGGACGTGCAGACTCCGCACAGACAGTGACCCAGCCGGGAATTGAACCTGGGACCCTGGAGCTGTGCAGCATTTATGCTAACCACCATGCTACCGTGCTGCCCCTTTTAAAATTTACAGGGAAAGAAAAAGACGTTTAGCATGATCACTTCACCTACCCTGCACATCTTTTGGGTTGTGGGGGTGAGACCCATGCAGACACAGGGAGAATGTGCAAACTCCATATACATATGGAGGGGGCCTCACGGTAGCATGGTGGTTAGCATCAATGCTTCACAGCTCCAGGGTCCCAGGTTTGATTCCCGGCTGGGTCACTGTCTGTGTGGAGTCTGCACGTCCTCCCCGTGTGTGCGTGGGTTTCCTCCGGGTGCTCCGGTTTCCTCCCACAGTCCAAAGATGTGCGGGTTAGGTGGATTGGCCATGCTAAATTGCCCGTAGTGTAAGGTTAATGGGGGGATTGTTGGGTTACGGGTATACGGGTTACGTGGGTTTAAGTAGGGTGATCATTGCTCGGCACAACATCGAGGGCCGAAGGGCCTGTTCTGTGCTGTACTGTTCTATTCTATATACATGGTCACAGGACGTGGACATATGAAGTCATATACATGGACTTCAGTAAAGCGTTTGATAAGGTTCCCCATGGTAGGCTGATGGAGAAAGTGATGTCTCATGGGGTCCAGGGTGTACTAGCTAGATGGATAAAGAACTGGCTGGGCAACAGGCGACAGAATAGTAGTGGAAGAGAGTTGCTCAAAATGGAGAACTGTGACCAGTGGTGTTCCACAGGGATCCGTGCTGGGACCACTGTTGTTTGTGATATATATATATATAAATGGTCTGGCGGAAGGTATAGGTGGTCTGATTAGCAAGTTTGCAGATGATACTAAGATTGGTGGAGTAGCAGATAGTGAAGGGGACTGTCAGAGAATACAGCAGAATATAGATAGATTGGAGAGTTGGGTGGAGAAATGGCAGATGGAGTTCAATCCGGGCAAATGCAAGGTGATGCATTTTGGTCGATCCAATTCAAGAGCGAACTATACAGTAAACGAAAAGGCCCTGGGGAAAATTGATGTACAGAGAGATCTGGGTGTTCAGGCCCATTTTACCCTGAAGGTGGCTGTGCAGGTCGATAGAGTGGTCAAGAAGGCATACGGCATGCTTTCCTTCATTGGAAGGGTATTGAGTACAAGAGTCGGCAGGTCATGTTACAGTTGTATAAGACCTTGGTTCGGCCACATTGGGAATACTGCGTACAGTTCTGGTCGCCACATTACCAAAAGGATGTGGCTGCTTTGGAGAAGGTGCAGAGGAGGTTCACCAGGATGTTGCCTGGTATGGAGGGCACTAGCTATGAAGAGAGGTTGAGTAGATTAGGATTATTTTCATTAGAAAGATGGAGGTTGAGGGGGGGGGGACCTTATTGAGGTCTACAAAATCATGAGAGATATAGACAGGGTAGATAGCAAGAAGCTTTTTCCCAGAGTGGGGGGACTCAATTACTAGGGGTCACGAGTTCAAGGTGAGAGGGGAAAAGTTTCAGGGAGATATACGTGGAAAGTTCTTTACGCAGAGGGTGGTGGGTGCCTGGAACGCAATGCCGGCGAAGGTGGTAGAAGCGGGCACGATAGCGTCATTTAAGATGTATGTAGACAGATACTTGAATGGGCAGGGAGCAAAGGGATACAGATCCTTAGAAAATAGGCGACAGCTTTAGCTAGAGAATCTGGATCGGCACAGGCCTGGAGGGCTGAAGGGCCTGTTCCTGTGCTGTAAATTTTTCTTTGTTCTCTTTTGTTCTTTCCACACGGACAGTGGCGCAGGGCCGGGCTCGAACCCGATTGCTCGACGCCGTGAGACAACTAATCACTGTTGGAATCTGGGGGGCTGGATTTTATGGTTTCCTGCCTACCCTTAACCTGTCCAGAATTATATAGGGGCAGACTAGCCTAGGCCTCGCCCTAGTGAGACCATTAAGTGGTGGGAGAGTTCAGGAGCAGGAGGGGAAGCTAGGCAGAACAAAATACTTGGACTCTGGCAGGAAGGTGTGGCAAGTGGGATGGCCCCCTTTCCATAACCGGCACCTTCCACTCTTACGCCCACCCCTCACGTCGCCAGGTCTGACTTCCAAGTTTGCTCTGTCACCCTGGGCTTTGCCTCCCTCCCAACTTTGAGACTCCTGCCATCGCCGCACTTACCTGGTTCTGGACTCCAGAATTAGGTTTCGGGGACTGCTGGTAATCCCAATCCTGGCTACCATTATTACTGGCGATGCTAGGACTATGAAGCTGTGGGCTAAGCAGATTGGCTGGCAGCTCTTTGAGGTGAAACTTCCATCTGAGGGAGGAGAAACTCCACCACCTGAAAAATCCTGCTGAAGGTCTTTAATGTGCACTTGAACTATTACAAGAGTGGTGGCTGGGAGGGGAAACAAATCCTGGCCTTGCCGGTGATGCAAACATCCCATGAAAGATAAAAAGATGGTACCTGCATAAAAGGCAGCACTCCATATTGGACTGTTGACCTAGACTTGTGTTCCGTTCTTCATGTTTCTTCATGGGGCAGTGCGGTGGCACAGATGTTAGCACTGCTGCTTTACTGGGTGTTCCGATTTCCTCCCACAGTCCAAAGATGTGCACGTTAGGTGGATTGGCCATGTTAAAGTTGCACCTTAGTGTTAAGGAATGCGCAGGTGGAAACCAGAATGTTAGCTTAGAAGATATAATAAATGAAGGGGAAATAGAGAACCAAAAGAAGAGAACAACATCACTCTCGGGCAGAGCAAGAAAGGTGATGTGAGAAGGGAGGTGGTTAATGCAGGATTGAGGGTGTTGCATCTAAATGCGTATGAGTGTACAGAACAGGGTAAGCGAACTTGTCGCGCACATTGAAATTGGTCGGTACGATGTTGTGGGCATCAGAGATGTGGCTGCAAGGGGATCAGGGCTGGGATCTAAATATCCAAGAATGTGTGTCCTATTGAAAGGACAGGAATGGCAAAGGGGGTGGGGTTGCATTGTTAGTTAAATCGATAGCAAGGAGTGATATAGGATCAGAAGGCACAGAATCTCTGGATAGAGTTGAGGAATTGCAACGGTAAAAAGACCCGGATGGGCGTTATGTACAGGTAGTCGGGGTGTGGGGTAGAAAATAAATTAGGAGATAGAAAAGGCATGTAAAAAAGACAATATTACAGTCATCATGGGGGACTTCAATATGCAGGTGGACTGGGAAAATCAGGTTGGTAGTCGATCCCAAGAAAAGGAATTATCTAAGAGATGTTTTTTGAATCCTCTTGTGACAGAGCCTACTAGGGAACAGGCAATTCTGGATTTGGTGATGTGTAATGAGGCAGACTTGATTAGGAATCTTACAGTGAAGGAACCCTTAGGGAGCAGTGACCACAATATGATAGAATTTACCCTGCAGTTTGAGAGGGAAAAGCTGCAATCAGATGTAACAGTATTACAATTAAATAAGGGTAACTACAAAGACATGAGGGAGGAGCTGGCCAGAGTTCATTGGAAAAGGAGACTAGCAGAGAAGACAGTGGAACAGCAATGGCAGGAGTTTTGGGGGGTAATTCAGGAGGCACAACAGAAATTCACCCCAAGGAGGAGGAAACATGCTAAGGGGAGGACAAGGGCATCCATGGCTGATGAGGGAAGTCAAGGACAGCATAAAAGCTAAAGAAACAGCATACAAAGTGGCGAGGATTAGTGGGAATCCAGAGATTGGGAAGGCTTTAAAAGCGAGCAGAGGACAACTAAAAAAGCAATAACGGGAGAGAAGATGAAGTATGAGTGCAAGCTAGCTAGTGATATAAAGGAAGATGGGAAGAGTTTCTTTCATATATAAAAGGTAAGAGAGAGGTTAAAGATAAACATTGGATCACTGGAAAATGTGGCTGGAGAAGTAATAATAGGAAACAAAAGAAATGGCAGACAAACTGAATAGTTACTTTGCATCAGTCTTCACGGTGGAAGACACCAGTGGGATGTCAGAGCTCCAGGAGAACCAGGAGGCAGTGCAGGAGAAGGTTCTGGGGAAACTGAGAATCCCACAACCTGGAGGTTCGCCTCCAAGTCGCTTACCGCCCTGACTTGAAAATATGTCACCATTCCTTCAGTGTTGCTGGGGCAAAATCCTGGAACTCCCTCCCTAACAGCACAGTAGGTGTACCTACACCTCAAGGACTGCAGCGTTTCAAGAAGGCAACTCGCCACCGCCTTCTGAAGGGCAACCAGGGATGGACAATAAATGCTGGCCTAACCAGTGACATCCACGTCCACATAAAAGTGAAGAGGAGGTAGAAAACTCCTTAGGAACAAATTGTTTGCACCGCAGAGGTCACACTTTAATCTTCACAGATGATTTGACAGTTACTGGAAGGGAAACCGAAGGCTTTGAATTAGTTCATTTCATTGTGCAGTGAAGTGAGTGGATTAGGTCCTGCACTGTATTTATTTGCCAATTTGGGCAGCACGGTAGCACAGTGGTTAGCATCATGGCTTCACAGCGCCAGGGTCCCAGGTTCGATTGCCTGCTGGGTCACTGTCTGTGCGGAGTCTGCACGTTCTCCCCGTGTCTACATAGGTTTCCTCCGGGTGCTCCGGTTTCCTCCCACAGTCCAAAGACGTGCAGGTTAGGTGGATTGGCCATGCTAAATTGTGCTTAGTGTCCAAAAGGTTAGGAGGGATTATTGGGTTACGGGAATAGGGTGGAAGTGAGGCCTTAAGTGGGTTGGTGCAGACTCGATGGGCCGAATGGCTTCCTTCTGCACTGTACGTTCTATGTTCAATTTTTCCTAGAGATTTGTAGTGAGGAAGCCACCGACAATCAGGCATATTTAATTATAAATATGAAAAAAGTCTAGAATAAATATATATGAACTGCTGATTTCAAAGAATCATAAATTATATACAGATTGCACTACTCAATTGTGTAAATTTGAAACATGTGGATCGTTCCATGGAGTAAGCACAGTGGCATGTATTCACTCCACTGTTGTCGCCTTTAAAAATATATAAATTAATAATGGGTTAAAATGTCGCTTCAGGAGCTGCATGTGTTTCAACTCTGTGACACACACCTTGCATATGTTCTAATATTGTCAAGGTATCGTGTAGCACCGTATTGTTGCTTCACAGCCCCAGGGTCCCAGCTTCCCGCTTCAGTCACTGTCTGTGTGAAGTTCGTACGTTCTCCTGTGTCTGCGTGGGTTTCCTCCGGGTGCTCCGATTTCATCCCACAGTCCAAAGATGTGCAGGTTCGGTGGATTGGCCATGCTAAATTGCATTTAGTGTCCAAAAAGTGGGGTTACGGGGATAGGGGGGAGGCCTGGGCTGAAGTAGGGGGCTCTTTCCCCAGACTGCTGCAGACTCGATGGGCCAAATGGCCTCCTTCTGCATTGTAGAGATTCTATGATACACCATTCCGATCATTCCGCAGTGCAGCACTTCCAGTTCCTATTTTTGGGAAATCTTTTTTTTTGCAGAAAAGCAATACAGGAAAAATTCAAAAGGGTTGCTGGCTAAGACCTAACATGAGTTACTCATTAGAAACCATTGATTAGAAGCAGTCAGATTTGAAAATGTAAATTAGTTACAGCAAACCTGCTATTTTGCATTCTGAATGTCATTCTCTGTGACAGGCCAAGGCATCATTCATTTCTCCTTCTGGAACATTTGCTGGAGCTCCAATTGGGGGCAAAAAAATCATTGCAAGGGTTTTAAAAAAACACTTTTTGATTTGTAAGTAATAATAATGACCACCTTTGTTTTAATGCAAAATTTGCCATTTGTTGAACAAGGGTACCTGGGCAGATAAATCTGTTTCCTGTGCAAAAGGACAGCCACAGAGAGTAGCTTTTCAAGCAAATCAGGTTTGAATCTGGGCACCTGAGGTACACACATTATCTGAACAGGTTAATTACGCAATTACTTCTGGATGCGATCTGCCGGCTGCATTCCAGGTGTGGCGTAGATAGATGCTGGGAGAGCCTTTTGTGTGATCTAACCAGATTTGCGAGGTGCAATGATCTGTGTCGCATGCAGTGTTGCAAGGCCCACTTAACTGTCGTGCTTCCGGTTCTAACCGGCTCCCAGCATCTAATGACTCCTCAGGGAGTCCCATGCTGGGCGCCGGCGAGTATTAGTCCGCATTTGCGTGGACCAGGTGGAACAGCAGCAGGGGGTCTCATAAGCCATTGGAGGCTCCTGGATGATCAGGGACAGGGCAGGGTGGTAGGCTGGCTCTCCCCTGGGCACCTTGACACTGCCAGGTGGGCACCTTGGCACAATTACCCTGGCACTGCTAACATACCCAGGTGGCACTGTCAAGGGTCAGTGCCATGCCCATGAAAGGAGCGATGAGGGGGCTATAACGGGGGGGGGGGGGGGGGGGGGCGGGGGGGTGTGTGTTAAGGATGGGTATGAAGGGGCCTCAGGAAGGTTGGGGGGTTGAAGAGTGGGGTCCTGGAAGGGGGGGGGGGCGAAAGGAGGCATGGGAAAGCCTGATTAGGGTGGGCCCTCAACGACCCCATCGTGGGGTGTCTTCACTTGGGGAAGGGGATGTGGAGTAATGCCCACGTGTGTGGGGGTGACATTGCCTGTGGATGGGGTGTGTGGGGGTGACAATGCCCATGGGTGGGCGCTGTGAGGGACCACCAAGCTCATTTGGCGATCAGGGTACCTTTTCAAAATGGTGGCCTGATCTCTGAGGCGCCGGTCTAGCCAGAGAGTTCAGATCCCCAGTGATGAAAATAATTCGAGGTGTGGCCCAGCCTCAAAAAAAGGACTAAATAGCTGCAGTGAACTGGCCGACAGAGCCGGCGGGGTGGGGGGGGTAGCAGCCCTGAACTGGCCGACAGAGCCGCCGGTGTGGTTGGGGGGGGGGGGGGTAGATAGCAGCAGTGAACTGGCCGACAGAGCCGGCGGGGCGGGGGGGGTGAAGGGATATAGTGTGTAGTTACCAATAGCACACCACATTTTCTTAAGCCACAACCATTTTTATTATAATAATAACCTATATTGTCACAAGTAGGCTTACATTAACACTGCAATGAAGTTACTGTGAAAAGCCCTCAGCACAAGTCATTATCTTGAAATTGTCCATTTCAATGTGGTCACTGGGCTGTGGACACAATATTACTCCATATTATCCTTCCTTTTCTACTCTAGGTATTTCTGTTTTTATTTTTTAGTTCAAATATATTAGTTGTCAGCTTAGGCTGCCGTCATCATACTTTGTTCATTCCTGAATTACATCAGTATTATATTACCTCATGACTTTAAAATACTTTGATCAGGCGCAGTCCCCTGTTGGGGGCATTATATATATCTTCGGGTGGGGTTTCCCAGCGACGAGCGGTACAGTAAACTGGAAATCCCGTTGGGCGGGCCACCACCGCCACCGGAAAACACGCGATGGGGTGGTCGGTAAATCCCACCCTCTCCCCAAGGAGTTTAGACACATGCAATTCTTGGTACAGCATTCTCAAAAAAGCACCTTTTGTCAGAGATTGTGGATACTGAAATCTGAAAACAAAACAACTGCTGAGGATGGAAAAAGCAGATTAATTAATTACTGCGGATGCTGAAACCTGAAAACAAAAGAAAAAATGCTTGACAATCTCAGCAGGCCTGACAGCATCTGTAGGGAGATAAAAGAGCTAACGTTTCGAATCCAGATGACCCTTTGTCAAAGCTAACAAAGTTCTTTCCCTACAGATGCTGCCAGACCTGCTGAGATTTTCCAGCATTTTCTCAGATGAATTAATGCCTTTGGTGTGAGCCTTCTGAAGGGGCCACATCTGAAAAGTTAACTTATCTGCATGTCCTCTCTCCACAGATGCTAAAAGTGAGATTTTGTTGTTGCCATTCTGAGTAAATTGCTATATGTTTAGAGCTTTCTGTTTTCCTGTTGACATTTATTCAATGAATCGTAAACACTTCACACAACATAACTCAAGTGGAAAAGTTTAATATCAGTTTTCAATCTATTAATGAGCTAGATGGCTTGGCATTTGAAGTTTTGAGTTTGATTTTATTTGATTAGGTCTTAATATGTTAGTATAATAGGGCGGCACATAGGGCGGCACAATGACACTGCTGCCTTACGACGCTGAGGACCTGGGTTTCAGAATTTACAGTGCAGAAGGAGGCCATTCAGCCCATCGAGTCTGCACTGGCACTTGGAAAGCTCACCCCACGCCTCCACCCTAGCCCCTTTATCCCAGTAACCCCACCTATCCTTTTTGGACACTTAAGGGCAATTTTTAGCATGGCCAATCCACCTAACCTGCACATCTCTGGACTGTGGGAGGAAACTGGAGCACCCGGAGGAAACCCACGCAGACACGGGGAGAACGTGCAGACTCCACACAGACCGTGACCCAAGCCGGGAATCAAACCTGGAACCCTGGAGCTGTGAGGCAACTGTGCTAACCATTATGCTACCGTGCTGCCCATCCCTGCCCTGGACCATTGTCCGTGTGAAGTTTGCACATTCTCCCCGTGTCTGCGTGGGTTTCATCCCACAACCCAAAGATGTGTAGGGTGATTGGCCACATTAAGTTGCCCTTTAATTGGAAAAATTAAAAAAAAACGGAAAAAGAATTGTTGGTGTAACAGTGATGTAAAGAGGGTTCATTCGGAGATGGATCTAAAATTGAAAGGAATGCAGACGGACAAATGTTTATACCGAGTGTTATTTGCTGAGGTAGACAAATAACCGCACCCCTACCATATATTCTACTGGCAGCTCAAAAATGTGTTGTTTCTGAATAAACAAAAATAAACTTGCGTTTATTGGTACTTGGAATAAACTTGGTAACCGGAATCTGTGCTTTGAAGGGCCACTGGTTAATGTCACTCAATATCTCATACCACTGAACACTGTGTGGTGCAGATTAGACCCACTGTCATGCGAAAATTGCATAGAAGTCCCCTTCGCCAGTGCAGGATTTGTATTTTATAAGTGGGCCTCTGTCTGAAGTTGGTGGGCAGCTGTGCTGAAATAAAAGCAACATACTGGAAAATTGGGCGTGCTCTGCAGAGAATGGAAGGTAGAATTAATGGTTTTGGTAAGAGGTCATTACTCCAAACCACGAAAAGGCTGGATGGGAATCACATCAAAGAGCAGAACTTCAAGGTGAAAGCAGAAGGTTATTTGCCCTGTTCTGTGTTCTATGAAATGTGAAACCCCCTGCTTTCCTCTCAACATCATTGCTGCCTAACCTGCTGAGAGCTCCCAGCATTTGTTTTTATTTGATTTCCAGCATTTGCAGTATTTTGCGTAATTCCCGGCCTCCTGCAGCCAGCAAGCAAACAGCTCGTAAAATCAGACTGCTCAGGTTTTTGGAGCCTTGTTTCTACCTGAAAGCAGAAATTAAAATCTTGCCTTCATGTAACTATTATCCAGTACCATTTACTGTGTAAATGAGCTCTCATGTTTTCTTACATTGATTAAAGGCACAGCATAAATAATTTGCTCCAAACCTATGTCTAACTTTCCCCAGTTCTGATGGAATGTCACAGACATGAAACATTGGGTCAGATTTTCTGTTTGAAGTTGGGTCCTTGACATTTGGATCAGATGCAGATCCAGATCCCACACGGATTTCAGGAGAAATACCTGGGTTTTGCAGGATTGAACAGTTAGTGGCTTGTTAAGGTTGTAGTTTGGGTTCTCAAACTTGGAGAGATAATAGGAGTCCCAAGCCTCCGTCTTGACACACCCTCGTAGATCTTTTAAAATATTTGAAATTCAAAATGGTCATCGGTGCCAGACCACCATTGTAGAGGGGGAGCTTTCATGATAACATCTGGAAGCCCTAGCGTTAATACGCTACCAACTACTCGTGGGCGGTCAGTTATTCCATGCCCAATCTGTATTCTGGAAAATGGCTGGGAATCGGGACCATGGTGGGAACCAGCTAGGCGGCATGTGTTGGGAAATTCCGTGTCTGCTCACCTCCATCCCAGTTGCATATTGCCACTAAAACCCTGCCACTAACTGCATTTTACTCTCCACGGTTTCTATGTGACCCGTTGATTACTACCTATATTTTCAGTTTTTATTTCTGATTTCTAGCATCCACAGTTTTTTGGTTTTGTATTCGTGTTTAATTCACTCCCATTTCCTTTCCTGGAATGCTCACCTTCAAGTTCTGTTTTTCTTTCTGATGGACTTGTATTTGTTTTCTTTGCTTTGTTCACTTTTGTTCATTTACATCTCCCTTCTTCAGCTTGACCAGATATCTCCAGTCTTTTTTTAAATCAATCTCCACCCTTACATTTGCTCTGTTACACTTCTAACTTTTCTCAGTTATGACAGATGAACATACAAGCAAGTTACAGGAGTCGGCCATTCAGCCTCTCGAGCCTTTTCTGCCATTTATTAGGATAATGGCTGATTTAATAGTAACCTATCACCCCCTTGCTTACCAAGAATCTGTCCACCTCTGCTTTGAAAATATTCAGACTCTGCTTCCACTGCCTTTTCAGGAAGAGAGTTCCAAAAACTCTCGACCTTCTGAGAGAAAGAATCTCCTCCACCTCAGTTTTACATGGGCGGCCCCATTTTTAAACAGTGACCACTAGTTCTGGATTCTCCCACAAGAGGAAACATCCTCGGGCAGCACGGTAGCACAAGTGATTAGCACTATGGCTTCACAAGCGCCAGGGTTCCAGGTTCGATTCCCTGCTGTGTCACTGTGCGGAGTCTGCACGTTCTCCCCGTGTCTGCGTGGGTTTCCTCCAGGTGCTCCGGTTTCCTCCCACAGTCCAAAGCCGTGCAGGTTAGGTGGATTGGCCATGATAAATTACCCTTAGTCACCAAAAAAAAGTTAGGAGGGGTTATTGGCTTACCGGGATAGGTGGAAGTGACTGCTTAAATTGGTCGGTGCAGACTCGATGGGCCGAATGGCCTCCTGCACTGTATGTTCTATGTTATCCTCTCCATATCCATCCTGTCAAATTCCCTGTCAAAATCTTAAAGGTTTCAATCATAGAACATCGAACAGTACAACAAAATGCAGGTCCTTCAGCCCGTGATGTTGGCCGACCACCTATCCTAATCTAAGGTCAACTTAACCAACACCCCTTCAATTTGCTGCTGTCTATGTGCCTGTCCAAGAGTCGCTTAAATGTCCCTAATTACTCTGACTCCACCACCTCCATTGGCAGTGCATTCCACACACCCACCACTCTGTGTAAAGAACCTACCTCTGACATCTCCCTTATACCTTCCTCAAATCACCTTAAAATTATGTCCCCTTGTGACAGCCATTTCCACCCTGGGGAAAATCTCTGGCTATCCACTCTATCCATGCCTCTCATCACCTTGTACACATCTATCAAGTTACCTCTCTTCCTTCTTCGCCCCAGTGAGAAAAGCCCTAGCTCCCTCAACCTTTTTCCATAAGACGTGCCCTCCAGTCCAGGCAGCATCCCGGTAAATCTCCTCTGCACCCTCTCCAAAGCATCCACATCCTGCCTATAATGAGGCAACCAGAACTAGACACAATATCCCAAGTGTGGTCTAATCAGGGTTTTATAAAGGTGCAGCAAAACCTCACACCTCTTAAACTCAATCCCTCTACCTGGGTGGCAACTTTGAGGGATCTATGTACGTGGACCCCAAGACCCCTCTGTTCCTCCACACTTCCAAGAATCCTGACTTTTACCCTGTATTCAGCATTCAAATTCGACCTTCCAAAATGAATCACTTTACATTTATTTAGGTTGAGCTCCATCTGCCATTTCCCAGCCCAGCTCCGCATTCTGTCAATCAAGTAGCTTATTATTCTTCTAAACTCCAGTGGATACAATCCTCCTAGCCTTTCCTCATAAGACAAAAGAACCTGTCCATTCCAGGTACTAATCTAGTAAACCTTCTCTAAACTGTTTCCAGTGCATTTACATCCTTAAATAAATTGACCAGTACTGTACAGTGCACCAGCTGTGGTTTCACGAGTGCAGTAAAGTGCATGATCAAAAGTTTTTTTTAATATAAACATTTTATTGAGGTATTTGTGGTTTTATAACAGTAACAGAAGAAACAGTGTACATACAAATAGAAACATAGTGGAAACACCATCTTTCTCTCTCACTGGTCCCACGTTTACTAGCCTCCTACTCTACACTAAATTACCCCCCCCCCCCCTTTCCCGAAAGAAGTTGACAAACGACTGCCACCTCCGGACGAACCCTAACATTGACCCTCTCAGGGCAAACATGATTTTCTACAAACCGAGAAAGCTAGCCATGTCAGATAGCCAGGTCTCTGACTTTGGGGGCTTTGAGTCCCTCCAAGCTAATAGTATCCGTCTCCGGGCTACCAGGGAGGCAAAGGCCAGAACGTCTGCCTCTTTCTCCTCCTGGATTCCCGGGTCTTCCGACAACCCGAAAATCGCCACCTCTGGACTTGGCACCACCCTTGTTTTCAATACATTGGACATGACATCGGCAAACCCCTGCCAGAATCCCCTAAGCTTCAGGCATGCCCAGAACATATGGACATGGTTCGCTGGTCCTCCCGCACACCTTGTGCACCTGTCTTCCACCCCCAAGAACCTGCTCATCCTAGCCACTGTCACGTGGGCCTGGCGCACGACCTTAAACTGTATCAGGTTGAGCCTGGGACATGTTGTGGACGCGTTGACTCTGCTCAACGCATCCTCCCAGAGACCACCCTCTATCTCTCCACCCAACCCCTCTTCCCATTTGTGTTTCAGCTCCTCGGTCTGTGTTTCTCCTGACCCCATAAGCTCCTTTATAAATGCCCGAAACCCTCCCTTCTCCCACCCACACTCTGGAAACTACGCTGTCCTGTATCCCCCTTGGTGGTAGGAGCGGGAAGGTTGAGATCTGCCTGCATAAGAAGCCTGCAGGTACCTAAATTAATTTCCTCCCATCAGTTCAAATTTCACCTCCAGTTCCCTCAAGCTAGGAAATCTCCCCTCTATAAACACATCGCCCATCGTCTCGATCCCTGCTCTCTGCCCTGCCACCTCCGGAACCCTCCATCTAACCTCCTTGGGGCAAACCGGTGATTATTGAAAATTGGGGACCAGACCGATGCTCCCTCTGTTCCCACATGTTTCCTCCATTGCCCCCAGACTCTCAGGGCCACGGCCACCACGGGGCTGGTGCAGCAGCGTGCCAGCAGGAACGGCAGAGCCACCGTTACCCACGGCCCCAAACGTATGCCCTTGCAAGATGCAGCCTCTACTCTCCTCCCCCCCACCACCACCATTCACTTCCTAAACGTGGCTAGATTCGCCACCCAGTAATAATTACTAAAGTTCGGGAGTGCCAGCCGGCTCCCCCTGGCTGCACTCTAACATCCCCTTTTTAACTCGCGGGGTCTTACCCGCCCAAACAAAACCCGAGATCACCTTGTTGACCCGTTTAAAAAAGGACCGAGGGATAAAGATGGGGAGACACTGAAACACAAACAGGAACCTCGGGGAACCGTCATTTTCACTGTCTGCACCCTCTCAGCCAGTGACAACAGGCGTATGTCCCACCTCTGAAAATCCTCCTTCATTTGGTCTACTAGTTGGGCCAGATTAAGCTTGTGCAGCCATTCCCATTCCCGCGCCACCTGGACGCCGAGGTACTGAAAGCTTTCCCCTACCACTCTAAACGGCAGCTCCCCCAATCGCCTCTCCTGCCCCCTTGCCTGGATCGCGAACATCTCGCTTTTCCCCACGTTCAATTTATAACCCGAAAACCGGCCAGAACCCCCATAATTTCTTCCATCCCTTCCAATGGGTCTGACACATATAGGAGCAGATCGTCTGCGTGTAGCGAGACTCTGTGTTCCTCCCCTCCCCGGACCAGTCCCTTCCAGCCCTTTGAGGCTCTCGACGCAATTGCCAGCAGTTCTATGGCCAGTGTGAACAACAGCGGGGAGAGGGGGCATCCCTGCCTCGTCCCCCGGTGCAGCCTAAAATACCCCGATGTCAGCCTGTTTGTCCGAACACTCGCCACGGGAACCTGATACAGCCGCCTGACCCAGTCAATGAAGCCCTGTCCAAATCCAAACCACACCAATACCTCCCACAGATAATCCCATTCCACCCGGTCAAATGCCTTCTCTGCGTCCATTGCGACCACTACCTCTATGTCCCTACCCTCTGGGGGCACTGTGATAACATTCAACAGCTTTCTTACGTTGACCGCAACCTGCCTTCCCTTAACAAATCCCGTCTGGTCCTCCCCAATCGTGTCCGGGACGCAGTCCTCAATCCTTGAGGACAAGATCTAAGCCAACAATTTGCCGTCTACATTTAGTAGGGAGATCGTTCTGTAGGACCCGCATAACTCCGGGTCCTTATCCCGCTTCAGGATCAATGAACTAAAGGCCTGTGACATCGTCGGGGGAAGCCCCCCTCGTTCCCTTGCCTCATTAAATGTCCAGATCAGCAGTGGCCCCAGCATCCCAGAGAACCTTTTATAAAACTACACGGGGTACCCATCCTGTCCCGGGCTTTACCCGACTGCAAGGCCTTCAGCTCATCTGCTATCTCTTCCAACCCGATCGGGGCCTCCAGCCCTTCTCCCAAGTCTTCATCCACCTTCGGGAACTTCAGCTCCCCTAAGAATTGCCTCATCCCCTCCGGTCGAGCTGGGGGTTCCGACGCATACAGCCTGCTGTAGAATTCCTCGAACGCCTTATTAACCCTTGCTGAATCTCCGACCCGGTTCCCATCTCTGACCCTTACTTTCCCAATCTCCCTGGCTGCCTCTCGCTTTCTAAGCTGCTGCGCAAGCATTCTACTGGCCTTCTCCCCATATTCCTAGATCACCTCCCTCTCCTTCCTCAGCTGCTCTACCGCCTTCTCTGTAGTTAACAAGCCAAACTCTGCCTTTAGCCTCCGACGTTCCCTTAGAAGCCCTGCCTCTGGGGTCTCCGCATAACTCCTGTCGACCTGTAGTATTTCCTTTATCAGTCGGTCCATCTCTGCTCTGTCTGCCTTCTCCCTGTGGGCCTGTATTGAGATCAGCTCCCCTCTAACCACCGCCTTCAGCGCCTCCCAGACCATTGTAGCTGAGACTTCCCCTGTGTCATTAACTTCCAGATAGTTCTGGATACATTTCCTCACCCACCCACACAACACCTCATCCGCTAAAAGTCGCGCGTCCAGCCGCCAGTGCGGGCGCGGCTACTCTCCTTGCTCACCTGTAGCTCAACCCAGTGCGGGACATGATCCGAGATTGTGATTGCTGAATGCTCAGTGACCACAACCCACGTCAGTAAAGCCCTGTTTAGGATAAAATGTCAATCCGGGAGTACACTTTATGCACGTGGATGTAGAAGGAAAACTCCTTCACTCTCGGCCGCCCAAATCTCCATGGGTCCCCCCCCCCTTCCTCCCATCTGCTCCATAAACACCTTTAGCTCCATTGCTGGCACCCTGTCTGTCCGTGAGCTAGATCAGACTCGCCCTGGGTTAATGATTGTGTTGATGTCCCCCCCCGCCCCCCATAACCAGCTTATGCAAATCCAGGTCCGGGATCTTCCCAACATCCTCCTAATGAACTCCACATCATACCAATTTGGCGCTTACGCATTCATGAGTGCCAGCGGCAGCCCCTCCAGCTTTCCACTGACCATTATGTACCGACCCCCCATGCCTGCAACTATTCTTCCTGCTTCAAATGACACTCGCTTATTAATCAGGATCGCGACCCTTCGAGTCCAGCCCCGAGTGAAAAACCTGTCCGACCCATCCCTTCCTTAATCTAATCTGATCAGTTACTCTAAGGTGCGTCCCCTGCAACGTTGCCATGTCCACCTTCAGTTCCCTCAAATGCACGAACACGCGTGCCCTCTTAACCGGCCCATTTAGCCCTCTTGGGTTCCATGTGATCAGCCTGGTTGGCGGGCTTCTCGCCCCCTCCCCCTCTGCCGATCAACCATCCCCTTTCTTGGGCCAGTCTCCAGCCCGCGCCCCACGCATCCGCAGGCCTGCCCCAGGCAGCCTCTGTCCCCGACCTCCCTATTGTCCCACAGCAAAAGTCCCTCCCCTGTCAGCAGATCATCCCCCCCCCAGTAACAGCTCTATACACACAGCCCCCTCCAACAAGTCATAACCCCTGCTCACCCCCCACTGCGCTTCTGTGAGCTAGTCCACCCAGCCAGCTTGGTGGCCCCTGCCCATGGTGCCAGACATTTTCCCACCTATTGTGCCCCCTCCCCCCGCTCGGACACACACATGCAAACGTAAACAATCCCAACCCAATTGCCTGAAAGGAACACGCAAAGAATATCAAAAAGAAGATCTAACATCTAACATTCACACCTCCATCCCCCATTAGTGCAAATGCAAATTTTAACTCGAGCAGCTCGTCCGCAGACCCCAGCTCAATACAAAAGGCATTACAAGTGACATCCAAAGACAAAAGCTTTTCTTTTAA
The DNA here is from genome assembly GCF_902713615.1 of Scyliorhinus canicula. NCBI lineage: Eukaryota > Metazoa > Chordata > Chondrichthyes > Carcharhiniformes > Scyliorhinidae > Scyliorhinus > Scyliorhinus canicula. Next base: position 59,150,775 of record NC_052150.1, on the reverse strand, counting down.
AAAAAAAAAAAATAACTGAAGGGAAGAGAACAAAAAAAACACATGAGTACTGCAGTAAAGTTTAGTCCAAACACTTCAGTCCGATACCAGCTCTTCTCATGTAGTCCATTGCTTCATCGGGCGACTCGAAGTAGAAATGTTGCTCTTCGTGCGTAACCCAAAGATGGGCCGGGTACAGTATTCAAACTTTATCTTCTTCTTAAAAAGGGTTGATTTTATTTGGTTGTACCCTGCTCTTCTCCTGGCCATGTCCACGCTCAGATCCTGATATGTAAGCAGGACAGTATTCTCCTATTTGCAGCTCCGTGTCTGCCTGGCCCACCATAGAATGCACTCGTCCAGGTACCTGTGGAATCTCTCCACAAGTGCTCTCGGGGGGGTCACTCACGCGCAGCTTCCTCGCTAGTGCTCTGTGAGCCCTGTCCATCTCCAAGGGTCGGGAGAAGGTCCCCGCCCCCAGTAGCTTCTCAAACATAGCCGCTATGTATGCTCCTGCATCCGTTCCTTTGGATCCCTCTGGGAGACCCACGATTCTCAGGTTCTGCTAGTGGGTCCTGTTCTCTAGATCCTCCACCTTCTCCTGGAGCCTTTTCTGTTGGTTTCCCAACATTGCCACATCCAACTCCACTGCAGCTTGGTGCTCCCCCTGCTCAGTCAATGCCTTCTCCACTTTCTGGATCGCACAATCTTGAGCATCCAGTCTGAGTTCCAGTCGTGCAATCGACTCCTTAATCGGGTACAAGCATTTCTATTTCTGTTTGGCGAAGCCCTCCTGTATAAACTGCATCAACTGCTCCGGCGACCGCTGGGTCGTCAAGCCAGAACTCGTGTCCTCTGCCATGCTTTAGAACATAGAACATAGAACAGTACAGCACAGAACAGGCCCTTCGGCCCTCGATGTTGTGCCGAGCAATGATCATCCTACTCAAACCCACGTATCCACCCTATACCCGTAACCCAACAACCCCCCCCAACCTTACTTTTTAGGTTACTACGGGCAATTTAGCATGGCCAATTCACCTAACCCGCACATCTTTGGACTGTGGGAGGAAACCGGAGCACCCGGAGGAAACCCACGCACCTTTCTCCCGCTCCAGCCCAAGCCTTCTCCGTTTGCCTATTTCTTCCTTTCCGAGCACTCCTGGTCTGCTTCTCCATGCTGTAGGATTCCTCTTCACAATTGCGTCCAACATCAATTTTCCACTTCAGATCCGACAAAAAATCGGGGAATAAGGCCCAAAGTTCTGACACGAGCGGGAGCCACCAAATGTATGACCTGCACCAAATGGGTGACAGCCGCCACTGGAAGTCACCTGATCAAAAATTAAGATACTGTTCCACGAACTTACCAGAGAATCCCTATAGTGCAGAAGGAGGCCATTTTTCCCATCGAGTCAGCACCGGCCCTCTGAAAGAGTATTCCACCCAAGCCCACTTCCCTGCCGTATTCCTATAACCCTTTCACCTATCCTACCAAATCCTGGACACTAAGGGGCAATTTAGCATGACCGAGGGAGGAAACCGGAGCACCCGGAGGAAACCAACGCAGACACTGGGAGAAGGTGCAAACTTCACACAGTCACCCGAGGCCAGAATTGAACCCGGGAGCCTGGCACTGAGGCAGCAGTGCTAACCACTGATCCACCGTGCTGCCCACAAATGTTGAACTTCATTGGAATAGTATAGGAGGCTGAAGTCCGAGTGGGAGTGGAGTGGCGAATTAAAATGACTGGTTGTTGGAAGATTCGGGTAATGCTTGTGAACTTAGTGGAGGTGCTTTGCATTATAGTCACCCAATCTGTGATTTGACTCCCCAGCATTGTGAAAACTTCATTATATAGTACTACTTTCAATTTTGTGCAGAAGCTATTTGATCTGGAAAGATTGTTTGGGGCTTTGGACAGTGAGAAGATAAATGTAACAACCCACTTCGAGAGCAAGATATAACAGCAAGTGTTGTAACTGACATTCAGGACCTGCCAAAAATAGTATTTATAATGTTTGGAAACATCAAATGATATTTAGTATACTCGTATTTTTAAATGCAGCTCCTATGTTTTACAGTGCTTGTAAGCCCATTTTACATTTACCTTTTTTTTGTGCTCGTTTCTAAACTATAAAATGCCTGTGGTTGAGAAGCGAAATCTCAGGGGCAAGTGTTGATGTATTGTTGGAACATTGGGCCGGATTTCTGTGGAGCCATGGAGATTACGTAGACCTTGTGATGAATGTAGAAGTATCAGATTTATTGTATTTTAGGTATTTGATGCAGTAAGGGTTAAGCGTCTGGGTTATTATGTGACTGCTGCAGTAAAATAAATCCTAGTTTGAAAGGCAACTAGGTTTTGGAGCCAGAGGTGCAATTAAAGCATCATAAAAAGTTTTTGGTTTAATGAAATGTTGTTTGGATTAAGGGGATTCCCTGTGGAGTTAATTAGATTTCAGCATGCTTTAACTACTGGGAGGAGCCAAGATGTCAGGCATTTTGCAGGAGGTCAGCTTTAGAACATAAGAACTAGGAGCAGGAGTAGGCCATCTGGCCCCTCGAGCCTGCTCCGCCATTCAATGAGATCATGGCTGATCTTTTGTGGACTCAGCTCCACTTTCCGGCCCGAACACCATAACCCTTAATCCCTTTATTCTTCAAAAAACTATCTATCTCTACCTTAAAAACATGTAATGAAGGTGCCTCAACTGCTTCACTGGGCAAGGAATTCCATAGATTCACAACCCTTTGGGTGAAGAAGTTCCTCCTAAACTCAGTCCTAAATCTACTTCCCCTTATTTTGAGGCTATGTCCCCTAGTTCTGCTTTCACCCGCCAGTGGAAACAACCTGCCCGCATCTATCCTATCTATTCCATTCATAATTTTAAATGTTTCTATAAGATCCCACCTCATCCTTCTAAATTCCAACGAGTACAGTCCCAGTCTACTCAATCTCTCCTCATAATCCAACCCCTTAAGCTCTGGGATTAACCTAGTGAATCTCCTCTGCACACCCTCCAGTGCCAGTATGTCCTTTCTCAAGTAAGGAGGCCAAAACTGAACACAATACTCCTGGTGTGGCCTAACTAACACCGTATACAATTGCAGCATAACCTCCCTAGTCTTAAACTCCATCCCTCTAGCAATGAAGGACAATATTTCATTTGCCTTCTTAATCACCTGTTGCACCTGTAAACCAACTTTCTGTGATGCACACCCAGGTCTCTGCACAGCGGCATGCTTTAATATTTTATCGTTTAAATAATAATCCCATGTTCAGGTATCTGCGGGTAAAGGCGTTTGCTAGGCGGCAGGTGGAGGGGGGTAAGTGACAGGGTGCTTTCGGGGGTCTGGGTCGGGGATGGGAAGATATCCGATATGTACAAGGTAATGCAGGAGGTGGAGGAGGCGTCAGTAGAGGAGCTAAAGGCTAAGTGGGAGGGGGAACTGGGGGAACAGATCGAGGATGGGACATGGGCTGATGCCCTGGAGAGGGTTAACTCTTCCTCCTCATGTGCGCGGCTTAGCCTCATCCAATTCAAGGTGCTGCACCGGGCCCACATATCCGGGTCTAGGATGAGTAGGTTCTTTGGGGGCGAAGACAGGTGTGTCAGGTGTTCGGGGAGTCCAGCGAACCATGCCCATATGTTCTGGGCATGCCCGGCACTGGAGGAGTTCTGGAATGGGGTGGCGAGGACGGTGTCGAGGGTGGTAGGATCCAGGGTCAAGCCAGGCTGGGGACCCGCGATTTTTGGGGTTGCGGTGGAGCCGGGAGTGCAGGAGGCGAGAGAGGCCAGTGTTTTGGCCTTTGCGTCCCTAGTAGCCCGGCGGAGGATCTTGCAACAGTGGAAGGATGCGAGACCCCCAAGCGTGGGGGCCTGGATCAATGACATGGCGGGTTTTATTAAGCTGGAGAAGGTCAAATTCGCCCTGAGAGGATCGGTACAAGGGTTCTTTAGGCGGTGGCAACCTTTCCTCGACTTTCTGGCTCAGCGATAGGGTACTGGGTCAGCAGCAGCAGCAACCCGGGGGGAAAAAGCGGGGGGGGGGGGGGGGGGGGGCGTTGACTATGTTTATTTAATTTTAATTTATTTTTAAGTTCTCTTGTTTACTGGGTTTGGGGCGGGGGGGGGGGGGGGTGAGATACATGCGTTGATACGGTCTTGGGGGTGTTACAGTTACTATGGTGTTTTATTGTTGCTTTTCATTGTTTGTTATATTTTCTGTAAAAAATTTCAATAAAAATTATTTATAAAAAAATTAATAATCCAGTTTGCTGTTATTCCTACCAAAATGGATAACCTCACATTTGTCAACATGGTATTCCATCTGCCAGACCCTAGCCCATTCACTTAACCTATCCAAATCCCTGTGCAGACTTCCAGTATCCTCTGCACTTTTTGCTTTACCACTCATCTTAGTGTCATCTGCAAACTTGGACACATTGCCCTTGGTCCCCAACTCCAAATCATCTATGTAAATTGTGAACAATTGTGGGCCCAACACGGATCCCTGAGGGACACCACTAGCTACTGATTGCCAACCAGAGAAACACCCATTAGTCCCCACTCTTTGCTTTCTACTAATTAACCAATCCTCTATCCATGCTACTACTTTACCCTTAATGCCATGCATCTTTATCTTATGCAGCAACCTTTTGTGTGGCACCTTGTCAAAGGCTTTCTGGAAATCCAGATATACCACATCCATCGGCTCCCCGTTATCTACTGCACTGGTAATGTCCTCAAAAAACTCCACTAAATTAGTTAGGCATGACCTGCCCTTTATGAACCCATGCTGCATCTGCCCAATGGGACAATTTCTATCCAAATGCCTCGCTATTTCTTCCTTGATGATAGATTCCAGCATTTTCCCTACTACAGAAGTTAAGCTTACTGGCCTATAATTTCCTGCTCCCTGCCTACCTCCTTTTTTAAACAGTGGTGTTGCATGTTAGCTGGAGATCATAGAATTTACAGTGCAGGAGGAGGCCATTCGGCCCATTGAGTTTGCACCGGCCGCTTGAAAGAGCACCCTACTTATGCCCACACCTCCATTCTAACCCCGTAATCCAGTAACCCCACCTGACCTTTTTGGACACCCACGCAGACACGGGGAGAACGTGCAGACTCCGCACAGACAAATCACCCAAGCCAGGAATCGAACCTGGGACCCTGGAGCTGTGGAGCAACAATGCGACCTCCGCAGAAGTCCAGCATCTCAGTTCAGTTAAATGATACATCTGTAATTAGATTAGCAGTTTCTTTCCAAGCAGTTCTGAAACTGCAACTTTCTGATCTTGGAATTTTTCCCTGGACTAATCCCTGTGCTGCTGTGCATGTATGTTTGATATTCCAAATTCCATAATGTCTCAAAGGAACAGGAAAATCTGTGGGATTACTCTGTACTATTGGCAGTTCCTCTCCTTCCCTGAGGTTTCCGTCTACTGAAACAGTTTCATTATATTTTAAATTCTAAGAACTTTGAAACAGCTTGGAACTTTTTTCTAATCTTTCTGCAATCTGATTGGGAGGTGACTGCCTCCATACTTTTGTTCATAGCATGTAAAATTAAAGTGCTCATGATCGGGGTTGTGTGTTGAGATGGACAGAAAATTGGTTGGCAGGCAGAAACAAACTGTAGGAATAAATGGGTCTTTTTCCAAATGGCAGGCAGTGATTAATGGGATACTGCAGGGATCAGTGCACCAATCCCAGATATTGACAATGTATATTAATGATTTAGATGACGGAACTAAATATAATAGGCTGGATTTTCCGAGCCTCCGTGCCGAAATAGCGTTTGGCGTGGGGGCGGAGAATGGGCGTTCGCGCGGGAATCGTGGCCAGCGCCGCTGAAACGATTTTCCGGTCCCCGGAAAATCGCGTGTGATCTACTCGATGTCAGTAGGGGGCCATTGACAGAGGCCCTCCCGTGATTCACCGAGGTTAATTGGCCGAGTTCCTGATGCCGTGGTTCTAACCACATCGGCCGTTGGGAACCTCCGTCCTGGCGTGGGGCGGGGGGGCCTCGTGGATGGCCAGGCCAGCGATCGGGCGTCACCGATCTCGGGGGGGGGGGGGGGGGGACTACTTCTTCCATCACAGTTTGTGGTGCGAGTCTGCCATGTCGCATGGGGCATCCTCCATGCGCATACGCGCACTCCTGACGAAAGGTGCAGGGCCCTGCATCAAGAGCCAGAGCTGCAAGCCTTGGAGGTTGGAGAATCACTCTGAACTTTCTTCAAGAAAGTTCAGAGTGAAATGCCAGCATTTTGACGCTGGTATGGGGACATGGCCCCATTTTTGGAGAATCCAGCCCAGTATCTCCAAATTTGCAGATGACACAAAGTTGGGTGGAAGAATGAGGTGTGAGGAGGATGCAGAGATCCTTCAGTGTGATTTTTACAAGTTGAGTCAGTGGGCAAATGCATGGAAGATGCAGTAAAATGTGGATAAATGTGAGGTTATCCACTTCGATAGCGAAGCAGATTATTGTCTGAATGGCTGAACGGGTGGCATGGTGGCACAGTGGTCGCTCCAGGGTCCCAGGTTCAATTCCGGCCTCGTGTGACTGTGTGGAGTTTGCATTTTCTCCCCGTGTCTGCGTGGGTTTCCTCCGGTGCTCCGGTTTCCTCCCACAGTCCACAGATGTGCAGGTCAGGTGGATTGGCCAAGATAAATTGCCCTTAGTGTCCAAAAAGGTTAGGAGGGGTTATTGGGTTACGGCGCTAGGGTGTAAGTGAGGGCTTAAGTGGGTCGGTACAGACTCGAAGGGCCGAATGGCCTCCTTCTGCACTATATGTTCTATGTCCTCATACGCTAGTCACTGAGACATGCAAGTGGTAACGAAGGCAAATAGTATGTTGGCCATCATAGCGAGAGGATTCAAGTACAGGAGCAGGGATGTCTGACTGCAATTATACAGGGCCTTGGTGAGGCCACACCTGGAATAGTGTGTGTATTTTTGGTCTCCTTATCTGAGGAAGGGTGTTCTTGATCTGGAGGGAGAGCAATGAAGGTTGACCAGACTGATTTCTGGGGTGATGTGTGAGGAGATTTTGAGTCGGTTAGGGTAATATTCGCTGGAGTTCAGAAGAATGAAGGCGACCTCATAGAAACCTAGAAAATTCTTACTGGACTAGAGAGGGTAGATGCAGGAAGGAGTTCCTGCTGGTGGCTGTGTCCAGAACCAGGGGTCACAGTCCATTTAGGACTGAGAGTAGGAGAAATTTCTTCACCCAAAGAGTGGTGAGCCTGCACTATCACAGAAAGCAGTTGAGTATTTTTTCAAGAAGGAATTAGATATAGCTCATGGGACTAAAGAGACGAAAGAGACTAGAGAGGAGAAGGCTGAGAGGTGACTTAATAGAGACATATAAGATAGTCAGAGGGTTAGATAGGGTGGACAGTGAGAGTCTTTTTCCTCGGATGGTGATGACCAACACGAGGGGACATAACTTTAAATTGAGGGGTGGTAGATATAGGACAGATGTCAGAGGCAGTTTCTTTACTCAGAGAGTAGTAGGGGTGTGGAACGCCCTGCCTGCAACAGTAGTAGACTCGCCAACTTTAAGGGCATTTAAGTGATCACTGGATAGACATATGGATGAAAATGGAATAGTGTAGGTCAGATAGGCTTCAGATGGTTTCACAGGTCGGCGCAACATCGAGGGCCGAAGGGCCCTTACTGCGCTGTAATGTTCTATGTTCTAAAAGATATGGGGGAAAGTGGAACCGGGTATCTGAGTTGGATGAGCAGCCATGATCATATTGAACAGTGGAACAGACTCGAAGGGCCAAATTGGCCTACTCTTATATTTTATGTTTCTATAACTTATTTAGTGTTGCATACCATGGCTTGAAATTCCTTGCATGTATGACCCTAACATTTATATCAGAATAGTGCCTTCCAGTAGCCTCTACTATTGTCTCATGTCACGAAGTGCACATCATGGGTGCCCACTTGCATCCAAAGGCAATAAGAAGTTGCAGAATTCTCCTCCTCCTAGTGCTTTAATCGGAACTTTCAAGACTGAGATCAAATGGCTTTTGTTTGGAAGAATATTTAGGAGCCTGGAGCAAAGGATTTGAGGTGCATTGCATGCCAGGACAATCTGAGAGACTGAATGGCCTATTCTTGCTCCTGTGTTTCTCTAAGTACTAAGTAGAAATTTGGCCGCCTCTGCGGAAGGTCCAGACACAAAGCTGATTTTCCACCGCTGAGACCAATACACTTCTTGGCATGCCAGATACCAAGCAACTGACAAGCCACTGAGATACCTGGGGAATAGGAAACCCCAGGGAAACTAGTCTAGGCTTTGCCCTCTCTGACACCATAGACCTTGTAAAAGTTTGGTGAATGTTTTGCTATTACAAAATCCACTTAAGACAGTCTATTTTGCTCCAACCGATTTGTAAAACAAAATGTTTTTCCAATTAAGGAGCAATTTAGTGTGGCCAATTGACCTACCCTATACATACACATGGGGGTGAGACCCATGCAGATGCGGGGAGAATGTGCCAACTCCACATGGAAAGTGATCCGGGACTGGGATCAAACCCTGGTCCTTGGCGCCATGAGGCAGTAGCGCTAACCACTGCGCTACCGTGCCGCCCTGCTCAAAGCAATTTTGATCTTGCTGAGTAAATTAACCAAGCTACGATTTATGGACATGAAAGTGCAATTTCAATTCTCAAAGCATCATTACAGATGATGGAGAGGGCGGCACAATACTTTCAACACATTAAAAATTACATGAAATAAGTAATGTGAGATTAGGGGCGGAGTGGTTAGCACTGTTGCTTCATTGCACCAGGGTCCCAGGTTTTATTCCCAACTTGGGTCACTGTCTGTGCAGAGTCTGCACGTTGTCCCTGTGTCTGCATGCGTTTCCTCCGGGTGCTCCGGTTTCCTCCCACGAGTCCTGAAAGATGTGCTTGTTAGGTGAATTGGACATTCTGAATTCTCTCTTTGTGTACCTGAACAGGTGCCGGAATGTGGCAACGAGGGGATTTTCACAGTAACTTCATTGCAGTGTTCATGAAAGTCTGCTTGTGACAATAAAGATTATTATTATTACAGTTTCATTTAACAATGATGGCAAAAGAAGGTTAACTTAATTCCAGCATTGAATGTTGAATGTAATTATGTACTCGCCATGTTCACCCATTTGATTTGTTTACATGTTAATTTTGTTTCTCTTTTTATTGAACAGGTGTACACTTACAAACTAAATGCTTTAACCAGAGCAAAAGTGGTGGCCATGCATCCGAGTAGTATTGAGGGCGTTGAGGATATGGCAACTTTGACAGATTTGCACGAAGGGGCAATCATGCATAATATATGCATGCGATATAACCAGGACAATATCTACGTAAGTTCAAAACAGCTGAGTGATGATGAAATGCAATGATTGCTCTACAGCATTGATGATAAAAGTTCTTGATTAATTATGTCAAACATTTAACGATCGATATGGACATGTGTATGATGGGAATGAAATGAAGAAACTGGGCGGGGCAGGTTGTCTTGACCGCTCCTGGAAAACCATTCCACCTGAACAAGCTAGCTTGTTCCCAAATTGTTTGTCAAGTTAATACTTCAAAGAATTGTACTGGAATTTTACCACCTGGCAGGGTGGTAGAGATGGGTTACTTCACATCCTTTAAAAATGAGCACTTGGTACATCCTATCATTCAAGGCTATGGGCCAAGTGTTGCCAAATGTGTTTCGGGAGGCAGGTCATGTATATTTTGTGTGTCAGTGCTGACTCAATGGTCCAACAGGCCTCTTCTGCACTGTTATTGTGATTCTGTAAACCTCGAAGTCTCTCCCCATTTAGATAATAAGTTGCCTTTCCATTTTTCCAACCATAATGGATGACCTCACACTTGTCCACATTAAACTCAATCTGCCACATTTTGGCCCACTCCTCTAACTTATCTATATCGATTTATGAGGTTCTTATTTCCTCATTGCAACTTACTGTCCCAACTCGGGAAAGATGAGATGGAAGCAGGGAGGTTGTTTTCACTGGCGGGTGAAACTAGAACTCGGGGGCATAGCCTCAAAATAAGGGGAGGCAGATTTAGGACTGAGTTGAGGAGGGACTTCTTCGCCCAAAGGTCATGAATCTGTGTAATTCCCTGCCCAGTGAAGCAGTTGATGCTCCCTCGTTGAATGTTTTTAAGGCAAAGCTAGATAGATGTTTGAACAGTAAAGGAATTAAGGGTTATAGTGAGCGGGCGGGTAAGTGGAGCTGAGTCCACAAAAGATCAGCCATGATCTTATTGAATGGCGGAGCAGGCTCGCCCCGCGGGCCAGATGGTCTACTCCTGCTCCTAGTTCTTATGTTCTATTTTCGTGTCATCTGCAAATTTGACTATAGAACCTTGTATCCCTGTATCCAAGCCATTGATATAGATTTTAAATTGTTGGGCCCCAAGAACTGAACCCTGTGGCACCCCACTTGTTACTACCCCACTTGTGGGGCAGCAGGGTAGCATGGTGGTTAGCATAAATGCTTCACAGCTCCAGGGTCCCAGGTTCGATTCCCGGCTGGGTCACTGTCTGTGTGGAGTCTGCACGTCCTCCCCCTGTGTGCGTGGGTTTCCTCCGGGTGCTCCGGTTTCCTCCCACAGTCCAAAGATGTGCGGGTTAGGTGGATTGGCCATGCTAAATTGCCCGTAGTGTCCTAATAAAAGTAAGGTTAAGGGGGGGGTTGTTGGGTTACGGGTATAGGGTGGATACGTGGGTTGAGTAGGGTGATCATGGCTCGGCACAACATTGAGGGCCGAAGGGCCTGTTCTGTGCTGTACTGTTCTATGTTCTATGTTCTATGTTACATCTTGCCACAATTTTGGCTTCATGACCGATTTTCCCCCAATCGTCTTTTTGCTGTCGGCCGACGGAGAATACCATCCCAGGATAAGGATTTTTAAGTTGGTTATTGAGGGTTGACCAATGTCGATGTGCAATAACCAGGACTACAGACAAGTAAAACCAAGTGCACAGCATGATGCATGTCTTTTGAATAAACATAAGTTGATGGTGGACGGGGAGAGACCGAGGCCATGGAGTTAGTTGCATTTAGAGATTATGAAAGCAAACTCACTGGAGTGAAGCGGAATGAGGTTACCTCTTCTTGGGAGCCTTACTTCTTCTGTTTGTTTGCTGCCTGATCATGTATTCATGCTTCATATGGAAAGTTAAATGATTTTTCAGCAATGTTATAATTAAAGTATGAATAAACCATAAACATTTTACATGGTTTCATTGTTACTAACTTCACATACTTAATTACAATGTTGTCATATTTGTCCCCATAATTTGAAACAATGTGATCATTATCTTGTTACCCTTACTTTCAATCTGTTTCCTTGAACATTTATAACACTTTAGTACTTTTCCAATTAAATTAGAGTGAGTTGCATTCAAAGAACACCAGACTAGGGGCTGGTTTAGTTCACAAGGCTAAATCGCTGGCTTTTAAAGCAGACCAAGCGGGTCAGCAGCACGGTTCGATTCCCGTACCAGCCTCCCCGGACAGGCGCCGGAATGTGGCGACTAGGGGCTTTTCACAGTAACTTCATTGAAGCCTACTCGTGACAATAAGCGATTTTCATTTCATTTCATTTCAACTGCATTTTAACGCAGGAAATACGATATATCACAATGTGCTTTAAGTATCTGGTGTCAGCCCTGTTTTCACAATTTTTGATTTTGATCAGCTAAATGGCAGGCAGACATGGAAAGGTTCTGAGAAATCCATGCGGGTAGAGTTTCTGCTTGCCTGATATTCTGTGCAGAAGTTTCCTGTAGAATATGCACCCAAGTCCAGATACCTTGGGTGCATATTCGTAAGAGCCAAGGCTTGGGGATCTCGAGTGTTATGTGAGTGCTGTTGAAGTTTAACCAGCTTACTGCTGATTGTCAATCCAGGCTTACTCAACCTTGTAAAGCCATTGGTTTGCAGAATGTTCTGGAACTAAGCAGAGAAAATGTAAGTGGAAGGTTTGCCCTTCCAAGTATCATTAGTGGGTGAGATGGCTGGCCAGTAGTGCAGACCAGCTTGTCTCGAGCATTGGATTACCAGTTTGCCACTGAGAGTTGACTCGATTCCAGTTTTCTATCTTTCGAGTCATCTTGGCTCTATCTTCGTTGGTTATTGAAAGCTGACAAGTTCAAGGTTCAGTCATCATCACGTGGTGTATTAGAGTGAAAGCAGGTACGTCATGAATAGCATGGTGATCAGCACAATTCATTAGATCAGTTGTAAAAGGATAAGATAAATTCAACTTGGGCAAAATGAATCTGGCCAATAGCACTTCAATAGGGCCAAGCTTGTCTGGGCTTTGGAAGGGTAGAAATTGATCGGGATTTACATTGCTGACTGCCCTGCAGCAATGAGGGAATGTTCCACTGTCATGGATGCCAGCTTTTTGGTGAGAAATGCCTTTATTCGTGACCCATTTTAAATGGACTTGGCCAAATAAAGCTGATTGGGTTGAAGTTAACATTCCACTTACAGCAGTGTTCAGCATTTTAAATCCAAATCCATCTGAGAAATATTGGCAGTTAGTACAGATTCCTAAATTTGCCTTCTTCACTGGATCTGAATTTTATCACCCTGAGGAGCCTGGTGTAGAAATAACGCGTGTTCAGTAGCAGATAGTCATGTCGTAGCTGGGGTATCAAGAGTACCGACTGTTGCCTTGCAGAAAAGGCTAATGCAAACTTGTGCTTGGCAGCCAGTCAGCATTCAGGATGCTCAATGGGGAGAGGAAGTTGTTGACAATTCACAGAGGTAAGTTCATAGCCTTACAGCGTGGTACTAATTACAGCCATCTGCCTGGCGTCTAATCAAGCAAGTAAGCATTCAAATCATGTAGCTTTTTGTGCTAGTGTCTACCCAGGGCCTTGAAATCAGATGTTTGCAGTAGCAATTCTGGAAAAAGCTTTCAAAATCTTTCATACACTGAGGAATTCTGATCCATGATCTATTTGGGGAATTTGGCAGAACTCTGTTTTTAAATGTAAAATGACTTGTTCAAACTGCTGTGTTTCAAAATCTCCCATTGTAATAGACAGTTATAAAATATTCTTAACTGTAAAATATAGATTTTTAGCAACATTATAACCATTCTTCCTAAACTATTTTGCAATGTGATCCCATTTTAACATTTGAAAATTGATGTGACCCCAGGTGCCAACAAAAATAAAACTGCAAAAAAGCAGGATAGTAACATTTAATACATAATTATAAAACATTCACTAATCATTGGTCAACAATTGGTCGACACCCGCCAGATTACGGATGTTGGCCAGAAAGAGTGGTTACTATTCATATTTGTATTTTCATTAATCATTACTTACTTACAGCAACATCACACTAAGGTTCCCTAAAGGCCACCTTGACTTTATTGATTTTAATGTGAGATTAATCAAATAAATTTTTGATTTCCTGCCGATCTTCAAATGACACACAATATTTTTATCCCAGATGCTGCAGTTGCACAGCGGATTTGGCTACACACGTCTTTAAAATAAAATAGATTTAATTGACAAGTTAAATAAATGCTCCGTTCCACCCATGGAGAGTGGAATGCTTCTAAACAGGCATATAAACATGTAACAGTTAAAACTCAGTGAGGTTTCTCTCCTCACCCACCCCCCAACACGTGCACACTGTAATCATTCCCTCTCCTCCCTCACAAAATGTAATCAGCCCTCATTTTCTCCCCACCCCCATCTCCTACCATACACATCAACCAGCTCGTGGTGGCCAGTGGGGTGGTGCAGCAGTTCTGACAGCCCGAGTCCAAGCTGATGAACCGCTGCAACACTCCAGGTGGCATTTTTAAATGGGTTGAAGAAGAAAGAAAAAAAATCCCCAAACCAAGAGATGAGCAGGGCAAAGTTGGACATAGCTGGGACTCAATGTGGGGTCCAGACTTGGAGGAGGCGAGGACCTTGCGACCCAAGTAGCTATTTCGGGTGTTGTGACCCACTGTTTATGAACATTAGAAATATAGTAACATAGGAACAAGGGTAGGCCACTTAGCCCCTTGAACTGTTCTACCATTCAGTGATATCATAGTTGATCTATAACCTATTGTCATATATTTACTGGACAACTTGTTAATGTTTTACTTTCCAGGACCAATTCCTGTTCATGAATGACTTTGGGATAGAAATTGGAATATGAAACTTCAATTTTTGGGCCTAAAATGTTTATTAGATCCCTTGACTACAAGAGCCCAATTTTATTTCCCTGACCTGTTTTGTATTCTTCAGAGGTCCCCAGCCAAAGTCAAGTTTTTAACAATTATTTTCCAAAAATGCCTTCCCCTTGAGTGCCACCCAATTTTACATTGGGTTCAATGGCTCACTGAACTCCCATTCTGGTACTTACTTGAGGGCCACTGCAATGACAAAATGAGGGTGGATGCAAATGCCTGAAATTCACCCTGAGTTTGGGCCCGAAAGCGGGCACAAATAATTTATGCCAGTTTGAAGTTTAGCATTAAAACCATTGCTTCAATCAGGACATTGGAGTGAAGTGGATCCACACTAAAAGGGTCTGAAGTAGCAGCAGAACGCATTGGCATTGTCTTTCTATGACATCCATGTGATGAAGTTCCATGTGATGTCAGACCGATTCAAACTCTCTGGAAGATTTCGGACCAGTCCAGGCGTGTTGACCCTCACTCAGATTTGAATTCTTCCACCCATTTTAACAGGCCTAACATGGAAATATGGGTAGGCTAAAAGACTCTCCTCGCCTCATATTCATTCATAAATATATTTGCCTGGATTTTTAGATACACAGTGAACGTTGTGCTGTATCGGGAAGGCCTCAAATGTATGTCAATGAATTTCAGGAGTATGTTGAAATTTAAATGTATTTTCCCCCATCCTCCTCATTCACCATCTCCTACAAAAATGATGGAGGGTGGAAACAGAAGTGGGATTTCTGGCCATGCCACCAGTCAACCATTTTATTTGCCATTCCGCTCCATTCCCATCCCAATTGAGATGTGGAAATGCAGACCCTGTTATCAAAATTGTTCATATATATTTCTCACTTTATAAGTGCTGTAAGTACTTAATTAAACAATGTCCTTCACCTTTGGTCCTGACAATAAAATTAGCATGTCGTTAACAAATGGACATAAGATTTTAACATCTTCTCTGAGATATATTGGGGTGAAGTTGACTTGGGCAGCAGTGCAAAATTGATTTGTAGCAAATTGACAGTTGGATTTTCACCATGGTACTTTTTATTTTCTCCCGATTTGGAAAATATTGCCAATATTTGCAATTTCAAAGTGAGACTATGAAATGGGCCAGCAAAAAGATTTTGATTTATTGTTCTGTGCAATTCCGACAAAAGTAAATCTGATGTGGCGAAGAATCGGCGACTGATTCTCTGTAAGCCCATTTAACATTGCTGCCGTAGAGCAAATTCACACCCATCATGTCTGATTCCTTGAATCGTTGGCCCAGATTATGTACTAAAGATCTGGAGTAGCAATTGAATACCAATAATGTGATTTGGTGAAAGAGTCCAAGACAGATACGTGTTCTATAACCCTCTTGACTCATTAACAGTCATCAGTACTTCATTCTTGTACGTAGCTCAAAATGCTATTTGTGGAGGTAACTCAAATTTGGAAGGCCAAAATAATTGTGCTTCTGGATATATTTTCATACTTCAACTGTGCACAACATAAATGTCCGTGCACAGTTCTGCTTTTCCTAGATTCAAGCAACAATACAGGATCCCAATTTGGCACTGATCTACAAATATACCTGGACAATTTTGTTTTGTTTGATTCGGGGGCAAAACAATATTAAATCACCCTCAAAAGATTATGGCCGGAATTCTCCTGCTGTTACGATTCACTTTTCCCGCTGCTAGCACAGCCCCGCCCGAGGGTTTCCCAGTGGCGTGTGGTGGTTTCAATGGGAAATCCCATTAACACGAGTCGGGAAGATAAAATCCCGCCGCCAGCGAACGGCGCGCCACTGAGAAACAAGTGGCTGGGGAAGCAGAGAATCCAGCCCTACACTTATCAGCAAAATCTTTAGTAAGGCTAGATCGAACCATGGCTTTGAAAGTTTGCTCTTTGGTTTGGTGACTATTAAGGTAAGAAAATATAGTGATGAATAGAATGTTACCAAAGTTTTCTTGGATAGGTGCTCAGAATTGTATCTAGTTGTTAATTATAAAATGCCACCTAGAAACTTGACACAAATGCCCACTGATGCTTTGAAACTAACATTTGACGACCTAGAGCATGTAGACTGTGCTTTTAAAAATGTTTATCTCTGGAGACTTCTGCTGAAAGCTAATTCAATTTGAATAGCTTTGCGGCCAACTGTCAAACTCCAACTTCTAATGCTTTATATAACTTGTACTCACTCAACTTGCATCCTCTTGTGGAAGTAATAAAAATAGCACCAGTGAGGACTGTCATGGATCTAGTTAGCTGTAATTTTCTTCCCTTTGTTGCACTGAGTATCCCATTCTTCTTTCTGGCTTTGTATTGTAAAGTTCACAGCAATTCTTTTTTTTCTGTTTCTAATTCAACAAGCATTTAACTATCATTTTAAAGAGTCAGTTTTGAGATACAAAGTTAATCTCTGTTATCTTTTCCAAGAAGTTGTCTTTGCATTATTAGACATTACTCTCCTGCTGTCACTGTGAGCATAGTGTTATTTATAAAATCATGTCATAATGTGACTGCTTATATATCATGAACAATAATGGACAGGAAAAGTCTCGCTGGTCCATCCAGCCATTTCCACACAAACCCGTGTGTAATGATATATAAACCGTCCACCCCAGCATATGATCTGATGGGAGGGCCAGGTCAGTTTGAGGAAAACCATCAAATTCCACTCCAGCTCCCATTGGTGATCAAAACTAGTCTAGAAGATCATGATCCCTCTCCATGCTTTACAGTATTTTAAGAGACGACCTTAATCCAACCTAGAAGTGGAAACTCCTGCTTGAAAGAATTAAGTAAATTGGTGTCCAGCACAGAAGCTGACCTCTTCCAGAGGTCAATTATTCTCTTGGGAAAAGAACATTTAGATACGACTTTATACAGCTTGAAATTGTGATCTCTAGTCCTTGCTAGCCTATTTATTAGAGACAAACTATCAACTCAAAACAATTTATTCCCTTCATCATCATATAAACCTCGATCACCCTTGTAAAGTGCGGAGTTCTGGCTATTTCATCCTGTCTTGGTAACTAAGCTGTTTTGGACTGAAATTAGTGTGTTGCATATGAACATAAAAACATACAAACAGGAGTAGGCCCTTCAGCCCCTCAAGTCATTTGATAAGATTGTGGCTGATCTCACAGTGCTCTCAAATCTGCATCCCATTTACTTCGATAAACTATCGCCCCCTTGCTTAGAAATACTCTCTCCATCTATGTCTTAAAAATGTTCAAAGACTCTGCTTCCACCACTTTCAGGAAGAGAGTTCCAGAGGCTCATGACTCTTTGAGAGAAAAATACTCACCGAATCTGTTTTAAATGGGTGACCCCTTATTTTTAAACAGTGACCCCGAGTTCTAGATTTCTTTCCAAAACCTGCATAGAATCCACCATATGAAGAAACCAAAGTTGGACACATGATTCCAAATGAAGTTTTGCCAAGGTCTTTTACAGGGTTAACCTGGTGTGCATAGTCTTACCGATTGTCTTGTGAATGCACCTCAAAACACTGCTTTCATTGCTTTCAGTTCATGACATTTTAGCGGTCTCTGCACTTGAACATCCAGACCGTTTTCATTCACCATTTTTTACATGCTTTTCCCTAAAAGATGTATAAATTTTGAATTTGCCTTGCCACATACATAACACTGAACCTTTTCAAATCAAGAGTCATTTACCAGTCACGAGCCCAATCCTCAAGATTCACTTGAAATAGTAGGGCATTGTGCTGACACTCCAGTGATGTTAATATGATCTATTTCAACACTTGCATGTAAAACCAATCCCTATGGTCTCCAAACCGATCCAAATTCATTTATACCTACTTTCTACCTATATCTTACCAATCTATCCTCTATCCAGCTCCGTATATTATAGCTAATACCAGATCTTGTACCACACCCAAACCTTTTTGGAATGTTTGCAATGTCCCCCACACAGTCAGCTTTTCTTGACAGATAATCCAGCACTTGATGCAAAACAAATCTGCAGACATAGCCCATGCCATCACACTTGTGTGGTGGGGCTGGAAAAGGGCAGCAAAGTTGGGAATCCCCTTTTTAAAAAAAAAAAGGCGTCATGACCTTAATTTCAAAAAATGAACCCCTCCAACCCACATAGGTAATAGGGAGCCTAACCCCATGCCTGATGGAGCTCCCTTGAAAGGGCCCAATGGCAGGGGACCATGCCAAAATGTGAAGGTACTGCTCGGGCAAGACCTATGCCCTTCCCCCGCAGATTCCCTTTGCCTGGTTCACATTTTTAGAGACATGATATCATTGGCAAGGGGAGAGTTCCTAATGTGGCAGGACCATAGTGTGGCAGCTCACTACTAATTATATTCAAATGTATTTAAATGAGGTCCCTGTGCTTCCAGGAGGATGGGAACCTCATTACATCTGTGAGGGGCGGGGGATCAGAAAATGAGACCTCACTGGCAAGGTTTTCGCTTTCCAGCTCTTGTGGAATTTTGCGCCTGTGTAACCATTTTGCAGGGGCAAACGTCCACCCCCACCCCATTATCCTTTTTCGCTTGTTCGGTGTCCCTATATTCCCTTGAGCATCTTTCTTTTTGCTGATGTCAAACTAATAAGAACATAAGAACATAAGAACTAGGAGCAGGAGTAGGCCATCTGGCCCCTCGAGCCTGCTCCGCCATTCAATTAGATCATGGCTGATCTTTTGTGGACTCAGCTCCACTTTCCGGCCCGAACACCATAACCCTTAATCCCTTTATTCTTCAAAAAACTATCTATCTTTACCTTAAAAACATGTAATGAAGGAGCCTCAACTGCTTCACTGGGCAAGGAATTCCATAGATTCACAACCCTTTGGGTGAAGAAGTTCCTCCTAAACTCAGTCCTAAATCTACTTCCCCTTATTTTGAGGCTATGCCTCAAAATGGGCCTATACATACCAGATCCATCTTGTTACCTTTTTAAAAGATGGGGACACATTAGCCTCCTTCCACTCTATGGAATCCAGAATAGAGTAAGTTATTCAAAGTAAAGGTGGCTTTGCACAACATCACCCTGAGGATTCTTGGGTGGATATCATTCCTGTCTTGCTGTTCTATCCGCTGTCAGGTTCTAAATTTTATCGGAAATAATATATTGATCAATGTTAATGTTAGCTTTATTATTATAATCATCCTAACCATTGCGCATTGCCTTTCAGGGTGGATGGTTTTGTGGATATAACAGAAGATAACCGGTTCTGCTTTTTGATTCATTTCCAGACCTACATTGGCTCCATCTTGGTGTCGGTGAATCCCTACAAACCAATTTCTGGACTTTATGATAAAGCCACTATGGAGCAATACAGCAATTATCATTTGGGAGAAGCAGCACCTCACATTTTTGCCATTGCAAATGAGTGTTATCGCTGCCTTTGGAAACGTAACGACAATCAATGTGTACTCATAAGGTAAAATGCCACTATTTCAATGGAGTTGTCTTTTGAGTGAAGGTTCAATTTTTGGTGAAAAAGATCTGTTAAATCCATCCATTTGGATTCATATAAACCTCTGCCTGGTTGGGTACACATAAAGCCTTTGACATAGACACTTTTTTAATAGTACCATTGTATGAAATATACATCTAATCAGCAGTAAATTCGAAACTTGACTTACAATGATATGGAAAGCCATTTATTTTATGGCTGAATCAAATTAACATACATTTGGTTAAATTGCAGACATGAAAGGATATCCAGGAGTGATTTCAAGGAAGTATTCGCATTGAAGAATTTAAATGGCATTGTTACAACACAAGCAAAGTTTGAATTGTTACCAACAATGATCAAAATCCCAGTATTAGATTAATATTTCTAATATGTGTATTTTGCTTTGTTTCTCAACAATCAATAGGTGTTGGTGCAGATGTTGACTTTGCTTCAAATCATGACATAGGATGACACCTATCCAAGGAAATTAATATATATGCTACGTTGCAAGAAATAACCTGCCGTTAGCTTCCAAATAATAGAAAGACTTACATTCATGTTACTCCTTACACTATTACAAGATGTCCTAAAATGGCATGGTAGCACAGTGGTTAGCACTGTTGCTTCAAAGCACCAGGACTCCGGGTTTGATTCCCGCTTTGGTCACTGTCTGTGCGGAGGCTGCATGTTCTCCCTGTGTCTGCGTGGGTTTCCTCCGGGTGCTCCGGCTTACCCCCACTAGTCCAAAAAGACGTGCTTGTTAGGGTGAATTGGACATTCTGATTCTCCCTCTGTGTACCTGAACAGGCACCGGAATGTGGCGACTAGCGGATTTTCAGTGGTTTCATTGCAGTGTTAATGTAAGTCTACTGGTGACAATAATAATGATTATTCTTATTATTGAAGCACCTTTGAAGTGTTGTAATGTTGAAGCCAAGCACCCAATTTGCGCAGAGCAAGTTCTCAAAACCAGCATGTGATAATGACTAGACAATGCAGTATTTGACCAAGTGTGGTGTTAAGGAGCCCAGACCAAATTGAAGATGGTGGGCACGATTTTCCAGTATTTCCTGCCAGCGGGAGCTACTGGTTCTGCTGAAGATGAACCACGTGGTGGGTTCTGGTTCTGCTGAAGCTGAACCACGTGGTGGGTTCTGGTTCTGCTGAAGATGCACCACGTGGTGGGGTCTGGTTCTGCTGAAGATGAATCACGTGGTGGGTTCTGGTTCTGCTGAAGATGCACCACGTGGTGGGGTCTGGTTCTGCTGAAGATGAATCACGTGGCAGTTTCTGGTTCTCCTGAAGATGAACCACGTGGTGGGTTCTGGTTCTGCTGAAGATGAATCACGTGGTGGGGTCTGGTTCTCCTGAAGATGAACCACGTGGTGGGTTCTGGTTCTGCTGAAGATGAACCACGTGGTGGGTTCTGGTTCTGCTGAAGATGAACCACGTGGTGGGTTCTGGTTCTGCTGAAGATGAACCACGTGGTGGGGTCTGGTTCTGCTGAAGATGAATCACGTGGCAGTTTCTGGTTCTCCTGAAGATGAACCACGTGGTGGGTTCTGGTTCTGCTGAAGGTGAACCACGTGGTGGGTTCTGGTTCTGCTGAAGATGAATCACGTGGTGGGGTCTGGTTCTGCTGAAGATGAATCACGTGGCAGTTTCTGGTTCTGCTGAAGATGAATCACGTGGTGGGTTCTGGTTCTGCTGAAGATGAATCACGTGGTGGGTTCTGGTTCTGCTGAAGATGCACCACGTGGTGGGTTCTGGTTCTGCTGAAGATGAATCACGTGGCAGTTTCTGGTTCTGCTGAAGATGAATCACGTGGTGGGTTCTGGTTCTGCTGAAGATGAACCACGTGGTGGGTTCTGGTTCTGCTGAAGATGAACCACGTGGCGGGGTCTGGTTCTGCTGAAGTTGAACCACGTGGCAGGGTCTGGTTCGGCTGAAGGTGAACCACGTGGTGGGGTCTGGTTCTGCTGAAGGTGAACTACGTGGTGGGTTCTGGTTCTGCTGAAGATGAACCACGTGGCAGGGTCTGGTTCTGCTGAAGGTGAACTACGTTGTGGGTTCTGGTTCTGCTGAAGATGAACCACGTGGCAGGGTCTGGTTCTGCTGAAGGTGAACTACGTGGTGGGTTTGTTTGCAGTGGCGTGGGTGAGTCATACAAAACAGTGTTGACTTCTGCTAGAAGATCCCACCAGCAGCCAATGGTGAGCTGCTTCCACTGACGCCGCCAGAAAATATGTCGCAGAGGCATCTTAAATTCCAACTGGTGGAAAACCGAGGGAGAGCTCATCATTGGCTATAGACAAGCTAGAGTGAAGGAAGATGGTTGTTATTAGCTGAATCCCAGAAGTTCTTCGCTGTCATCTCCTACAGATATGTAAGCAAATACAGATACTGTGAGGCCTAGTGGTTAGCACAACCGCCTCACGGCGCTGAGGTCCCAGGTTCGATCCCGGCTCTGGGTCACTGTCCGTGTGGAGTTTGCACATTCTCCCCGTGTCTGCGTGGGTTTCGCCCCCACAACCCAAAAATGTGCAGAGTAGGTGGATTGGCCACGCTAAATTGCCCCTTAATTGGAAAAAATAATTGGGTAATCTAGAATTTAGAACAGTACAGCACAGAACAGGCCCTTCGGCCCTCGATGTTGTGCCGAGCAATGATCACCCTACTCAAACTCACGTATCCATCCTATACTCGTAACCCAACAACTCCCCCTTAACCTTACTTTTTAGGACACTACGGGCAATTTAGCAATCCCCCCATTAACCTTACACTACGGGCAATTTAGCATGGCCAATCCACCTAACCCGCACATCTTTGGACTGTGGGAGGAAACCGGAGCACCCGGAGGAAACCCACGCACACACGGGGAGGACGTGCAGACTCCACACAGACAGTGACCCAGCCGGGAATCGAACCTGGGACCCTGGAGCTGTGAAGCATTGATGCTAACCACCATGCTACCGTGAGGCCTAAATCTAAATTTAAAAAAAAAAATACAGATACTGTGCAGAGTCTGAAAATTTTCCCCATGTCTGCGAGGGTTTCCTCCGGGTGCTCTGGTTTCCTCCCACAATCCAATGATGTGCAGGTTAGGTGGATTGGCCATGATAAATTGCCCTTAGTGACCAAAAAGGTTAGGAGGGGTTATTGGGTTACGGGGATGGGTGGAACTGAGGGCTTAAGTGGGTCGGTGCAGACACGATGGGCTGAATGGCCTCCTTCTGCACTGTATGTTCTATGTTCAAATGCGGTACTAGAAAGATGTTGAGGTTAGTTTCTTGGAAGGAAAAATCAAATGTTGTGAAAACAATCTAGCCTATCTTGGTAATCTTGACTTCTGAAAATGTAAGGCAAAACTACTATTGCTAAATGAGTTTCAGGTAGTTATGTAAATTCCAAGGATGAAACAAACTCATTAAAAATCAACCTCTGAACTTCGATGTGGCATCAGGTATCACATCAATGTTTAGATTTAAACTAGTGTTATTGGTCGCCATGAGGTCCTCCCAAGGCCATCCGACCATGAATCGTCAAAATCATAGAATTATCAAAATTCATAGTACTGACGGAGGACATTTAGCCCATTATGTCTATGTTGGCCGACTAGTAGTCATACAGCCTATTCCTGCTTTGCAGCTCTGGTTTCAAATAAGTTGCAGCACTTCAAGTGCATATCCAAGCACTTCTTAAATGTTCGGAGTGTTTTTATCTCTATTGTCATTTCACGCAGTGCGTTCCAGATCTCTAACCACCCTTTGAGTGAAAATAAAATTCCCCATGAATCTCCTCTTATACCCACCAACCTGTTGGGTTGAATCCGTGACCCCTGGTTATGGGACCCTTCAACCACTCTACCGTGACTCCTCATAACATTGTACATTTCAATTAGGTCTTCCCTCCACTTCCTCTATTTCAACCTTTCAACCTAACCAATCTTTCCTTACAACTAACATTCTACAGTTCAGATGCCATCCTTCTACATCTTCTCCACCCTCTCTAGTACAATTGCATTCTCCTATCGGGCAGTGATCACAACTCTCAACAAAGAGGGAGAGAAGCATTTTAGGGCGAATGATAATCTTTGCTTTTCTGCCTTCGTTTACTGTACATTAGAATATGGGATTAGTATTTGCAATAGTTCATTACCCCGTAAAACTGAAAATTCTCACAAAGTGATGATTGCTATGATTTCTTCAATAGTGAGTGGTTTTACTCATTGGACAGCATTGCCACAGAGCAGCCCATTGAACTGGTTTGCAATATGTTTTACTTAAACAGCAATTTAATTTGCTGGCATATTATTTTTACAGTTGCATTGATTGGAACAAACCATGTGATATTTAGCGTCACTTTTCTGAGGGAAAGCGGCAGTTAATGAGAATCTGTCAATGAATGAGAATACATCGAAGTTTGGCAAGTGCATAACTAAGTGAATTTTCTTTAATAGCTTGAGTAATATGATAAAATAAAGAAAGCATTACAGCATGAGAGGACCTCGGGGGTAGCTTTCAATTCTAAAAGGTGTTATCAGAGAATCAAGCGTATGCATGGGAATTTGGCAATTAATCTATAATTCCAATTTCGACAGTACTTATTAAGTAAAGCTGACATTGTAGGAGTACCTTAAACTCAAACACTTAAGTTGGACAAAATAATTGGAATAGTTATTTGTTTTTGCTGTACAGATAGGTAAACAATGCATGTTGTTTTCCATTTTTGTGTCTCTCCATGTATAGAAAAGGTAGGGCAGCACGGTAGCATGGTGGTTAGCATAAATGCTTCACAGCTCCAGGGTCCCAGGTTCGATTCCCGGCTGGGTCACTGTCTGTGCGGAGTCTGCACGTCCTCCCCGTGTGTGCGTGGGTTTCCTCCGGGTGCTCCAGTTTCCTCCCACAGTCCAAAGATGTGCGGGGTTAGGTGGATTGGCCATGCTAAATTGCCCGTAGTGTCCTAAAAGGTAAGGTTAAGGGAGGGGTTGTTGGTTTACGGGTATAGGGTGGATACGTGGGTTTGAGAAGGGTGATCATTGCTTGGCACAACATCGAGGGCCGAAGGGCCTGTTCTGTGCTGTACTGTTCTATATGAAGGTTTCATATTTATTTCAAGATGTATCCAAATCCAGTTATCGTGTTTTTCTGCTCTGATTTCCATCATTTCCAATGATGGGTTATTGCAAGACAGTCTGTTCAGATTGGAGTGCATTACTTACCTGTCATCGCAGAGCCTTACATACGCCGGCGCGGAGAATCGCCAGGGGGCTCACTTCCAACGGCTCCCGACTGGCGCGATGCAATCCCCGCTCCCACCCAAAAACCAGCGTCGGAGAATTCGCCAGCCAGCGTCGGAGCGGCGGGGCCGGACGCTGCCCTCCCTGGCGATTCTCCGACCCGGCGGGGGGTCGGAGAATCCCGCCCTATGTTTCCTGTTCCTGATCTTGTAAAATGAATATGAATTCATGGCTGTGCCTCTGATAGTTTTTAGCGGGCACAGCTTACTTTCTGGAGAAAGATCAATTGAGGAGATCATATCACATGTACTGAGTAACCAAGAGGAAAAAAGCATGGGGAGGGTGAAAAATCATGAATGATTAGATTGGGCCAGTAAGACCATTGATGGAAGACAGCTGTTAGCAAATATCCGGTGAGCTTGGACTGCCTTCTGTTACATAAACAAATAAAATATCTGACACGGCACATTTTTCAATCATCTTCTAATTGGAGCATGCCTATTTAGTATGTTTAAAGTTGATGTGATTGTTTCTTCCTTTGGTTCTCAGTTCTGTTAAAGTGACATGCAATTAAAGATATTTAATTATTTTTTCTGTACCCATGTTCCTGAAAGAAAATTTGCTGAGTGCTACCATTAATATTCAAAATTCAGGGCAGTACTGTGGCACAGTGGTTAGCACTGGCAGCCTCACTGCGTCGTGGTCCCAGGTTCGATCCCGGCTCTGGGTCACTGTTTGTGTGGAATTTGCACATTCCTCCCGTGTTTGCGTGGGTTTTGCCCCCACATCACAAAGATGTGCAGGCTAGGTTGATTGGCCAAGCAATTTAGCCCCTTAATTGGAAAAAAGTGAAGTGGGCACTCAGAATTTATTTTAAAAAGTATTCAAAATGCATTTCAATGCAACATCTTTCTTATGACAATGTAAAATTAAGTTCGTATTTTTAGTATAAAATGGTAGGTTTCAGAATATCAAATGTGTCTAACACCACTTCACCTCTTTATCCATTTCCTAAATGAAAAAATAAACAAACGCCAGAGGTGCTACTTGATTTCCAGGTTTGTAGAAAGCTTAAAAAATATGCAGCTGTATGAAGGAGAATTGCAATGGTGGTCTTCTTTACAACTGTTGGCATAAAAATTATTACCGGCTCTTCACATGCGGATTTGTGAATCCTGTCATCGATGAAGGTGGGTTTAGATCATCTCCCTTCAAATGTGGTAACTGTCAATTCTCAGCCAATGATTTCTCAGGGCAGCCAAATTCCTCCTTTACCTTCCAAAAGGTCTCATGGCTGACTGTGGCAAAAGATTTGGTCAAGTCAACAAACACAGTGTAGAGATCTGTGTTCTGCCCTTGGCATTTCTCCTGGAGCTGCATAACTGCAAACACCATATCAATAGTTCTTTGATACTTTCTGAAACCACACTAACTCTCTGCCAGCAGATCCTGGTTGTGATGTTGTATAGTTTAGAAAGATGCTGGCAAATATTTTGCTAATGATGGAGAGGAGTGAGATTCCTGGTTGCCACAAGATTAGCAGGTATTTTTGCCATTTGTCTACTTGGACAATGGAGGGATTTGTAGGGTATTTGGAAGATAATGGAGAAATTTGGGTGCTCTGAGAGATTCTTGATAATGGTTTGATAGTTCCATGGCTGCATGCTTCCAGTCACTAACGTAGTTAAACAGGCCTGTGTGCTGGTGCCTATGCTCCAGCATGTTTTTCTCTGCCATGCCCTCCAATGTCTTTCATGATGGTAAACCTGGCATTGAAATCAAATATTGCACAGATGAGAAACTGCTGAACATGAGACGACTCCAGGCAAAGAACAAGGTCTCCTAGAGTATACTTGAAGATTTCCTGTTTGCCGATGACTATGTATTAGCTGCAGGCCACGACATTGAGAACAGAAACTGGTGTTTTATAAAGTGGCTTCGTTATGAATGTTTGGCTGAGCTCCAAGAATAGCTCAGCTAGGTTCTGTTTACACCATTTCAAAGAGACTGCTAGCTTTGTTTGAATGATCCTTCCAGAGCAGTAATGTTCAGGAGAAAGTGTGTTTGCTCTTTTTTGTCAGTTTCAGGATCAAAGATTTGCAGATTTGCCAATGGTTTATTGGATTTGTACATAGTGAGTACTCTGAAGAGTAGCTAAGGAGGACATGGAACAGCCATTGGGCCTTTCCCGAAAGAAAGCCCCAAATGTCAGTTCACAAACTGACTTCTCTGGTGGTGTTCCCACAGCCTTCAAGAACCAACCCCACCTTGGGGAAAATGCCAAAGGACGTGAAACATGAATTTTCAGCAGATATTTAAATTGTGAACCAACCATCACTTTAAATGCATGTTGCGATCTGCCATCTTTCCATAGCCAGGAAAAATATTGTGTGGCAGGAATGGCCCAGCAACTTTGAAAGTGCAGCCCTGAATGCCATTTCGACCTCCCGATGAGGGTTTGCTCAGCACTGGGAGAGGAGAATCTGGTCCCTTATGTGTGAAAATAGCAGTTAGCTTTCATTGATAAAAGTTTGTCTTACATTTTGTATCCTTGAGAAAGATTTAAATTTCTGCAATCATCAGGAAGTAACAGAAAATGTACCATTGAACAGAATTTTGGATTTATTAAATTATTTGCTTTTACAGTCATTGTTTTCTCAGAATAAGAGAGCATATTTTCCCCATTTTAATAATATCCGCTCTCTGTTAAATACAGTGTGGGTTTGACTGGGAAGCAAAGAAAAGCAAACTGGTTCAAGACATTCCTAACTGGATATTTTTGTTATAAATTGGATGTGAAACGATTATTTATTTTTGGCATCCTTAGTGCATCGTGGAAACACAGCACAGCAAGGAAATGGCTAATGAGAAACAGATTTGTGCTCTCTGCACTCAGTTAAAAGGGTTTGCTCTCAACCTGGTAATGAGCATTATAAATAAAGATTAAGACAGACACTTGGCTAATGAAGGTGCAAGTGAAAGAATCACAAGTTATTAAGTGATTGTAATGTAGTGCTTTAGTTTAAAGATAGACATTCTCTAGTCTTGCAAGCCAAACATAATAAATGGTTAAAGTTATTAATATGTTGCAGTAATTTTTTCCAATTTAGGTAGGTCATAGAAGGCAGAGAGTAGCAATGGAAAGGTGCTTTTCTGATTGGAGGGCTGTGACTAGTGGTGTTCCGCAGGGATCAGTGCTGGGACCGTTGCTGTTCGTAGTATATATGAATGATTTGGAGGAAAATGTAACTGGTCTGATCAGTAAGTTTGCAGATGACAGAAAGGTTGGTGGAATTGCGGATAGCGATGAGGACTGTCAGAGGATACAGAAGGATTTGGATCGTTTGGAGACTTGGGCGGAGAAATGGCAGATGGAGTTTAATCCGGACAAATGTGAGGTAACGCATTTTGGAAGGTCTAATGCAGGTAGGGAATATACAGTGAATGGTAGAACCCTCAAGAGTATTGAAAGTCAGAGAGATCTAGGTGTACAGGTCCACCGCTCACTGAAAGGGGCAACACAGGTGGAGAAGGTAATCAAGAAGGCATACGGCAAGCTTGCCTTCATTGGCCGGAGCATTGAGTACAAGAATTGGCAAGTCATGTTGCAGCTGTATAGAACCTTAGTTAGGCCACACTTGGAGTAGTGTTCAATTCTGGTTGCCACATTACCAGAAGGATGTGGAGGATTTAGAGAGGGTGCAGAAGAGATTTACCAGGATGTTGCCTGTTATGGAGAGCATTAGCTATGAGGAGCGGTTGAATCAACTCGGTTTGTTCTCACTGAAACGACGGAGGTTGAGAGGCGACCTGATAGAGGTCTACAAAATTATGAGGGGCATAGACAGTGGATCGTCAGAGGCTTTTCCCCACGGTAGAGGCGTCAATTACTAGGGGGCATAGGTTTAAGGTGCGAGGGCCAAGGTTCAGAGTAGATGTACGAGGCAAGTTTTTTACACAGTGGGTAGTGGGTGCCTGGAACTCGCTGCCGGAGGAGGTGGTGGAAGCAGGGACGATAGTGACATTTGAGGGGCATTTTGATAAATACATTAATAGGATGGGAATAGAGGGATACGGACCCAGGAAGTGTAGAAGATTGTAGTTTAGTCGGGCAGCATGGTCGGCACGGGCTTGGAGGGTCGAAGAGCCTGTTCCTGTGCTGTACCTTTCTTTGTTCTTTATAAAAGGAAAGGGTGATTCAGATTGTCAGAAAGAGGTGAATAACAAGGTTATGCGCCATAAATGTACTTCAGACAGCAGGGGATTATAGAAATGATAAATGAGCAACATTCCAACATTCAAATGGTTATTGACTATGAAAAATGTCGGTTGTTAGACAAATGCATTCAGATCATGACAGTTCTTGGCACGTTTATAGCAAAATGGCAATCCTAACTTGAAATTAAATGATTATTTTCACAAAAATAGCATTCAATGTATTAAAGATATGTCTCGGGAATGTTACAAGAACTACAACATACTGGACTGTTGAACTCTATATACAATCTTTCTCTCTGGCAGTTTAAAGTGTGAATGTGTTGGCAGTTAAAATTTGATTCATTTTTACGCTGATATGTTGGCTTCTAATCCCTACAAATATCCAATTTAGAATTTGTATCCTCATTTTCCTGAACCCCAGACAATACGAGTCCAATTTACTCAGCCTCCCCTCATAGGACAACATCATCCGAGAGACCAATTAAGTGATCCTTTGGTGAACTGCATCCAGTACCAGCATATCCTTTCAGAAATGCGGAAACCGAACCTGCACAGTACTCTGGATGCAGCCTCACAAAAACCCTACACAACTGTAGCAAAATTTCTTTAGTTCTGTACTCCAATTCCCTTGCAATAAAGGCCAACATGCAGTGTGCCTTCCTTATTGCTTGATGCGTATTAACTTTGCACATTCCTTGTATGAACACATCCAAGTCTCTTGAATGTCAGCAGTTACAAGGTTCTCACCTTTCTTTTTTAAAAAACATTCTGCTATTTTATTCTTGCAACCAAAGTGAATAACTTCACACTTCCCAATGTCTACCATCTTGTTTCCCACTCACTTAACCTGTCCATCTCTCTTTGCAGCCTCTCTGTGTCCTCCCCACAGCTTACCTTTCCATTTAGCTTGTAATCATCAGCAAACTTCGATAGAGTATCTGTTTCTCCATCTGAATCATTAATATAGATTGTAAATAGCTGAGGCCCTGGCACTGATCTTTGTGGCACTGCACTATTCACTGCCTGTCAAAGTAAAAAAAAAACCCTGTTTTTTGCTTACTACTTGTTTTCTAGCCATTAACCAATCCTTGATTTATGCTAATATATTACCCCCAATTCCATGAATCCTTATCTTATCCATTAACCTTTTGTGTGGCACCTTATAAAATGCCTTTTGGAAATCAAGGTATGCTACATCTACTGGTTCCCGTTTACCTACTCTATTAGTTACATCCAAATTCTAATAAATTTGTCAAACATGATTTCCTAACAATAAAACCATGTTGACTTGATATAATGATACCCTGCAATTCTAAGGCCATTGTTAAGACTTCCTTAATAATAGATTTGAGCATTTTCACAATAACTGATAGGCTAACTGGTCCGTAGTTCATTTTTCTCTCTCCGTGCTTTCTTAAAGCGATGTAGCATTTGCCAACTTCCAATTTTGGACACCATTCCCCAATCAGAGGAAATTTGGAAAATCAAAACCAGCATGTCCACTATCCCTGCAGCTCTATTTTTTGGAACCCTAGGGCGTAGACCTGGGCCAAGTTTTCTTCTTGGATTTTGTATCTTTACATAAATGCAAAACATTGTTAATCTGTACAGTAATAAATTGCATTAAATATTAAATTTAACAATATAGATTCTGTAAATGTGAATTTCTGAGTTCTCCTAATTTACCATCATTAATTTGGTGGAAGAACCATGGTTACTCTGGTTTCTCTGGAGCTTCTGAAGAACTTTCATCAAAGTTATGGTGAATCTATGTAAAGTAGTTTTTACATTGATATCTGTTAAGTAATGGCATTTGACTTTTTTCTTCCTGGATCACGGAGACAGTTTTAATAGGCTTAAGGTTTGGAGTACAGTCATGACAAAAAGAGATCACATATTGATGAAGCTTTTTGCTTTGCACTCCTCAGGACAATTCACAAGAGTCAAGTGTAAAGGAAAACAACTTATGGTTTTTTGTGACATACTGCGTGCAATGGTGTGATCATAGAACATAGAACATAGAACAGTACAGCACAGAACAGGCCCTTCGGCCCTCGATGTTGTGCCGAGCAATGATCACCCTACTCAAACCCATGTATCCACCCTATATCCGTAACCCAACAACTCCCCCCTTAACCTTACTATTAGGACACTACGGTCAATTTAGCATGGCCAATCCACCTAACCCGCGCATCTTTGGACTGTGGGAGGAAACCGGAGCACCCGGAGGAAACACACGCACACACGGGGAGGACGTGCAGACTCCACACAGACAGTGACCCAGCCGGGAATCGAACCTGGGACCCTGGAGCTGTGAAGCATTTATGCTAACCACCATGCTACCGTGCTGCCCGTGTTACCGTGGCAGCCATTATATGGCAGGGTGTTACAATTATATTGGGTGGTACAATTATATGGTTACCGTGTTAGCCATTATATGGCAGGGTGGCTTTAATGCACCCTTTTGCAGCATCCAGCTCGCATAGGCCCTTTTTACAATGTTGCCGACAAGGCAATGAGCAAATTTCTCAAGTTGCTGTGAACTCTTTTGATATTAGGAATGCTAGATTTTGACTTCAGTGTTGTATAGTGCTCCACAGAGTGCTGAGATAGCACCAACACACTCAACATAATTGCTGGACAGCATGTGAGGAGAACAAAGAACAAAGAAAATTACAGCACAGGAACAGGCCCTTCGGCCCTCCCAGCCTGTGCCGATCCAGATCCTTTATCTAAACCTGTTGCCTATTTACCAAGGTCTACTTCTCTCTGTTCCTCACCCGTTCATATATCTGTCCAGATGCATCTTAAATGATGCTATAGTACCCACCTCCGCTGGCAAAGCATTTCAGGCACCCACAACCCTCTGCATAAAAAACTTTCCACGCACATCTCCCTTAAACTTTCCCCCTCTCACCTTGAAATCGTGACCCCTTGTAATTGACACCCCCACTCTTGGAAAAAGCTTGTTGCTATCCACCCTGTCCATAACTCTCATAATTTTGTAGACCTCAATCAGGTCTCCCCTCAACCTCTGTCTTTCCAACGAAAACAATCCTAATCTACTCAACCTTTCTTCATAGCTAGCACCCTCCATACCAGGCAACATCCTGGTGAACCTCTTCTGCACCCTCTCTAAAGCATCCACATCCTTCTGGTAATGTGGCGTCCAGAACTGCACGCAGTATTCCAAACGTGGCCTAACCAAAGTCCGATACAACTGTAACGTGACCTGCTGACTCTTGTACTCAATACCCTGTCCGATAAAGGCAAGCATGCTTTATGCCTTCTTGACAACCTGCGTTGTCACCTTCAGGGTACAATGGACCTGAACTCCCAGATCTCTCTGGACATCAATTTTCCCCAGGACTCTTCCATTGACCATATAGTCTGCTTTGAGTTAGATCTTCTAAAATGCATCACCTCACATTTGCCTGGATTGATCTACATCTGCCATTTCTCTGCCCAACTCTCCAATGTATCTATATTTTGCTGTATTCTCTGACAGTCCGCCTCGCTATCTGCAACTCCACTAATCTTAGTATCATCTGCAAACTTGCTCATCAGACCACTTATACCTTCGTCCAGATCATTTATGTATATCACAAACAACAGTGGTCCGAGCAAGGATCCCTGTGGAACACCGCTAGTCACCTTTCTCCATTTTGAGACACTCCCTTCCACCACTACTCTCTGTCTCCTGTTGCCCAGCCAGTTCTTTATCCATCTAGCTAGGACACCCTGAACCCCATACGACTTCACTTTTTCCATCAACCTGCCATGGGAAACTTTATAAAATGCTTTACTGAAGTCCATGTATATGACATCTACAGCCCTTCCCTCATCAATTAACTTTGTCACTTCCTCAAAGAATTCTATTAGGTTTGTAAGACATGACCTTCCCTGCACAAAACCATGCTGCCTATCACTGATAAGTCTATTTTCTTCCAAATGTGAATAGATCCTGTCCCTCAGTATCTTCTCCAACAGTTTGCCTACCACTGACGTCAAGCTCACAGGTCCATAATTCCCTGGATTATCCCTGCTACCCTTCTTAAACAAAGGGACAACATTAGCAATTCTCCAGTCCTCCAGGACCTCATCCGTGCTCAAGGATGCTGCAAAGATATCTGTTAAGGCCCCAGCTATTTCATCCCTCGCTTCCCTCAGTAACCTGGGATAGATCCCATCCAGTCCTGGGGACATGTCCACCTTAATGCCTTTTAGAATACCCAAAACCTCCCCCTTCCTTATGCCGATGTGACCTCAAGTATTTAAACATCCATCCCTAGCCTCAACATCCATCATGTCCCTCCTTGATGAATACCGATGCAAAGTACTCATTAAGAAGCTCACTCATTTCCTCTGGCTCCATGCATAAATTCCCTCTTTTGTCTTTGAGTGGGCCAATCCTTTCTCTAGTTACCCTCTTGCTCTTTATATACGAATAAAAGGCTTTGGGATTTTCCTTAACCCTGTTAGCCAAAGATATTTCATGACCCCTTTTAGCCCTTTTTATTGCGCGTTTGAGATTTATTCTACTTTCCCGATATTCCTCCAAAGCTTCATCAGTTTTGAGTCGCCTCGATCTTACATATGCTTCCTTTTTCATTTTGGCTAGTCTCACAATTCCACCCGTCATCCATGGTTCCCTAATCTTGCCATTTCTATCTCTCATTTTGACAGGAACATGTCTATCCTGCACTCTAATCAACCTTTCCTGAAAAGACTCCCACATTTCAAATGTGGATTTACGTTTAAACAGCTGCTCCCAGTCCACATTCCCGAGCTCCTGCCGAATTTTGTTATAGTTGGCCTTTCCCCAATTTAGCACTCTTCCTTTAGGACCACTCTCGTCTTTGTCCATGAGTATTCTAAAACTTACAGAATTGTGATCGCTATTCCCAAAGTAATCGCCGACTGAAACGTCAACCACCTGGCCGGGGTCATTCCCCAATACCAGGTCCAGTATGGCCCCTTCCCGAGTTGGACTATTTACATACTGCTCTTAAAAAAAAACTCTCCTGGATGCTCCTTACAAACTCTGCTCCATCTACGCCTATAGTAAAGTCCTAACAATGTTACTGCACCCTTCCTATTTCTTAGCTCTGTCCATATTGCCTCAGTGCTCGAATCCTCCATCGTGCCCTCCTTACTCACAGCTGTGATATCATCTCTGACCAGTAATGCAACTCCTCCACCCCTTTTACCTCCCTCTCTATCCCTCCTGAAGCACCTATACCCTGGGATATTCAGTTGCTAGTCTTGCCCATCCTTGAACCAAGTCTCAGTAATACCAATAACATCATATT
The DNA here is from genome assembly GCF_902713615.1 of Scyliorhinus canicula. Lineage (NCBI taxonomy): Eukaryota > Metazoa > Chordata > Chondrichthyes > Carcharhiniformes > Scyliorhinidae > Scyliorhinus > Scyliorhinus canicula. The sequence goes on along the minus strand of NC_052150.1, from coordinate 59,116,341 downwards.
CCCAGGTACTAATCCAAGCCCTAAGTTCATCTGCCTTCTCGCATTAAAACAAATGCACCTCAGACCACCTGTCCCTTTGCGTTCATCATCTCTTCTCTGTCTACTCTTCCCCTTAGTCACATTGAGTTTATTATCCAGTACCTTACTGGCTTTAGTTTCTGCTTCTTTACTGACCTCTAACTTCCTAAAATGGTTCCCATCCCCCTCCCACATTAGTTTAAAACCTCCCCAACAGTGTTAGCAAAAGCAGCCACGAGGACATTGGTTCCAGTCCTGCCCAGGTGTAGACCATCCGATTTGTAATGGTCCCACCGCCCCCAGAACCGGTTCCAATATCCCAAAAATCTGAACCTCTCCTGCACCATCTCTCAAGTCAAGTATTCATTCTGACTATTTTTAAATTTCTACTCTGACTGTTTCATGGCACTGGTAGCAATCCTGGGATTACTACCTTTGAGGTCCTACTTTTTAAACTTATCTCCTAACTCCCTAAATTCTGATTGTAGGACCTCATCCCGTTTTTTATCTATATTGTTGGTGCCTATATGCACCACGACAACTGGCTGTTCACCCTCCCCCTTCAGACTGTTCTGCAGCCGATCTGAGACATCCCTGACTCGTGCACCCGGGAGGCAACATACCATTCGGGAGTCTCGTTTCCGACCACAGAAACGCCTGTCTACTCCCCTTACGATTGAATCCCCTATGACTACAGCCCTGCCAGTCTTTTTCCCTCCCTTCTGTGCAGCAGAGCCAGCCACGGTGCCATGAGCCTGGCTACTACTGCCTTCCCCTGGTGAGTCATCTCCCCAAACAGTATCCAAAACAGGTATACTTATTAGAATTGGTGAGGGAGACAGGGAATGGGTGACCAAAAGGCAGAGAAAGAGCAGGAAGGCAGTGCAGGTGTCCCCTGCGGTCATCTCCCTCCAAAACAGGTATACTGTTTTGGAGGGAGATGACCGCAGGGGACACCTGCACTGCCTTCCTGCTCTTTCTCTGCCTTTTGGTCACCCATTCCCTGTCTCCCTCACCAATTCTAATCTGTGGTGTGACCAACTCACTGAACGTGCTATCCACGACCTCCTCAGCATCGTGGATGCTCCAAAGTGAGTCCATCCGCAGCTCCAGAGACATCATGCGGTCTAACAGGAGCTGCAGCTGGACACACTTCCTGCACATGAAGGAGTCAGGGACATCGGTTGATTTTTGGAATAAGTTTAATAAAGTATGCAGGAAATATAACTTGTACATATTTTCATCTTTTACAGGCTTATTTTATCCCACATTTTAGTGAAAATACAATAACTTATTCTTATTATTTTAAATGAGCCAACAGTATGATGAGGTTTTTTGATTTTCTATTTAGCATTGTGTTTCATCTATATTGGTGAATGATCAATCCGTCTGAGGCAGTGTTGTCATATGAAAGGGAAGGTGCTCCAGAAACAGGAGCACTACCACTTAGTTGTCTTCTCTGTCGCTGGGAATAGACGTTGATGGTGGGAGATGGGGGGGTGGCATGTAATCTTGTTGCAGACATTCTTGCCCACATCCCTCCTGTGGACGTGTCCCCAGCATGAGGGAAAGCTTATGTGTGAAGCATCATAGCAACGCTAGTGCCCTCTTAACCCATCTTCATATCTGAACATTAAATGTTTCAGTGTCAAAACTGTGCAGATTTGTTCCAGAATATAAGCAGGTTGGCTCAACAGGATCTGGAAATGGTTCTGCACGGTTTAAGACTGACTCATGAGAATGCTTACTGCCTTGTGTAAATGGGCTGCACGTGTTTTGTGCAAATTTAAACAATCTCCCATCAATTTACTGGCCATCAACATGGAAATAAAAGTAAAATATTGCGGATGCTGGAAATCTTGGATGTCTGTGGGGAAACAGTGGTGACTGTCCCAATATAAATTTTTCAACAAATACATTCCAGCCCAGAGGTGAGCAGCCAACAATTAACACCTCAGCCTGTAGTCCATTTTTCCTATTTTGCTGCTGTTATTGTTCAAGTATAATATTTGACACTAGATGGCAGTAAAGCAACAAGGGCTGCTTCAATTCTCCTGATGTTAACGTCACCTAAGATGCTATTTTTGTTTTGGACGCCAGAAACTTGAAAATGAAAAAGTCCCTCACTTGACGAATTATTTATGTTGCTATGTAAATGAACTGAAATAATCAGATCTTTTACATTCATGAGATGTGGGTATTACAGGCATTTGTTGCCCAGCCCTGATTCCCCTTGAACTGAGTGGCTTGCTAGCCTACTTGAGAGCTCATTTAAAAGTCAAACGCATTGCTGTCAAGCATACAGCAAGTCTGGTTCAGTCTCAGACAATAGTTGGGTGGAGGGAAGGCGGGGAGACTTGCGAATTGGGCCATTACAGAATCCTGCCTTCTGTCTGACTAAGCCTGCCCATGCCATCTTCCCCCAAAATGGGGGAAGCTTGCTCTGAAATCAGGAACATTTGGACAGATAAGTTAAAAGTTGTTGTCAATTTTGCGTATCATAATTTAATGGTGCGTGCAAAGTTAAGTATGGTTTTACTAGTGATTAGTGACCGGTCTTTGTTTAGAAAAGGTAAATGACCATTAAATTGAGCAGCATTGTGAAAGTATTCCGATCAATCAGAGTACATTATCCATCGGATAAAGTCCTATTCTCTATTCAGCAGTACTGAGGTTTGTTCAGATTTTAATGTGTCATTTGGAACCTGTGCTTTAATCCTTACATTGATTCATAGTCCTCTATTAAGCCTTTGAAGCAATGGAACAGGTGACCATCAGTTCATGCTACTTCAAAAAAGTAGCATTCAGCGCAGATATGCCAGGCTGTTCCATTGCTTCAAAGATTTTAATTTATTCAGCTCTGGAGCTATTATTGACACACAGCTGTTGCTGGAATCCAGTTCTGAATGTTTTACTGTGTTCCAAAGTCCACGAATGAAGTGGATTTTAATGCGCTCCCCTGAGGCAGGTTTCAAGGCAGAGGAAGTCTTTGATCGGGTGGGAGCATGCCAATTGGGGACCCTGCCACATTTCTATTCTCTGTTCTTGGACAACCTTCCCACCCTTCCAACCTGATCACCAATTGGGACCCTTAAGTGGACAATTAATTTAGAAAAAAAAAAAATTTTTTTTTAGAGTACCCAATTATTTATTTTTTCCAATTACGGGGCATTTTAGCGTGGCCAATCCACCTAACCTGCACATATTTGGGTTGTGGGGGTGAGACCCACGCAGACACATGGAGAATGTATAAACTCCACACAGACAGTGAACCTGGATCCTCAGCCCTGAAGGCATCAGTGCTAACCACTGCGCCACATGCAGCCCCTATTAATACTCTTTTCAGGGCCTCATCCTATTGCTGCTTGTATTCAACCAATGGCGGGAACGCAGACCTTCTGTGGCAGGGAGCTCAAAATGTGAAACACTGTTGGGTTTGCTTGTGGGTATTCTTGGCAGAGAAGGGGATCCCTCCTTGTAAAGGGTAAAGAGGGTAAAGGGGTGATCACTAGGGTGTGAAACACTAATGTACAGGACATATCTCAATGGATGGAGGTGGGTCTTCTAACTTGTCCACAACCGCATCCACCCAGATCTGTTCTTGCCTCATGCTTGCTTCCAGAGGCAGCGGCTCCAATTCTAGTCTGCCTCTGCCATTCCATCAGGAAGATGGCATGGGCAGGCTTAGTCAGACAGAAGGCAGGATTCTGTAATGGCCCAATTCGCAAGTCTCCCCGCCTTCCCTCCACCCAACTATTGTCTGAGACTGAACCAGACTTGCTGTATGCTTGAGCTTGAAATTACCTTTGACCACTCATTCCATCTACTTTTGCAACACTGGCGAACTCTGCCCTCTCTCAGCTCTTTTGTTAAAATCCTGCTTTATCTCTAAACTTGACTATTCCAATGCATTCTTTGCTAACCTACCTACTTTAAACTTGAGGTCACCTTGATCTCTGTTGCCTGTGCCCTTTCTTATATCAAGTACTTTTCATTCATCACCGCTATGCTCATTAACCTACAATAGCTCCTGCAATGGCTCATTTTCGAACTAGCATCTGATGTGTTATCTGTGTTTGTCTAACATCGGCTGCAACTGGATGCAGTAAAATGAGAAACAGGCTTCCGACACAGGAGATGGTCCAACACTGTTTTATTTAACCTGTTGATTGCTGTACATAATCTGCTGTGGGTTGACACACTATTCACCTAACTGATACCTTCCTACTGGCTTGACCAGACTAGCTCTCTATCACATGTTGATGATCTTCATTGGCCTGTGCACTGCGACTATCTCCCTAGCCGTGTCCTGTGAGAGAGGGAGAGCCTTAATGCCCTGTGGGCTTTATAGTGGTGGTGTCCTGTCTGGTGATTGGTTGTTCTGTGTTGTGTATGTTCATTGGTTTTCCTGTGTGTCAATCACTGCCTGTCTGCATCTCATGATGTACATGAGTGGATATTATGACAGCATCCACGTTTTCAAATTCCTCCATGAGCTTTTCCCTCCCTATCTCTAACCTTCTGCAACTCCACAATGCTGATATCTTTTCGAAAATATTTTATTGAAGCATTTGTAATTGTCACAATTTAACATGTTGACATTTCTAAAACAACCGCGCGGGTCGACGCACAAAATACCCCGCAAAAGAACAAAAAACATGAAACCACGTCCCCCACTTCTCCCTCCCTGCCCCCAATTACCCGTATACTTAGTCCCCTGTCCTTATTTAACATTACCATGCCTCCTGTTTTCTTTCCCTTTCACCCCCCTTACTGCTGACGTTCAATTTTTGAACGGCTGCCAACTCCGGGCGAATCCCTGTATTGATCACAATGCTGATATCTACACTGGTCTCCAGAACATCCTTAATTTTAATTGCCCCATCCCAGATGGCCACTTCATCGACTGTCAGGGCTCTAATCTGTGAAATTTCTTCCCTAAACCTCACACTTTCCCTTTTTTTCCTTGTAAGATACTATTGGACTTCTGGCCTAACACCTCCAATACCTTTCAATGTGGCACAGTGCCAAATTGTACTTTCTAATGCTATATTGGGATGTTATATTACAGTAAAGATGCTACATAAATATTAGTTGTTGAAGAAACCTGATGTTGGGATTGCATGTTTCTTGACCAGAAATGTAATTGGACCCTCGATGTAAATACTGGTCCAGAATTGAAATTGAAATATGGTACTGGATACCCACCTGCCAGCAAATCTTTATTTTATTCTGTCGCAGGATGAGGGTGTCACTGGCCAGGACTCCATTTGTTACCCATTCTTAATTGCCCTTGAGAATGTGCTGGTGAGTTGCCTTCCTGAACAGTTGCAGTCCATGTACTATAGGTACATCCACAACAATGTTGTTAGGGAGAGAGTTTCAATTTTTTTGACCCAGCGTCAGTGAAGGAACTGAGATATATTTCCAAGTCCGAATGGTGTGCAGCTCAAGCGGGCTACTTTGTGCTGGATGGTGTCAAACTTCTTGAGTCTTGTTGGAGTTGCACTCATCCAGGCAACTGGGTAATATTTCATCTTGACTTGTGCCTTGTAGATGGTGGACAGTCTTTGGGGAGTCAGGAACTTGCCTCTGATCTGCTCTTGTAGCTACAGTACTTATGTGGCTGGTCCAATGAAGTTTCTGGTCAATGATAATTATAACCCCAAGATGTTGTATGTGGGGAATTCAACAATCGCAATGTGAAAGGGGATAATTCCAATGACAGTGGGAGTGAAATAGGCCGAACATATTACAGAGTGATAGTTTATTGGGCATTTTTGTCACATTGTCATTGATTTATGTTCACTTTAATATTGTTCTCCTCTCAGTGGAGAAAGTGGTGCTGGAAAAACAGAAAGCACAAAACTCATCCTGAAGTATATATCGGCAATGAGCCAACATTCCCTTGATCCAACAGCAAAGGAAAAAATCTCCAACGTTGAACAGGCTATTTTGGAAAGCAGGTAAAATGTTAATTATTCAAATGGTATTGGTTTGTACACGCAAACTAAGTTTAATCAAGAGTTTGGACAGTACCTTAGAAACTCCTAATGTTGTGCTTTTCCTTTGGCCTTTTCTTCAGCCAGGTGGAACAATTTGTCCAGAAACAGAGATTTCTAATGTCATTGGCCCTGGCACTGCTGATGCCCAGGTGGCATTGCCTGGATGTCAGCCTGGCACTGCCTGGATGTCAGCTGGCATGGGCAATACCAGGGTGCTAAGTTGGCACTGCCGAGGTGCTAAACTAGCATTTTTTTGCATCAGGACGACCCCCGTTTGGTTATTTTGGGGGGCCTTATTTTTAAATGGGATCCCGATTGCTCACAACACTGAGGAGTTCCGGCGAGCAGAGCTCCCCGCTGTACATAACAGGGCTACCTGTGGTCTCACCTGAGCTTTCCCCGCTGAGGCCCCTTATAGTCGTGAGTCGCATTGTATTGCCATCTGTTTCTCGGCGCTGGGAAACCCGCGGATAAATGTGCTCATTTATGCTCCCTCATGTGTTCCCATTTAGTTGAAGTTTGGGATTTTTTTTGTTTATCTTTTGAAAATATTTTATTAAGGCATATATGATTTTTAACAGCAGTTTTCAAGAAGAAAAAACTCCAAAAGAACAGATAACACCCACCCAACCAACAACCAAACCCAGCCAACATGCCTTACATACACAGTTCCCCAGTCCTCCTTTCTCACTAACTACTTCCCACATTAACCAGCCTCCCATTCCTCCCTCTTTCCCTTTACCCCCGCCCCGCTTCTATCTGCTGACATTTTCAGCTTAATTTTCCCCAAATAAGTTGATAAATGGCTGCCAACTTCGGACGAACCCAAGCATCGATCTTCTCAGGGCTAACTTGATCTTAAGCCTCAGAAACCCGTCATGTCACTGACCCATACCCCTGATTTTGGGGGTTCTGAGTCCCTCCATGCTAATAAGATCCATCTCCGGGCTACCAGGGAGGTAAAGGCCAAAGCATCAGTCTCTCTCATCCCCTGGACTCCCGGGTCTTCCGACACGCCAAATATCGCCACGTCTGGACTCTGAACCACCCGTACCTTCAATACTGTGGAGGTGACATCGGCAAACCCTTGCCACACTCCCCAAAATATGTGGACATGATTTGCGGGCCCTCCCCCACACCGGCCACACCTATCCTTCATCCCTTCAAAGAACCTGCTCGTGGGGGCACAGTCACATGCGCCCTGTGAACCACCTTGAATTGTATCAGGCTAAGCCTGGCACACGACGAGGACGTGTTAACTCTACTCAGGACATCTTCCCACAGTTCCACCTCTAATTCCTTGCCCAACTCTTCCTCCTATTTTCGCTTGACCTCCCTATCAGGGTTCCCTCCCATTCCATGAGTTTGTTATAAAGTTCTGAGACCTTCCCCTCCCCCACTCCCGTATTCAACACTACCTTATCTGTATCGTCTGGGGCGGTAGGTACAGATCGGTCAAATCCTACCTCCGTGCAAAGCCCCACGCCTGCAGGTAGCGGAACCCATTCCCCCCGGGCAGCTCAAACTCCTCCTCCAAGTACGGAAAACTGCCGTCAATAAACAGGTCCCCAAACTGCTCGATCCCAGCTCGCTGCCACCTCCAAAACCCCCCAGCCAGCACCCCCTCCAGTGCAAACCGGCGGCTGCCACAATAGATGTCCATACCGACGCCCCCTCCACTCCCATGTGTTTTTTGCTTTGATTTGTTTTTATCCTAAAACATCGAGGGCCGAAGGGCCTGTACTGCGCTGTATCGTTCTATGATAGGATTAAAAGCAAACAATTATTCTGTGTATCATTGTTTTATGTAGCATCAGTGAGAATTTTCATTCGACTGAATTCAAATCTGTCTTTGAATCAACAGCCCCATCATGGAAGCATTTGGTAATGCGAAGACCATCTACAACAACAACTCCAGTCGATTTGGGAAGTTCATTCAGCTGAACTTCTGTCAAAAAGGCAATATTCAGGGAGGCAAAATCATAGATTGTATCCTTTAATTTGAATGGCTTTGAAAGACTTCCACGAAATGTTTTAATGACATGCCCACTTTTAAAGTCAAATGACTGTTTATTTTGTGAAAACACTTTGAAAATACAAGAACAACGAACAAGTGCAGAACTGCCAAAATAAAATGTGGCCCATTCCAAGAAGATTGAGAATCCAGCTTGTTTATATATGAGATGGTGTTTGTCTGAAGAGATTGTTTTCCTAAATGTTTCTGAAATGCTATTAATCTTAGTTTTTTCATATTTAATTTAATAAAATTCAATTTTTGAGCTTGTACAATGAAAGAACTGCACTGTGAATTATTTTCTTTGACAGATGTCTTCAAATAAAGATTTATTAGAAAAGGTAAAGACAAATGATTGAAGCACATGACAGTCATCATTGCTTTAATTGCAGTTTTAATTTTCCTAGTTTAAAAAAAAATGTTAGTCTTTTGGTTTAATGGTCAAGATTCAGATATTGAAATGTTTCTTTTATTCTTTTGTAGAATCGTGTAGTCAGGCAGAATCCAGGGGAGAGGAATTATCACATTTTTTATGCGTTGCTGGCTGGTACAGATAAAGAGCAGAAAGGTGGGTGATGAACCAACTCTTTGTAAACAGAGTTTAAATGGAGGTGTAATCTCTCATTAAAGTTATACAGAAGCTTTTGTACAAGGTGCCTCCCTCCAGCTTGTCTTAACCACTGTGACACAGTTGATTACCACTGATACCTGTGCAGTTGCGAAACTGATGTGTTAGCATGGATAAAGTTTTTTGATTTTGACCATTTCTCAGCATTTCTACAGGGAACAAGGATGGAAGATGAAATAACGGCGTCAATTCCCCAGTTTTGCACTCCCAGTTAGGAGACATATTTGAAGGGTGTGAATATAAGCAAACTGTGGTGTTATAGCTCTTTCTTCAATTGCACTCTTTCAAATATCGTTGGCAACATGAAATCAAGAGATTGTTGAGCATAAACCAAGTTTTCGAATTGCTTTGGCCCGTTTTCTTCATGGAATGGTTTTGCTTCTTTCAGATAGTGTATTCTTTTTGAGTTTTATAAAAAGTGGAAAAAGCTAGATGAAAGATGGTTAATATGCTTAACGGAAGTCGTTTTCCTGAGAGACTAATTATAAGCATTTCATAACATGCCAAAACTCCCTGAAGGTTTTTTGATCCTGACTGTAGAAGTTTTTATCTGGAAATAAGCAAAGGCAGTCAAGCTTTTAAATAGGGTTTGTAAAAGATTTAGGTAAACTTATGGCGCGAATCTCCAGCCAAGTTGTGCTCTCGCTTGAGTGTAGCACGACCGGAGAATGTCCGGAAAGTCCTCCAGTGAGCCTCCCTATAGGCTCCGCAGCACCTGGGATTCTCCAACGGCCATGAGACATCGGAGTCAGTACCCCATCCCAATTGGGAGGGGCCGAATGACACTCGCAGAAGTATGTCGTCAACCTACTTATGATCTACCTGTGGGGGATCCAGCGGCCTCCCTCGATTTTGCGGCCTCCCCAGAGAGGCTGCTGCCGAGCGCTGATCAGCACTGGTCCACACAAACGTGGATGAGGTGGAGCGGCACCTGGGGGGTCTTCATGGCCACTGGAGACCCCAGTGTGGTCAGGTTAAGTGCAGGGTGCCCCCCTGGCCCTTCCCCTGGAACGCAGGCACCTTGGCACTGCTACCCTGACACTGCCAATGTGCCTGGAAGGCATTGCTAAGCCAGCAGGAGCACTGCCTGGGTGACAATGCAAGAGTTATTGAGTGCCAAGCTGGCACTACTAAGGGTAAATCTTAAAGAAACTTGTGAAGCTGCTGTCATATACTGGTCCCCCCCATGGCGGGCATGTGGTTCCGATCCTCACTGATAGTCCACGCATTGACAGACTTGTGCTTCTGAAAGTTTGGACTAATACGAACATAGGAGCAGAAATGGGCCAATAAGCCCCTGGCGCCTGCTCCGTCATTCAATAAGGTCATGGCTGATTTGTTTGTGTTATGAATTCCACATTCCTATCTACCCCCAATAACCTTTGATCCCTTTACCTAACAAGAATCTACCTCTACTTTAAAAACATTCAATGACCCAGCCTCTACTGCCATCTGAAACAGCGTTCCAAAGTCACACAACCCTCTGAGAAATAAAAACACAACCTGGATTAGAATTTTATGACCCCCGGGGCAGGTTAGCAGATGGATGAGGATTAAATTGGGCATCACGGCAGAGAGAATATGGACATTGTCTGTCTGCCTCCCTGCAATTTTACCAGCTAATTGAGGTCCTGAAATAGTCACTTCAGGGCCCAGTTCTTTCTTCGCTGCCACGGATTTCCACAGATTCGTCCAGCTCACCAATACCACAGATCCCAGTAGAGGATGACATGCAGGATCAAAAGCCCAATTTGTAAACATTTCCTCTGACAAATGATATAATCGCTCTGGGAAACTGTAATTAATGTGAACAGAGAAAGACATTGCTTCACAGTTGGGAGCAGAATTTTAAACCATCTTGTTGTGGAGATTTATGGTACATTTTATTGTAACCATATTGGTGCAGACATAAGGAGCCAAGTGGTCTCCTTCTGCACTCTTGCGATTCTGTGGTTGAGTTGTTTGATTTGAGGTACATGACCATGATTATGGTTGTACGTTTACCTTACTGTGAAATAAAATGTCAGACGTTGTTTATTCTGTCCAAGTCAGGAGACCATTGGTTCAAGACCCAATTCCAGGCTTGAGCACATAATCCATGCTGTTATATCAATGCAGTAACAGCAGAATACTGAACTGTCAAATCTGCCATCCTTCAGACCATCTGCCCCCACAGGTGGAAATAAAATATTCTGTGGAACCATTCAAAGAACATAACATAAGAAGTAGGAGCAGGAGTCGGCCATCTGGCCCCTTGAGCCTGCTCCGCCATTCAATGAGATCATGGCTGATCTTTTGTGGACTCAGCTCCACTTTCCGGCCCGAACACCATAACCCTTAATCCCTTTATTCTTCAAAAAACTATCTATCTTTATCTTAAAAACATTTAATGAAGGAGCCTCAACTGCTTTACTGGGCAAGGAATTCCATAGATTCACAACCCTTTGGGTGAAGAAGTTCCTCCTAAACTCAGTCCTAAATCTACTTCCCTTTATTTTGAGACTATGCCCCCTAGTTCTGCTTTCACCCGCCAGTGGAAACAACCTGCCCGCATCTATCCTATCTATTCCCTTCATAATTTTATATGTTTCTATAAGATCCCCCTGCATCCTTCTAAATTCCAACTAATGCAGTCTAAGTCTACTCAACCTCTCCTCGTAATCCAACCCCATCAGCTCTGGGATTAACCTAGTGAATCTCCTCTGCACACCCTCCAGCGCCAGTACGTCCTTTCTCAAGTAAGGAGACCAACTGAACACAATACTCCAGGTGTGGCCTCACCAGCACCTTATACAATTGCAGCATAACCTCCCTAGTCTTAAACTCCATCCCTCTAGCAATGAAGGACAAAACTCCATTTGCCTTCTTAATCACCTGTTGCACCTGTAAACAAACTTTTTGCGACTCATGCACTAGGCCACCCAGGTCCCTCTGCACAGCAGCATGTTTTAATATTTTATTTAAATAATAATCCCTTTTGCAGTTATTCCTACCAAAATGGATAAGCTCACATTTGTCAACATTGTATTCCATCTGCCAAAGGATCTTAGCTGCCCAGGCCTATGTTTATTCCTCAGCCAACATCACCAGAAATAAATTAGTTGATCATTTATCACACTGCTGTCGTGGGATCTGCTGTGCACGGATTGCCTACATTGCAGCTGTGACTACACCTCCAATGTACTACTTCGACTGTGAAGCACTTTGTGGCATTTTGAGGTCACGAAAGGCACAACATAAATGTTTCATAAATTTCAGTTATTTATTTATTTTCTAGCTCTTGCTCTCTTCTCTTCAGCAACATAGAAACAGGGTCATTACGATGGCATGGTGGCGCAGTGGTTAGCACTGCTTCATCACAGCGCCAGGGACACATGTTCAATTCCGGCCTCAGGTGACTGTGGAGTTTTCACTTTCTCCCCGTGTGTGCGTGGGTTTCCTCCGGGTGCTCCGGCTTCCTCCCACAGTCCAAAGATGTGCAGGTTAGGTGGATTGGACATGATAAATTGCACCTTAGTGTCCAGGGATGTACAGTTTAGGTGGTTTGGCCATGATCAATGCGTAGGGATTCTATGGATTCTCAGTTATAAAAACATTAGAGCCTGTTTCACTTTCAATAAAATCATGGTTAACATGTGACCTATACTAGCCTTTACTCCATACCCCAGGGTCTGATTGAAAGGTCTCGTCACACCAGAATCGGTGACGTGACGATGCTGTTAAATCCAGCGAGAGGCCTAACGAGATCTCTCGAGACATCGTAGTTTGCCCCGTGTCTGTGTCGGAGTATTCTGAGGAGCATGTGGCAAGACCTCGCTGTGATGCCATTTAGTACTGGTTACCACAAATGTTGGAGCAGGCATAATGGCACTTGTTTTGTTTTTTGGGGGGGGGGGCTGTACCAGGCAATTGGAGGCCACCGGGTAATCGGGCTTGGAGCAGGGTGACACCCTGGCACCTCCGATGCCACCTGAGCATTTTGTCATTTCTGTGCTCAACTGCTGATTCGCCCTTGTACGACATTTTGTTTTTCTTTTCATTTCACACCAGTTAGTTCACTGATACTTGAAGCAGGGATGCTTTCTTAATTTTCCAGTGATATTGGAGGCCATTTGAACTTGCATGCAAAATATTATAATTGTGGAGAACACTACTAAATCACAAATTGAAAGATGATTTTAATGCTTTGCAAATAAAGAAATCCTTGGTACCATCCAGAAATAAATACATTCAAATTTTTCATTCTGCAGAGATGTGTTATTTATCCGAAGCAGAGAATTACTATTACTTGAGACAGTCTGGTTGTATTGCGGATAGTACAATTGATGACCAACAGACCTTTCAGGAAGTCATGGTAAGATGTTGAAGATTCTTGGTGGAACACTACATTTCTTGAGGAGCATTCTTGGTTAGCTTACTGCAGAGTAATAAAAGTTCCATTTATTACCACAGCAGTTTAAAAAAAAATAAAAATTATTTCCTTGGATGGCAGCATCAGTGGAAAGCCTGGAATTAGTTTCCCATTCCGCACTGCTCTTGAGAAGGTGATGATGAGCAGCCTTCTTGAAGTGCTGCGGTTCATCTAGTATCGGTACACCCGTAGTGAGAGAAAGGGAAATTATCGTTGGAGTTCCAAACTGTATTTTTTATCAGACTACCATCTCAGCAACTTTTTGTGTAGTTCCCTTAAAGCTGACTGTCACTCAAGTTTATTGTTGTGCACAGTTGGTCTCTGTTTTTCAATAGTAGCTGAGGTTAAGACTAACTTGTAATATTTTTTGCCACACCTGCTTAATACGAGTTCCAATACAATGCAGGCAATTCATTTTTCTCAGTTTTAAAAGATTTATTGCTTGGTGAGATTTTTTTTTAAAAGTACACGTGTCCTAAATCTTTTAAAATTAGTTTTTGGCATTGTTTGCTTTCAAGCATTGTTGATTCACACTATAACATAGCCCTTTCTCTTTTACTATTCTCTTGATTTTTAATGAAGCTGAATGTTAAACATGTGATTTTTTTCTTTTTATGGAGATCCAATTCATCAAATATTCAACTCCAACCAATTGACCTTTCATCAACCTAGTTCTGAATCCCAGAAATACATATAATAAGGGGCACAACAGCTGGTCCAACATTACTGTGCAAACCTCCCTTTCCAATTTTGACCCTCTGAAGATGCTCCACCATGACTTTCAGCTTGATCAGTTGGCTCTATAGGACCACAAAGTTGCAGTGGCGCAGAAGGAAGTCATTTGGCCATTGTGTCTGCACTGGCTCTCCAAATGAGCATCATGACTTTGTGTCATTCCCCTGCATTTTCCCCATACCCATCCACACACTGTTCCTATTCAAGTGATTATCTAATGTCCTCTTGAATGCCTCGATTGAACCTCCCTCCACCATATTAACAGGCAGTGCATTGGTCACCACAAATCCAGATCACAACAACTCATTTTGTGGTTTTCCTTACGTTATTTGCTTCTTTCTAAATCCCTGCCTTTGTGTTCTTGATCCTTTCACAAAGGGGAATGATTTCTCCTTACCTACTCTGTTCAGCAGCCTCATGATTTTGAACATGGAACGCCCTGCCTGCAACAGTAGTAGACTTGCCAACTTTAAGGGCATTTAAGTGGTCACTGGATAGACATATGGATGAAAATGGAATAGTGTAGGTCAGATAGGCTTCAGATGGTTTCACAGGTCGGCGCAACATCGAGGGCCGAAGGGCCCGTACTGCGCTGTAGTGTTCTATGTTCTATAACACCTCTATCAAACCTCCTCTGAGCCACCTTCTGTCCAAGGAGAACAGTCCAACCTCTCCAATCTATCCTCACAGCTGGAGTTTCTCATCCCTGGAACCATTCTTGTAAACTTCTTCTGCACTCTCTCCAATGCATTCTTCTGATATTGTGGTGCCCAAAACTGTTCACAATACTCCAGGGCATAACCTTCTTGCTCTTGTAATTCGTACCTTGATTAAAAAAGCCGCAAATACTGTGGGCTTAACTGCTCTCTCCACCTGTCCTGCCATCTTCAATGATCTATGTATATAGATACACCCAGGTCCCTCTGCTCCTGCACCCCTATAAGAATTTTACCCCTTATTTTATATTAATGCGCCATGTTCCTCCTACCAAAATTTATCACCTCGCACTTCTCTGCATTGTACTTCATCTGTCACCTATATGCCCACTCCACCAACTTGTCTGTATCGTTTTGAAGTTCTACACTGCCTTCGACACAGTTTACATTACTTGCAAGTTTTGTGTCATCCTGAAACTTTGAAATTGTCCTTCTAGCTGATAGTGAGCACTGAGTGAATGACCTCAAGCACAGACCTGATTTCTATCTGTGTAAAAAGACAAAACCTATGGCGCCACCAGAATGGCGATCAGAGCATCTTCCGACATCATTGTTGCATGGTCACATGTTAGATATGTCACCTCTTGGATCATCTATCTAGAAAACCTGACCATATCCAACTGTTTTCAAAATTAAATACAACACAACTACTCTACTCACAAGACCATGCCATGTTTTGGTCATTTATGTGAATGCTTTTACAACATCAGTCCTAAAATGGAAGATTGTGGGAACATTGAAGAAGATAGTTCAGAAAGGTTTGAAATGGTCCGGTCCTCTGCCTTGGAAAGAGGGAATTATGGTGAGGCAAGTGATGGGAGATGGAACTGCCAGGAAGGAGAAAAGGAAGGCCTAAGACCAGATGAAAAGATGCAGTGGCAAGAGATTTAAAGCAGCAGTGTTGGAAGAAGAATGGGCAGCCCTGTGGCAGTGATTAGCACTGCTGCCTCACAGGGTCAGGGACCTGGGCTCAATTCCAACCATGGGTGACTGTGGAGTTTGCACTTTCTCTGCGCGGGTTTCCTCCAGGTACTCCGGTTTCCTCCCACAGTCTATAGAAGTGCAGGTTAGGTGGACTGGCCATGCTAAATTGCCCCATAGTTTCCAAAGATGTGCAGGTTAGGTGTGGTTCTATGGAGGGGGAGTGGGCCCAGGTATGGTGCTCTTTTAGCAGGTGCAGTCTCAATGGCGAATGGCGGCCTCCTGCATTGTTGGGATTCTATAGGAAACAGAGAAGAGTGATTAACAAGCATGTTGGCGATCCCAAGTAAAATGGGCAAAGCTGAAAGAAGAGAGAGTGCGAAGAAATTGAGTAATTAGCATACAAAGACGACCATATAATTTCTTATTTCATTTTTTGTCCTTGTAATAAACTAATTTGTGGTACAGAATCACATGTATGCGATTACGTGAATACCACATAGTGAGGTAGAGCAGACATTATTTAGGATGTGATTATGAAACCGCTGTGTAAAATATACATATTCACTAACGCTGAATTGTTTCAACACAATTTGTTTGATTTGCATATTTATTTTAATGACACGTGACTGCGCCACATTCCAGACTGCAATGAGAGTCATGAAGTTTAGTACCGAAGAGACTCTGGACATACTGAAGCTACTCGCTGGTGTCTTACATCTCGGCAATGTTGAATTTGTAATTGCTGGAGGGGCGCAGGTTTCATCAAAAATTGGTAAGCAAAAAAGGAAATGTCAGCTGTGCTGATGGTGTGCCACAAATGTTTCAGAAACATAGATGATATATATTGTGAAAAAGCTTTTGCAGTGTATTTTGTATTACAATTTAAAGAGTTTCGAAGAGTCTGTAGAAATATTCTTAAATACAATACTTTGTTCATGCAATGTCATTTATGTCTGAACAGGCGGATAACTTTTAATAAACAGTATAATATTGAATATGTAAAATATAACATTGTTACAATACACTTACTACTTTATGGGAAGATGGTGGGGTAGTGGTATTGTCACTGCATCGCAATCCAGAGACCCAAGGTAGTGCCCTGTGGTCCCGGGTTCAAATCCCACCATGGTAGATGGTGACATTTCAATTCAATCAAAATCTGGAATTAAAAGTATAATGATGACCATGAAACCATTGCTGATTGACGTCAAAACTCATCTGGTTCACTAATATCCTTCAGGGAAAGAAATCTGTTGTCCTTATCTGGTCTGGCCTACACAGCAATGCGGTTGACTCTGAAATGGCCGAGCAAGCCACTCTGTCCAAGGACAATTCGGGATGAGCAACAAATGTTGGCCCAGCCCATACTCCAAGAAGTAATAAAAACAAAACATTGTATACAATATTTAATATATTTTCATATATAATGTTTAATATATCATATTATATATTATATAATGGATAATATATTATATAGTATGTGCTCATTCTTCCAGCGGAGTATGCAGAGAGGGGAGCGATTTTTTTTTTTTGGTAAGGAGAGCTGAAGGTAAGCTGAATTTTTGTTTTTAAACTTAGTTTTTCGGAGTTGTTTTTCTTTCAGAGCAGCAGGACACCGGAAGTCAGCTGTGGGGGGTTCTGGGAAGGTTTGTAGTACCTGTATATAAGTTGGGCGGTTCCCAAACCCGAGACACTACACTTTTAGTGTCCCCCAGCCTTCCGCCTCCTCTAACCGAAGGGGTTGAGTGAATATCAGGTGAGCTCATTCTTTCTTTCTTTTGCTTGTTTTATCCGCAAGTTATCTAGAGGGGATGGCAGGAAAGGCAGTGCAATGTTCCTCCTGCAGAATGTTTGAGGTGAGGGACGCCGTCAGTGTCCCTGCTGATTTCACCTTGGGAAGTGCTCCCATCTCCAGCTCCTCAAAAACCGTGTTAGGGAACTGGAGCTGGATGAATTTCGAATCATTGGGGAGGCAGAGGTGGTCATAGATAGAAGCTTCAGGGATGTAGTTACTCCGAAGAATGAAGATAGATGGTAACGGTGAGAAGGACTGGGAGGATGCAGTCAGTACAGGGATCCCCTGTGGTTGTTCCCCTTAGTAACAAGTATCCCGCTTTGGATACTGGTGGGGGGGGGGACTTACCAGGGGTAAGCCATGAGGTACAGGTCTCTGGCACAGAGTCTGTCCCTGTTGCTCAGAAGGGAAGGGGGGAGAGGAGTAGAGCATTAGTCATTGGGGACTTCATAGTTAGGGGGACATATAGGAGATTCTGTGGGAACGGGCGAGACTCACGGTTGGTGTGTTGCCTCCCAGGTGCCAGGGTCCGTGATGCCTCGGATCGTGTTTTTGGGATCCTTAAGGGGGAGGGGGAAGCAGCCCCAAGTCGTGGTCCACATAGGCATCAATGACATATGTAGGAAAAGGGATGGGGATGTAAGGCAGGTATTGGGGGAGCTAGGGTGGAATCTTAGAGCTAGAACAAACAGTTATTATCTCTGGGTTATTACCCGTGCCACGTGCTAGCGAGACGAGGAATAGGGAGAGAGAGCAGTTGAACACGTGGCTACAGGGATGGTGCAGGAGGGAGGGATTCAGATACATAAATCATAGTCATAGACCTGGACACCTGGATAATTGGGGCTCATTCTGGGGTAGGTGGGACCTCTACAAACGGGATGGTCTACACCTGAACCAGCGAGGTACCAATATCCTGGGGGGTGGGGGGTGGAATTTGCTACAGCTCTTCGGGAGGGTTGAAACTAATTCAGCAGGGGGATGGGAACCTGAATTTTAGCTCCAGTGTACAGGAGGTTGAGAGCGGGGAGGTCATGAGTAAGATTTCAAGGTCGCAGGAGTGTACCGGCAGGCAGGAAGGAGGTTTGAAGTGTGTCTACTTCAACGCCAGGAGCATCTGGAATAAGGTGGGTAAACTTGCAGCATGGGTTGGTACCTGGGACTTCGATGTTGTGGAAATTTCGGAGACATGGATAGAACAGGGACAGGAATGGTTGCGGCAGGTTCCGGGGTTTAAATCTTTCAGTAAGCTAAGGGAAAGTGGTAAAAGAGGGGGAGGTGTGGCATTGTTAGTCAAGGACAGTATTACGGTGGCAGAAAGGACGTTTGATGACGACTCGTCTACTGAGGTAGTATGGGCTGACGTTAGAAACAGGAAAGGATAGGTCACCCTGTTGGGAGTTTTCTATGGGCCTCTGAAAAGTTCCAGAGATGTAGAGGAAAGGATTGCAAAGCTGATTCTGGATAGGACCGAAAGTAACAGGGTAGTTGTTATGGGGGACTTTAACTTTACAAATATTGACTGGAAACGCTCTAGTTCGGGTACCTTAAATGGGTCAGTTTTTGTCCAATGTGTGCAAGAGGGTTTCATGACACAGTATGCAGATAGGCCAACGAGAGGCGAGGCCACATTGGATTTGGTACTGGGTAATGAACCAGACCAGGTGTTAGATCTGGAGGTAAGTGAGCACTTTGGTGATAGTGACCATAATTTGGTTACGTTTACTTTAGCGAGGGAAAGGGATAGGTATATACCACAGGGCAAGAGTTATAGCTGGGGGAAAGGCAATTATGATGCGATGAGGCAAGACATAGGATGGGGAAGGAAACTGCAGGGGATGGGCACAATTGAAATGTGGAGCTTGTTCAAGGAACAGCTATTGCGTGTCCTTGATAAGTATGTACCTGCCAGGCAGGCAGGAAGTGGTCGAGCAAGGGAAGCGTGGTTTACTAAAATAGTTGAATCACTTGTCAAAAGGAAGAAGGAGGCTTATGCGAAGATAAGATGTGAAGGGCGCTTGAGTTACAAGTTAGCCAGGAAGGACCTAAAGAGAGAGCTAAGAAAAGCCAGGTGAGGACATGAGAAGTCTTTGGCAGGTAGGATCAAGGAAAACCCTAAAGTATGTCAGGAATAAAAGAATGACTAGGGTAAGAGTAGGGCCAGTCAAGGACAGTCGTGGGAAGTTGTGCATGGAGTCCGAGGAGATAGGAGAGTTGCAAAATGAATATTTGTTGTCAGTATTCACACAGGAAAAAGACAATGTTGGCGAGGAGCATACTGAGTTATAGGCTACTAGCCTAGACGGGATTGAGGTTCATAAGGAGGAGGTGTTGGCAATTCTGGAAAGTGTGAATATAATTCCCCTGGGTTGGATGGGATTTATCCTTGGATTCTCTGGGAAGCTAGAGAGGAGATTGCTGAGCCTTTGGCTTTGATCTTTATGTCGTCATTGTCTACAGGAATAGTGCCAGAAGACTGGAGCATAGCAAATGTTGTCTCCTTGTTCAAGAAGGGGAGTAGAGATAACCCCGGTAACTATAGACCAGTGAGCCTTACTTCTGTTGTGGGCAAAGTCTTGGAAAGGATTAGAAGAGATAGGACGTATAATCATCTGGAAAGGAACAATTTGATTAGAGATAGTCAACACGGTTTTGTGAAGCATAGGACGTGCCTCGCAAACGTTATTGAGTTCTTTGAGAAGGTGACCAAACAGGTCGACGAGGGTAAAGCAGTTGATGTGTATATGGATTTCAGTAAAGCGTTTGATAAGGTTCCCTATGGTAGTCTATTGCAGAAAATACGGAGATATGGGATTGAGGGTGATTTTGCAGTTTGGATCAGAAATTGGCTAGCTGTAAGAAGGCAGATGGTGGTGGTTGATAGAAAATGTTCAGCCTGGAGTTCAGTTACTTGTGGTGTACCACAAGGATCTGTTTTGGGGCCACTGCTGTTTGTCATTTTTATAAATGACCTGGAGGAGGGCGTAGAAGGATGGGTGAGTAAATTTGCAGATGACATTAAAGTCGGTGGAGTTGTGGACAGTGCGGAAGGATCTTTCAGGTTACAGAGGGACATAGATAAGCTGCAGAGCTGGGCTAAGAGGTGGCAAATGGAGTTTAATGCAGAAAAGTGTGAGGTGATTCATTTTGGAAAGAATAACAGGAAGACAGAGTATTGGGCTAATGGTAAGATTCTTGGTCGTGTGGATGAGCAGAGAGATCTCGGTGTCCCTGTACTTAGATTCCTGAAAGTTGTCACCCAGGTTGATGGGGTTGTTAAGAAGGCTTACGGTGTGTTAGCTTTTATTGGTGAAGAGATTGAGTTTCGGAGCCATGAGGTCATGTTGCAGCTGTCCAAAACTCTGGTGCGGTTGCATTTGGAGTACTGCGTGCAGTTCTGGTCGCTGCATTCTAGGAAGAATGTGGAAGCATTGGAAAGGGGCAGAGGAGATTTACCAGGATGTTGCCTGGTATGGAGGGAAGATCTTGTGAGGAAAGGCTGAGGGACTTGAGGCTGTTTTCGTTAGAGAAAAGCAGGTTAAGAGGTGACTTAATTGAGGCATACAAGATGATAAGAGGATTAGATAGGGTGGACAGTGAGTGCCTTTTTCCTTGGATGGTGATGGCTAGCATGAGGGGACATAGCTTTAAATTGAGGGGAGATAGATATAGGACAGATGTCAGAGGTAGTTTCTTTACTCAGAGAGTAGTAAGGGCGTGGAATGCCCTGCCTGCAACAGTAGTAGATTCGCCAACATTAAGGGCATTTAAATGGTTATTGGATAAACATATGGATGATAATGGAATAGTGTAGATAGGCTTTAAATTGCTTTCACTGGTCGGCGTAACATCGAGGGCCGACGGGCCTATACTGCGCTGTAATGTTCTATGTATATTTAATATATAACCCAAATGTTTCTGGACAAGATAATTGTGACAGTGTTTAACTGTATATTCTAATTGATTATAGATGAGGCAAAATAAATGACCTTTAAACTAGGCAAAGTAAGAATGCATAAAACCAATGAATTGAACTTGGTTTCCTTTCAGCATTGGAGAGCGCAGCAGAGTTGCTTGGGCTGGATACCATGCAGCTCATAGAAGTGCTGACGCACCGCTCGATGATTCTCAGGGGTGAGGAGATCAGCACACCACTCACAGTAGAGCAGGTAAGAATGGAAAAGGCCTTGATGTCATAATGGATTAACTAAATTGATCAATCCATATAACCTTGTTACAAATTTGCCCTTGACCAGTGTTATGCCACATTTTAGCAGATAACCAATCAGCAGTAACCAAGGAAGGAAAGTGCACACAACAAGCAGAAACACGAAAATAAAAGCAAAATACCGCGGATGCTGGAAATCTGAAATAATAACAGAAAATGCTGCCAAGGCTCAGCAGGCCTGACAGCGTCTGTTGAAGTTAAATACTTGCCACTATTCTTAGAATTCCCCCTATACCAAAAAGGGTCGATATTCTAAATGGTGAACAGGGATTCTCACTCCCTGACTCCGATGCAGGCTTCGTTCGGTGGGTGCTATTCAGGTCAAACTATATTTGCAAGTTATCCCCCAGTATAACCCATACCATCACCGAATAACTTTACCTACTTACCCCTTAGTAGCATTGATATCCTGGGTCCTGCGTTGCTAAGAAAGTAAAGTAGGCGAATAACCACTGTTTCAGGTTAAAACTTTTAAGTTATTTTATTATTATTTTTTTTTTCTTTTAAAAAGATGCAATCACTGTCTTTACAGAAAAGTAAAAAGATCTTGCTTCTGGATCCTTCTGGTTGGTTGAAGGGACCTCCAGGCCCAACTTGACAATCAATCTTCTTTTTAAAATCTGGTCTTCTTTAGATGTATTAGCTGGTGAGCTTGGTTGCTATGTCCTATCTTTCCCATGTACCGAGCTGAGAGAGCTGGCTCTGCTGGCTGTTCCCTTTCTTCGGGTTTATATTCTCTTTCTAACAGTTATTAAATTTTTATGACTTTATGTAAAGTAACTTTATTTCCCTTGGATTGTAAAAGGTACCTTTAATCTGATTTTTTCTAACACGACTAAGTATTCATTTTGACACGACCTCACCTCTCAGGTCTCTGATTACATTGTTTCCTTTGTGATGTTCAAAGTTCCTTTGTGATATTCAAAAATGCTTCGGTTTCAAGAGGTGTTACTTTTAATTCCTGTCATTTCTATAATTTTATTTTCCAATTGTGTCCCCAGCTCATCATTTTGACTTTGATTTTGACGTTAAATGATGTTTCTTGTAGATTGATAGTCTCCAGTTTTCTTTAATTTACTCGATATCGGCAGAACTTCACACCTAGAATTGTCACCAAATTCAACTGAACCTCATCCTTTCCTTTCCAGCTGCTTACTAAGATAGTTAATTTCAATGAAGGTGTGAACCATTGTTTTTAGCTTCATACAAAAATCCTGTGTGTTTGTTTGGGAGAAGGTATCTGCATTTTATAATTCTGCTCTTTGCAGCTGCTATTAACCCTTTGTGGGATCTTTCCCTGTATCCTCTCCTGTTTCTCTCAGACCAGATATTGCCAGACCTCCATGTTTCAAATGACTCATCTTTCCATATTTTTAATTACACTGTGGAGAGAGAATCCGTTAACAGAACAAAAAACACGGGTACATAGAACATAGAACAGTACAGCACAGAACAGGCCCTTCGGCCCTCAATGTTGTGCCGAGCCATGATCACCCTACTCAAACCCACGTATCCACCCTATACCCGTAACCCAACAACCCCCCCCCCCCCCCCCAACCTTACTTTTATTAGGACACTACGGGCAATTTAGCATGGCCAATCCACCTAACCCGCACATCTTTGGACTGTGGGAGGAAACCGGAGCACCCGGAGGAAACCCACGCACACAGGGGGAGGACGTGCAGACTCCACACAGACAGTGACCCAGCCGGGAATCGAACCTGGGACCCTGGAGCTGTGAAGCATTTATGCTAACCACTATGCTACCCTGCTGCCCCTTTTGGGTACATTTTGGATATTATTTAATGGGCTCTGTAAATGAAGAAAAGGTGGCAGGCACTACGACTTAATTGATGAAAGCCCAAAATCTAATTCGTGACATAAATTGGATGCTGTGTCTGAGGCGGAAGCAGCCAATGATGATGGGAATCTCTTTACTAATCATTTTCACTTCACAAATTCTCATTAATTGAGAGGCACACCAAATTTAAGTCCTACCTTAAGTTTATTGTTAGATAATTGCTTCCCCACTGGGTCACTCTCTGTGCGAAGTCTGCACGTTCTCCCTGTGTGTGCGTGGGTTTCCTCCGGGTTCTCCAGTTTCCTCCCACAGTCCAAAGATGTGCGGGTTAGGTGGATTGGCCATGCTAAGAGGAAGGGAGATGTAGGGCGCGATTCATTGGCCTTGTTGCACTTGAATGAGAGCGCGATGAGGCCGGTAAATAGCGGGAGAGGCCAAAACAAGAACCGTGCCGGGCGCCAAACCGTTCACGATGCAACCAACCCGCTTCCATCGGCAAAATCAGGATCCCGCTGTTGTGTGCCGAGAAACCAATAATCACCACTTATGCCCTATTTCCATAAAATTAACGAAAATTATCCAACAGCGTCCTGTGATCCAGCCGCCTCCCCAGCAGGTGCTAAGTAGACTCATTTTTTAAAAAATGTGAACCTGGTGGATGGGCTGCAAACCTGTTGGACCTGGTGTTGTAAGACCTCTTACTGTACCCAGTCGAACGCCGGCATCTCCACCTCCTGAAAGTGAGCAGGAAGTATGCCAGGGAAGTATGACATATCCAAGTAGCTGACAATCTGTGCAAGCAGTCTGATGTGGGTGTGAAGCTTGCAGTAGTGCTGTGTCTGTGAGGGTTGTGACAGTCGAGGAGTATTCTATGTAAGATCTTCCCGATTACTCGAGGTTCTTAGTTACCAGACAAGATCTTGTGAATATCTGAAGTAAGGCTCGCTATTTGGGAGTTCTAATTATAGTATTCACAATGTGTCTTGCTTCCACTACCTTCAGTGTACAGGATAGACTGTGACTTAGATGGCTACCTTTTCCTTAACTTGAACTAAATATTTCTAATTCTTGAGAGCCAGGCATGGGTAAGTGACCCTTCCGATAGCCTCAAAGGGTGAGAATATGATGAGCCTTAATTAAATGTCACTCTTATTTATTAAAATAGACACGGATCAGTTTGGTAAAATATATGCACAATTTATTTAAAGAGTGCTTTGGAGTGCTGAGCTTGTGGCATTTGAGTGCTACAGTGAGAGTTTGGTGACTGAGGGAGTATAAGGGTTCATTTTTATTTAAAGTCTAGCATTTCTTTTATTTAGTTAATTAACTTAAAAGTTGCTGTTTGGTCTATAAGAAGGTGAATTTTGAATCAGCTTTAAACAAGGTTCTACTTGGACTTACTTGCAGCTGGAGCTTGTTAATTAGTTAATTGCATTAGGCCAGTTTTCAGAAGCTAGAGTCACAGTATAAATCGGAGCTAGTTACAGTGCAGACTTTGTTTGCACTGGAGTGCTGAGCTTGTGGCATTTGAGTGCTACAGTGAGAGTTTGGTGACTGAGGGAGTAAGGTGAGGAGGGAGTAAGGTGCTCCTTACATTTCATTTCCTATATTTATCAAAGAGCGTGAAGGGAGCCAGGAGTTTAGAGTACAGCTGACTGGAAGTAGAGTCGGAGGGCGGAGGTCCAGTTGGTCCAAGGGGCAGCTAATTCTGTAAAGTAAGAGGGGATGGAGGCTAGGGCAGTTGCATGCTCCTCCTGTAGGATGTGGGTGGTGAGGGATACCACTGGTGTCCCCGCTGACTATACCTGCGGGAAGTGCACCCAACTCCAGCTCCTCAGAGACCATGTTAAGGTACTGGAGCTGGAGCTGGATGAACTTCGGATTATCCGGGAGGCAGAGGGGGTCATAGAGAAGAGTTACAGGGAGGTAGCCACACCAAAGATACTGGACAAGAGTAGCTGGGTTACAGTCAGGGGAAAGAAAACTAACAGGCAGACAGTGCAGGGATCCCTCGTGGCCGTTCCCCTTCAAAACAAGTATACCGTTTTGGATGCTGTTGGGGGGATGACCTACCGGGGGAAGGCCCCAGCGGCCAGGTCTCTGGCACTGAGTCTGGCTCTGGGGATCAGAAGGGAAGGGGGGAGCATAGAAAAGCAATAGTAATAGGAGATTCAATGGTTAGAGGAATAGATAGGAGATTCTGTGGTCGCGAGCGAGACTCCCGAAAGGTATGTTGCCTCCCGGGTGCCAGGGCCAGGGATGTCTCTGATCGTGTCTTCAGGATCCTGAAGGGGGAGGGTGAGCAGCCAGAAGTCGTGGTGCACATTGGTACCAACGATGTAGGTAGGAAAAAGGGTGTGGAGGTAATAAACAAGTTTAGGGAGTTAGGCTGGAAGTTAAAGGCCAGGACAGACAGAGTTGTCATCTCTGGTTTGTTGCCGGTGCCACGTGATAGCGAGGCTAGGAATAGGGAGAGAGTGCAGTTGAACATGTGGCTGCAGGAATGGTGTAGGAGGGAGGGCTTCAGGTATTTGGATAATTGGAGTGCATTCTGGGGAAGGTGGGACCTGTACAAGCAGGACGGGTTGCATCTGAACCAGAGGGGCACCAATATCCTGGGGGGGAGGTTTTCTAGTACTCTTCGGGAGGGTTTAAACTAATTTGGCAGGGGAATGGGAACCGGATCTGTAGTCCAGCAACTAAGGTAGACAATAGTCAGGACGCCAAAGCACGTAGTGATGAAGTGGGGAAGGTAACAATGACAAAGGAGAGTACTTGCAGGCAAGGAGATGGGTTGAAGTGTGTATACTTTAATGCAAGAAGCATCAGGAATAAGGTGGGTGAACTTAAGGCATGGATCTGTACTTGGGACTACGATGTGGTGGCCATCACGGAAACTTGGATAGAAGAGGGGCAGAAATGGTTGTTGGAGGTCCCTGGTTATAGATGTTTCAACAAGATTAGGGAGGATGGTAAAAGAGGTGGGGGGGTGGCATTGTTAATTAGAGATAGTATAACAGCTGCAGAAAGGCAGTTCGAGGGGGATCTGCCTACTGAGGTAATATGGGTTGAAGTTAGAAATAGGAAAGGAGCAGTCACCTTGTTGGGAGTTTTCTATAGGCCTCCCAATAGCAGCAGAGATGTGGAGGAACAGATTGGGAAACAGATTTTGGAAAGGTGCAGAAGTCACAGGGTAGTAGTCATGGGCAACTTCAACTTCCCAAACATTGAGTGGAAACTCTTTAGATCAAATAGTTTGGATGGGGTAGTGTTTGTGCAGTGTGTCCAGGAAGCTTTTCTAACACAGTATGTAGATTGTCCGACCAGAGGGGAGGCCATATTGGATTTAGTACTTGGTAATGAACCAGGGCAGGTGATAGATTTGTTAGTGGGGGAGCACTTTGGAGGTAGTGACCACAATTCTGTGACTTTCACTTTAATAATGGAGAGGGATAGGTGCGAGCAACAGGGCAAGGTTTATAATTGGGGGAAGGGTAAATACAATGCTGTCAGACAAGAATTGAAGTGCAGAAGTTGGGAACATAGGCTGTCAGGGAAGGACACAAGTGAAATGTGGAACTTGTTCAAGGCACAGGTACTGCGTGTCTTTGATGTGTATGTCCCTGTCAGGCAGGGAAGAGATGGTCGAGTGAGGGAACCATGGTTGACAAGAGAGTTTGAATGTCTTGTTAAGAGGAAGAAGGAGACTTATGTAAGGCTGAAGAAACAAGGTTCAGACAGAGCGCTGGAGGGATACAAGATGGCCAGGAGGGAACTGAAGAAAGGGATTAGGAGAGCTAAGAGAGGGCATGAAAAATCTTTGGCGGGTAGGATCAAGGAAAACCCCAAGGCCTTTTACACATATGTGAGAAATATGAGAATGACTAGAGCGAGGGTAGGTCCGATTAAGGACAGTAGCGGGAGATTGTGTATCGAGTCTGAAGAGATAGGAGAGTTCTTGAACAAGTATTTTTCTTCAGTATTTACAAACGAGAGGGGCCATATTGTTGGAGAGGACAGCGTGAAGCAGACTGATAAGCTTGAGGAGATACTTGTCAGGAAGGAAGATGTGTTGCGCGTTTTGAAAAACTTGAGGATAGACAAGTCCCCCGGGCCTGACGGGATATATCCAAGGATTCTATGGGAAGCAAGAAATGAAATTGCAGAGCCGTTGGCAATGATCTTTTCGTCCTCGCTGTCAACAGGGGTGGTACCAGAGGATTGGAGAGTGGCGAATGTCGTGCCCCTGTTCAAAAAAGGGAATAGGGATAACCCTGGGAATTACAGGCCAGTTAGTCTTACTTCGGTGGTAGGCAAAGTAATGGAAAGGGTACTGAGGGATAGGATTTCTGAGCATCTGGAAAGGCATTGCTTGATTAGGGATAGTCAGCACGGATTTGTGAGGGGTAGGTCTTGCCTTACAAGTCTTATTGAATTCTTTGAGGAGGTGACCAAGCATGTGGATGAAGGTAAAGCAGTGGATGTAGTGTACATGGATTTTAGTAAGGCATTTGATAAGGTTCCCCATGGTAGGCTTATGCAGAAAGTAAGGAGGCATGGGATAGTGGGAAATTTGGCCAGTTGGATAGCAAACTGGCTAACCGATAGAAGACAGAGAGTGGTGGTGGATGGTAAATATTTAGCCTGGAGCCCAGTTGTCAGTGGCGTACCGCAGGTATCAGTTCTGGGTCCTCTGCTGTTTGTGATTTTCATTAACGACTTGGATGAGGGAGTTGAAGGGTGGATCAGTAAATTTGCAGATGATACGAAGATTGTTGGAGTTGTGGATAGTAAGGAGGGCTGTTGTCGGCTTCAAAGAGACATAGATAGAATGCAGAGCTGGGCTGAGAAGTGGCAGATGGAGTTTAACCCTGACAAGTGTGAGGTTGTCCATTTTGGAAGGACAAATCTGAATGCGGAATACAGGGTTAATGGTAGGGTTCTTGGCAATGTGGAGGAGCAGAGAGATCTTGGGGTCTATGTTCATAGTTCTTTGAAAGTTGCCACTCAAGTGGATAGAGCTGTGAAGAAGGCCTATGGTGTGCTAGCGTTCATTAGCAGAGGGATTGAATTTAAGAGCCGTGAGGTGATGATGCAGCTGTACAAAACCTTGGTCAGGCCACATTTGGAGTACTGTGTGCAGTTCTGGTCGCCTCATTTTAGGAAGGATGTGGAAGCTTTGGAAAAGGTGCAAAGGAGATTTACCAGGATGTTGCCTGGAATGGAGAGTAGGTCATACGAGGAAAGGTTGAGGGTGCTAGGTCTTTTCTCATTAGAACGGAGAAGGATGAGGGGCGACTTGATAGAGGTTTATAAGATGATCAGGGGAATAGATAGAGTAGACAGTCAGAGACTTTTTCCCCGGGTGGAACACACCATTACAAGGGGACATAAATTTAAGATAAATGGTGGAAGATATAGAGGGGATGTCAGAGGTAGGTTCTTTACCCAGAGAGTAGTGGGGCATGGAATGCACTGCCTGTGGTAGTAGTTGAGTCGGAAAAGTTAGGGACCTTCAAGCGGCTATTGGATAGGTACTTGGATTAGGGTAGAATAATGGAGTGTAGGTTAACTTCTTAAGGGCAGCACGGTAGCATTGTGGATAGCACAATTGCTTCACAGCTCCAGGGTCCCAAGTTCGATTTCGACTTGGGTCACTGTCTGTGTGGAGTCTGCACATCCTCCCCGTGACTGCGTGGATTTCCTCTGGGTGCTCCGGTTTCCTCCCACAGTCCAAAGATGTGCAGGTTGAGTGGATTGGCCATGAAAAATTGTCCAAAATTCTATAATTAACCTAGGATAAAAGTTTGGCGCAACATCGTGGGCCGAAGGGCCTGTTCTGTGCTGTATTTCTCTATCTATCTAAGGTTAAGGGGGGGGGTTGTTGGGTTACGGGTATAGGGTGGATACGTGGGTTTGAGTGGGGTGATCATGGCTCGGCACAACATTGAGGGCCGAAGGGCCTGTTCTGTGCTGTACTGTTCTATGTTAAAGGGTAATGCAAGTATTTTTGATAAATTATACAGTTTGACAAATACAGGATATCTGATAAGTTAGTCTGTGAGCTTTTTAACTGCATATTTGGTAAAGCTGTAAGCATTTCATACTTACAACGACTAGTAGCCTTGGAATTTGATACTCAATCAATGAGCAGAACTCTACGAGTCGAGATAGCAGCTTGGTCAAATAAACACCAGCAATCTCTAACTTTTGCAGTCTGTGTTTAAACATTTATATCCTTTTCTTACTTAGGGAGTTCTAGGGAGTCTTTTACAGAGCATCTGCTTCTGAAAAATAGATTGACTCCCCAGTTATTTCGAGACAAAGAACAGTCTCTCTCTTGGTCGGCAAGCCTTGGTTTCTAGGGAGGTCTCGCAGGGCACTTATTCCTAAAGATACGAGGTTGATACCTCCGGTAGCTATCTCCAGAAAAACACCAGCCTCACTTCTTGGCAAGGCTTATTTCCAGACAGTAGCCTCCCTTAGTTGGCAAAGCGTATCTCTAGACAAGGCCACTAGACTTGATGAGTTCACTGCACCTGGACTTTTACAAAGATAATGTTGAAAAACATTATTACGATAAGTACTGGCTTACAGGAGATAAATGACTTCATCGGTCATCAGTTTTTAATATAGGGTTAAATACATGATTTAATATAACATCAGTTCTGATCATCTTTTAATATAGAGTGAATATTCTATTTAATATGAAGTCAACTCTGATCAGTGTTTAATATAGGTGGATACTGCCACAGGGTGATGTGAAGCTATGAATGCGAAGTACGAGTCATTATTGATACGGGTTGTTGGTAGATGAGTGATGGGAATGTGGTGCACTGGGCAGTGTGGGAGGCCAGTAGTGTGGTTGGTGATATCTGAAGATGCATTCACTAATTTTGAAATATTTTTTGTCATTGTACCTCAAGATTACATGGCTGTTTGTTTGGTCAGTCTATTAATCCTTTGCAGATTGAGGGTCCTTCCTCCTCTTGTTGATTGCTGCTTTGGAGAACCTTGGAACACATTCTGTGCCACGTTGTTCCATTCCTGCGTGTTTCAATGTCAAACTGACTTTGACAAACTGAATTACTTCCAGAACCTGCATCAGCCAAAGTTCACGGGGCGATTCTCCAATATGGAGCCCAAGTGCTCGCACTGTCGTGAACGCCGTTGCGTTTCACGACAGCGCGAACCGGGCCCGGGTACGATCGATTCTGGCCCCCATAGGGGGCCAGCACGGCGCTGGAGTGGTTCATGCCACTCCAGCCTCCTTCCCGCTGCACAAACCTGCGCATGCGAGGGGGACTGCTTTAGCGTGCCGGCCCCGACTGAACATGGCGTCGGTGTTCAGGGGATGGCCGCGCAGGAAAGTAGCCACCCACAGGCTGCCCCCACCCCCGACCGTTCGCGCAGAGTTCCCGCCGGCAGCGACCAGGGGTGTACGGCGCCAGCGGGACTCTGTCGTATCAGCATGATTCCAGCGGCTGGCGCCGCACAAAATGCGCCGGCGCAAATGGCGGCGATTCTCCGTACTTCAGAGAATCGCACTCCGGTGTCAGGGCGTCGTGGCGCAATCGTGCCGATTCTCCGGTGCGGGCTCGGGGAATCGCCTCCCGCTTTTATTTTGAGGAGGTCTTTATGTACCGTCAGCTAACTGGATCTTCTGCTACCCTTCTGATCTGCAGCTCCTGATCAGCAGCAGGCTTTAGTGGTGGCTGCACAATGTAATCATTTAAATTAATACTCAGCATGAAGTTTACCTGTGGTCCTGCACTGGGAATAATGGACACAGGTTAATGGTGCCCAATCATGGCTGCATCCTCTCATCAGATTTAATTTGTGCTCTAGAATGCAGTAAAATGGAATGTAAATGATATTGCCTTCTCCACAGGCAGTAGATTCCAGAGATTCAATGGCCATGGCACTTTACTCCCAATGTTTTGCATGGATCATTAGAAAAATCAACAATAGAATAAAAGGAAAGGAGGACTTCAAATCTGCGGGTGTCCTTGATATATTTGGATTTGAAAACTTTGAGGTACAGTAAATAAAAGTTTATATATATATTCACAACACTGTCACGAGAATTATTTCTTCACTTTCTTTCTCTTATTCTTTTCCTTTATCTTTTTCTATCTGGCTTGCTTTCATGCTCACTTTCATTCACTCTTTCTCTACTTCTCTGTGTTTTATCTTTATTTCTTATTAATTTGTATTTGATGACTGCACATTTGTCAATAGGTAAATCGGTTTGAGCAATTCAATATCAATTATGCAAATGAAAAACTTCAGGAATATTTCAACAAGCACATATTTTCTTTGGAACAACTGGAATACAACAGGTAAACAACATATTATTTGCACTTTGAAGATAAATAATTATAGTTGAACTGCAACTATAGGCTGGATTAACTTTTACTCTGAAAACACCTCAGTGTGAGGCTGTGTCCTGTTGGATACCCGTTGGAATTTCATGTGTTCAATTGTCTCCCTAGATGAACTTCTATTTTTGCATTAATGCAAACTAAAAATGCACACTAAAAATCAATGTAGCAATGACAGTATTGTTGTTTCAGAGTATTATTAGTTTGATGAAAAGTTAGACTCTGCAATGCATTCTATTATTTCACCCACCATTTTAATCACTTATATCAGGCTTCATTTTTTCATTGCCCTGATGTATCCTGAACCTTTTTATAAAAAATTTTTTAAAATTTGGATGTCAATCTATAGTTGAGTTGCCTTCAAGTTGAGGGCTGCCGAGCCACCTAATAATTCAGAGAGAATTTCTCAAAAATTGGCTAACGGAGAATGCCACTGGCAATGTAAGTTGCTAATAGGTGTCTTTTAATAATCTTGCAGCATTGTTAGTAACTTAAGGCTTGCAGTTATAATCAGCCGTGTAAGAAAACTGGAAACCTTGTATGTTTGGATGTATTTCATTGGGATGTATTTCATTGATAAAGATTTATCTTTCATTAGAGATGGATTGGTCTGGGAAGACATTGATTGGATGGACAATGGGGAATGTTTAGATCTCATCGAAAAGGTACCTTCTTTATTTTATTGACCTCACTGCAATAGAGTCGGTAGATACAAGAACAACTTCAGTGAGTCCAGTATCCAATAGAGGAACCACACTAGGTGGGAGTTTGAGTTGGAAATGGAACTATAAATTAATTAAAATGGTTCAAAAAGTGTTTGGACTTAGAACATAGAACAGTACAGCACAGAACAGGCCCTTCAGCCCTTGATGTTGTGCCGAGCAATGATCACCCCACTCAAACTCACGTATCCACCCCATACCCGCAACCCAACAACTCCCCCCCCCCTTAACCTTACTATTAGGACACTACGGGCAATTTAGCATGGCCAATCCGCCTAACCCGCACATCTTTGGACTGTGGGAGGAAACCGGAGCACCCGGAGGAAACCCACGCACACACGGGGAGGACGTGCAGACTCCGCACAGACAGTGATCCAGCCGGGAATCGAACCTGGGACCCTGGAGCTGTGAAGCATTTATGCTAACCACCATGCTACCGTGCTGCCCCTTGGAATTATGCACAATACAGATGGCTATTTCATTACAGATACTATAGTTATGAGAGGCTGTATGCTGGGAGCACAGAATCATTAAACTTATCCCAACAACCTGATTTTCCAATCATCTCGGAAGGCTCCATTCTCTTATTCTACAACTTGTGGGCTGTCTAACAAGCCTTGGCGATAAGGTGTCATGGTGTCATCAGAGCACTCATTAATAGTCAATTATTCAAAGCATTTTGATTTAACCACACAAGAAATGGTACTTGACTATCTCCTAGTTGGATTGTAAAGTTCTGTCCTGATGTGTTGTTGCTAGTGACGTTCTAATTTGTTATAAACCACATGCATCATTGGGAGGTCAGCAGTATGGAACACAGGTGACCGTGCGCGAGACAAAGAAACAGAGCAGATCTCAGGTTTCTGCAAATATCTAAGCACCCTACAGTGATCAATCAGAGCAGGCTTGATTGAGGACAGTTCTAGTTTGACTCTGTAGTTAAGTTCTGCATCGGAAGCTTAAAGTTTGTGATACTGAATTATATTAAGAGTATATCAGCGATACTTCTGCTCTTTGATATTTACAAGGATGTACATTTCTTTTCTCATTAAAGGCACTATATAAATGCAAATCTGACTTTCTTCAGCAAAGGCTGTAAAGTCTTACAACTATGTGTCCAATGTGCATGGCTCATGCACCAAGGGAAATGACAGGCATACGACCCACCATTTTCTGCCCATTCAATTTAGTAGTGGGAAAATCTTGGGTTGTTGAAAATTGTATGCACTCCTGACTACAGAGGCTTCACATGCGTGTGCACACCGGCAACTCTGGCCTCTCTCTTATGGGTTGGTAAAATTCAGATGGATAAACAGATAAAATTGAAAAAGAGCTCAAATTTTAGAACATATAAAGAATTTGAACTTCACCAGTGTCACATTGTCCAAATGAAGTCTTCAGATCTGGTGAATTTCAAGGGTAGGGCTGGACAAGGGTGCAATTCAGTCACCATTTTAAAGTCATGGGGAGAAGTTTAACCTCCAAATATAGGGGGTTGGGTGGATGGGAGTTGAAAAATGTGATTAACTCAAGCCTGTCCATTTCTCAGAGGTGAGTTTTTCTGCAGGGGGCAAGTGATCAACCTGGTCTCAGGAGGCAGGTTATTGAAAGTTTTGAAGGAAACTACTTGCCTTCACTTCAAGATATTTTTAACTCGTGGGGGTTCTGGAATTATGGCAGTTAAACAAGGCAGGAAGGGCTGAGTCCAGAAGGAAAAGACGTTGAACCGTACTGTTTCTGGGTAAGAGGAACAGGCGTGCTATCCCAGATCTCTAATCATGCCCCTTTAGAGACCTCTGTAACTCCTAAATACTCTACCCTCCTCTCCACGTCTGGCTCAGGCATCACCTTCGCACCCCTCCCCAATCTACAACTCTCCCATATCTTTCAATCTATCTGCTGTCAGGCCGAAGACCTGTTGAGAACATTTATAAGTGTCCTGTAGTTCTTTTCAGCAGGGCCTCCAGGAAAACGGGACTTTTGGACTTTCCACCCAGAATCCTCCTGCATGTACCCACCTGCACCACATCGGGCCTTCATGGCCCAAAACAAATATCAAGGGTGTGGTGATGTGCATCACTGTAAATACACAAGGGGTTAATGTAAATATACTTAGACTAGCTAGACACTAGAGGGAACACCAGAGACATGACACACAGACATTCAACCAATAGGTCAGTAAGATAGGACACGACCAATGGGCATTCACGATACACACAGAGGTGACACCACCACAGGAGGGCTATACACCAACCCATATAAAAGGACACAGCACCCATAGAACATAGAACAGTACAGCACAGAACAGGCCCTTCGGCCCTCGATGTTGTGCCGAGCAATGATCACCCTACTCAAACCCACGTATCCACCCTATACCCGTAACCCAACAACCCACCCCCCCCCCCCCCCCCCCCCCCCCAACCTTACTTTTTTTAGGACACTACGGGCAATTTAGCATGGCCAATCCACCTAACCGGCACATCTTTGGACTGTGGGAGGAAACCGGAGCACCCGGAGGAAACCCACGCACACACGGGGATGACGTGCAGTGAGTACACAGGGTTGATTGAAACACATCACACCCACCACCTGAATTGTAGCAGACTGGTTCGTCAGTCTGAGTAGCTATAGCAGGATTAACAGGAGAGTCGAATCCAAGTAGGAGAATTGTTAACAGTTTAAATAAACGTGTTAAAGCTATCTACAAGTTTGAACCTTCCTTTGTAAGAGTGCACATCACATCAAGGAAGCATCTTATGCTACGTCAAGAGTATAACAAAACATGGTACCCAGGAGTGACTGTTAAATCCATATAGTTACAACTCAGCAGGCAGTGACAACCAGCAACAGCAGCCAGGCAAGATGATGTTCGAGATTCCAGTTCCACAGTAGCTCAGGTACCAAGGCAATCTCAGTGAAAACTGGCGTTGGCTCAGGCAGAGATTAGAGATCAATCTGGTAGCGTCCGACCTAGATGGCGTGGTGGATGCAGAGAAAATAAAGCTTCTACTTACCATCGCGGGTCCAGAAGCAACTGAAATCTTCCAGACCTTCAAATACTCAAAGGGGCAAAACAAGAGCGATTTCCAGGCAGTCCTGGACAAATTCCAAGAATTCTGCGCGGAACATAAAAGAAAAAACAGTAAAAGAGGCGCCAAAACTCACCACGAGGCGAAGGTAGGCCTTCCATTGAAGAAATCTGCAGGTTTGAATTGCAGTCATCTTGGTAAAGGTGCAGCACATGCGCAGTTGCGCGAGAACGGGAAGGTCCGTTTGCACATGTGTGAGAAGCCGCGCATGTGCAACTGCGAAAAAGGCCCCAAGTAAAGGAACAGCGATATGCACATGCGCAATCGCTTCCTACGACCTACGTCACACATGTTGTGACATCAGAGGCCCTGGACCACGACCACTTAAAGGGCAAATGTCCCAAAACACGAAAAATGTTTTAAAGCTGTAAAACCGCATTCTTTCACCTGGAACGACAACACAATGCCTGAAATTCGACCCGTAGTTGAAAGTAACCTACGCAGAACCCTGCAACAAGCAGTAAGCACCGCCCAAAGAGATGATACAGTCCTTGAAGACTATGACTCAGACCTTGAATTCTTCTTTGGACATCGCGAGCTCAATGCCAGTTCCGACACAAAACGTGATGATATGGTCTTGGAAGACAACGACTTAGACGAAGATTTCACCTTGGGAGATGGTACTGGTAGCCCCAGTACCAAATCCGAACCACAACTAAACGTGTTGTACATTTGAAGACCCCGACGACGAGTTCTTCGGATTGGGGAATCTTCAGCCCGGCATATATGACATCCTGACTCGTGAGTGCAGGATTATGCTGCGGCCTGACGCCAAGAGACAGAGAGCGGTTCAAGCCCACAGACAGCGGCCTGCTGCCACACAGAGAGTGGTCCACGCACCACGAAGGGTCCCAGCCTGCACACACAAAGCGATGAAAGATTCCACAGCGAGCTCGTGGACTGACTCCACGATAGAAGCAACGCAAGACTCCAAAGCGCAGTCCTTGCATGAACATGACCATGTGGGTCTAGCAACCTCCTCTGAGCAACCAGCAGCAGACGATGCAAGTCTGCCACGCTCAAGTGAACAAGAAGAAGACTCTGACCGTCTACCCAGCTCAAGTGAACGACAAGAAGACACTGAGGCTCTACCCACTGTATGTGAGACAAGTGACGATGGCTCCCACTTCCCATACAAGATGTACAACGTGACAGACCTCAGCTAGTGTTACAGAGGCACTCGACAATCACAGTGAGACTACTGGTGACTCCAGTGACACCACGTTACTTCAAACCTCATTCGCTCGAGCCTCTCCACAAGCAAATGCATTCCTGAACGTTTTCATTCTGGACATAGAGCATCAAGAAACCTCAGCTGACTCAAGTGAACCTGCAATGACTCGGAACGGGGAGCGGCAAGAAACCAAAGCCGATTCAGGTGAACCAGAAAGGGCTCCAGACGGGGAGCATCGACAAGCCAAAACTGACTCAGGTGAAACAGACCAGACTCCAGACAGGGAGCATCCACAAGCCAAAGCTGATTCAAGTACGCCGGACATGACTCCAGACGGGGAGCGCCGCAAACTCCGTGATGGCACGCTCAAGGAAACGGCAGATGCCACAAAGCACACTGACACGGGTAACTGTGTGAAGGACTCGTATAATCCACAGAGTGTGGCCCTTGAGCGCAGCAAACACGGCAACACAACCAACCAACACAACAACACAACCTATGAAAACCATATCAAAGACAATAACAAGAAGCGTACCAAAGGCAACAAGCACGACATAAACAACACCAATAGAACAATGACCGGTACAACATGGTACAACTCTGCAAATGCGGGACACTGTTACTGCTCAGCTCAGTACAATGACATACCAGGGCAGGACAATGCATTTTTGCAATTCACGTTTGCTACACTACCAACAGGCAACCCAGCTTTCAGGACAGATGCCATCAAGAATTGCTACCATAAGCATCGGAAAAAAAAAGACTCCAAATCAGTCAATGAAGTGATTTGAACACTTGGAACACCTTCTGATGACCAAACACCAGGACACTGACGGCGTTCACAAGGGAATGACAACATCACCATTGACACTTCCACACCAGACCATATTAATTCATGAACTATTGGACTCATAACTTTTATTTTGTATTGTCTTATCCTCAAAGTCAGTGCAACTATTAGTTGGTCTTGCATACTATTGTATGGTCATCACAGTCATCATAACTTGTACATAGCATCACTTATCTACCTGTTTTTGTTCAATTTTCTTTAACACTGTACAGAAAATATGTAACACAAAAAAAGGGGATGTATTGATATGCATCACTGTAAATACACAAGGGGTTAATGTAAATACACTTAGACTAGCTTGACACTAGAGGGAGCACCAGAGACATGACACACAGACATTCAACCAATAGGTCAGTAAGATAGGACACGACCAATGGGCATTCATGATACACACAGAGGTGGCACCACTACAGGAGGGCATTACACCAACCCATATAAAAGGACACACCACACATGATCTTCCTCTTTCCAGTGGAGGCACTCGGTGAATACACAGGGTTGATTGAAACACATCACACCCACCACCTGGATTGTAGCAGACTGGTTCGTCAGACTGAGTAGCTATAGCAGGATTAACAGGAGAGTCAAATCCAAGTGGGAGAATTGTTAACAGTTTAATAAATGTGTTAAAGCTATCTAAAAGTCTGAACCTTCCTTTGTCAGAGTGCACATCAAGGAAGCAGCTTGTGCTACGTCAAGAGAATAACAAAACAAAGGGCACACGTTTTGCTTCTCTCCTGATACTAACACATTGATTTTATGTTGTTTACTGTTAAATAAGGAATTAGGAAGCGGTTGGAGCAATGCAGGTTAAGAAGCACCTAAAATATGAGCGCTATAGCAGCACCACTGGCACGAATTAGCATTTACAAGCTGAAGGGCGGGATTTACTGACCAACCTGCCGCGTGTTTTCGGCGGCGGAGGAGACTCGCCAGTGGGGTTTCCTGTCCCTGCCGTTGTCAGCAGGAGTTTCCAGTGATTGCGCCCTTCATTGCTGGGAAACCCGTGCGTGGGACCGGAATATCCTGCCGGCATGAACAGCCGGTAGATCGTACTTGACAAGTTCAGTGAGGCAGTTTCCTTCACATGAAGGCCCAGCCTTCTCAACCTTGCCCTTTGCCTGAGGTGTGGCCACCAGTCTGCTCTCCCCCTCAAAGGAAAAGTAGCCTTATAGTCACCTGGGATTATGGCGACTTTACCTTTACATGTGAATTGATGCACTACTAAATGTGACAAGAAATGTAGTGTTGCAGACATGTATGCAGCCATAAAATCTAGTAATGCACTAAAGAGATTATGATCTTTTAATGGATTTAATCGCATAAAACGTTCAAAGTCTCAAACTTTATTGTTATCATGGTCTATATGTCCGAAGGACCTGTAATGCTATGAATTCGTAATCTGTAAACCGATAAAGGCCGTTCATTTAATTACACCATATTTGTCCCAACTGAAAATATATTACAAGATATGTACATGAGTTTGATCTACTGACAATTTGGAAATGCAACTGAAGATTTTATTCTGTTTATTCCAAAAATAGCAATTTTTGTTTAGACTTTATTTTGGTCTTCTGATTGATTAACTGGGGGAGAGAAAAATGTAGCTGTGATTTTGCCAAAATAGTCCGATGATTTTCTTTTTGTTCAGTAGTCCAAAAGTATTTGTTTTTCATCACATCGGACTTGTTATGTGTAAAGCTTAAATTACTTCTGAAGCTTCATGTCATTTGTTTTTGTAGAAAATGGGTATTCTAGCCCTGATCAACGAGGAGAGTCACTTTCCAAAGGGCACGGACAGCACCTTGCTGGCAAAATTGCACAGTCAGCATTCGGTAGGTATTATGCTGAAAAATATATATCAATTAAGTTAATTGACGACCATTTGTGTTCACTAATGTTGTGGTTTGTTAGAATCCGTCAATTAGATTGCAAAGCATCCAAATTGCACCTTGCTACTACTAGTTCTGAGTGGGGCTTACCTGATTGGGGAATGACGAGCATTGGCAGGATGTTGTGAGCAAGGATGGGGAAATTTGGATGGTTGGTGCCATGTAATTTATTCAGTTCTGATTTTGATTAAAACTCAGTAGACATGCATCACTGATGCAACTGGTGGCCTTCAGCAGGCCTGCTGATATTTTGGGTGGAAGACCTTGCATTAAGGCCATAAAAAACAGGCAAAAATAACAAAGGAGCTAAAAGTCTCAATTTATCAATTTATAATGCATTACTTTACTTATCCTTTAGATGCAATATCATTTTGTCTCTCACATAATTTGTGTTCCCTTTTACTGCCTGTGCTCTATATTTTTATATGCAAGGTGTGTACGTTTTGGTACCCCATTAACTAATTCCAGTAGCAAGGTTTTTGTGAGTTTTAACATAAAGAAGAGTATATATTATTTCAGACTTAACCCTGGGTTGACTCACTCATCTCTCAAAAAATGTCACACATATTAGATGAAGGTCAATCAATATGATTGCAACTTATAATCATCTCAGAAAATGTAATGGCAGGCCTGTAGTTTCTGAGATGATGTTTTTGCTTCAGTTGAATTGAAGGTCTTGTAAAGCAGTGGGTTCTCAGTAAGCTGCGTAGCTGCTTGTAGTTGAATTTACAGAAGGCTAGTTCTCAGGTGAACTCAAAGTTGGAACAGGTATTCAAGATCTCTCATTTTCAGGATATTGATATTTATTAGCTTGGTTGCTTGGATGACTTGCAGCTAAATTGTTAGGTTGCTAATGAAAAACTCTGCAAGAACTTCTTGCTAGATTTCTAAAGCAGACAATGCAATGGCTTCCTCATGGGGTTTCCATAAGTTCAAAGACATTTTCCAAATAAGGTGGGCGATGAAGGGCACCCCCTCATGCAGCGGTGCTGTAGGCGTGCCCCCTGGACCTGGGGCATGGCAGCAAATCCTGCTGCTTAGGCAAACTGGTGGGCTCGGTCCACACCGAAGGCAATGTATTGTGCCGCCTGGGCATAACGGGTTATCCGTTGCGACGGGGTGCATCTTTGCACGGAGGTCTGGGACATCCCAGAGAGGTCCCCACTCGGCGCATGGAAGGGCCCTGTGGCATAGATGTTCTGGGCGACTGTCAACTTTACGTCCACCAGGAACGGATGTCCTCCCCCATTCCCCCGTGGTTCCAGATGCACCATGATCCGCCACAGAGGTCGCATGTTCTCCCTGCTCAGCCGCAGTCAGCGGTGGCACGCCCAGCCCGGCAGGTCTCGGCACGACAAGCGCTGCCGGTATACACGGGACCTGAAGCGACACCTTCTTCCCACTTTCTCCTCGGTCTGTTGGCAGCCGGCTCTCCATCCTCACCAGCTGGCTCCTGCTTCTCTGGGGCAGTTTTCTCTTCTGCAGGGTTCTCCCCAAGCAGCTCCTCCTTGTGCAGCCTTGGTGCAACCGCCAGAACTATGGTGGCTAGGTAGATGCAAACCACACCCGGCTGTACGCTGAACTCCATTTTTTAGAGGGGATAAAGGGCAGACATGTTAGTATGCTGAGTACCCTCGTGTCCAACCAGGTCCAATGGGCTACAGCGTGGCCCTGGCCTGCACGGCAGCCTCTGCCCCCACATTTCTCTTCTCTCCTCCCCCCCCGGTCCCTGACACTATTCCCTAAGCAACACGCCCCTGCTCCAACTGGTGCTCATCAACCTGTCCCTGCCAGCGTTATGCTCCACAGCTCCTGTCCAGTTCTGCAGTGTGACGCATGACTTGTGCCTACCTGTCTGGGGGCAGGATGGATGGTACCAGTGGCTCAGTGGGCAGGTGGGGCTCTGTGATGGCTGGTGGTCCTGCAGGGTTGGCTGGCTGGTGGTGCCACTGATGGGGCATCCGCTCTGGGGGGGTGATGTGCCAGGGAGGATAGCAAGGGCTAGGGTACATGCGTCCATTGTTCAGGGTGTGCTCTGCTCCCTCCCTTTCCCCGCGCTCCTGCAGTGGGACAGCACCTCGGGTTGGTGTATCAAGGGGTGCCAGAACCTGGTGGGCCACTGGCTGCGCTGGGCCACGCACATCACGGTGGGTTGGCTGGGGTCTGGAGGTTCCTGAGGGGTGGTCTGGAGAAGCAGGGACACCCACACAGCGGTGGACAGGGTGGGCAGTCAATGCAGTGCAACCAGGTGGCTGCCTTGCAGGCTGTGGCAGTGGTTGCTGGGTAAGGGGGGGGACACCTGAACCCAAGGCCCATCTCCTGGTCGCTTCCCGATATTTCCTCTGGCCCTGGAAGTTGCCCCCCTCCCCCAACCA
This sequence comes from Scyliorhinus canicula, assembly GCF_902713615.1. Lineage (NCBI taxonomy): Eukaryota > Metazoa > Chordata > Chondrichthyes > Carcharhiniformes > Scyliorhinidae > Scyliorhinus > Scyliorhinus canicula. Next base: position 59,074,580 of record NC_052150.1, on the reverse strand, counting down.
GCAGCAAAACTGTCAGCCCACTGTTGCACCTTTGGAAACTTTTCTTATCTCCTCTGTCTCACCGTCAGTAAACATGGCTTCGCCATCCGTTCTGCTTGGCGGGAGGTTGGAGACTCCTGGGTCGAGCCCATTAATGAAATGCTAATGGCTGATACTGTACAATTTACATGTCAGCAAGCATTCATGCTGCTATTGATGCAGCGGAGGGTGGCTATTCGCTGGGCGCCCGGCGGGGAGCTTGATTTTTGGTTGATGCACTATTCTCCGCCCAATCGCGATTCTGGCATCACTGGACGGAGAATCCCATCCATGGTATATTAAAACAACCTTTATTACTAATGTAGTTTTACTACTTTAACATCATAAAGATAAATAGTTTTTAATTACCAGTTAAACAGTGCTTAACAACACAATGAAACAGTTCTTAGCACTATCTTTATCTCCCCTCAAACAACACCCTTCTCAGGTCACAATACAGTTTTAAATACAGTTAGCAGACTCAGGAATGCTTGCTGTTAAAGAGCTATCTTGGATAAACCACTTGAGAAAGTGATATCCTTCAGGAACCAGCTGCAGATTCTTGCCTGTCTCAACTTACTGTTTAAACGGCCAGGTTTTAAAATTGCTCTTATCCTTTTAACAGGAAGTACTTTAACTCACTGTCATGAAATCAGCTCCTTCTGGCCTGTCCCCAGCCAAATCTCTAACTGAACTGTTTTGAAAAAAACTGCTAGTCTGTCCGATTTAACTTCACTGTATTGAGAGCAGCTGCTTCTCTGGATGCATTCCAATCTTAACCTAAACTTTTAAACTGCAGAAGCTGCTTCAGCCCTGGCTTCTCCCATTAACTACATCATCTTGCTAAAAGTAAACACTCTGGACTGGATTCTCCGCCTGGTGCCACCAGTGGGAGAGTTCCTGATGTGGCAGAGAATACAGCATTGGGGAGAAAATGGGATCAGCAGTAGGCACCAACCCATTTCCAGTGCTCTGGTCCCCTGCTGGACTCGGGATCGAGGTTCATGCCCCACACAGTTACCGGGCTTGGCACCATAATCTCTGGGCCCTTGGGATTCTCCAGTCCTCTGGGCCGGGAATCACATGAGCGTGAATTACTACTGATCTTGACAAGCGTGTATTTGACACTGGGCCAAGGGGGTAGCACTTTAAGGGAGCTGCCTTCAGAGCCCATTGGAAGGCTCCCTAATTAAAGAACCCACCCCCACAGACACCCCCTAAATAAAGAGATCCCCACAGAGACTCCTGTAATGTAGAGATTCCCCCCCCCTCCCCAAGACTTTCTTTGGAGGGACGACCTCCCCCCCCCGAGACCCCCTACCGTGGGTAACACGGTAGCACAGTGGGTCGCACTGTTGCTCCACAGCTCCAGGGTCCCAGGTTCAATTCCCAGCTTGGGCCGTGTCTGTGTGGAGCCAGCACCTTCTCCCCGTGTCTGCGTGGGTTTCTTCCCATAAGTGCCGAAAGAAGTGCTGTCAGGTGAATTGGATATTCTGAATTCTCCCTCTGTGTATCCGAACAGGCGCTGGAACGTGGCAACTAGAGGCTTTTCATAGTAACTTCATTGCAGTGTTAATGTAAGCCTACTTGTGACAATAAAGATCACTACTAAATAAGGAGACCCCAGAAGAGAGACACCTGTCAGGAAACCCTCCCAGAAGAGAGACACCTGTCAGGAAACCCTCCCTTGGCTCCTTTTTGTTTCATCCGTTGGTTTATCAAAGTGCATATAAAAAAACATGCTCTTGTTTTTAAACCTTCACAATAATATTGTTTGAACTATCTTTGTCACCTTTCTGAATGTGGTTTGTAGAATACAGTTCCATCACAGCAGGTAAATGGCATGAAATAAGCAGATTCTAACTGTACAATATTTGTTGCTTTTGATTTGATGTGGTCAAATTGTATTTGTTGTCCTGTGCCATGAGAAACATGTTATTTAAAACTCTTTGCTTACAGCATATGATTTTAGTCCTATATTTAGCTTGGGGATAGGAATGAACCATAAGGAATAAGCAAATAATTAACAGAATAATTATGATCAATCCATAGTATTTTAATTTGTCACATTTGTCACTGTTCCAACAATGAGAGCAACTTGTATAGTACCTGTGACATTATCAAATGTCCCAAGGTGCTTGCATTGTAAAACTAAATATGGCATGAGCTTCATAAGGAGAAATTACATCAGATCAAAAGATTGGTCAAATGAAGTAGATTTTAAAGAAGGAAGAGGCAGGAGAGGCAAAGAGGTGTGGGGGGTGGAATTCCACAGCTTTGGGGCCTAGGTAACTCTAGGCATGGACACCAATGGTGGAGTAATTAAAATCAAGGATGCAAAAGGAGATGGAAGTATTTGAGTGTGAACATCTTGGAAGGTTGTGGGGTTGGAGAAGATTACAGAGAAGGGGAGAGGCAAGACCATGGAGGGATCTGAAAATGAGAAGGAGAATATTAAGATCAATATGGCTCTTGAGCTGCAGCCAATGTAGATCACCAAGTTCACAGTTGAACATTGAAAGTAAGTATACAGGCAGGAGAGTTTACCTCAAATGTATGGAGGGTCGGAAATGCGAGAGCAGCCAGGTGTGCATTGGAATAATCACATCTGCAGATAACAAAGGCATGGATGAGGGTGTCAGTAGTAGATCAGCTGGGGTGGGATGAAACTCGAAGATGTTAATAGGGTGGCATGATAGCACAGTGGTTAGCACTGTTGCTTCACAATGCCAGGGACCCGGGTTCGATTCCTGGCTTGGGCTCCTGTCTGTGTGAAGTCTGCACGTTCTCCCCGTGTATGCGTGGGTCTCCTTCGACTGCTCCAGTTTCCTCCCACAAGTCCCGAAAAACGTACTGTTAGGTGAATTGGACGTTCTGAATTCTCACTCTGTGTGCCCGAACAGGCGCTGGAATGTGGCTTCTCGGGGATTTTCACAGTAACTTCATTGCAGTGTTAATGTAAGCCTACTTCTGACACGAATGAAGATTATTATTAATGCAAGTGGAAATAGGTGGGCTTAGGGATGGTGGAGATGTGTGGTCAGCAGCACATCTCTGGGTCAAAAACAACCCCAAGATTGCAAACAGCCTGCTCCAGTCTCGGAGGTTGTGAAAGAGAGAAATGGGAGCAGCATGAGGAGTGAGGACCAAAGACATTGATTCTACTCTTCCAATGATTAATTGGAATATTGAATTCTGTTTGTAACTGAACCTGTATTGCATTTTTTCCTAGAACAATCCCTTCTATGTGAAGCCCAGAGTCATTGACTATTATTTTGGAGTGAAACACTATGCTGGAGAGGTATTTATGCTGTATTTCATCTAATTTCATTTATAATTACCTTCAAATCATTTTACTGTGACTATTAGTAATTACCTGAGGGAAACGTTCTTTCCAGTTTTGTTTCATTAACCTTTCTCTTCTTCATTATAAACAGACTGTTCTTTTCCATCCTAAGGTTTTATATCACGTAAAGGGAATTCTAGAGAAGAACAGAGACACATTCAGACACGATGTATTGAACCTGTTGCGTGAAAGCAGGTATTAACTTTGAATCAAAGGTATTTTACAGTGACTTTAGGGTAGAGGGAGGATGAGATGCGATTATGCTCAACCCTGTCATGGATTTTGTTTGGGTGTAGTGGTTGAGTAAGGATAATGTAGTGTGGAGAGGAATAATTAACAGTAAAGTAAACCAAATCAGGGATTTTGTTCCTTCATGAATGCATTAACAGGCATTATTTTCATTACAGCCAGATTCTAAATTAGTTTTAACCGTTTGAGTTAAGGAAACCACAGTGAAACAGTCTGCTTATGAACAGTCTCATTTCTATTCAATATTTAATTGTAGCACAGGAGGCCTTCGACCTGTGAAGTCTGTTCCAGCTCTCTGCAAGAGAAATCCAGCAAGCTTCCCTCTACCCTGTAGTCTTGTAATTGTTTCCATTTCCAATCCTCATGAAAGCTTCATGGTTATTGGAAATCTTCCTCCATCAGCCTTTCATGCAATACATTCCAGATTGTAACCACTCAGTACATACAGGGTATTTTTCCACATTGTCTTTGGTTTGTTTGCCAGTTTGGGATTTTGGTGCTGGGCGGAGCAGGCATATGGCTGTACTTTGGATTAGTAGCAGACAAGCTACACAGATGTAGCAAAATGCAGGAGACAGGTTACGGGCAGTGTGTTCTACACTCACTTGGACAGTGTAGAGGGTGGTCACTTTCTGGCATTGTGGCAATGAGGATCAACATCCTGAGCAGGCGAGGTAGAGGAGAGGGAAAGGGGCAAGAAGGCAAAGGAGGACATCACTACCTGGACATGTCAGAATCAGTGCTACAGGAAATTATACAACCCAGGCAGATGGCGACTGAGATTTGTGCCCTCATTGTGGAAGACCTTATACCTGACAGTACTGCTTGCCATTCCCTGCCAGTATATGTCAAAGGTCATTCATTGTGGCCTTAGAATGAGCCAAAGGTGAAGAAATTCAAGATCTTGGTGGCATCTTGCAAAGGGATGTCCCTGAATGCATTGAGAATTTCCCTGAATCCCTGTTCCGAGACCTGGGAAGTACGTTCAATTCCAGACTCGCAAGCACAAAAGGCAGTATTTTCATCACTATCACTGGATTTCTGCAGGTGCAGGACATTATCAGTTATGCCTCTATGACTATTAGGGCAATGAGTGAGCTACCAATGAAATTCATGAACAGGAAGGAAATCCACTCCCTCAGATGGTTTGCTGCTATAACATGTGCTTCCTGCTGCATATGTGTTCTCAATTTCCTGACAGCTGCTGTGACCCTTTAACCCTCAGACAGTCCAGGATTCAGCAGCGCTTTGTTCCCCTTGCAAACTCTGAATGATTTCCAAGGAAAAGAATGATCCTTTGAAGATGGTTACTGACCCCTTTATGTGACCCCGTGACAGAATCATAAGAGCGCTATAACAGAAGCCAGCTGATCAGGAGGACCACCATCGAGCAGGACACTTGGCTTCTGAAGATCTGGTTCTGGTGCCTGGACCAGTTCTGGGGATGCTTCGTATTAGAACATAGAACATAGAACAGTACAGCACAGAACAGGCCCTTCGGCCCTCGATGTTGTGCCGAGCAATGATCACCCTACTTAAACCCACGTAACCCGTAACCCAACAATCCCCCATTAACCTTACACTACGGGCAATTTTAGCATGGCCAATCCACCTAACCCGCACATCTTTGGACTGTGGGAGGAAACCGGAGCACCCGGAGGAAACCCACGCACACACGGGGTGGACGTGCAGACTCCACACAGACAGTGACCCAGCCGGGAATCGAACCTGGGACCCTGGAGCTGTGAAGCATTGATGCTAACCACCATGCTACCGTGAGGGTATTATGCTTCTGCAAATGCCCCCCACATTGTGGTGGTCTGGTGGGTTCACCATATCATGGCCTATCAGAGAGATGTGTACCCTGAGAAAAGTGAGGCCCTGGAATGAGACAGCTCATCAGATGAAGAGGAGGAGCAGCATGTGGGAAGGGGTTGGAGGAGGGAGAGGAGGAACACTGAGGTGCCTCAGCTGCACAGGGAGGTGTCACAATAATAAGGGCTTTGTCAGGATAACATAAACTCCAGTGCAGACTAATACCTCCTCTGTGATACCTTAGTCAAAATTATTTATATTTGGATCAAAACTGCTTCCATTAGATTTCAACATACCATGAACAAATAGTGAAACAATTTTGAAACCATGTTACAACCAACTGGAGCTGTTTTCCATTCAGAACAGGGTTATTGTGGCTGTGATCTGACCCAATCAATTAAAGTATATGTATTCCTAGTCATTGGCATTGATTTATTTTCATGATTTCAGACTGGATTTCATCTATGACTTATTTGAGCACGCATCTAGCCAGAACAATGAAGACACACTTAAATCTGGATCCAAACATCGGAAGCCAACTGTAAGCTCACAGTTCAAGGTCAGCATTATCCCTTTCTGTGTTTGAATTGCTGGATTTTTTTTACATAATACATAATGTTATAGCTGCTATTTAGTCATTCTTATGAATCATTGGAGATTCATAGTAGTGGCAGCTTGTCAAAATTCCATGTAACCCTCGAGATGAGCTGCGGAAAATCGGAATGACCTCATCACGCCTGACTCGGTGACGTAATGAGGCCATTAAATCTCACGAGAGCTCTCTTGCGAGATTTGCGACACTCTGAATGTCTCTCGAGGTCTAACGGGATCTCCTGAGACATCGCGATCTGGATCTAGCCCTCTCAATCTTTAAATATTGTGGATTGCTATAATGGAGCAACTGCAAAAACTTTCAGGAACGAGCCAAGTCCCTGGTTATATGCTGAAGGTCACTTTAACTCCATTTGGATGTGAGCAGCCTCTAGCTTCACAGCTGAAGGCTATTGCTGATGAAGAATTTGCCTTGTTAGTTGTGAGAGCACTTCACAGCTGAAGGTTGTGTTTGCTGCTTGCTCCTGCTGGTGGCTGCGGATGCCTGGAGGTTGCTGTTGCTGTTTCCTTCCTTTTCTACAGCAGGGAGGAAGGACAGTTGTTTCTCAGAAACCTGGGTCCTGGTACACCAAGCTCAGGGGGGACGAATGTATCCAGAAGGAAATCGGTTCCAAATGGGCCACTTGATGACACCATTGAAGAAATGCTTTTGCAGATTGCTGGTGCTTTTGTTGCTGGTGCAGTGAGTGCTGAATGTAACTGGCACATCACCTCGGGCTAAACATGCTGGAAGGCAAAGATGTTGATCAGCACCTTGAACGCCAGTGAAATATGTTGATTCCAGGATTTGGTTCCGGTGAAATTGGGCTGTGTCGGAGGGCCTGCACAGCTGTGGTTCCTGGATGGAGAAAGGCACTGATGCGTAGAATGAGTCACACATTATCGTAGAAATGATCTGTCTGTCAAAGTTCTAGACATGATAACATATTCTCAGGCTTATCCTCCATTTCTGTTGAGGAACCTGTGAGGGATGATATCGTGGGCGTGATCCTCCGTTTCGCTGGAAGCGTACTCACTCCCGCGGATTTCCCCACTGCGTGTGGGTGTCCACAATGGCAAATCTCATTGGCTGGCTGCTGGGACGAAGACTCCTGCTGCCAGCAGCGGCGTGCCTCACCAGAAAATGGGTACGGCGGTATGGAGAATCCCGCGGCGTATGTTTTTTTTGAGTGAAAATTAGCTTATATAGCTTATATATCAATATTAGATATCAATATGGAACGGTGACGTTTCCTTGTTGTTCAATGGTTAGTGTGACATGTGCAATGTTACATAGTTGATTTTCAATCTTTGTTAATGTCGACCGTTTAATAAACTTCTCGTGGGTACACGTACCATGTCCCAGATGATGATTATTGCATCGCATTTGCATCAAACCTTGAAGCTTTAACACTGACCTCTGGAAGTGTCAGAACCATAGCAGCCAACAATAAAACACATGAGCTGGGATTCAGCACTGGAGATATCCTCGCGATCAAAGGGTAAGTGTGTGGATCAAGGGAGGGCATCTGAGCACAGTCTCCCTAATGTTCCCGGCAGGGGCATAGGGTCCGGAGCCTCCTGATGTGGCCGAGGATGAGTGCGCAGAGCAAGCTTTGCCAGCACAACTGGCTTGCTGGACAGAAGGTGGAACATGTGTGGGTGGGTGAGCCTGGGGTATTTGAGGGCACTGGGGTCTATCTCCTTCTCCAATTCATTACAGATATAACAATATGGCTGGTGTGTTCATTCCGGAGAGGCTGTCAAAGAACAAAGAAAAATACAGCACAGGAACAGGCCGTTTGGCCCTCCAAGCCTACGCCGACTATGCTGTCTGTCTAAACTAAAATCTTCTACACTTCAGAGGTCCGAATCGCTCTATTCCCATCCTATTCACTTATTTATCAAGATGGTCCTTGAATGTCACTATCGTCCCTGCTTCCACCACCTCCTCCGGCAGCAGGTTCCAGGCACCCACTACCCTCTGTGTAAAAAAAACTGACTTCGTACATCTGCTCTAAACCTTGCACCTCGCACTTTAAACCTATGCCCCTAGTAATTGACCCCTCTACCCTGGGAAAAAGTCTCTGACTATCCACTCTGTCTATGCCCCTCATAATTTTGTAGTCCTCTATCAGGTCACGCCTCAACCTCCTTCATTCCAGTGAGAACAAACCAAGTTTATTCAACCGCTCCTCATAGGTAATGCCCTCCATACCAGGCAACATCCTAGTAAATCTCTTCTGAACCCTTTCTAAAGGCTCCACATCCTTCTGGTAGTGTGGCATCCAGAATATGTGTGGCCTAACTAAGGTTCTGTACAGCTGCAACATTACCTGCCAATTTTTATACTCAATGCCCCAGCCAAAGAAGGCAAGCATGCCGTATGCCTTCTTGACGACCTTCTCCACCTCTGTTGCCCCTTTCAGTGACCTGTGGACCTGTGCACCTAGATCTCTCTGACTGTCAATACTCTTGAGGGTTCTACCATTCACTGTATATTCCCTACCTGGATTAGACCTTCCAAAATGCATTACCTCACATTTGTCCAGATTAAACTCCATCTGCCATCACTCCGCCCAAGTCTCCAGACAATCTAAATCCTGCTGTATCCTCTGACAGTCCTCATCGCTATCCGCAATTCCACTAACCTTTGTGTTGTCTGCAAACTTACCAATCAGACCATTACATTTTCCTCCAAATCATTTGTATATATTAGGAACAGCAATATGCACTGTCCTTGTGGTGCTGGTGGCGGGCCAGGTGGCCAGACGCCAGAGAAGGCCACTGTAGCGCCAATGCAGGCTGGAGGCGGTACCCCACATGCAGGGAGATACCACACACCCTGAAGATGCAGCCACCCATCAGGCCGAGGAGGAACCCAGACGGGGGTGCCAACGACAGCCCATGGTGTGCAGGCATCATTGGTCTTTTGATTAGATAACTGACAGCATGTCAGGGAGACTTCGGCTGAACAAAGAGGCAGTGTGGCACCTGTGCCACTGACTCACAGACTTAGCACTCTGGGGAGAAGGAGGACACCTGATCCCGGTGGCTGTGAAGGTCACCGTGGTCCTGAACATTTATGCAACCGGTTCATTCCAGGGCTCGAGCAGGGATTTATGCGACATTTCGCAAGCTACAGCCTACAAATGCATCTGTGAGGTCACAGATGCCCTGCATGTCTGGGCAGCAGATTATATCAACTTTGACCTGGACCAACCCCACACGGATGCCCGGAGAGCATGATTTTCCTCTATTGATGGATGCCCCAGGTCCAGGGGGTAATTGATGGCAGTGGGGCATCAGTGAGTGCCCTTCAGTAACAGGAAGGGGTAGCACCCCGTAAATGTTCAACTCGCGTGTGTGTGTGTGTGTGACCACCACCTCCGGATCATGAACCTGTGTGCACGCACCCAGGGAACATGTGTGACAGCGGCACCCTGGGACCCCTGGCATATTCAAGGATCACCCCAGGATGACTGGTTTGCTCTTGAGGGATAAGGGGTACTGACTTAGGTCCTGGCTGATGATGCCAGTGCAAACAAGGTCTATGTTGCCACCTGTGTTGTCATTGATGGTGCATCGGACTGCTTAAAATTTGGTTCTGATGCCTGGATCGCTGTGGTGGTGTAAAGTATACCCCACCAAAGGGGGTCTACCTTTGTGGTGGTCTGCTGTGCCCTCCACAACTTGGCACAGCAGTGGGAGGACATGCTTGAGGAGGAGGGAATTGTGGCCTTGTCAGATGAGGAGGAGCTGGATCAGGAGGAATGGTAGACGAGCCCGGGGACCTGCAGGTGGAGCTAGAAGATGGAGGATGGGCGGCAGCGAGGGTCCAGCATGCCCAGAAGACCAGGGTGTTACCCTCATCCTTACCAACCTCTCATAGGATGACAGTTTGTCTGTCAGCTGGCCACCTTCCCCTGCCGCATCCCCCCTCCCCATGTCACCTTCTTCCTCTCCATCTCTCCCCCCCCCCCCCCCGCCCCGTCCAGCTACCCAGTTCCACTCTTCCAGGGTCTGTATAACATCAGCCCAGGGTGATGGGCACTGTTTGCGGGTCAATATCCAAGGCAGGACAGTGATGATAACTCGCTATGGGATTAGCTCTGGTGCACCTCAGTTTATGCCAAAGTCTGACTTCTGTCTTTCTGCTGACAGCGCGCTCACCATCCTCTGAAAGGGGTCTGCATCGGGGGAGTTTGATCTTGAACCACTGTTCCCATGGGGGGAATGGGGGAGCAGAGGGCGATGGGGGTTAGGGGTGCAAACAGGTCCACTGTAAAGTTTAATGTGACAGAGGCTGCACATGTATCAGGTGTGGCATGTGAAGTGGACATTTCCATTTCCCCTAGTTTGACATAGTGACCTCCCTGCCTCCCGCCCCACCTTCCGGTACCCCCTGTGCCAACTTGGTGATCCTGTCTCCTCTTGATCTTTTCCTGGTCTAGTTCTATGTCAATGCATGTCCCCAAGGTGCAGTTCAGAGGTGAAGATCGCCTGCTGCTTACCATTTCCTTTTGCCTTTAAGGCCCTTGGGAGACATCCTCCTGAGCAGTGTTCTTCAAAGTCAGGGGCGCGACCCGCGGGCGGGTGTCGGGAGGGTCAGGGAGCCGTTGTCCGCAGCGCTCCCTATTGCGCAAACCCCACGCAGCAGCCGGCTTTTCATAACGGCGGCTGCAGGCGGCCGCGGCCGATAATCGGGCACGCATGCGCAGTGCAGCCACTTTTTTTAAATAGTTGCAGCGTTTTGTTTTACAAGTTCTGTCGTAGTTTTTATTCATTTATTCATTTATTTTATTAATTTTATTTTATAAGTTCGGGGGGTGTTTATTCATTTTTTTTTTCATTTATTTAACTCAATTTTTTTTTTTACACGTTCAGCGGTGGGGGGTTTATTTGATAAAATTTTACAAGAAAAAAATCCAGAACTTTGGACAGATGGAGACTCCATACTTTCTGACACCGGAAGGCTTCACCTTCATCCAACAGGTTCCATTGGAGGAGCGTGTACGAGGGCCAAAGGGACCCAAAACTATTTCCTCCATTTTTGTCAGCAGCAAACAAGGTAAGAGAAAATGGTGGGTGCGCAGGTCGGCCGGCGTGGGTCGCAAACGGCGGCCGGGTGGGGCCCGAAGGTTGGCCGGTTGATAAAAATGGGTCCCCGGAAAAAAAGTTTGAATAACACTGCTCTAGAGGGTCTGGAGCCAGAGTGCCCCACACTACTTGTTGGTGTGACTGGCGTCGCCATGCCACCCTGGTCTGCCCGCTGCGCTTGAGACGCGCCGGTGTCAGGAGGGGGCGGATTCGGGGAAACTGGAGACCACTGTCATCTCCTTGGTGTCAGGCCGTGGGGTTGGCCTCCAGTGCTTCCTCCCAAGTGCCATGCAGAAGTAAATGGAGTGATCTCCAGAGGCCTTGAATCATCTGGCTTTGCCAGCCCTGGCAGCTCCCCATTGTCTGCACCAGAGTGTTGACGCTCTCAGCAATGTTCCTCAGTAACTGGGACATGATCTGCAGTGCCCCAGCAATGTCAAAAAGGGTCTGGATATGTCCGTCAGCGACTGAGATGCTCTGCAATGCCCCAGCAATGTCAACCTGCGTCTGGATATGTCCGTCAGCGACTGGGATGATCTGCAGTGCCCCAGCAATGTCAAACTGCGTCTGGATATGTCCGTCAGCGACTGGGATGCTCTGCAGTGCCCCAGCAATGTCAACCTGCGTCTGGATATGTCCGTCAGCGACTGGGATGATCTGCAGTGCCCCAGCAATGTCAACCTGCGTCTGGATATGTCCGTCAGCGACTGGGATGCTCTGCAGTGCCCCAGCAATGTCAACCTGCGTCTGGATATGTCCGTCAGTGACTGGGACATGATCTGCAGTGCCTCGGCAATGTCAACCTGCGTCTGGATATGTCCGTCAGTGACTGGGACATGATCTGCAGTGCCCCAGCAATGTCAACCTGCGTCTGGATATGTCCGTCAGTGACTGGGACATGATCTGCAGTGCCCCAGCAATGTCAACCTGCGTCTGGATATGTCCGTCAGTGACTGGGACATGATCTGCAGTGCCTCAGCAATGTCAACCTGCGTCTGGATATGTCCGTCAGTGACTGGGATGATCTGCAGTGCCCCGGCAATGTCAACCTGCGTCTGGATATGTCCGTCAGCGACTGGGATGCTCTGCAGTGCCCCAGCAATGTCAACCTGCGTCTGGATATGTCCGTCAGCGACTGGGATGATCTGCAGTGCCCCAGCAATGTCAACCTGCGTCTGGATATGTCCGTCAGTGACTGGGACATGATCTGCAGTGCCCCAGCAATGTCAACCTGCGTCTGGATATGTCCGTCAGCGACTGGGATGATCTGCAGTGCCCCAGCAATGTCAACCTGCGTCTGGATATGTCCGTCAGTGACTGGGACATGATCTGCAGTGCCCCAGCAATGTCAACCTGCGTCTGGATATGTCCGTCAGTGACTGGGACATGATCTGCAGTGCCCCAGCAATGTAAGCCTGCGTCTGGATATGTCCGTCAGCGACTGGGACATGATCTGCAGTGCCCCAGCAATGTCAACCTGCGTCTGGATATGTCCGTCAGCGACTGGGACATGATCTGCAGTGCCCCAGCAATGTCAACCTGCGTCTGGATATGTCCGTCAGTGACTGGGACATGATCTGCAGTGCCCCAGCAATGTCAACCTGCGTCTGTTGGCCTAGGTGCCGCACATTGTCGGCATCATCTCCTGCGCCTGTAGCCTTTGGGACTCATCCAAACAGCTATGCACTCACTGGAATATCGCTGACATCCCCTCTTGAATCTCATTACTCTGTCCAATCATCTACATCAGGTCTGGGATGACCTGGTCCAGAGGCTTGGCATCTGACTGAGATCCAGCTGAGTCCTGGGATCCAGTAGACCTCTGACTTCTGACTCCCTTGGAGGTTCCTGCCTTCACCTGATGTGCATCAGTAACTGTGTGGTGCTCACCAAATGGTGTCCCAGAAGCCTGCCCACTAATGTCGTCCACCAAGGTGTGTGTATCTGTGCTGGTGGAAAGTGGGATGATAGCTTGTGATGCCTCGATGGTGGTCTCTTTTGGAGCTCTCCTCCGAGGTGATCTCGAGGGAGTCCGGAAGGCCCAGCCCGATCAGATGGAGATCCTGTGAGACAATGGGCATGTGGTCAGTTCAAGGGAAAGATAATTTTGTCTGACATGAACAACTCACTTGAGACCGGTCATCTTGGTGAAGGGGCAGTGTGAGGATACACTGAGTGGTGAGGGAGCATTTAAAAGCAGCTCCCCCATGTCAGTGGCGAGATGCTGAGACCCGAGTCCGACGATTCATACGGCGAGGGAGTCAGTAATGGCGAGAAGCTCATATGGGCTCACTTCCTGTGTTAAGTGCTGTTAAATACAGGCCACAATCCCGGCAATGTGGCCGTCGAGAAACATCCAGTCAATTGTACCCAAAGTGACACTTGGAGACGTTTTTGTTAAATCACGCCCCTGGTCTGAATCCAGTGAGAATCTCTAAATTTACAGGTCAGAATTTGATGACTTAGAAAACTGCTTCAACCTGAGACCTGAACAGGTAAAACTGCAGCCAGAGCAATAGTGTTCCTCCAGGGCTCACAAGTAAATCTTGGGTCTTCCTTCCATGTTACCCCACCTCACTAACCTGTCTACTCTCCCAAAGTACTTAACCTGTGCCAGGAAACACTCTGCCTGTTTTATTGGTCGGGCAACTTCTTCCTGACGATCTGCAACCCATTTGCATCAGGTAGTCTGCAAGCAAAATGTCTTTCAATTGACTGAACTTCCCACTTATCATTCCCAGCTGGGCAAGCCACGCATTTTTCTGTGTTTCTGCCTGTGAATTAGAATCAAGGTCACAGTGCAGTATTTTGGAGGGAACAAATATTAATACAGATGAAATCTGCAAGTCATAATTAGTTTCTGTTTCAATTTTTTTCAGAACTCCCTTCATTCATTAATGGCAACACTAAGCATGTCAAATCCATTCTTTGTCCGCTGCATCAAACCCAATATCCAGAAGGTAAGCTTCAATTGAATGTAATCCCAACCAGTATATGAGAACCCCGAGTTAGCACATGTATTATAACTTCTAATAATTTTCTTGAAACATTTAACACACCAGTCCTCCCTTGGAACTAGCAGTTTTCATCGCCCTTACCATTATTTTAATTTTTAAAAAATGTTTTACTATTGGCTTTTCAGTTCTATATACATTGCATGTTGTGTTTGTTATTGTACAGTACGTGAGATTTTCTTATACCTATTTACAGTGTGTCACTGTCTGTCTCGGTGCGCTGTCCTCCTTGCCTCCTTCCCCCCCCCCCCCCCCCCCCCCTCCTCCCCCCCCCCCCCCCCCAAAAACATCTTGAATACCCTCTTTGCTCATTTGTGGGGGGAGGGGTGCCCCCCTCTACTTCGATTCTCCCCTCTTCCCCCTTCTTTCTTGTGAGTTTCCGCAGCATCCACTTTGTGCCCTTACCAATATTGAATAAATGAATTTGAATCAGCTATCTATGGTGAGGAGAGTGGCTCCCCTGGGCATCAAAGTGTCGCAATAACATTTAAGTCAATGGAATTCCTGGGGGAAAGCTCTCCACTGGTTGGAGTCATCACTAGCAAAAGCAAGATGTTTTGTGGTTGTTGCAGGCCAATCATTTCAACCCCAGGGCATCACTGTTGCGGAGTTCCTCAGGAGGTTCACTGATATTTGTGCTGTGTACTGTACCATTTGCAAGTCTTTAGATAATGAAGCAGTCCGTGCCCCCATGCAGCAAACCTTAGGCAGATGTGGCAAGATACATTCATGCACACAAGTGCCCAGACAATAAACATCTCCCAACAAGTGAGAATCTAACCACCTCTCCTTGACATTTACCATATTACTGAATTCCCAACTATAAACATACCATTGACCAGAAATGTAACTGGATCAGTCACATAAATACTGAAATTACAAGCAAAGGTCAGAGGCTGGGATTATTGCCGAGAGTAACTCACCTCCTGACTCAGAACCTGTCCACAGCCTACAAAGCACAAGTCGGGACCATAAGACCATAAGACATAGGAGCAGAATTAGGCCACTTGGCCCATTGAGTCTGCTCCGCCATTCAATTATGGCTGATATTTTCTCACCCCCATTCTCCTGCCTTCTCCCCACAACCCCTGATCTCCTTATTAATCAAGAACCTATCTATCTCTATCTTAAAGACACTCAATGAATTGGCCTCCACAGCCTTCTTCAGCAAAGGAGTGTAATGGAATACTCCCACTTACTTGGCTGAGTGCAGTTCCAACAATACTCGAGAGGCTCAACACCATCCAGGACAAAGCAACTGTTTGATCTACAAGTCATCTATTCACTGGTGCACAGTAGCAGCAGTGGCTGGGAGTTTCAGGTCCCCAGCAATGTGTTTTCTGCCCGGGATCTTCTCATCCTGCCAAAGTCCATGGCCATTTACGTTGCTCGCCAGCCACGCCGTCAGGAAACCCACTTCGGGGGGACTAGAAGATCCTATCGGCGAGAAAGGCTGGAAAATTCTCACCAATTTGTTTCACCTACACCATTCAATACTGTAACTTGCTAAGGCCCCTTCAATCGCATCTTCTAACTGATGATCTCTACCTCCCAGAAGAACAAGGGCTACATATGCATAGAACTCCAACATCTGCATGTTTCCCACTAAACCACAAACTAGCTGATTTGGAATTTTGTTGCCATTCCTTTGATGTCTCTGGGTCAATATTCTAGAATTCCCTTCCTAACACCACTGTGGACAGACTGCAGTGGTTCCAGAAAACAGCGCACCACCACCTTCTGTAAGGCAATTGGGATGGGTCATAAATGCTGGCTTAATCAGTGGCGCTGACGTTTCATGCAAGTATATTAGCCTATGCTGCAGGGCCAGTAATAAGTGAGCTTTATATTTTTAACATCTCCTGAGAAACTTTATTGGTTAATTGCATGTTACAACTTTATGAAAGCTGTCTATTTGGTATCACTTCATTTTGTTGGCCAGTTGCATTTTAATACCACTTACAAAGTTGTAATCAAGAGGAGGGAAGCCCATCATTCACATCCAATTGATTGAATGGAAAAGTGTGCAGGTTTATACATTTCTAAATTTCTTTCAGTCATATGCATTACCAGAAAGGGTTTGAGTGGCATAGTGTAGTTGGTGCCAATTCATCCCCAAACAGTTCAGCAGAGAGCGAGGAGTGCGGCGGGGACACAGGATAAAAGAGCACGAGGAGAGCGGCGGTGAGTCAGTGAAGGAGCGCGAGGAGAGCGGCAGGGACACAGTGAGAGCGAGGAGTGCGGCGGGGACACAGTGAGAGCGGCGGGGACACAGTGAGAGCGAGGAGAGCGGCAGGGACACAGTGAGAGCGAGGAGAGCGGCGGGGACACAGGATAAAAGAGCACGAGGAGAGCGGCGGTGAGTCAGTGAAGGAGCGCGAGGGGACACATTGAGAGCCGGAGAGCGGCGGGGTGCCAGTGGGAGCAAAGATAATATAAGGCGGGAACTGGAAGTACGACCCGCGGACTTCTGGGAAGGATTTTCCCCTAGCCAATAAATTCTGGCGTAGAGGAAACCCGAGACACTACACGTGTAGTGTCTCCCACCCGCCCTCCTCCTCTAACTTAATAAGACCCATTGGTGTGAGCAGGTAAGTGCTATATTATATTATTATTTTTTATTTATTTTATATTTGTTTACCAGAACTTGGTTGGAACTAAGCGGGATGGCAGGGAAGTCAGTGCAATGTTCCTCCTGCAGGATGTTTGAGGTGAGGGATGCCGTTAGTGTCCCTGCTGATTTTACCTGCAGGAAGTGCAGCCATCTCCAGCTCCTACAAGACCGAGTTATGGTACTGGAGCTGGAGTTGGATGAACTTCGGATCATTCGGGAGGCAGAGGGGGTCATAGATAGGAGCTTCAGGGAAGTAGTCACACCAAAGACTGGAGATAGATGGGTAACTGTAAGAGGGACTGGGAAGAAGCAGTCAGTGCAGGGACCCCCTGCGGTCGTTCCCCTGAGTAACAAGTATACCGTTTTGGATACTTGTGGGGGGGGGGACTTACCAGGGGAAAGCCATGGGGTACGGGCCTCTGGCACGGAGTCTGTCCCTGTTGCTCAGAAGGGAAGGGGGGATAGGAGCAGAGCATTAGTAATTGGGGACTCAATAGTCAGGGGCACAGATAGGAGATTTTGTGGGAGCGAGAGAGACTCACGTTTGGTATGTTGCCTCCCAGGTGCAAGGGTACGTGATGTCTCGGATCGTGTTTTTCGGGTCCTTAAGGGGGAAGGGGAGCAGTCCCAAGTCGTAGTCCACATTGGCACTAACGACATAGGTAGGAAAGGGGACAAGGATGTCAGGCAGGCCTTTAGGGAGCTAGGATGGAAGCTCAGAGTGAGAACAAACAGAGTTGCTATCTCTGGGTTGTTGCCCGTGCCACGTGATAGTGAGATGAGGAATAGGGAGAGAGAGCAATTAAACACGTGGCTACAGGGATGGTGAGGCGGGAGGGATTCAGATTTCAGGATAACTGGGGCTCTTTCTGAGGAAGGTGGGACCTCTATAGACAGGATGGTCTACATCTGAGCCTGAGGGGCACCAATATCCTGGGGGGAGATTTGTTAGTGCTCTTTGGGGGGGTTTAAACTAATTCAGCTGGGGCATGGGAACCTGGATTGTAGTTTTGGGGTACGGGAGATTGAGAGTATAGAGGTCAGGAGCACAGATTTGACTTCGCAGGAGGGTGCCAGTGTTCAGGTAGTGTGTCTACTTCAATGCCAGGAGTATACGAAATAAGGTAGGGGAACTGGCAGCATGGGTTGGTACCTGGGACTTCGATGTTGTGGCCATTTCAGAGACATGGATAGAGCAGGGACAGGAATGGTTGTTGCAGGTTCCGGGGTTTAGGTGTTTTAGTAAGGTCAGAGAAGGGGGCAAAAGAGTGTGGCGCTACTAGTCAAGGACAGTATTACGGTGGCAGAAAGGATGCTAGATGGGGACTCTTCTTCCGAGGTAGTATGGGCTGAGGTTAGAAACAGGAAAGGAGAGGTCACCCTGCTGGGAGTTTTCTATAGGCCACCTAATAGTTCTAGAGATGTAGAGGAAAGGATGGCGAAGATGATTCTGGAAAAGAGCGAAAGTAACAGGGTAGTTGTTATGGGAGACTTTAACTTTCCAAATATTGACTGGAAAAGATATAGTTCGAGTACATTAGATGGGTCGTTCTTTGCACAATGTGTGCAGGAGGGTTTCCTGACACAATATGTTGACAGGCCAACAAGAGGTGAGGCCACATTGGATTTGGTTTTGGGTAATGAACCAGGCCAGGTGTTAGATCTGGAGGTAGGTGAACACTTTGGAGACAGTGACCACAATTCGGTGACCTTTACATTAGTGATGGAAAGGGATAAGTATACCCCGCAGGGCAAGAGTTATAGCTGGGGGAAGGGCAATTATGATGCCATTAGACATGACTTAGGATGTGTAGGTTGGAGAAATAGGCTGCAAGGGTTGGGCACACTGGATATGTGGAGTTTGTTCAAGGAACAGCTATTGCGTGTTCTTGATCAGTACGTACCAGTCAGGCAGGGAGGAAGGGGTCGAGCGAGGGAACCGTAGTTTACCAAAGAAGTGGAATCTCTTGTTAAGAGGAAAAAGGAGGCCTATGTGAAGATGAAGCGTGAAGTTTCAGTTGGGGCGCTTGATAGTTACAGGGAAGCGAGGAAGGATCTAAAGAGAGAGCTAAGACGAGCAAGGAGGGGACATGAGAAGTTTTTGGCAGGTAGGATCAAGGAAAACCCAAAAGCTTTCTATAGGTATGTCAGGAATAAAAGAATGACTAGGGTAAGAGTAGGGCCAGTCAAGGACAGTGGTGGGAAGTTGTGTGTGGAGGCGGAGGAGATAAGCGAGATACTAAATGAATATTTTTCGTCAGTATTCACTCAGGAAAAAGATAATTTGTGGAGGAGAATGCTGAGACCCAGGCTATTAGAATAGATGGCATTGAGGTGCGTAGGGAAGAAGTGTTGGCAATTCTGGACAAGGTGAAAATAGATAAGTCCCCGGGGCCTGATGGGATTTATCCTAGGATTCTCTGGGAAGCCAGGGAAGAGATTGCAGAGCCTTTGGCTTTGATTTTTATGTCATCATTGGCTACAGGATTAGTGCCAGAGGACTGGAGGATAGCAAATGTGGTCCCTTTGTTCAAGAGGGGAGTAGAGATAACCCCGGTAACTATAGGCCGGTGAGCCTAACGTCTGTTGTGGGTAAAGTCTTGGAGAGGATTATAAAAGATACGATTTATAATCATCTAGATAGGAATAATATGATTAGGGATAGTCAGCATGGTTTTGTGAAGGGTAGGTCATGCCTCACAAACCTTATCGAGTTCTTTGAGAAGGTGACTGAACAGGTAGATGAGGGTAGAGCAGTTGATGTGGTGTATATGGATTTCATTAAAATAATTTTTATTGAAAGAGTTTTTCCATACAAACATTTACCCCTACTAATTTTTAAATTATTTACAACACAATCCCTCTAGGTAAATATCCCTCCCTCGCCCGCCCTCTCGCGCGCACCAGTCCTCCCGTCCTCCCCCCCCCCCCCCCCCCCCCCCAGGCAACAACTTAACAAACAAGGCAGCCTACAGTTTCAGACATGAGCAGCGAGCAGACTTGCCCGCGTTACAGTCGTGCATGTCCCCCCACGACCCTTGCTGCCCCCCCCCCTCCCCTCCCCCCCCCCCTCCCGCCCCCCTCCCTCCCCCCCCCCCCCCCGGGTTGCTGCTGCCACGACCCCGAACGTCTATCTCTGATCTAAAAAGTCAAGGAAAGGTTGCCACCGCCTGGAGAATCCCTGTACCGACCCTCTCAGGGCAAATTTGATCCTTTCTAGCTGAATATAGCTAGCCATATCGTTAATCCAAGTTTCAACGCTTGGAGGCCTCGCGTCCTTCCTTTGAATTAATATCCTTCGTCGAGCCACTAGGGACGCAAAGCCAGTATTCCGGCCTCCCTAGCCTCCTGTACCCCCGGTTCTACCCCGACCCCAAAGATCGCAAGCCCCCATCCTGGTTTGTCCCTGGACCCCACCACCTTCGACACCGTCCTTGCCACCCCCTTCCAGAACCCTTCCAGCACCGGACATGCCCAGAACATATGCACATGGTTCGCTGGGCTTCCCAGACATCTGACACACCTGTCCTCACCCCCAAAGAACCGGCTCATTCTTGTCCCCGTCATGTGAGGTCCATGCAGCACCTTTAATTGAATGAGGCTCAGCCTCGCACACGAGGAGGAAGAATTGACCTTCTCCAGTGCATCCGCCCACGTCCCGTCTTCTATCTGCTCTCCCAGCTCCCCTTCCCACTTGGCTTTCAGCTCCTCCCCTGATGCTTCTTCCGCCTCCTGCATTATCTTGTAGATGTCTGATATCTTCCCCCCCCTCCGACCCAGACCCCCGAGAGCACCCTATCACTCGCCCCCTTACTGGGGAGCAGGGGAAACCCCTCCACCTGCCGCCTAGCAAATGCCTTCACTTGTAAATATCTGAACATGTTTCCCGGGGGGAGCTCAAACTTCTCCTCCAGCCCTCCCAGGCTCGCAAACCTCCCCTCTATAAACAGGTCCTTCAGCTGCCGTATGCCCACCCTGTACCAGCTCTGAAATCCCCCGTCGATGTTCCCCGGGATAAATCTATGGTTCCCTCTTATTGGCGCCGCCAACAGACCTCCCATTTCCCCCCGTGTATATGGATTTCAGTAAAGCGTTTGATAAGGTTCCCCACGGTCGGCTATTGCAGAAAATACGGAGGCTGGGGATTGAGGGTGATTTAGAGATGTGGATCAGAAATTGGCTAGTTGAAAGAAGACAGAGAGTGGTGGTTGATGGGAAATGTTCAGAATGGAGTTCAGTTACGAGTGGCGTACCACAAAGATCTGTTCTGGGGCCGTTACTGTTTGTCATTTTTATAAATGACCTAGAGGAGGGCGCAGAAGTATGGGTGTGTAAATTTGCAGATGACACTAAAGTCGGTGGAGTTGTAAACAGTGCAGAAGGGTGTTGCAGGTTACAGAGGGACATAGAACATAGAACAGTACAGCACAGAACAGGCCCTTCGGCCCTCAATGTTGTGCCGAGCAACGATCACCCAACTCAAACCCACGTATCCACCCTATACCCGTAACCCAACAACCCCCCCCCCCCTTTAACCTTACTTTTAAGGACACTACGGGCAATTTAGCATGGCCAATCCACCTAACCCGCACATCTTTGGACTGTAGGAGGAAACCGGAGCGCCCGGAGGAAACCCACGCACACACGGGGAGGACGTGCAGACAGCGCCGGTCCTAGGGTTGCTGGGGCCCCGGGGAAGCTGAACTTCGGCGCCCTTCGGTGGGGCGGGGCCGGGAGGGGGTGGGGGCCGGGGGGGAAAGGCGGGGGGGTGGGGCGGGGCCGGGCGGCGGGGCCTCGGGGGGGGGGGGGGGGGGGGGGGCGGAGGGGGGTGGAGCCTGGGGGGGGCGGAGGGGGGGGGGGCGGAGTGACCACTGGCGAGCCTGGATCCATCCGCCATGTTTGTGCGGGGCGGCCTGAGGGAGGGCGGCCACCGCGCATGCGCTGGTTGGCACCGGCCCAACTGCGCATGCGCGGGACCCGCACTCCTTGACTGCCCGAGTTGCCGGTACCTTGAGCCGGCCCTGCGTGCAGACTCCGCACAGACAGTGACGCAGCCGGGAACCGACCCTGGAGCTGTGAAGCATTTATGCTAACCACCATGCTACCGTGCTGCCCTAATTGGACATGGATAAGCTGCAGAGCTGGGCTGAGAGGTGGCAAATGGAGTTTAATGTGGAGAAGTGTGAGGTGATTCACTTTGGAAAGAATAACAGGAATAAGGAATATTTGGCTAATGGTAAAATTTTTGGTAGTGTGGATGAGCAGAGGGATCTCGGTGTCCATGTACATAGATCCCTGAAAGTTGCCACCCAGGTTGATAGGGTTGTGAAGAAGGCCTATGGTGTGATGGCCTTTATTGGTAGAGGGATTGAGTTCCGGAGCCATGAGGTCATGTTGCAGTTGTACAAAACTCTATTACGACCGCATTTGGAGTATTGCGTACAGTTCTGGTCGCCTCATTATAGGAAGGACGTGGAAGCTTTGGAACGGGTGCAGAGGAGATTTACCAGGATGTTGCCTGGTATAGGGGGAAAATCTTATGAGGAAAGGCTGATGGACTTGAGGTTGTTTTCGTTAGAGAGAAGAAGGTTAAGAGGTGACCTAATAGTGTGGTGATCACAAGTTAACCAGATGCAATACAACTGAGAAAACACTAGAGGGAGCACGGGAGAGCCATATAAATAGACCGGGACAGGAAGTGAGGACACACTTCACAGAAGGCAGAACTCGTAGCAGGACACACACACACAAGCAGGCAGGCAGGCAGGCAAGCAAGCAGCACTTGAGGTAGCCGTAGGTTAAGCTCTGAAGAGAGAACAAATTCACAATAAAGCATCTTCTCCACATTTGAGACTACGAGTTTTATTAAGACACGAGGAACAACACAAATAGAGGCATACAAAATGATCAGAGGGTTAGATAAGGTGGACAGCGAGAGCCTTCTCCCGCGGATGGAGGTGGCTAGCACGAGGGGACATAGCCTTAAATTGAGGGGTAATAGATATAGGACAGAGGTCAGAGGTGGGTTTTTTACGCAAAGAGTGGTGAGGCCGTGGAATGCCCTACCTGCAACAGTAGTGAACTCGCCAACATTGAGGGTATTTAAAAGTTTATTGGATAAGCATATGGATGATAATGGGATAGTGTAGGTTAGATGGCCTTTAGTTTTTGGACTTCCCATGTCGGTGCAACATCGAGGGCCGAAGGACCTGTACTGCGCTGTATCGTTCTATGTTCTATATTCGGGTCCAATTAACTTTCTATGGTATGACACCACAAGAAAATGTCCTCAAAGCCAATCTGTTTGTTTGCTGTTTTGTGTGGAAAACGTTTATACTCATATGATTATGTGGATAAATAACTATCAATAATGGGAAATGCCCGAAGCAAAGGCCTATTGATTTGTTGTTTTTCAAATGATTGATTTTGGGGAATTATTAGAAAGAAAATCACAGATACTGGAAACTTGAGATAAACGCAGACAATGCAAAGCCTGTCAAGTTCAAAGAAAGGATTAATACTTTAGTTGTTAATCAAATTTTTGATCTGCAATTTACAGTGCAGCAATTTTGCCTCAAATTATTCTGTTAATTTTTATACAGCTGTGACAATGCAGATATTTATGCACATTTTCTAACCATTTTCTTTAATTGGATACAAATATTTGATGAAATTACAGTTAGCATTGAATCTGGAAGAAAAGATCGCTATCTCAAATACAAAAGAACATTCTGCAAAAATGTTTACTTCCATCTCTGCTCAACAGGCGCCATCTGAACCCAGTGAGACTCTATAAACATAAGAAATAGAAGCAAGAACAGGTTTTACCATTCATTGATTCTGCATCAGCGTTCAATAAAATCATTCTGAACTTCTACCTCAGCCTATCCCTTTGATAGGAACAAGTACAGCCCATTTATCCTTGAGCCCATTTGGTCATTCACTGAGATCATGCCTGATTTGCAACCTAACACCACAGAGTTAGCTTGTTGATTGAAAATCTCAATGAGTCTCATTCATTAAAATAATCAATGACTGAGAGTCCACAATATTCAGGGGCAAGAGAATTCCAAAAGATTCACAACACTCATTTCTGCATCTGAATCTTGAATTACCGACCCCTCATCCTAACTCTGATTCCAAGTTCTAGACTCTCTACCCAGGTCGAAACAACCTTGCAACATTACCCCGCTAATCCCTCAAAGATGTTTATACGTTTCAATTAGATCACCTTTTATTCTTCCAAACTCCAGGAAATTTAGGCATAATCTACTCAAACTTTACTCGCAGGGCATCCCTCCCATGCCAAGAAGTAGTCTAGTGAACCATTAATGCATTGCTTCCATGGACAACTGTACCCTTCCTTAAATAAGGAGACCAAAATAACATCTTTCACAAGGCATAGTTCCAACAAAGTCATATAAAATTGTGGCAAGACGTTCTTACTCTTGCACTTCAATCGCTTTGCACTAAACATTAATATACCATCTCTCCCCACCCTCCATGCACCCTCATATTTCCCATGCCCCTCCAAGCTCATTTTTCATTGGGACAGTCAGAGTAAATATGCAGTCATTCAAAAACTCTAATACCATTAGCTGCTCATAACACTGTCAATAAAAATAAACCCCTCCGTTACCTTGACAGCTGTATGAATGACTCCTGCTGCACTGAATCCACTGGGGGGACTTGGAGTTCATCCAATCATTCATAATGGGATTCTAACAAAACACAAATTTTACTGTATATTTAACCAAACAAAGCAAATATGACTCAGTTCTCGCAATCATAAGAACATAAGAACTAGGAGCAGGAGTAGGCCATCTGGCCCCTCGAGCCTGCTCCGCCATTCAATGAGATCATGGCTGATCTTTTGTGGACTCAGCTCCACTTTCCGGCCCGAACACCATAACCCTTAATCCCTTTATTCTTCAAAAAACTATCTATCTTTACCTTAAAAACATGTAATGAAGGAGCCTCAACTGCTTCACTGGGCAAGGAATTCCATAGATTCACAATCCTTTGGGTGAAGAAGTTCCTCCTAAACTCAGTTCTAAATCTACTTCCCCTTATTTTGAGGCTATGCCCCCTAGTTCTGCTGTCACCCGCCAGTGGAAACAACCTACCCGCATCTATCCTATCTATTCCCTTCATAATTTTAAATGTTTCTATAAGATCCCCCCTCATCCTTCTAAATTCCAACGAGTACAGTCCCAGTCTACTCAACCTCTCCTCATAATCCAACCCCTTCAGCTCTGGGATTAACCTAGTGAATCTCCTCTGCACACCCTCCAGCGCCAGTACGTCCTTTCTCAAGTAAGGAGACCAAAACTGAACACAATACTCCAGGTGTGGCCGCACTAACACCTTATACAATTGCAACATAACCTCCCTAGTCTTAAACTCCATCCCTCTAGCAATGAAGGAC
Organism: Scyliorhinus canicula; assembly: GCF_902713615.1. Lineage (NCBI taxonomy): Eukaryota > Metazoa > Chordata > Chondrichthyes > Carcharhiniformes > Scyliorhinidae > Scyliorhinus > Scyliorhinus canicula. Next base: position 59,049,405 of record NC_052150.1, on the reverse strand, counting down.
AAAATTCCATTTGCCTTCTTAATCACCTGTTGCACTTGTAAACCAACCTTCTGTGACTCATGCACTAGCACACCCAAGTCTCTCTGAACAGCGGCATGCTTTAATATTTTATCGTTTAAATAATAATCCCGTTTGCTGTTATTCCTACCAAAATGGATAACCTCACATTTGTCAACATTGTATTCCATCTGCCAGACCCGAGCCCATTCACTTAACCTATCCAAATCCCTCTGCAGACTTCCAGTATCCTCTGCACTTTTCGCTTTACCACTCATCTTAGTGTCATCTGCAAACTTGGACACATTGCCCTTGGTCCCCAACTCCAAATCATCTATGTAAATTGTGAACAATTGTGGGCCCAACACGGATCCCTGAGGGACACCACTAGCTACTGATTGCCAACCAGAGAAACACCCATTTATCCCAACTCTTTGCTTTCTATTAATTAACCAATCCTCTATCCATGCTACTACTTTACCCTTAATGCCATGCATCTTTATCTTATGCAGCAACCTTTTGTGTGGCACCTTGTCAAAGGCTTTCTGGAAATCCAGATATACCACATCCATCGGCTCCCCGTTATCTACTGCACTGGTAATGTCCTCAAAAAATTCCACTAAATTAGTTAGGCACGACCTGCCTTTTACGAACCCATGCTGCGTCTGCCCAATGGGACAATTTCTATCCAGATGCCTCGCAATTTCTTCCTTGATGATAGATTTCAGCATCTTCCCTATTACCGAAGTTAAACTCACTGGCCTATAATTTCCTGCTTTCTGCCTACCTCCTTTTTTAAACAGTGGCGTCACGTTTGCTAATTTCCAATCCACCGGGACCACCCCAGAGTCTAGTGAATTTCGGTAAATTATCACCAGTGCATCTGCAATTTCCCTAGCCATCTCTTTTAGCACTCTGGGATGCATTCCATCAGGGCCAGGAGACTTGTCTACCTTTAGCCCCATTAGCTTGCCCATCACTCCCTCCTTAGTGATAACAATCGTCTCAAGGTCCTCACCTGTCATAGCCTCATTCCTATCAGTCACTGGCATGTTATTTGTGTCTTCCACTGTGAAGACCGACCCAAAAAACCTGTTCAGTTCCTCAGCCATTTCCTCATTTCCCATTATTAAAACTCCCTTCTCATCCTCTAAAGGACCAATATTTACCTTGGCCACTCTTTTTTGTCTTATATATTTGTAAAAACTTTTACTGTCTGTTTTTATATTCTGAGCAAGTTTACTCTCATACTCTATTTTACTCTTCTTTATAGCTTTTTTAGTAGCTTTCTGTTGCCCCCTAAAGATTTCCCAGTCCTCTAATCTCCCAGCAATCTTTGCCACTTTATATGCTTTTTCCTTCAATTTGATACTCTCCCTCATTTCCTTAGATATCCACGGTCGATTTCCCCTCTTTCTTCCGTCCTTCCTTTTTGTTGGTATAAACCTTTGCTGAGCACTGTGAAAAATCGCTTGGAAGGTTCTCCACTGTTCCTCAACTGTTCCACCATAAAGTCTTAGCTCCCAGTCTACCTTAGCTAGTTCTTCTCTCATCCCCTTGTAATCTCCTTTGTTTAAACACAAAACACTAGTATTTGATTTTACTTTCTCACCCTCCATCTGTATTTTAAATTCCACCATATTGTGATCGCTCCTTCCGAGAGGATCCCTAACTATGAGATCATGAATCAATCCTGTCTCATTACACAGGACAAGATCTAGGACCGCTTGTTCCCTCGTAGGTTCCATTACATACTGTTCTAGGAAACTATCGCGGATACATTCTATAAACTCCTCCTCACGGTTGCCTTGACCGACCTGGTTAAACCAATCGACATGTAGATTAAAATCCCCCATGATAACTGCTGTACCATTTCTACATGCATCAGTTATTTCTTTGTTTATTGCCTGCCCCACCATCTCGTTACTATTTGGTGGCCGATAGACTACTCCTATCAGTGACTTTTTCGCCTTACTATTCCTGATTTCCACCCAAATGGATTCAACCTTATCCTCCATAGCACCGATGTCATCCCTTACTATTGCCCGGATGTCATCCTTAAATAACAGAGCAACACCACCTCCCTTACCATCCACTCTGTCCTTCCGAATAGTTTAATACCCTCGGATATTTAACTCCCAGTCGCGACCATCCTTTAACCATGTTTCCGTAATGGCCACTAAATCATAGTCCTTCACGATGATTTGTGCCACCAACTCATTTACTTTATTCCAAATACTACGAGCATTCAGGTAAAGTACACTTATGTTGGTTTTTTTACCTCTGTTTTGAATCTTAACATCTCCAGTTTTATTCCTTTTGTTATTACTGGGCCTATTCACTGTGCTCCCCTCAGTCACTGTACCTTGTACTGTCACCCTTATGGATTTCTGACTATGTCTTCTCTGCCTTGCACTTTTCCCCTTACTTCCTTTTGTTTCTGTCCCTGTTTTACTACCTTCCAACTTCCAGCATTGGTTCCCATCCCCCTGCCACATTAGTTTAAACCCTCCCCAACAGCTCTAGAAAACACCCCCCCCCCCTAGGACATTGGTTCCAGTCCTGCCCAAGTGCAGACCGTCCGGTTTGTACTGGTCCCACCTCCCCCAGAACCGGTCCCAATGCCCCAGGAATTTGAATCCCTCCCTCTTGCACCATCTCTCGAGCCACGCATTCATCCTATCTATCCTGACATTCTTACTCTGACTAGCTCGTGGCACTGGTAGCAATCCTGAGATTATTACCTTTGAGGTCCTACTTTTTAGTTTAACTCCTAACTCCCTGAATTCCGCTTGTAGGACCTCATCCCGTTTTTTACCTATATCGTTGGTGCCTATGTGCACCACGACAGCTGGCTGTTCACCCTCCCCCCCCTAGAATGTCCTGCAGCCGCTCCGAGACATCCTTGACCCTTGCACCAGGGAGGCAACATACCATCCTGGAGTCTCGATTGCGTCCACAGAACCGCCTGTCTATTCCCCTTACGATCGAGTCCCCTATCACTATAGCCCTGCCATTTTTCTTCCTGCCCTGCTGTGCAGCAGAGCCAGCCACGGTGCCATGAACCTGGCTGCTGCTGCCTTCCCCTGGTGAGCCATCTCCCTCAACAGTATCCAAAGCGTTCAGAGTTTACCAAATGTTTTTTAATTAATCAAGTTCAAAAATATCTCTCTGGATTGGTATTACTGCAAGGATTGCAGATAATACATCTCTGGTTCTTATAGCTGTTTTATAGCTCTACCTCTTTTATTCTGACTTTATCAAAAAAAAGTGCCATTTCTTGAGGTTCTAACAATGTCTAAAGCCTAGCATTTTAATTATGTTACCGTAACAACTTTAATCGTCCCCGAACTGAAAATTACCTCTAAAATATTAATGTGAACTATAAAATAGGTACTTGTAATACATGAACAAATGGCTATCTGTTCCACTGCTTCAAAATGCTGACCAGATGACTGGACTAAATACATTAAAGTATTTTTTATAAGTGGTATAAAGAATGGTCATCGACTTTACTTCTTCAGTAACTGAACAGATAGCTGCACTGCGAAGCACTGAAAAGATAAAAGCACAGGGTCCAAATGACACATCTCAATACTGTTGAATGCAGAATGAGCACTTTACCCAGTGAATTATAAACTATAATGCACTTTCACAATGTTGGTCAATTTGATATTCACTTACTCTTTAAGAATAAATCCCTATCATCAATCACTGTATTAAAAACATAATTAAATTATCATACAACATTAAATTCTGTAACATGAAGTTATCAACAACTTTTAAACTTACCTGTCAAAATGTTCCTGACCCAGAAAAGGCTTCCACCATGGTCCACAATGTCTCCAAGTTTAAATGGCTCATACTGGCTTCAGAAATGCATGCACTCTCCTCCTCTTCCTCCTCCCCCCCCCCCCCCCTTCTCTCTCTTCTCTTCCCCCCCCCCCCCCCCCCCCCCCCCCCAATAAATACACACTGAAAATTTCCAACTCCGTGAAATACAGCATTGAGCTAGGCAGCAACATAGATGGTCACGACCCATTGGCATGGAAAGCTATTAATGGTGACCATGAAATTACCGATCGTAGCAACGTGAAGCAACAAAAAACAATACAGCGCAGGAACAGGCCCTTCGGCCCTCCAAGTCTGCGCCTATCACGTGTCCTATCTAGACCAACCACCTGTATCCTTCTATACCCAGTCTGTTCATGTGCCTATCGAGATAAGTCATAAAGGTCACTAATGTATTTGCCTCAACTTGGCAGTGCATTCCAGGCCACCACCACCCTCTGTGTAAAACAAACTTCCCACGCACATTTCCACTGACCCTTTTCCCCCCTCACCGTGAACTTGTGCCCCTTATAATTGTCATTTCCCCCCTGGGAAAAAGCCTCCAACTGTTCACTCTATCCATACCCATAATAATTTCCCATAATAATTCTATAAACCTCTGTCAGGTTGCCCCTCCATCTCTCTCGGGAGAACAATCCCAGTTTATTCAATCTCTCCTCATAGCTAATACCCTCCATACCAGGCAACATCCTGGTGAACCTGGTGGCGTCAGTGGGCCCATTGATCTAATTCTACTTCGAAATCTCATGAACATTTGAAACTTTTGGGCATGGAAGGGGCAGTTGAGCATGGCCAATCCACCTATCTCCACATCTTTGGAAGGAAACTGGAGCACCCTGAGGAAACCCATGCAGATACGGGGAAAACGTGCAAACTTGGGATAGATCCCATCCGGTTTTGGGGACTTGTCCACCTTAATGTCTTTTAGAATATCCAAAACTTCCCTCTTCCAACTTGACCTAGAGTATTTAAACATCCATCCCTAGCCTCAACATCCCCCTGTCTCTCTCCTTGGTGAATACCGATGCAAAGTACTCATTAAGAATCTTTCCTCTTACTCCACGCATAAATTCCCTCTTTTGTCTTTGAGTGGGCCAATCCTTTCTCTAGTTACCCTCTTGCTCCTTATATACGAATAAAAGGCTTTGGGATTTTCCTTAACCCTGTTAGCCAAAGATATTTCATGACCCCTTTTAGCCCTCTTTATTGCGTGTTTGAGATTCGTCCTACTTTCCCGATATTCCTCCAAGGCTTCACCAGTTTTGAGTTGCCTCGATCTTATGAATGTTTCCTTTTTAATCTTAGCTAGTCTCACAATTCCATCATCCATGGTTCCCTAACCTTGCCATTTCTATCCCTCATTTTCACAGGGACATGTCTGTCCTGCACTCTAATCAACCTTTCCTTAAAAGACTCCCACATTTCAAATGTGGATTTATCTTTAAACAGCTGCTCCCAATCCACATTCCCTAGATCCTGCCAAATTTTGTTGTACTCTGCCTTTCCCACCCGGTCTCGGGGCCTTACCCAACTGCATGGCCTTCAAGCCCTCCGCTATCTCTTTCAACCCGATCGGGGCCCCCAGTCCTTCTTCCAGCTCCCAATCCATCGTCGGGAAAGTCAGCTCCTCCCGGAGGTGCCTCATCCCCTCCGGCCCCGCAGGAGGTTCCGACCTGTACAGCCTGCTGTAGAAATCCCTGAACGCCTTACTCACCCCTACTGAGTCCCCAACTCCGTTCCCATCCCGTCAATAACTTTCCCTATTTCTCTAGCTGCCTCCCTCTTTCTGAGCTGCAGTGCAAGCATCCTGCTAGCCTTCTCACCATGCTCGTATATCGTCCCCCTCGCCTTTCTGAGCTGTCCCACTACCCTCCCTGTGGTTAACAAACCAAATTCTGCCTGTAGCCTCCAACATTCCCTTTAAAGCCCTGCCTCTGGAGTATCTGCGTACCTCCTGCCGACTTGTAGAATTTCTTTTACTAGTCGGTCCATCTCAGTCCTTTCTGTCTTGTCCCTGTGAGCCCGGATTGAAATCAGCTCTCCTCTCACCACTGCCTTCAGCGCTTCCCAGACCAACGCTGCTGAGACCTCCCCTATGTCATTTACCCGCAGGTAATTCAGCAGGCACTTCCTCAGCCTCTAGCACACCGCTTCGTCCGCCAATAGCCCTACATCCAATGTCCATTGCGGGCGCTGCTTGCTATCTGTACGAACCTGCAGGTCCACCCAGTGTGGAGCATGGTCCGAGATCGTAATCGCCGAATACCCCGTGTCCACCACCCCAGCCAGTACCCAAGACAAAGAAGTCAATCCGAGAGTACACCTTATGTATGTGGGAGTAAAAAGAAAACTCCTTCGCCCTCTGCTGCCTAAATCTCCATGGATCCACCCCCTCATCTGGCCATGAACGCTTTCAGTTCCTTTGCCATTGCTGGCACCCTGCCCGTTAGAACAATGTATTTTTGATGATAAATAGTGTTGCAGTTCCAACTTTTGCTGATGTGTGACCCCTGAACATGGTGAATGTGGTGGAATGGAATAGGACATGCAACATTTTTTTCAAATGTTATTGTGCTTAGGTATGCATACTGAAGGGACCAGGCTGTGATAAAAGTGTAACTTGTGGATTGCTTTTTTTTTTCATTTTGTGTGCTTTAAAATTAAATTATGCTTTCCATTTTTGTTTCCTGAAGGAAATTCAGAGAGCACCAGATCTACTGTTTTTCAAGATATAACATAAATGAGGCCAAAGCTGCAGACCAAAAGAATGTTTTTCTTGTTCTTTTGAATTTCTAGACATCAGAAATGCTAATGATCACATAAATTAAATTGCTCTTTCCTTTGTTTCCTTGGAAACTGGAGAGAGAAAGCTATGCAGGCACCTGACAATAGCTTCATTGGAAAGTGAAATGCAACAGAGCAGAAGAGTCCATTCATTCATTGTGTGTGTGTGTGTGTGTGTATTTGTGTGTATGTGCACAGTTCATTGCAGAACCTTGAGCTCACCACTCCTTTTTTAAAAATCAGCCAAGATAACATTTTCAACAATGTTTTTTTAATCAGAAATTATTTGACACTTGAAATTACGTGTTTATATTGACAATATGAAGTTTGAGGGATTCAAACCCAGTTACGGCCTGCTAGAAAAGGTCACCAGTTATCGTTGAGACAGTCCACACTGACTTCCTTTCAGCAGGACAGGGAATGAAATGAAGACAACCTAGCTAAGATATGGTGCAAAAGAGCTGGAATACGAGCCCTTGGTGGATTTTTAGAACCGATTTGTAGTGTGGTTACTTTATAGACAGCGAATACTGAGGAAGTGAAGGTATGTGTGCGCTGCTGCTATACAAAGTGCATCTTAATTTTTTAGAAATAATGTGAAATGTTAGCTTTGTTTGAGAAAGGTGTGGTGTGCAGGAGCTTGGCAGAATTGAAGTTTTATTGCCTCCTGTTAGCCAATTTGAAGATAAATTATACCTGTTGATGCAACTTCATATTTGGTCAAGGCACTGCAGTTCTAACATTGCTCATGTATCTTTTCAAAATTCTTAATTTCTACATTGTCATAAATAATGTACAAAATACTTCATCCTTGATACATTTACTAAATGCTTCCTTTGCCTCGAGCTTTCCCTTTCTAATCTGCATAATATAAAATGTTTTTTAAGAAATACTCTAACCACAGAAACAATACAATGTCCAGTTAAAGAAAAAGTACATTTGAGGCGTCAACTTTTCATTATTGGTTCATTTGAGTGTCAAAGTTTGATTAAACATTTTAAGATTTTGTTTCAACTCTTGTTTCTATGGCCAGGGAAAAGGCTAATTTTGTCAAGTGGCCTGAGGCATATTTCTAAAATAAGTTGAAAAACTAAAAGCTCAATAGGAAACTGTTTACTTCATAATAATTTTACCTAGCTTTAATGAATGGATTTATTCTCCATGTTTGCTTTGTTATTTTTCTCCTTGCCCAGCTCTCTCTTGTACTGTGGTAAGATTCCATGGCAGTGGCTATCCTCTGGCAATTTGCCATTTCATGTTTGAGACTGCACAATAAGTAACAATGTGCTAATAGACAATAGTAGTCATTGTAACTTAAAGCAACTGTCACCTATCAAGTTTGCATGTAAACTTCCAGCAAAAGTCACTGAATAGCAATCAGGAGTAGGGAGCTGCATGAGTTGTGTCTTTGTTATTCTCTCACAGGGGAAAATGAGGCCAATTATAATGACTTCATAGTAAGCAAGCCTGAGCCCTCTTGTCTCATTGTGACAGAGAACTGCAAAGCTATCCACCCAACAATAGGGGAGGTACATGCCTACTGATCTATTTAACATATTGAAAATCTATCTTAAGGCACACAAACATGTAAACTAAGACTATGGGATGGCACATTGGGTCAGCACTGCGGCCTCACGGTGCCAAGGTCCCAGGTTCGATCCCGGCTCTGGGTCACTGTTTGTGTGGAGTTTGCACATTCTCCCCGTGTTTGCGTGGGTTTCGCCCCAACCACCCTAAAATGTGCAAGCTAGGTGAATTGGCCACGCTAAATTGCCCCTTAATTGGAAAAATGAATTGGGTACTCTAAATTTAATAAAAAGCTAAGACTGAGTGTGTGAGTCTCCTAAAAGTGAACAACGTCCCCTAGCGAGTGTGTTTAGCCGCGTGTTTCCCAGTGCTCGCAGTACCAAGAAACACATGGCAATTCAATACGACACACGTTGAAGAAGGGGCCTGAACGGGTAACGCAAGGCCGAAGCCACACAAGGCGCTGTTTATTACCATGGGGCGCTGCGCTCGCCGCATCGTCCCATTGTAGCGATAGATCGAAATGCCATTTTTAAATGGTGTCCCAATCTCTGAAGCCCCCAAAACAATCCTCCCTCCTTCCCCCCCCCCCCTCCCCCACCACCACCACTAAGTCTGAACGCAATATGGGAGGGTCCCCAGCCCGATTGTGCGTGTGCAGAAAATGCTAACCTAGGCACCATGGCAGTGCCATCCTAGCAGCCAGGTGGTACTTTCAGGGTGCCAGGCTGGCACTCAGGGTGGCACTCAGGCTGAAGTGGCACCAGCAGTGCCAGGGCACCACCCTGCCCAAAGGGTATACAGTGGAGGCCTGCAATCCCCTTGGAGACCCCCATTTATGGGGACCAATGCTGAATGGCACTCGCCCGAAGTCTCTGAGGCGAAGGGGTTGAATTCCAAAGCCCCGGGCAGATCGGGAATCTGCACATTAGACAAAGCACGAAGTGAATGCAAAGTTTGATGTGAAATAATCTCTGCAGGGGTTGGTGTTGGGAGCCCAGTTTTTCTTATATTAATGAACAAGCCTTGGGTGTACAGGGCACAATTTCAAAAATTGTGAATGATACAAAACTTGTAAATATTGTGAACTGCAAAGACGGTAGTTGTTGAACTTCAAAAAGACGCAGACAGGCTGGTTGAATGGGAAGATAAGTAGCAGGTGAACTGTAATGCAGAGCAGTGTGAAATGATACAGTATGAAGAACAAACACGGGCAATGTACAATAATGGATACAATTCTAAAGAGGGACTAGGATTAGAGGGACCTCGGGATATGAAAATGAAAAATGAAAATCGCTTATTGTCACGAGTACGCTTCAATGAAGTTACTGTGAAAAGCCCCTAGTCGCCACATTTCGGCGCCTGTTCGGGGGGGATATATGTGCACACATCATTAAAGTTGGCAGGGCAGTTTGAGTTGTATGAACTGTATGGTTGATACAGCATACCCAGGCTTCACAAATAGTAGCATAGAGTAGAAAAGAAAGGAAGTTATGAGAAAAGTACATAAAACACTAGTCAGTCTTGCAATATTGAGCTCTGTTCTGGTCATCACACTTTAGGAAGGATGTGAAAGCATTGGAGAAGGTGCAGAAAAGATTTATGAGAATGGTTCCAGGGATGAGGAATTTGTTTTGCATGGATAGATTGGGGAAGTGGAAGCTTTTCTACCACGGAGAAGATTATGGGGAGACTTGAGAGAGGTGGACAAAACCATGAGCGGTCTGGACAAAGTAGATATGGAGAAACTGTCTAGTTAGTGGAAGGATCATGTACCAGCGGACACAGATTTGAGGCGATTGGCAAAAGAAGCATGAGCGATATAAACTACGAGTGGTAAGGATCTGGAATGCAGTGCCTAAGTGTGTTATGAGCCATGATTAGTGGAGGCCTTAAAAAGAGAAATGGATAATTATCTGAGGAGGGCAAGGCAGAGGAATGGAACTAAGTGAGACGTTTTTGCAGGAAGCAGCAGTGGATTGAATGAACTGAATCACATTCTGTGACCTGATATTTTGTGCTGGACATTTCAAACTTCAACAATGTTTTACATACAATAAAATGTAAGAAAACACAATAATCAGAGTAACAAACACAGGTTTTATTGGTGAACATAGGAAGAGTTGACCATGTCTTCTGAGAGCTGCTTAACTTCTTGGAATAGTCCTGATGATTTTTAAAGTTGACCTAAACCAGCAGGAGAAGGAGAAGGGGAACTCTTGGGTCATTTAGAGATTTGCATCCAACCTGAGGTAGAACTGTATGGTAGATAGTTTCTCCATGCTCATATTTTAATTATTGCCCTTAAGTTGGATTTGGCACACATCCAGACCTTGAACTCAGTGGAATGTGGATTTGGTGCTAAAACCCAATTTTCTGCAGAATATGGGAGATTCCGTCTGGCAGATGGAATACAATGTTGACAAATGTGAGGTTATCCATTTTGGTAGGAATAACAGCAAACGGGATTATTATTTAAATGATAAAATATTAAAGCATGCTGCTGTGCAGAGAGACCTGGGTGTGCTAGTGCATGAGTCACAGAAAGTTGGTTTACAGGTGCAACAGGTGATTAAGAAGGCAAATGGAATTTTGTCCTTCATTGCTAGAGGGATGGAGTTTAAGACTAGGGAGGTTATGTTGCAATTGTATAAGGTGTTAATGAGGCCACACCTGGAGTATTGTGTTCAGTTTTGGTCTCCTTACTTGAGAAAGGACATACTGGCACTGGAGGGTGTGCAGAGGAGATTCACGAGGTTAATCCCAGAGCTGAAGGAGTTGGATTACGAGGAGAGGTTGAGTAGACTGGGATTGTACTCGTTGGAATTTAGAAGGATGCGGGGGGATCTTATAGAAACATATAAAATTATGAAGGGAATAGATAGGATAGATGCGGGCAGGTTGTTTCCACTGGCGGCAGAAAGCAGAACTAGGGGGCATAGCCTCAAAATAAGGGGAAGTAGATTTAGGACTGAGTTTAGGAGGAACTTCTTCACCCAAAGAGTTATGAATCTATGGAATTCCTTGCCCAGTGAAGCAGTTGAGGCTCCTTCATTAAATGTTTTTAAGGTAAAGATAGATAGTTTTTTGAAGAATAAAGGAATCAAGGGTTATGGTGTTCGGGCCGGAAAGTGGAGCTGAGTCCACAAAAGGTCAGCCATGATCTAATTGAATGGTGGAGCAGATGGTCGACTCCTGCTCCTAGTTCTTATGTTCTTTAATATATAACGTGCACAATTGGTTATGATGCCCAATATTGCATTCTTCAAAATATGTCCCTGACTGTTTTTCGGCCCATCGTGGGCCGGAGAATCGCCGGGGGGGGGGGGGGGGGGGGAAGCGCTGCGCGCGGCCACCAATTGGCGCGGCGCGATTCCCACCCCCGGCGGATCTCCGGTGCCGAAGAATTCGGCAGCCGGTGGGGATGGGATTCACACCGCCCCCCGGCGGTTCTCCAACCCGGCAGGGGGGGTCAGAGAATCCCGCCCTAGCTTACTCCTGCTGCATGGTAGCACAGTGGTTAGCACAGTTGCATCACAGCTAAAGGGTCCCAAGTTTGATTCCCGTCTTGGGTCACTGTCTGTGCGGAGTCTGCACGTTCTCCTCGTGTTTGCGTGGGTTTCCTCCGGTTTCCTCCCACAGTCGAAAGATGTGCAGGTTAGGTGGATTGGTCATGCTAAATTGCCCTTAGTGCCCAAAAAGGTGGGGTTCCTGGGTTACGGGTGTGGGCTTAAGTGGGGTGCTATTTACGGAGGCCGGTGCAGACTCGATGGGCCAAATGGCCTCCTGCACTGTAAATTCTATGATCCTGTAAATTCTTTGTTATGTTCTTATAGCATTCAATAAACTGAAACTAAATATGATATTTGTAGCCTTTGATTTGATTTTCTTATCCACTGAACCAGCACTAATTTACTATGGTGCTTGGGGATAAGAACAGAATAGAAATATGGACTCCTCTCTTATTTGTTAATGCGCTTTTTGATAATACCAATTAGCTTGTAGAAATGGATCTTATTTTGTGTGTTTTCAAATGGGATTTATTGATTAAACCCTAATAAACTTTGCAAAGTCTTAATGGTAAAAATGGTCTTAAAAATTGTATTTTTCTCAAGATGTATCTCTTCAGAAACATGTCTTTAGCCTGGAAAATGTCCACGGGCTAATTGAAAAAATTGGTTAATGAGCAATATCCTGGTTAGGTTCCATTTGTCCATATCGAATCACTTAAGCTTCAGTGCACCTGCCTGGTAAAAGTAACAGTCTTAGCAGTCTGTTTGGTCTACCCAAAATTGATACAATCTTTTAATGTTCTTATAGCAATTATTGCATTTTATACACTTCCAGTATACATGACAAACACTTCACACCAATACATTTTTGAAGTGTATATAATCATGGCGATCTGGATTATGATTGGAATTGAAATGTGTTTGCATGTGTGTTTCAATTCAGTAAGTTTGTGCTGGTGGACAAGGATAAGCGTAGACCTGGGGTGAATGTGCTTAATTGGGGGAAGGCTAATTATAACAATGTTAGGCGGGAACTGAAGAACCTAGATTGGGGGAGGATGTTTGAGGGTAAATCAACATCTGACATATGGGAGGCTTTCAAGTGTCAGTTGAAAGGAATTCCGGACCGGCATGTTCCTGTGAGGAAGAAGGATAAATACGGCAAATTTCAGGAACCTTGGATAACGAGAGATATTGTAGGCCTCGTCAAAAGAAAAAGGAGCCATTTGTCAGGGGTAGAAGGCTGGGAACAGACTAAGCCTCTGTGGAATGTAAGGAAAGTAGGAAGGAACTTAAGAAAGGAGTCAGGAGGGAAAAAAGGGGTCACGGAAAGTCATTGGCAAATATGGTTAAGGAAAATCCCAAGGCTTTTTACGTGTACATAAAAAGCAAGAGGATAGTCAGGGAAATGGTTGGCCCACTGAATGATTGGCAAGGGAATCTATGTGTGGAGCCAGAGGAAATGGGCGAGGTACTAAGTGAATACTTTGCATCAGTATTCACCAAAGCACGGTAGCATTGCTTCACAGCTCCAGGGTCCCAGGTTCGATTCCGGCTTGGGTCACTGTCTGTGAGTAGTCTGCACATCCTCCCCGTGTGTGCGTGGGTTTCCTCCGGGTGCTCCGGTTTCCTCCCACAGTCCAAAGATGTACAGGTTAGGTGGGTTGGCCATGATAAATTGCCCTTAGTGTCCAAAATTGCCCTTGGTGTTGGGTGGGGTTACTGGATTATGGGGATAGGGTGGAGGTGTTGACCTTGGGTAGGGTGCTCTTTCCAAGACTCGATGGGCCGAATGGCCTCCTTCTGCACTGTAAATTCTTTGAAAAAAGAGAAGGAATTGGTGGATGTCGAGAAGGGTGTGTAGATAGCCTGGGTCACATTGAGATCCAAAAAGACGAGGTGTTCGGTGTCTTGAAAAATATTAAGGTAGATAATTCCCCAGGGTCTGATGGGATCTACACCAGAATACTGAAGGAGGCTAGAGAGGAAATTGCTGAGGCCTTGATAGAAATCTTTGGATCCTCACTGTCTTCAGGTGATGTCCCGGAGGACTGGAGAATAGCCAATGTTGTTCCTTTGTTTAAGAAGGGTAGCAAGGATAATCCATGGAACTACAGGCCGGTGAGCCTTACGTCAGTGGGAGGAAAATTACTGGAGATAATTCTTTGAGACAGGATCTACTCCCATTTGGAAGCAAATGGACGTATTAGTGAGAGGCAGCATGGTTTTGTGAAGGGAAGGTCGTGTCTCACTAACTTGACAGAGTTTTTCGAAGAGGTCACAAAGATGATTGATGCAGGTAGGGCAGTGGATGTTGTCTATATGGACTTCAGTAAGGCCTTTGACAAGGTCCCTCTTGGTAGACTGGTACAAAAGGTGAAGTCGCACGGGATCAGGGGTGAGCTGGCAAGGTGGATACAGAACTGGCTAGGTCATAAAAGGCAGAGAGTAGCAATGGAAGGGTGCTTTTCTAATTGGAGGGCTGTGACTAGTGGTGTTCCGCAGGGATCAGTGCTGGGACCTTTGCTGTTTGTAGTATATATAAATGATTTGGAGGAAAATGTAACTGGTCTGATTAGTAAGTTTGCAGACCACAAATGTTGGTGGAATTGCGGATAGCGATGAGGACTGTCAGAGGATACAGCAGGATTTAGATCGTTTGGAGACTTGGGCGGAGAGATGGCAGATGGAGTTTAATCCGGACAAATGTGAGGTAATGCATTTTGGAAGGTCTAATGCAGGTAGGGAATATGCAGTGAATGGTAGAACCCTCAAGCGTATTGAAAGTCAGAGAGATCTAGGTGTACAGGTCCACAGGTCACTGAAAGGGGCAACACAGGTGGAGAAGGTAGTCAAGAAGGCATACGGCATGCTTGCCTTTATTGGCCGAGGCATTGATTATAAGAATTGGCAAGTCATGTTGCAGCTGTATAGAACCTTAGTTGGGCCACACTTGGAGTATCGTGTTAAATTCTGGTTGCCACACTACCAGAAGGATGTGGAGGCTTCAGAGAGGGTGCAGAAGAGATTTACCAGGATGTTGCCTGGTATGGAGGGCATTAGCTATGAGGAGAGGTTGAATAAACTTGGTTTGTTCTCACTGGAATGACGGAGGTTGATGGGCGACCTGATAGAGGTCTACTAAATTATGAGGGCATAGACAGAGTGGATAGTCAGAGGCTTTTCCCCAGGGTAGAGGGTTCAATTACTAAGGGGCATAGGTTTAAGGTGCGAGGGGCAAGGTTTAGAGTAGATGTACGAGGCAAGTTTTTCTACACTACGGGTGCCTGGAACCCGCTGCCAGAGGAGGTGGTGGAAGCAGAGATGATAGTAGCATTTAAGGGGAGTCTTGACAAATGCATGAATAGGATGGGAATAGAGGGATACGGTCCCAGGAAGTGTAGAAGATTGTAGTTTCGTCGGGCAGCATGGTGGGCACGGGCTTGGAGGGCCGAAGGGCCTGTTCGTGATCTGTACTTTTCTTTGTTCTTTTGTTCTTTGTATATTATACTAGAGCAGATCATTGTTTGGTATGCTCGCTAAGAGAATATGTCAGCCAAATCCCACTCGTGCACACACACTCTCTTTTCTCTCTCTCTCTCTCTCTCTCTCTCTCTCTCCCTTAAACTGGTGTGAAGACTACTGTTGACTTGTCTCAGTCGGTGACTTGTCAAAGCTCAGCCTTTCAGTGGGTCAATATTGATCACTGCTGCACTTGTTGTAGTCCACTGGCCCTCTCAATACGTGGCACTAATTATCCTCAGCATGGAAAATGTTGCCATAGAAACTAGTCACTAAAGTGCTGGACGGATTTTGGCATTGTTCAGTTTATCTGCAGCTCTGCATGAGGTCAAGGTAGTTCAGTAAAATCTGGAAAGGGAAAGGACCATCAAATAACTGATGCTAGGGCTACAACATGGTAAGGTTTTAAGTTTGTTTTATAAGCCAGGAGATTTTCACAATTTTATTTGCAAATTCTGTCAATGGTTCATTTATTTAAACGAGATTTACTGGTACAATAAGATCCTATGAAATGCATGTTATTTTGGCTCTTCCCAGGGCAGCACGGTGGCCTAGTGGTTAGCACAACTGCCTCACGGCGCTGAGGTCCCAGGTTCGATCCCGGCTCTGGGTCACTGTCCGTGTGGAGTTTGCACATTCTCCCCGTGTCTGCGTGGGTTTCGCCCCCACAACCCAAAAATGTGCAGAGTAGGTGGATTGGCCACGCTAAATTGCCCCTTAATTGGAAAAAATAATTGGGTAATCTAAATTTATAAAAAAAAAAAAAAAAAATTTGGCTCTTCCCTTCTAATTGCAGTTGATTCAAAAGTCAGACATTACATTAAACCTGTCTTTAAACTATTTCAATGATCGAAAGGTAGATATCTCTTACTGAGTTGCTGGACTCTCGGTCAAGCTAGTTGGTTTTCCACTGTCCTGAATGCCTTGGCATTTCTTCCAAACGAATGAATGAAATAGTGGATGCCAAGAAGCAAAGCAGTCTATTTTTTGGTGATGCTTGGGTGGAAAAAGAGAAAGAGGGAGGTAGATAATGACACTGCCCAGTTCATCCAGTTGGAAAAACCGTCTTCTGATGGGTTGCTGCAATGCATCATTGATGTTAGCTGTGGAAATCTGCATCCAACCATCGTGCTATCCTAGAGTTTTGCTAATGCAATTTATGGATGGTGTTCAGATGTATACATAGTAAAATGAATAGCCCTGTCAGATTGTTAGAAAACTGTGCACTTCATTCTGTAATTGAGTTCAGATTTCATATTGTGCTACTTGCAACTAAATGGAACTTAGAGGATGATGCTATCCCCCAGCTATTGACCAAAGTACATGAGTTTACACGTTTGACTTTGGGTGCCAGAAGATGGATCAGAAAATTCACTATTTCTGTACAATGGAGAGTAAATGCACATTAACAACCAGATTATCAATGTGAATGTAATGTTACCCAAACGGAACAAAGAGTTAAGGGAGTTAAAATCTTATGAAAAAATCTCAGATTTGTTGTTTATGGTATTTTGTCTGCAAGGAGCTCCCATTATGCTGTCAGGTTTATTTTGTACTTACTTTATCTGCCCTAGTGAGCTTCAATGATACATCTATTGACATAGAAATGAGTTTTTTCTCTCAAGCCACTATGTGCGCACAGCAAAGCTTTGGACAAAGTCCTGTTTTCCTGGTCGGGCATTTGTTACAAGGCGGTTCAAGTCCTTTGTTTGTCTGATTGATCAATGAATAATGAAATGTGAATAGGATACAGAAGGAAGAATGATGGATAAGTGGCTGTGAAATATTATAGAGAAAAAAAAATTCAATTGGGAATTATGAACATTTGCAAATGTAAAAGCTACAGTTTCGTGAATAGTGTCTTATTTTCCCTTTGTCAGCACAAACAAGACCGTGGGGCTTTATTGCACAATTTCAAACATCTTCATTCATATTTCTTAAGCTGATATTAAATATCTAACTTCTGAAGAATCTTTAATCTACCATAAATGACTTGTGCATTTTAATGGGAGAAATTCCATCCCATTGGGAAGTTTTATCCATCCTACTTTTGTTTGCTTCTATATCTGTTCTGGATTAAACTTTTTCAAAGTTAATTATCTAAATTTACTTTTTTAAATTTTTTTTCAGAAATTTAGAGTACCTAATTATTTTTTTTTCCCAATTAAGGGGCAATTTAGCGTGGCAATCCACCTAACCTGCACATCTTTTGGGTTGTGGGGGTGAAACCCATGCAGACATGAGGAGAATGTGCAAATTCCACACAGGCAGTGACCCAGGGCCAGGATTCGAACCCACAGTCCCAGTGCTAACCACTGTGCCACATGCCGCCCTTGAATTTACTTTTAGCATCTTTACAAAACACTAAATTCTGATTGAAACCAAGTAACGTCGTGCTGAAGAATTTGGAAATGCAGAAACATTCTAATCCCCTCCTTTATGGAATGTCAGGATAGATAGGATGAATGCATGGCTTGAGAGAGAGTGCAAGAGGGAGGGATTCAAATTCCTGGGGCATTGGAACCGGTTCTGAGGGAGGTGGGACCAGTACAAACCTGACAGTCTGCACCTGGACAGGACTGGAACCAATGTCCTGGGGGGGGGGGGGGGGGGGGGGGGGGAGGGGGGGGGGGGGGTGTTTGCGAGAGCTGTTGGGGAGGGTTTAAACTTTAAACTAATGTGGCAGGGGGGTGGGATCCAAGGTAGGAAGTCGGAGGGAAGTAAAACGAGGCCAGAAACAAAAAGCAGTAAGGAAGAAAGTGTAATGCAGAGAAGCCATAGCCAAAAATCAAAAAGGGCCACAGTACAGGGTACAGTGACTGAGGAGAGTGTGGAAAGGGAGGTGGTCAATGCAGGATTGGGGGTGCTGTACCTAAATGCACGCAGTGTACGGAACAAGGTAAACGAGCGTGTTGCGCATATTGAAATTGGCCGGTACGACGATGTGGGCATCACAGAGACGTGGCTGCAAGGGATGAGGGCTGGGATCTAAATATCCATGGATACATGTCCGATCAAAAGAACAGGCAGATGGGCAAAGGGGGCGGGTTGCATTGTTAGCAAGGAATAAAGTTAAATCGATAGCAAGGAGCGATATAGGATCAGAAGGCATAGAATCTGTGTGGGTAGAGTTGAGGAATCGCAAAGGTAAAAAGACCCTTAAGGGAGTTATGTACAGGCCACCTATCAGTAGTCAGGATGTGGGGCAGAAAATAAATCCGGAGATAGAAGAGGCATTTAAAAACGGCAATAGTACAATAATCATGGGAGACTTCAATATGCAGGTGGACTGGGGAAATCAGGTTGGTAGTGGATCCAAAGAAATGGAATTTGTGGAATGTCTAAGAGATGATTTTTTGGAGCAGCTTGTGACAGATCCTGCTAGGGAACAGGCAATTCTGGATTTGGTCATGTATAATGAGGCAGACTTGATTAGGGAACTTAAGGTGAAGAAACCCTTAGGGAGCAGTGACCACAATATGATAGAATTTACCCTGCAGTTTGAGAGCAAGAAGATGCAATCAGATGTAACAGTATTACAATTAAATAAGGGTAACTACAAAGACGTGAGGGTGGAGCTGGCCAGAGTTGATTGGAGAAGGAGCCTAGCAGGGAAGACAGTGGAACAGCAATGGCAGGGGTTTTGGGGGGTTATTAGGGACGCTCAACAGAAATTCACCCCGAGGAGAAGGAAACATGCTAAGGGGAGGACAAGGCATCCCTGGCTGATGAGGGATGTCAAGGAGAGCATAAAGGCTAAGGAAAAAACATACAAAGTGACAAGGATTAGTGGGAAACCAGAGGATTGGAAAGCCTTTAAAAGCGAGCAGAGAACAACTAAAAAAGCAATGTGGGGAGAAGATGAAGTACGAGTGCAAGCTAGCTAGTAATATAAAGGAAGATAGAACATAGAACGATAAAGCGCAGTGCAGGCCCTTCGGCCCTCAATGTTGCACCGACATGGAAAAAACTAAAGGCCATCTAACCTACACTATGCCCTGATCATCCATATGCTTATCCAATAAACTTTTAAATGCCCTCAATGTTGGCGAGTTCACTACTGTTGCAGGTAGGGCATTCCACGGCCTCGCCACTCTTTGCGTAAAAAACCCACCTCTGACCTCTGTCCTATATCTATTACCCCTCAATTTAAGGCTATGTCCCCTCGTGCTAGCCACCTCCATCCATGGGAGAAGGCTCTCGTTGTCCACCCTATCTAACCCTCTGATCATTTTGTGTGCCTCTATTAAGTCACCTCTTAACCTTCTTCTCTCTAACGAAAACAACCTCAAGTCCATCAGCCTTTCCTCATAAGATTTTCCCTCCATACCAGGCAACATCCTGGTAAATCTCCTCTGCACCCGTTCAAAAGCTTCCACGTCCTTCCTATAATGAGGCGACCAGAACTGTACGCAATACTCCAAATGCGGCCGTACTTGAGTTTTGTACAACTGCAACATGACCTCATGGCTCCGGAACTCAATCCCTCTACCAATAAAGGCCAACACACCATAGGCCTTTTTCACAACCTTATCAACCTGGGTGGCAACTTTCAGGGATCTATGTACATGGACACCGAGATCCCTCTGCTCATCCACACTACCAAGAATTTTACCATTAGCCAAATAATCCGCATTCCTGTTATTCTTTCCAAAGTGAATCACTTCACACTTCTCCACATTAAACTCCATTTGCCACCTCTCAGCCCAGCTCTGCAGCTTATCTATGTCCCTCTGTAACCTGCAACATCCTTCCGCACTGTCTACAACTCCACCGACTTTAGTGTCGTCTGCAAATTTACTCACCCATCCTTCTGCGCCCTCCTCTGTCATTTATAAAAATGACAAACAGCATCGGCCCCAGAACAGATCCTTGTGGTACGCCACTCGTAACTGAACTCCATTCTGAACATTTCCCATCAACCACCACTCTCTGTCTTCTTTCAACTAGCCAATTTCTGATCCAGATCTCTAAATCACCCTCAATCCCCAGCCTCCGTATTTTCTGCAATAGCCGACCGTGGGGAACCTTATCCAAACGCTTTACTGAAATCCATATACACCACATCAACTGCTCTACCCTCGTCTACCTGTTCAGTCACCTTCTCAAAGAACTCGATAAGGTTTGTGAGGCATGACCTACCCATCTCAAAACCATGCTGACTATCCCTAATCATATTATTCCTATCTAGATGATTATAAATCGTATCTTTTATAATCCTCTCCAAGACTTTACCCACCACAGGCGTTAGGCTCACCGGCCTATAGTTACCTGGGTTATCTCTACTCCCCTTCTTGAACAAAGGGACCACATTTGCTATCCTCCAGTCCTCTGGCACTATTCCTGTAGCCAATGATGACATAAAAATCAAAGCCAAAGGCTCAGCAATCTCTTCCCTGGCTTCCCAGAGAATCCTAGGATAAATCCCATCAGGCCCGATGTTGCATAGATTAGACTTATCTATTTTCACCTTGTCCAGAATTGCCAACACTTCTTCCCTACGCACCTCAATGCCATCTATTCTAATAGCCTGGGTCTCAGCATTCTCCTCCACAATATTATCTTTTTCCTGAGTGAATACTGACGAAAAGTATTCATTTAGTATCTCGCTTATCTCCTCCGCCTCCACACACAACTTCCCACCACTGTCCTTGACTGGCCCAACTCTTACTCCAGTCATTCTTTTATTCCTGACATACCTATAGAAAGCTTTTGGGTTTTCCTTGATCCCACCTGCCAAAGACTTCTCATATCCCCTCCTTGCTCGTCTTAGCTCTCTCTTTAGATCCTTCCTCGCTTCCCTGTAACTATCAAGCGCCCCAACTGAAACTTCACGCCTCATCTTCACATAGGCCTCCTTTTTCCTCTTAACAAGAGATTCCACTTCTTTGGTAAATCACGGTTCCCTCGCTTTACCCTTTCCTCCCTGTCTGACTGGTACGTACTGATCAAGAACACGCAATAGCTGTTCCTTGAACAAACTCCACATATCCAGTGTGCCCAACCCTTGCAGCCTACTTCTCCAACCTACACATCCTAAGTCATGTCTAATGGCATCATAATTGCCCTTCCCCCAGCTATAACTCTTGGCCTGCGGGGTATACTTATCCCTTTCCATCACTAATGTAAAGGTCACCGAATTGTGGTCACTGTCTCCAAAGTGTTCACCTACCTCCAGATCTAACACCTGTCCTGCTTCATTACCCAAAACCAAATCCAATGTGGCCTCACCTCTTGTTGGCCTGTCAACATATTGTGTCAGAAAACCCTCCTGCACACATTGTACAAAGAACGACCCATCCAATGTACTCGAACTATATATTTTCCAGTCAATATTAGGAAAGTTAAAGTCTCCCATAACAACTACCCTGTTACTTTCGCTCTTTTCCAGAATCATCTTCGCCATCCTTTCCTCTACATCTCTAGAACTATTAGGTGGCCTATAGAAAACTCCCAGCAGTGTGACCTCTCCTTTCCTGTTTCTAACCTCAGCCCATACTACCTCGGAAGAAGAGTCCCCATCTTGCATCCTTTCTGCCACCGTAATACTGTCCTTGACTAGCAGCGCCACACCTCCCCCTCTTTTGCCCCCTTCTCTGACCTTACTAAAACACCTAAACCCCGGAACCTGCAACAACCATTCCTGTCCCTGCTCTATCCATGTCTCTGAAATGGCCACAACATCGAAGTCCCAGGTACCAACCCATGCTGCCAGTTCCCCTACCTTATTTCGTATACTCCTGGCATTGAAATAGACACACTTCAAACCACCGACCTGAACACTGGCGCCCTCCTGCGAAGTCAAATCTGTGCTCCTGACCTCTCTACTCTCAATCTCCCGTACCCCAAAACTACAATCCAGGTTCCCATGCCCCTGCTGAATTAGTTTAAACCCCCCCAAAGAGTACTAACAAATCTCTCCCCCCCCCCCCCCCCCCAGGATATTGGTGCCCCTTAGGTTCAGATGTAGACCATCCTGTCTATAGAGGTCCCACCTTCCCCAGAAAGAGCCCCAGTTATCCAGAAATCTGAATCCCTCCCGCCTGCACCATCCCTGTAGCCACGTGTTTAATTGCTCTCTCTCCCTATTCCTCACTATCACGTGGCACGGGCAACAACCCAGAGATAACAACTCTGTTTGTTCTCACTCTGAGCTTCCATCCTAGCTCCCTAAAGGCCTGCCTGACATCCTTGTCCCCTTTCCTACCTATGTCGTTAGTGCCAATGTGGACTACGACTTGGGGCTGCTCCCCTTCCCCCTTAAGGACCCGAAAAACACGATCCGAGACATCACTTACCCTTGCACCTGGGAGGCAACATACCAAAGATAGGAAGTAATGTTTTCAATATATAAAAGGTAAGAGAGAGGCAAAAATAGACATTGGACCACGAGAAAATGTGGCCGGAGAAGTAATAATAGGAAACAAAGAAATGGCAGACAAACTGA
Organism: Scyliorhinus canicula; assembly: GCF_902713615.1. Classification (NCBI taxonomy): domain Eukaryota; kingdom Metazoa; phylum Chordata; class Chondrichthyes; order Carcharhiniformes; family Scyliorhinidae; genus Scyliorhinus; species Scyliorhinus canicula. Next base: position 59,026,764 of record NC_052150.1, on the reverse strand, counting down.
ATAGTTACTTTGCATCAGTCTTCACGGTGGAAGACACCAGTGGGATGTTAGAGCTCCAGGAGAACCAGGGGGCAGAGGTGACTGCAGTTACTAAGGAGAAGGTTCTGGGGAAACTGAAAGTTCTGAAGGTGGATTAGTCACCTGGACCAGATGGACTACACTAAGGGTCCTGAAAGAGAAAGCTGAGGAAACTGTGGAGGCATTAGTGATATTTTTCAGGAATCGTTTGAGGCAGGAAGGTTCCCAGAGGACTTGAAAATGGCTAATGTAACACCCCTGTTTAAGAAGGGAGGGAGGGAGAAGACTGGAAATTATAGGCCGGTTAGCCTGACTTCGGTCATTGGTAAGATTTTAAAGTCTGTTATTAAAGGTGAGATCGCGAAGCACTTGGAAGTGCATGGTAAAATAGGACCGAGTCAGCACGGCTTTGTCAAAGGGAGGTCGTGTCTGACAAATCTGTTCAAGTTCTTTTAGGAGGTAACAAGCAAGTTAGACAAAGGAGAATCCGTGGACGTGATTTATTTAGATTTCCAGAAGGCCTTTGACAATGTGCCACATAGGAGACTGTTGAATAATTTAAAAGCCCATGCTGACTGGCAGAAGACAGAGAGTGGGAATAAAGGGTTTTTTTTCAGGATGGCAGCCGGTGACTAGTGGTGTGCCTCAAGGGTCTGTGCTGGGACCACAACATTTTACAATATGCATTAATGATCTGGAAGAAGGTACTGAAGGCACTGTTGCTAATTTTGCAGATGATGCAAAGATCAATAGAGGGACAGGTAGTATTGAGGAAACAAGGGGGCTGCATAAGGACTTGGACAAGCTAGGAGAGTGAGGCATGAAGTGGCAAATTAAATATAATGTGGAAAAGTATGAGGTTATGCACTTTGGAAGGAGGAATGTAGGCATAGACTATTTTCTAAATTGGGAAATGCTTCGGAAAGCAGAAGCACAAAGGGACTTGGGAGACGTTGTTCACGATTCTCTTAAGGTTAATGTGCAGGTTCAGTCGGCAGTTAAGAAGGCAAATGCAATGTTAGCATTCATGTCAAGAGGGCTACAATACAAGACCAGGGATGTACTTCTGAGGCTGTATAAGGCTCTGGTCAGACCCCATTTGGAGTATTGTGAGCAGTTTTGGGCCCCATATCTAAGGAAAGATGTGCTGGCCTTGGAAAGGGTCCAGAGGAGGTTCACAAGAATGATCCCTGGATTTAAGAACTTGTCAAATAAGGAACGTTTGAGAACTCTGGGTCTGTACTCGTTGGAGTTTAGAAGGATGAGGGGAGATCTTATTGAAACGTACAAGATACTGCGAGGCCTGGATAGAGTGGATGTGGAGAGGATATTTCCACTTGTCGGAAAAACTAGAACCAGAGGACACCATCCCAGATTAAAGGGACGATCCTTTAAAACAGAGATGAGGAGGAATTTTTTTCAGCCAGAGGGTCGTGAATCTGTGGAACTCTTTGCCGCAGAAGGCTGTGAAGGGCAAATCAGAGTGTCTTTCAGACAGAGATAGCTAGGTTATTGATTAATAAGGGGATCAGGGGTTGTGGGGAGAAGGCAGGAAATGAGGATGAGAAAAATATCAGCCATGATTGAATGGTGGAGCAGACTCGATGGGCCAAGTGGCCTAATTCTGCTCCTATGTCTTATGGTCTTGTGTCTTTATATACAAGTACAATGAAATGTTATCTAATTTCAAGACCATATACTGTCCTTCATACTGTGGTTGGCTGAGGAAGTAAAAAGGCTTTACTGGCTGATGGACTTCAAATGACAGGAGAATGATGCACATTTGTCATTTCCTATTGCTGTTAGCATTACTGTGCTATCTCTGCTGCTAAATATGCTAATCCTCTGTTCTCACTTTCTCTCCATTAAGATGCCAGATCAATTCGACCAAACAGTTGTACTAAATCAGCTGAGATATTCAGGAATGTTGGAAACTGTGAAAATACGACGAGCTGGATTCCCAGTCAGGAGGCAGTTCAGTAACTTCTGTGCAAGGTATTTTTTTTGTAATTCAAGATTATAGCATATTGGTTTTTTTTATTATAATAATATTTTTAGTGTCGCAAGTAGGCTTGCATTAACACTGCAATAAAGTTACTGTGAAAATCCTCTAGTCGCCACATTCCGGGGCCTGTTTGGGTGCACTGAGGGAGAATTCGGAATGTCCAATTCACCTAACAAGCACGTCTTTCAGGACTTGTGGGAGGAAACCGGAGCACCCGGAGGAAACCCATGCAGACACTGGGAGAACGTGCAGACTCCGCACAGACTGACCCAAGCCAGGAATCTAACCCGGGTCTGTGGCGCTGTGAAACTACAGTGCTAACCACGGCTACCGTGCCACCCTGAGGTCGTGTTGTGCGCAGTAATCACCCTGAAATATAAATGGAGGCAGCGCTTTTTGTGGATCTTTCCTAATTTACCAACTGTGTTAAAATGAAAGCATGTGCTTTAAAAAAGAGATACCTGTATTCCAAGTACACTTCCTTCTGGATCAAAAGCTTGAAAGATGAGTGTTGTGGAAGATCGTAATTGATATTTTCAAATGATGAAAGGATTGATTTAATTATGTTTATTGTAAGTCCACCAACAAAGGTTAACCATCAGCAAAGGTCAGAAATTGGCAGGACAGTTCACATGTGATTTGAGACCAATATAAAAGGATCCTATTGTCACAGGCCCTGCAAACACACTATTCCTATGGAAGTTGTGGAAATTTAGATGTGTGCGCATGTGGAATAATAATGGGATCTGCTGTTTTCAAAGTTTATTTCCCTCCAGTGCCTATCCAATTTCCTTTTGAAATCATTCATCAGGTACGATTTAAAGGAAACATTTTGAAGTGTCATTTTGGGTACGATCGGTGGGGGTTTTTTGATGGCCTCATCGGCACGATCGCAGTCCATTTTTTTGCCAATCAAGGGGCAATTTTGCATGGCCACTCCACTGCCATGCACATCATTAGGTGGTGGGGTTGACACCCACGGAGACACGGGGAGAATGTGCAAACTCCACACAGACAGTGACTCGGGGCTGAGATCGAACCCGGGTCCGCAGCACCATGAGGCAGAAGTACTAACCACTGTGCCACCGTGCCGCCCCTAGCAGTCCATATTTAGCAGAACTTAGTGTCTGAAATTAGCCCAAAAGAACATCTCACGTTACTGCTGTCTCGCCGTCTGATTCGCCAGACTTGCGCCTCAACCACAAGAGTGAAAGAGCACCCCTCTCCAGCACTGGCAGCAGGTCAACTTGCATCCTCCCTTTTCCTTACTCCAGGCCACAAAAGCACAAGAGGCAGCAGGAAATACACAACCTTCAGACACTTGCAGCTACCGGCCTGTGCAATCAGCAAACACACCCTGCAGCTCCACTTCAGAATATTTTGTTTATTAAATGGTCAACAATACCTTTATAGAAAAAGATAGAAACAAACTACTTAACAGTCCATATATCACACCAAGTGATAGTTTAAGTGAATGGTCTCGGATCTGGCAGATGGAATACAATGTTGACAAATGTGAGGTTATCCATTTTGGTAGGAATAACAGCAAAAGGGATTATTATTTAAATGATAAAATATTAAAACATGAAGCTGTGCAGAGGGACCTGGGTGTCCTAGTGCATGAGTCGCAAAAAGTTTGTTTACAGGTGCAACAGGTGATTAAGAAGGCAAATGGAGTTTTGTCCTTCATTGCTAGAGGGATGGAGTTTAAGACTAGGGAGGTTATGCTGCAACTGTATACGCTGTTAGTGAGACCACACCTGGAGTATTGTGTTAAGTTTATGGTCTTACCTGAGAGAGGATTTACTGGTGCTGGAGGGTGAGCAGAGGAGATTCACTAGGTTAATCCCAGAGTTGAGGGGATTACGAGGAGAGGTTGAGTCGACTGTCCTTGTTTTAATTTAGAGGGATGCGGGGGGATCTTATAGAAACATATAAAATTATGACGGCAATAGATAGGATAGATGCGGGCAGGTTGTTTCCACTGGCAGATGAAAGCAGAACCAGGGGGCATAGCCTCAAAATAAGGGGAAATAGATCAAGGACTGAGTTTTGGAGGAACCTCTTCACCAAAGGGTTGTGAATCTATGGAATTCCTTGCCTGGTGAAGTAGTTGAGGCTCCTTCATTAAATGTTTTCAAGATAAAGATAGTTTTTTGAGGAATAAAGGGTTATGGTGTTTGAGTGGGAAAGTGGAGCTGAGTCCACAAAAGATCAGCCATGATTTCATTGACTGGCGGAGCAGGTTCGAAGGGCCAAATGGCCTACACCTGCTCCTAGTTCTGATGTTCTTATGTTCAACCATTAAACGGCAAGGAAGAGGCACAGTGCCATACACACACAAACATCTTTTCACGGCAGAATATTGGTACAAATACAAAGCTACAACACTGCATTTATACAAAGAAAACCAAATACGCGTTAAACCTATCAACAGTACAATGAGGTCACCAGCATCTGACTCACCCTGCTGCTGTCTCCTGCTCTCTCAGCTCCCAGCAGTAAACTCGCATCAGTGGAAAGTCGCTTGGGTAAAGCAGAACAATACACCGGAGAATGTCACAGCAGAAGAGGGAGATACCACTCCTTCCACCTCTCCGGCATGGGCAGTAGGCTCCGTACTCCAGGCCACAGAAGCAAAAGGGCCTATAGCAGACAAACACACTGCTTTCAAGCAGTAAACATTACACAGTCAACAGTACAATACTCTCTTCCCCTCCCGCAGCTTCAGCAGTAACCTCGCATCAGTGGAAAGTTGCTCGAGGGTCGCTTAACAAAACACCGGAAAGTCACATCGATGCAGAGCACGGCAGAAGAGCGAAAGAGCATCCCTTCCCCTTCGCTATCACTGATAGTAGGTCATCTTACTGCCACCTTTCCCTTTGCCCCAAGCCACAGAAGCAAGAGAGCTGGCACCAGACCACCACATGGCCTCCAGGAATGAAACATTAAACAATCAACAGTACAATAACAAACACACTGCTTGTGGACATTGAACAGTCAACAATCTGCAAAAGGATTCCTTCAAGGCTTGTCGAATTGGTCTGCCACCCCTTCTCTCCAGCACTGGTAGTGGGTCATCTTACTTCCTTTCTGTGTGCTTCAGAACACAGAAGCAAAAGAGGCAACAGAAGACAGACACAATCCGCAAAACATTTCTGCAATAACTTCACCAAGTTGCGTCGTCAAATCGGTCCAGCAGCACCAGTTGAGAATATTTTGTTTATTAAACGGTCGACATTAACAAAGATTTTTCTTTTTAAATTTTTTTTTAAATTTAGAGTACCCAATTAATTTTTTTCCAATTAAGGGGCAATTTAGTGTGGCCAATCCACCTAGCTTACACATCTTTTGGGTTGTGGGGGCGAAACACACGTAAACACGGGGAGAATGTGCAAACTCCACACGGAGAGTGACACAGAGTCGGGATCGAACCTGGGACCTCGGCGCCGCAAGGCTTCAGTTCTAACCCACTGCGCCACCGTGCTGCCCGACATTAACAAAGATGCGGCGATGCCGACATTGGACTGGGGTGAGCACAGTAAGAAGTCTTGCAACACCAGTTTAAAGTCCAACAGCTTTGTTTCAAATCACAAGCTTGTGATTTGAAACAAACATGTTGGATTTTAACCTGGTGTTGTAAAAGTTCTTACTGGACATTAACAAAGATTGAAAATCAGACTTCTGGTGGCGGCCATGGAAGAGTAGGTCGCACATTTGACAGCAATGCCTGTGACGGACTTTTGAAACTTTTCCCCCATTTTTCCCGGATTTTATTGGATGAATTGGTGAAGAGTGAGACAGTAAGGAGAAATCCCCCTCCGGTGTATGGAGAATTGGACCAGAAGTGACCATATGAGAAGACAAAGTCCTATAAGGGAGGCGCAAGCAGAGCCGACAATGCGGGAAAGCATAGGGGAGAGCAAGGGAGACGGCACAGTTGTCGACGGAGCAGCTGATGGAGTTTTCTTTTGAAGATTGCTTTGCCAAGCTGAAGAAGGACACACTGGACCCGATTAAAGGTGTTTTGATCAAGTTGTGCAGAATCAAGAGACCCACGGGAGAGCGATCCAGGAGTTGGAAAAAAAGGTGTCCGAGCACAAGGAGTATATAATCGTGCTGGAGACCAAGGTGGAGATGATGAATGACCACCAGAAAAGAATGCAGGAGAAGCTGGAAGACCTGGAGAACAGGTCCAGGAGGCAAAATCTTAGAATTGTCGACCTCCCTGAAGGCAGTGAGGGATCGGATGAGAGGGCTTATGTGACGGACATGTTGGAGAAGTTGATGGGGGCTGAGTGTTCCCTCGGCCCCTGGAAGTGGATAAAGTGCACAGAGCCCTCGCGAAGAAGCCCCGAGCGAACGAGCCGCCGAGGGCAATGGTGGTACGCTTTCCCCGATTCCTGGACAAGGAACACGTTCTGCGGTGCGCCAAGAAGGAACGTAGCAGGAAGTGGGAGAAGGAACGGAGCAGCAAGTGTGAGCTGCGCATTTATCAGGACCTGGGCGTGAATTTGGCCAAGAGGCGAGCTGGGTTTAATCGGGCAAAAACGGCCCTCTTTAAGAAGGGGGTGAAGTTTGGGATGCTGTACCCAGCCCATCTGTGGGTCACATATGAGGAACGGCACTTCTACTTTGAAACACCAGATGAAGTATGGACTTTTATGAAAGAAAAGAGGCTGGAGGCAAATTAAAATATACTGAAGCCTTGGAGAGTACTATGGTGGTGATTTGTTGTGCTGGGCTGTATAAGTATAAGCAGTGTCATTTATAATAAGGGACTGTTTGGACGGCTAAAGATAATTTGTCTTGCATGGAGATGGTTAGGGGGGGGGATGGTGTTTGGGTTTGGTTCTGTTTTTGGGTGTTTTCTTTTTCTAAAGTAGCTGTTTCTTCACTTTTTTTTTCTGATGTTTGTTTACTGGGGAATGTGATGCTTTTAATATGTTTGTCCAAGTGTGGGGAGAGGGGAGAGAACAATGGGGAGCCGGACTGCTTGGTGCCAGGAGCGGGCGCTATCAAGTCAGCATGGGTCAGCTGACTCTCGGAAGCACAGTGGGGGGCGAGCAGATGTTAAGCTGGAGCTTGACTTGGGGGGGGGGGGGGGGGGTTGGGTTTCCAGTGTTGCTAGGGTTTCCAGTGTTGCTAGGGAGGGAGGTGGGGGGGAGCTGCTTTGCTGACAGGGCACAAACTATTACTCGGGGACAAATGGGAGGTCGGGAATGGCGAATGCCCAAGGATGGGGGGGGGGGGGGCTCGAGGAGGCAGAGCTACAGGCTGGCCTAAAAAGGGTGATGGCTAGTCGGTGTGGGGGGGGGGGGGGGGGGAGAGAGAAGCCCCCTGACCAGGCTGATTACATGGAATGTCAGAGGCCTGAATGGGCGGTCAAGAGGGCTCATGTGTTTGCGCATTTGAGGGGGCTGAAGGCGTAACATGGCAATGCTACAAGAGACGCACCTGAAGGGTACAGACCAGACAAGATTAAGAAAGGGGTGGGTTAGCCAAGTAATCCACTCGGCACTGGATTCAAACACCAGTGCGATCTTGATCAACAAAGATTGGCATTCGAAGCAGGGAGAATCATTTCGGACAAGGGGAGTAGGTATATAATGGTGAGTGGGAAGTGGAGGGAGTGCGGGTGGTACTCGTGAACATATATGCTCCGAATTGGGACGATGTGGAATTTATGAGGCGGGTGTTAGATGAGATCCCAGACTTACAGTCACATAACCTGATCATGGGAGGGGACTTCAACACAGTCATTGATCCAGAATTGGACCAGTCACAATATAGGACAGGGAGGAGGCCGGCTGCCACAAATGAATTGAAGGGATTTATGGAACAGATGGAGGGAGTAGACCCATGGAGGTTTACACAGCCAAGGGCGAAGGAGTTTTCCTTTTTCTCACATGTCCACAAGGTATACTCTCGCATTGACTTTGTTGTTCTGAGCAGGGAGCTAATACCGGGGGTGGTGGATACTGAGTACTCGGCAATCTCCGTGTCGGATCATGCCCCACATTAGGTGGATCTACGGGTTAGTGTGGAGAGAGGGCAACGGCCGCTGTGGAGAATGGATGTGGGGTTGCTAGCGGACGAAGTGATTTCTGGGCGGGTTAACAAATCCATCCAGAACTACCTGGAAACAAATGGTACGGGGGAGGTCTCTGCAGAAACGGTTTCGGAAGATTTGAAGGCAGTGGTCCGAGGGAAATTAATCTCGATACGGGCCCACAGAGAAAAGGCGGAATGGGCTGAGAGGAACAGGTTAGTGGAGGAGATACTCCAGGTGGACAGGAGATACTTGGAGGCCCCAGACACAGGGCTACTGAGGGAGTGGCGGAGGTTACAGGCGGAATTTGGGCTGTTGACTACAGGGAAAGCGGTGGAACAGTTGAGGACGGCAAGGGGATTTGAGTACAGGGCAAGCAGAATGTCGGCGCACCAGCTCAGGAAAAGGGAGGTGGCCAGGGAGACAGGTAAAGTAAAGAGTAGAGGTGGAAATCCTGTCCTGGTCTCAGCAGGGGTGAACAACGTGTTTGAGGACTTCTATAGTAAATTTATATGATTCGGAACCACCGCCTGGGGTTGAGGGGTTGAGGCAGTTTTTGGATCAATTGAGGTTTCCGAAGGTAGATCAGGATCTGCTGGAAGGGCTGGGAGCCCCAATTGAGATTGAGGAAATAATCAAGTAGCTGGAGGGCATGCAGTCGGGCAAGGCCCCGGGGCCTGACGGCTACCCGATGGAATTCTATGAGACGTTTTCAGTGATATTGAGCCGACTGCTGGCGAGGACATTTAATGAAGCAAGAGAGAAGTGAGTCCTCCCCCCAACAGTGTCGCAGGCCTCAATTTCATTGATCCTGAAACGGGAGAAGGATCTGGAGCAATGCGGGTCATACAGGCCAATTTCTCTCCTGAATGTGGACCCCAAACTGCTGGCTAAGATATTGGCCACAAGGATAGAGGACTATGTCCCGGGGGTGATAGGAGAAAACCAGACGGGATTTGTAAAGGGCAGGCAACTCAGGCCAATGTTCAAAGGTTTTTGAATGTTATTATTATGCCCTCAGAAGGAGAGGAGGTGGAGGTGGTGGTATCAATGGATGCAGAGAAGGCGTTTGATCAGGTGGAGCGTGAATACCTGTGGGAGGTGCTGGGAAGGTTCGGGTTTGGTGAGGCCTTCATTGACTGGGTGCGGTTGCTCTATCAGGCACCAGTAACGAGTGTGCGTACGTATCGGCTGAGGTCAGGGTACCTTAAACTACACCGAGGGATGAGTCACGGGTGGTCCCTCTCCCCATTACTGTTTGCTCTGACCATAGAGCCATTGGCCATGACATTAAGAGCCTCTGAGAACTGGAGAGGGTGGGTTTGGGGGTGGAAGCGTGGAGCACCGGGTCTCGCTTTACGCAGATGACCTGCTCTTGTATATTTCAAACCCGTTTGGAGGGGATGGGGGAAGTAATGCGAATCCTGGGGGAAACTCATGGGTGGGAAAAGAGAATCCGGCCCAATTTTTCACAGACTAGCAGAGGTGAAAACATTACCTTTGTTCATCTCAGCAGTAAAGGTAAATATCTCAGAAGAGGTCTGGATTCTACCAACGGTCCTCCATAACTTTGATGGGAATGCTGGAAAATAGTATATATAGCCATCTTTCCCATTTCTCTCTTTCAACTGTCGTAGTTACAGTGAATGATCAAGAGTCTCCTGTGGAAGTTCCAAGCAACAGACTTTAACATATCAGTGAAAATGTAAGGCATTTGTAGGAAAGAAAATGAATGACTTGTTGGTTTCTTTCCTCAGATATAAAGTCTTGATGCGGAACCTTTCCCTACCTGATGATCTAAGAGGACAGTGTGCTGCATTACTTTATTGCTATGACAACACTAATACAGACTGGCAGTTGGGGAAAACAAAGGTAAATTGGTTTAGAAACATGTTTTTCCCTGTGACATCTAGTTAACATCAGGAAAATAAATCTGTTTTTAATGTTCAAAAATTATTGGCTCTATACTTTTCAATAAACCCCATCCTTACAGACGTATTTTGCCTACTAACATGGGGGCATGATTTACTGGCCTTGTCATGTTCGACCTGGTCATGCGACGAGGCCGTTAAATCTCACGAGAGGCATCTCATGAGATTTGTAATGCTTGAGATATCGCACAAGATTCAGCCGCAATATGCCATGATCTAGATCTCGCTCTCACTGGGCGAAACCCAGATGTGCATCTTCTAATGAGCTGACTTTTAAATATGTCTGCACCAGATTCTCCCGGTACACGGGAACAAATGGCCTCCCCAGTAAGGCCTCAACCAGGCGCCATTTAGTGCTGGCCCACACAAATTTGAAGTAGGCGTAATGGGGGGTGAGTCAGGGCAGGGTTGTCCCCTGACCCTCCTTCTGGCATCTGAGAAACTTGGCACTTCCACCCTGGCAGTGCAAGGATGCCCATGAAAGGAGGGATGAGGGTTGGTATAAAGGGTGGGAGGGGATGTCGGGTAGATATGAAGGGACCTCATAAAGGTTAGGGGGAGGGAGGTAACCGTGGGGATTCTAAACGCGGGGGGCCCGAAAAGGGGGATGCGGAGGCATGTAAAGGGGGTGGGCCCTCAGCCACCCCATAGCAGGGTGTTGTCACTTGTGGGGAGGGGGGGTAAATGTTCACCTGTGCGGCAGGTTACATTGTCCGTGGGTGGGGGTGTAGTGTACCCTCAAGCTCACTTACTTGGGGCACCCTTTCAAAATCTTTGAGGAGCAGGTCTCGCCGGTGAGTTCAGCTGCCCAATGATGAAAACATTTCTACGTTTGGTCTTGGAACCATAGGTAAGTTACAGCACAGATGGAGACCATTCAGCCCATCTTGTCCATGCCAGCCCAAGGACATCCAGGTGCCCTTTCTAATCCTACCTTCCTGCACCCGGCCCATAACTGTAGCTTGCAGCTCTTAAGGTGCAGATTCAGGTACTTTTTAAAAAGAGTTTAGGGTCTCTGCCTCCACCACCAACTCGGGCAGCGAATTCCAGACTCCAACTACCCTCTGCGAAAAGAGGTTCTTCCTCATGTCACCTCTATACCTTCTGCCACTTATCTTGCATCTATAGCCCCTGGTTTTAGAATTCTCCACCAAGGGAAACAATTTAATCCTTTTCACTCTTATCTCTTCCCCTCATAATTTTGTCCACCTCAATTAAGTCACCCCTCAGCCTTCCTTTGTTCCAAGGAAATAACCGCAACCTATCAAATCTCTCCACGTGACTATACTTTTCTGGCCCTGTCGAGATTCTTGCCGGGGAGAAACACCCAAGACCCCAAAAAATGACAACGTTTGTTTGAATAGTAGTGTGGATCTCACCCAAAAAGCCAGCGAGAAACAACCTGCGAAAGTCGCCCAAAATGGCACTTCGAAATTGTTTGGTTGAATTCCACCCACAGTCTGCCTTTTATGCTTAATAATTTATATATTGATCCACATGGAAATCTGGCGTAGCTAAAATGATCTGTAGACTTTGGCTTCTCATTTCACTAAATTTTAAAAACAGATGACTGGTTCATCACCCAAAACATTTGCATGTCGTTTTCTCAACCTAACGCATTAGGCAAGTGTTCACTGCATAATTTCAAACACAGGAATCAACATTGTTTTAGAGAAATTTGCTGATATTTGACATTTATCATATTATTCATTTTAATGAATATTGACAAGCCTGAGAAAGCTGGATAGTCAAATGTATTTGTGTTCCATGCCAGTGTCCCAGTGCCAAGCTCCGCTCACAACAGTTGTTAAAATGCTCAGCTTAGTGGATAAACACAGATCTTGGTGATTAACAGAACAATATAGTCAAGGAAGGAGTGCGTTCTGTTCCCAGTACATGTGGTTAGTTGAATTTGGTATAGTTTGCTTTGCTGATGAGTTTGGGAGAGAAATGTTATCAGCCATGGTTCCTGCTGCTGCTGCTTAAAACACATGTGTGGAGATGAATTACAAAATCAGAGAAACTTGCAGCACAGAAAAGTGATCGTTCAGTCTGTCATGTCTCTTTGAAAGAGCTTGGGCTGGATTCTCCGGCGGCGGGATGCTCCATTTTGCCAGAAGCCCGGGGGTTTCCCGACCACGTGGGGCTGCCCCACAATGGGAAACCTCATTGACCAGCCGGCATAACGGAGCATCCTGCCAGCGGGGTGAAACAAAAGTGTGGCCTCTAGCCCCTTATTTCCTACATCCCACTTTTGTCTGAAACTAAGTTCCTTATCCTCAAGTATCCAAGTTACTCAGCTGTGATGCTAGCTATGAACCTGCTTACATGTATTCTTTGAACTCTTATGCTTCTGTGAGACGTGGGAGGATAACTGCCTCATTATAAGTTCATATCTTCTGGACAGAGAGGGAGAAAACACTTGCCATCCTTAGTAATCTTTCAATGTTCTACACATTGGAATACCTTAACAAATTTTAAAGTGTACATTTAAAAATTAACCCTAGATATCTTCTTGGCTTTCAGCCAATCAGATTTGTGTCAGTGAACTAGTAAACCGATCAAAATGTTTCGATGTAAGTTGGCTAATATTGTGTTGTAAGACAATAACTGAGACCCCCAACTTATTTTTATTCATTTGAAATACAAATGTATCTTTACCTGAGATGTTTTAAATACTTTAAAGGTATATATTATGAAATTCAAGAGTGTAACAGAAAATGATCATTATTCCATGATAGAAATGTCTTTTGATCAGTGGAGAGTTATTTGGCTTGCATATATTCTACAGGTTTTCATACGGGAGTCTCTTGAACACAAGCTGGAGAAACAACGTGAAGTTGAGGTTTGCAAAGCAGCCATGATGATACAGGCTCATGTCCTCGGCTATCTGGCAAGGTAAGCATGAAGATATTGAATGTTACAAAAAGGTTTATTTATTAATATTTATCTGAATTTGTTTACTTTCTATTCGTGACTAAGTGCATGTTCTAACCAGATGAAACAGAGTAACTTGCTTGATCACTTATTCTACAGTAAGATGGGAATCAACTTATCAAGGTTCAATTATATCATTCTTCATAGAATCATAGAATTTACAGTGCAGAAGGAGGCCATTCAGCCCATCGAGTCTGCACCGGCCCATAGAAAGAGCATCCTACTTAAGCCCACTCCTCCACCCTATCCCAGTAACCCCACCAAACCTTTTTGGAGACGAAGGGGCAATTTTTAGCATAGCCAATCTATCTAACTTGCACACCTTCGGACTGTGGGATGAAACAGGAGCACCCGGAGGAAACCCATGCAGACACTGGGAGAAAGTGCAAACTCCACACAGACATCCGTCCGAGGCCGGAATTGAACCCCGTGACCCTGGAACTGTGAGGCAGCAGTGTTAATCACTGTGCCACCATGCCGCCCCATATGTAAAGTTTTATATGTAAAGTTAAAGGGTATGGGATTACAGGTAGTGTCATGAGATGGAAAGAAAGCTGGTGAGCAAATAGGAAGCAAAAATTGGAATGCATTTGTGGTACTGCAGGGCTCTGTGCTCGGACCCCAACTGTTCACATTATATATTAATGATTTAGACGAGGGAATTAATTGTATTTTCTCCAAATTTGTAGATGATGCAAAATTGGATGGGAGGGTGAGCTGTGAGGAGGATGCAGAGTTGCTTCAGAGGCTGAGTGACTGGGCAAACGCATGGCAGATGAAATAGAATGTGGATAAATATGAGGTTATTTGCTTCAGAAACAAAAATAGGAAGGCAGATTATTATTTGAATGGGTGTAAATTGAGTGAGGTGGATACTCAGCGAGACCTTGGTGTCCTTGTGCATCAATCACTGAAAGTAAGCGCGCAGATACAACAGAGAGTAAAGAAGGCAAATGGTTTGTTAGCCTTCATAGTGAGTCGATTCCAGTATAGGAATAGAGATGTTTTACTGCAATAGTTTAGGGCATTGGTGACGCCACATCTGGAGTATTGTGTGCAGTTTTGGTGTCCTTATCTGAGTACGGATGTTCTTTTTTTAAAATTCATTTACGGGATGTGGGCATCACTGGTTAGGCCAGCATTTATTGCCCATCCCTAGTTGCCCTTCAGAAGGTGGTGATGAGTTGCCTTCTTGAACCGCTACAGTCCTTGAGGTGCAGGTACACCGACTGTGCTGATAGGGAAGGAGTTCCAGGATGTTGCCCCAGCAACAGTGATGGAGCGGCGATAGGTTTACAAGTTAGGGTGGTGAATGACTTGGAGGGAAACCTCCAGGCGATGGGGTTCCCAGGTATCTGCTGCTCTTGTCCTTCCAGATGGTAGTGGTCGTGGGTTTCGAAGGTGCTGTCTAAGGAACATTGATGAGTTACTGCAGTGCATCTTGTAGATGGTACACAAGACTGCCACTGTTCGTCAGTGGTGGAGGGTTTGAACGTTTGTGGAAGGGCGAGCAATCAAGCGGGCTGCTTTGTCCTGGAAGGTGTCCAGCTTCTTGAGCATTGTTGGAGCTGCACTCATCTGGGCAAGTGGAGTATTTAATTACACTCCTGACATGTGCTTTGTGGACAGGCTTTGGGGGTCAGGAGGTGAGTTACTCCAAACCTATATCCAGTAACTTCTGTCCAGAATTCTTTTAGGAAAATAAATGCATTGAGTTACTTTGTGGACTAGTGTGTTTTCATGTTATTTAAGCAAAAGATTTTCTCACCCCAAACAGGAAACAGTACAAAAAGATTCTTGACATGGTTATCATAATTCAGAAAAATTATCGAGCTTTCTTCTGGAGAAAGAGATTCCACCGCATTCGGAATTCCACAATAATGTTGCAGACACGCCGACGAGGTCAGCTGGCACGCAGACACTATAAACAACTACTTGAAAACAAAAGACGGGAAGATGAGGTGCAGAGAAAGAAAGAACAGGAAGAAAGGTCTGTATCTTAATGCATGCCTTCTTGCTCCCAGCAGCCATCAAATTCATTTTTCTTCCTTTCAAAAATGCCATTTTTAAAAGAAAAGTAGTGAAATTTCAGTGTACGATGGTCATTGCTTCCTGATGATGAAGGTAACTTTTGTTTCAGTTGCAAGTATTTATAGTTTGTTGAATACTGCCACCACAGTTGGTGAGGCTGATAAATGAATCTTTTGTGAAATTTATCATTCATATGGTGTAGTATATTTAATCATTAGTTTCCTAGATTCCTTATATTTATTATTATTCATTACGGGATGTGGGCGTCGCTGGTTAGGTCAGCATTTATTGTCCATCCCTAGTTGCCCTTCAGCAGGTGGCGGTAAGCTGCCTTCTTGAACCGCTGAAGTCCATGTGTTGTAGGTACACCCACAGTGCTGTTAGGGAGGGATTTGTGGGATTTTGACCCAGCGACAGTGAAGGAACGGCAATATATTGCCAAGCCGGGATGGTGAGTGACTTGGAGGGGGAAACTCCTGGTGGTGGTGTTCCCAGCTATCTGTATACATGATTTGGAAGCTGGTTTTCCTGATCGCTCGCGTGTGTGCTCATGTTATTTAACCAAAAGGTTTTCTCACCCTAAACAGGGAAACATGAAGTCATGAAGACTTTTTTTGGGAAGTTCTGTTGCCTAGCACTGGCATTTTGTGCAATGAATGTTGATTTGGTTCTAAAATGGTGTCTGCAGCACATGTGCACACATCTGATGCTGCCTGTGCTGGATGCTAATTTAGGGGCAGCAGGGTAGCATGGTGGTTAGCATAAATGCTTCACAGCTCCAGGGTCCCAGGTTCGATTCCCGGCTGGGTCACTATCTGTGTGGAGTCTGCACGCCCCCTGTGTGCGTGGGTTTCCTCCGGGTGCTCCGGTTTCCTCCCACAGTCCAAAGATGTGTGGGTTAGGTGGATTGGCCATGCTAAATTGCCCGTAGTGTCCTAAAAAGTAATGTTAAGGGGGGGTTGTTGGGTTACGGGTATAGGGTGGATACGTGGGTTTGAGTAGGGTGATCATGGCTCGGCACAATATTGAGGGCCGAAGGGCCTGTTCTGTGCTGTACTGTTCTATGTTCTATGTTTGCACAGGTGCAGGGTACATGTGGCAGACGTAAGCAGAGTAACCACATGGTGTTGTCTTTCACCCATGTAACAGAGGTTTGATACTAGTTCTGTGATTTAGATCCTCCATTCCCAACTAATGCCCTATCTTAATCTTACACAGCTGAACATGTGTTCAGCAGCAGGAAAGATCCCCCACCAATGCTAATAAAACGGGTCATCAGTTACATTCTGGTTAGTTATTGATTAGTCTATGCTAGCTGTTGCTGAAGTTATAGTAGTATTTGTTGGTTTGTACTGTTAGTTGTGCTCAAGTTCACTTGCGCTGGAGGACTTGATCCTGACTTCAAAGCATTGGACCCAGACCACTTAATCCTAAAGGCGATATTAGTTTGTATCCCTCTTGTTTGCAACATGACAGCGAGCGTGAGAAATACACATGCCTTAAAGAGGGAGGAGGATGGTATAAGAGCAGACCTTGGTATATAGAGCACACCTCACAAGGGCGAGGATGAACCGGCTCTTTGAGGGGGTAGAAGATGTGTGTGAACATTGTGGGGGGGGGGGGGGGGGGGTTGCCTAAACCATATATGGTTTGGTCCTGTCCAAAGCTGGAGGATTGCTGCAAGGAGGTTTTTAGGGTAATCTCTAATGTGGTGCACGTGAAACTGGACCCGGGCCCTCGGGAGGCCATATTCGGGGTGTCGGACCAGCCGGGCTTGGAAACGGGTGCAGAGGCAGATGTTGTAACCTTTGCCTCATTGATTGCCCAAAGGCAAATCCTACTGGGGTGGAGATCAACCTCTCCACCCTGTGCCCTGGCCTGGTGAGGGGACTTGCTGGAATTCTTGACTCTTGAGAACATCAAATTTGAACTGAGGGGAAGGATTGGGGGGTTCTACAATTAATGGGTGTTATTCATTGTGCACTTTCGAGAATTGGATTACATTGAACGTTCGGGGGTGGAGGTTGGGAGAGTTGGGGGGGAGGGGGACTGTATGTGTTAATGGTGACTATGGGTGATTCTTGATTCCTTTTTGTTATTTGTTTATGTTACAAGCAGGCTAATGTTTGGGGGTTTGGTGGGAGGATGGGATTGTTGTCATTGATTTGGGGATTGGCATTGCATTCGTTACTGATTGTTTATTGTTGGGTGTAAATTTGGGAGAAAATGTGAAAAGGAGGAGAATAAAATTCTTTTTTTTAAAAGAGGGAGGAGGAGGGGAGGAGCAAACGGTTCTCAGCAGGATGCCACGTGTCCTCAGAGTCAATTGTTCCACCTCAAACAAAGCAAGGAACAAAGAGGTGCTGACTGAAATCTGCCAGCTGCTGCAGTAATTGTCCAGATAAACAAAAAATAATAAACGGAATCAGGTTTTAACAGGAGGATGCAAGAGCTCCCGGGTTCAAATCCCGGACAAGCCCCCAATTTATGTTATGACACCGTGGGCTAGGGCACGGTCAGTTCCAGCCCCGCTTGATGCGGAGTCGCAACATAAGTGAATTAATAAATAATTTTTATCAGCTTGCCAAGATCATTAGCCCGAGACTATTCAAATGACTTGCAGACACCAGATTTGTAAATAAAAACACTAACTACAAGAAAAGAGTTAAAACATAAGAACTAGGAGCAAGAGTGGGCCATCTGGCCCCTCGAGCCTGCTCAGCCATTCAATTAGATCATGGCTGATCTTTTGTGGACTCAGCTCCACTTTCCGGCCCGAACACCATAACCCTTAATCCCTTTATTCTTCAAAAAACTATCTATCTTTACCTTAAAAACATGTAATGAAGGAGCCTCAACTGCTTCACTGGGCAAGGAATTCCATAGATTCACAACCCTTTGGGTGAAGAAGTTCCTCCTAAACTCAGTCCTAAATCTACTTCCCCTTATTTTGAGGCTGTCCCCTAGTTCTGCTTTCACCCGCCAGTGGAAACAACCTGCCCGCATCTATCCTATCTATTCCCTTCATAATTTTAAATGTTTCTATAAGATCCCCCCTCATCCTTCTAAATTCCAACGAGTACAGTCCCAGTCTACTCAACCTCTCCTCATAATCCAACCCCTTCAGCTCTGGGATTAACCTAGTGAATCTCCTCTGCACACCCTCCAGCTCCAGTACGTCCTTTCTCAAGTAAGGAGACCAAAACTGAACACAATACTCCAGGTGTGGCCGCACTAACACCTTATACAATTGCAACATAACCTCCCTAGTCTTAAACTCCATCCCTCTAGCAATGAAGGACAAAATTCCATTTGCCTTCTTAATCACCTGTTGCACTTGTAAACCAACCTTCTGTGACTCATGCACTAGCACACCCAAGTCTCTCTGAACAGCGGCATGCTTTAACATTTTATTGTTTAAATAATCTCGTTTGCTGTTATTCCTACCAAAATGGATAACCTCACATTTGTCAACATTGTATTCCATCTGCCAGACCCTAGCCCATTCACTTAACCTATCCAAATCCCTCTGCAGACTTCCAGTATCCTCTGCACTTTTCGCTTTACCACTCATCTTAGTGTCATCTGCAAACTTGGACACATTGCCCTTGGTCCCCAACTCCAAATCATCTATGTAAATTGTGAACAATTGTGGGCCCAACACGGATCCCTGAGGGACACCACTAGCTACTGATTGCCAACCAGAGAAACGCCCATTTATCCCAACTCTTTGCTTTCTATTAATTAACCAATCCTCTATCCATGCTACTACTTTACCCTTAATGCCATGCATCTTTATCTTATGCAGCAACCTTTTGTGTGGCACCTTGTCAAAGGCTTTCTGGAAATCCAGATATACCACATCCATCGGCTCCCCGTTATCTACTGCACTGGTAATGTCCTCAAAAAATTCCACTAAATTAGTTAGGCATGACCTGCCCTTACGAACCCATGCTGCGTCTGCCCAATGGGACAATTTCTATCCAGATGCCTCGCTATTTCTTCCTTGATGATAGATTCCAGCATCTTCCCTACTACCGAAGTTAAGCTCACTGGCCTATAATTTCCTGCTTTCTGCCTACTTCCTTTTTTAAACAGTGGCGTCACGTTTGCTAATTTCCAATCCACCTGGACCACCGTAGAGTCTAGTGAATTTCGGTAAATTATCACTAGTGCATCTGCAATTTCCCTAGCCATCTCTTTTAGCACTCTGGGATGCATTCCATCAGGGCCAGGAGACTTGTCTACCTTTAGCCCCATTAGCTTGCCCATCACTCCCTCCTTAGTGATAACAATCCTCTCAAGGTCCTCAGCTGTCATAGCCTCATTTCTATCAGTCGCTGGCATGTTATTTGTGTCTTCCACTGTGAAGACCGACCCAAAAAACCTGTTCAGTTCCTCAGCCATTTCCTCATTTCCCATTATTAAAACTCCCTTCTCATCCTCTAAAGGACCAATATTTACCTTAGCCACTCTTTTTTGCCTTATATATTTGTAAAAACTTTTACTGTCTGTTTTTATATTCTGAGCAAGTTTACTCTCATACTCTATCTTACTCTTCTTTATAGCTTTTTTAGTAGCTTTCTGTTGCCCCCTAAAGATTTCCCAGTCCTCTAATCTCCCAGCAATCTTTGCCACTTTATATGCTTTTTCCTTCAATTTGATACTCTCCCTTATTTCCTTAGATATCCACGGTCGATTTTCCCTCTTTCTTCCGTCCTTCCTTTTTGTTGGTATAAACCTTTGCTGAGCACTGTGAAAAATCGCTTGGAAGGTTCTCCACTGTTCCTCAACTGTTCCAATATAAAGTCTTAGCTCCCAGTCTACCTTAGCTAGTTCTTCTCTCATCCCCTTGTAATCTCCTTTGTTTAAACACAAAACACTAGTATTTGATTTTACTTTCTCACCCTCCATCTGTATTTTAAATTCCACCATATTGTGATCGCTCCTTCCGAGAGGATCCCTAACTATGAGATTATGAATCAATCCTGTCTCATTACACAGGACAAGATCTAGGACCGCTTGTTCCCTCGTAGGTTCCATTACATACTGTTCTAGGAAACTATCGCGGATACATTCTATAAACTCCTCCTCAAGGTTGCCTTGACCGACCTGGTTAAACCAATCGACATGTAGATTAAAATCCCCCATGATAACTGCTGTACCATTTCTACATGCATCAGTTATTTCTTTGTTTATTGCCTGCCCCACCATAACGTTACTATTTGGTGGCCGATAGACTACTCCTATCAGTGACTTTTTCGCCTTACTATTCCTGATTTCCACCCAAATGGATTCAACCTTATCCTCCATAGCACCGATGTCATCCCTTACTATTGCCCGGATGTCATCCTTAAATAACAGAGCAACACCACCTCCCTTACCATCCACTCTGTCCTTCCGAATAGTTTGATACCCTCGGATATTTAACTCCCAGTCGTGACCATCCTTTAACCATGTTTCAGTAATGGCCAATAAATCATAGTCATTTACGATGATTTGTGCCATCAACTCATTTACTTTATTCCGAATACTACGAGCATTCAGGTAAAGTACACTTATGTTGGTTTTTTTACCTCTGTTTTGAATCTTAACATCTCCAGTTTTATTCCTTTTGTTATTACTGGGCCTATTCACTGAGCTCCCCTCAGTCACTGTACCTTGTACTGTCGCCTTTTTAGATTTTTGACTATGTCTTCTCTGCCTTGCACTTTTCCCCTTACTTCCTTTTGCTTCTGTCCCTGTTTTACTACCTTCCAACTTCCTGCATCGGTTCCCATCCCCCTGCCACATTAGTTTAAACCCTCCCCAACAGCTCTAGAAAACACCCCCCCTAGGACATCGGTTCCAGTCCTGCCCAGGTGCAGACCGTCCGGTTTGTACTGGTCCCACATGCAATAATTAAACTAAATAATGACCTGCTAATTTACCTCCCCCTTCAACCGTCCTACCCTCCACCCAAACACACAAAGACGGACGCACACCAAGGAAGAGAAAGGGGTAAAATCATAAGAATTAAAATATGAGAGTCAGCGAGATGTGTTCTTAATGCTTATGTTGGAAGTCTTTGTAGTCAGCTATCTTCTCACAGGTTTAACTGCCTGGAGAGAGAGATAAACTGCCTTTTCAAGCTTATTAATCAAAAGAAGTATTCACCAGCAGAGAAAGATACATAAATTGCCTCTTCAAACAAATGTACTTCGCTCTACAAAATGGAGTCTGTTTGAGCTCTGCAGAACCTTCCGCAGCATCATCCCTGGGCCAAATAGCTCATCTCTATAAAATAAGGAGGAGCACAGATCTTTTCGCAAAGGTGGAGGAGTCCAGAACTAGAGGTCATAGTTTGAAGGTGAGAGGGGAGAGATACAAAAAAGACCAGAGGGGAAATTTCTTCTCACAAGAGGGTGGTGAGCATCTGGAACGGACTGGCAGTCATCAAGGCGGGTACAATTTTGTCTTTTACAAAGCAGTTAGACAGTTACATGTGCAGGGTGGGTATAGAGGGATATGGGTCAAATGCGGGCAAGTGGAACTAGCTTAGTGATAGAAACTGGGCGGCATGGATAAGCTGGGCCAAAGGGCCTGTTTCCATGTTGTACACATCTATGACTATGAACTCACCAGGGGTATCCTGAGGTCAGGCCAAATAGCATATCTGCTGATATAAAAAATAAATAAAAGGGAATCGGGTTTAAATAGGAGGATCCTTGTGTTGCCTACAATGTGGTTATGAATCTGTAATTTTTGTTGTAATATAGACACAATTTGAAACCCAGGTGCTTACTAAGAGATTAATGTCACAAGCTTACATGGTTTTAAACAAAAATAACTTTTACCATACAAGAGTCAACATACAACATGCATACAGTCAAGAAGTATCCAGAATTAACATGAGGTAATCCTGAATTAACACGCAAACCGTGGTTGAACACACCATGCACTGCACATGGTAGACACAACCAAAACAGATGCTTGGAATTTCTCATCTCTGTCAGCGATCACCGAGTCACAAAAATCCTTTAAACTTTGTTTCCTAGTATTGGGATTTCAGCTCCTCTCCTATTTCCTGCATCAGCAGCTCCAGCTCAACCTGCGAGCCCTTTTGCTACTTCTGCCTACAATAAGTTATGAAGACAACTGGACTTAGCTCAAACTGTCCCAAAAACTGATCACCTCCCAGCTGCTCAGTCATTTCATTTGAGACTGGGTCCCATTCTATTTACCAGGCTGCACTCCAGGGTCTATTCTCAGGCACAGACTGAGCTCCTAATCTGCCCTACTGTCAATGACTGAGTCAGACAGGCTTGAAACGCAAACTCTCTTTCTCTTTCCACAGATGTTGCCAGACCTGAGTTTTTTCAGCAATTTCTGTTTTATCTGAGCCGAAAGCTCGTCCTTTACCTCAAAGCAGGTTTATTCTTAAGAGTGACAAAGTCTCGGTTCCTTCCCTGCCCCACTCTTGAACCAATGCTACAATCACCTAAATGTCTTTAACAATGCAATTTGACTTCAGAATGTAATTTCTGATACATTGACAAACCTTGTTGCCACCAGGTATACAGCAAACAGCTGAGGAGTAAGCAACCAACAATACCCGTTCTGGCCTAGTCGTCTATAATCGACAAGTCCAACTACAGTACCAGTTCAACCCAATTCCGCATTCACAGGCAGCACGGTGACACAGCGGTTAGCACTGCTTCTTCACAGTGCCGGGGATCCGGGTTACTTTCCAGCCTTGGGTGACTGGAGTTTGCACTTTGTCCCTGTGTCTGCGTGGGTTTCCTCCGGGTGCTCCAGTTTCCTCCCACAATCCAAAGATGTAGATGTGCAGGTTAGGTGGATTGGCCATGCTAAATTACCCCTTGGTATCCAGAGATGTGCAGGTTTGGTGGGTTATGGGGATGGGGTCGTGCATGGGCCTAGGTATAGTGCTCTTTCATTGAGATGGTGTGGCGCAGACCCGATGGGCCGAATGGCCTCCTCCTGCACTGTAGGTATTCTGTGGTTCAACAACCTTCCACACCCTGCCTTCCCTCTGTTAGTGATCATCGTAATAACCTTTGGTCAGAATAGAATGTCACCGGTGAAGACATGGCCACCTGGACATAATGGAGAACCTGGAGCACAGGTGACTCTGCCTCTGGTTAGCTGTGGCATCTGTGTTACCCTTATCCCCGGTCCTGGCTGCAGGCCATTCAATACCTGGTGACTCGTCACATGCAGACTCCATCTCCTAACTATCTTCTAAGGTGCTGGGCCTTTTCTCATTAGAACGGAGAAGGGCGAGGGGCAACTTGATAGAGGTTTATAAGATGACCAGGGGAATAGATAGAGTAGACAGTCAGAGACTTTTTCCCCTGGTGGAACAAACCATTATAAGGGGACATAAATTTAAGGTGAATGGTGGAAGATATAGGGGGGATGTCAGAGGTAGGTTCTTTACCCAGAGAGTAGTGGGGGCATGGAATGCGCTGCCTGTGGAAGTAGTTGAGTCGGAAACATTAAGGACCTTCAAGCGGCTATTGGATAGGTACATGGATTACGGTAGGATGATGGGGTGTAGATTAATTTGTTCTTAATCTAGGACTAAAGTTCAGCACAACATCGTAGGCCGAAGGGCCTATTCTGTGCTGTATTTTCCATGTTCTATGTAAAGTCTGTGTAGTCTTAGCATCTGAGCTAGTGGCTGAGTCTAAAGGCAAGTGATGATGTTTCTTTATTACGTCTTGTGGCTCTTCGAACTCCTTGTGTTCTGCTATTGCCTGGTCAGGTGGCAGTTCCCGGGTATTTGAAAACCAAAGGCACAGGGCAAGGTTATACATGTGGAGGGGGGATGGATGGTTGGCAGCTGCATGCTTGCATCATGTGGAGCTTGTCAATCAGAAGAGAATGTGGAATGAGAGGAAAGTGTGAAGCGAGGAGCAGGATTAAATACGAACAGACCAGCATTTAAAAATATATATATTTTTATTCTCCTTTTTCATATTTTCATCCAAATTTAAACCCACCAGCAATCAACAATAACAAATACAATGTCAGTCCCCTGGTCAACAATCCCCTCCTCCCACCAACCCACAAACAGCCCTCAACATTTTAAATACAAACATCAAAGAAAAGGAATCAGGAATCCACCCACACATAGTCATCAACAACATACACAGTCCAAACATACACAGTCCAATACCCCCGCCCCAACCCCTACCCCTCCCATAATGTTCGATGTCATCCAATTCATGAAAGTGCATAATGAACAAAGCCCATGAATTGTACAACCCTTCCATCTCAACTCAAACTTCTCCTTCTCGAATATTAAAAACTCCAACAGATTTTCTCTCCCCCCCCCCCCCCCCCCCCCCCCCAACGCCAGGACACAGGGTGGAAAGACTGACTTCCACCCCAATAGGATCCGCCTTCGGGCGATCAGCGAGGTGAAGGCTAAAACATCTGCCACATCTGCCTCTGCACCCGCGTCCAACCCCGGCCGATCCTACACCCCGAATATGGCCTCCAGAGGACCTGGCTCAAATCTCACATGTCCCACCTCGAAACTACCCTGAAAACCTCACTCTAATACCCTTTCAGCTTTGGACAGGACCAAAACATATGAACGTGGTTTATGCCCCCCCCCCCTCCCCCCCCCCCACCACCCCTGCAACACTCACAAACATCCTCTAACCCCTCAAAGAGTCAGCTCATCCTCTCCTTTGTGAGTTGTGCTCCATATACCACCTTCAATTGTATCAGCCCCAACCTCGCGCATGAAGTTGAGGCATTCACCCTCCGGAGCACCTCAGACCACAACCCCTCCTGCATACCCTCTCCCAACCCCTCCTCCCACTTTGCCTTAATCCCCTCCAGCGGTGCCTTCTCTACATAGAATCGCACAGACCAGCATTTTTGATAGTTTTCGCCCCAGAACTAGCGACATGACCATTATATTGATGGGGAGCACTATCCCACACACAGGATTAAAGACATGCATGCATGCCTGTTCCTTACCTGTTAGGTGCTGCTTGCTTGTGCTGTGAGAGAGAGGCAAGTGTATGTCAGTGTGGTACAATGTGTTGGGTGGATGTCAGTGCATACATGCTGTGAGAAGTAGACCAAGACAGTAGTAAATGGATGAGGGTGAAGTTGAGCTTTGGACATGAGGTATGAGCTGTGATTGCTGGAGATTATGGTTGGGTTAGTGAGGTCCATAGAGTATTGAGAAGTAGCCCATTGCCTTTCAGAATTTGCCTGGAGGGCTTCCTGGGCTCTTGCAGGTAAAAGGTTCTCTCTCCTCCGGTCCAACTCCTATACCAGTGCTACATCTGAAAAACATGTGAACATGCAATCTGTGCTCTTGTGCCATTTCTCGGTGTCTTCCCCCGCCACTTTCTACATGTGCTCCAGCCAGAATGCCCCTCCCCTTTAAGAGGTGTAGGCTCACTTTGTACCAATTTGGGACTTTGCATTTAGCACTATACTGCACATTGCTATCATAAGTTAGCAGGCAGTTTGAAGCTGCTTGCATCAGAAGGAATAATTAAAAGGTTAATTACGCATCACACTCCCACACTCATTTCGAATGCTCGCCAATTTTGCCTTTAATGTTCCATCTGTTTAATTAAATTGACACAAAATCAAGGTTTTGGGCAACGACCTATCAGCCAACAAGCATCAGCCAACAACAATATTTAAATGTATTATTAATACATTGTTTCATTTTGAAATGTCTTTTGCAGGGAATTACAAAAACGAGAAGCAGAACTCCTCATACAACAGGTAATACATAATCTGTTATTTCATTTTGCGTGACCAAGTTCGAAAAATTAGGTTCATTTTTCTCAGATCTTTTGACATGCTAAACTTGGGGGTAATTGTCGCTTATTAATGTACCTTTTTCCTATATTTATGTTTTGAAAGTTTTTCAATTGTACCTTGTTTTTCAAGCTGGATTTGCTGAAGTTCTAGGACAAAACAGCAAAGATAAATTAAAAGCGTTGTGTGTGCTTTTGAAAGCTCATTGTGGATAAGACCTTAATTGTATTTCTGTCAAGTATTTGTGATCAAATTAATACATGTTTTTAAAATCTGGGAGAGGTATCGTCTCCCAACCTGCCTCAGTTGATCCAATTATTTATATAAAATCAAATTTCTCCGCTTTAGTTCAAGGTTTTCTATTGTAGGACTTTATTTTAATTTTTTTCCCTGCCTTCCAAACACTTATATCAATAAGACTTTTTTTATGTTCTAATTAAAGACATCTGCAATTAAAATAGAGTTCCTTTTAACTTGAGTATTGATGAGTATCATTGGATTTCATAACCTAACATTCTTTTAGAAGTTTCAAAAATTCATATAATCACATTGAATATATTTTTCATACGCTTCTGAACAGTGCAAGTTATAACACAAACATGCTGGAAAATAGCATGAAGCAATAACATACCGAAAATGTGCATCTATACTGAGTAATGTCAACTGGTCCCAGTCTATAATCGAACCCCTGGTTCTTGTTGATATTCTGAGCTATGAAGAAATGGAACACCATTCCATCAATGGCTTTGTCAACATAGGATTCGAACTTTCCATTGCTATCCTCCTGAGGCTCCTGAAATGAAATGAAAATCGCTTATTGTCACGAGTAGGCTTCAATGAAGTTACTGTGAAAAGCCCCTAGTCGCCACATTCCGGCGCCTGTCCGGGGAGGCTGGTACGGGAATCGAACCGTGCTGCTGGCCTGCTTTAAAAGCCAGCGATTAAGCCTGGTGAGCTAAACCAGCCCCTGAGTCCTGAGTTCTGCCCTCTACATTCCAGCTCTTCCAGAATTCCTGACCTGCATCCCATCCTGTACACAACACCATTATTCTTGTCAACCTCCACCGTATTGATTTTGAAATTATTGTCTTCATCCCCAACTCATTCAAGTGCCTCCATTCTTATGCATTCTCTTCTATTCACGCCCTTGACTTCTAACTACAATTCACTCTGCATCCTCCATTCCCCATACATTCTCAATTGGAGTAATCAGTCATCTTTCACCACACGCTCCCTTAGCTGCTTCATCTTTTCCCATATTCAAAAAAATTAAATCCATTTTTAAACCTACCTCTTCAATAGCAGCTACAAATGAACAAGATAAAAATAGGAGCAGGATTTGACCATATAGCTTCGTTATTCACTAAGATGATGGCTAAATATTTACATCAACTCTGGTTCCCTACCTTATCCCCAAATGACGTGGTTTCCTGAGTGCCTATAAATCTCAGTCTTAAATGTACTCTCACCTGAGCATCCTCAGTCTTCTGAGGTAGCCAATTCCTAAGATTCACCATCCTCTGCGTAAAGAAATTCACAGAATCACAGAATTGTAATGTGCAGGAAGAAGCCACTTGGCCCAATTTTGTCTGCACCGGCTCTTCAAACAAGCATCATGATTTGTGCCATTCCCTTGCCTTTTCCCCATACCTATGCACAATGCTACTATTAAAGCAATCATCTAATATCTCTTGAATGGCTCGATTGAACCTGCCTCCACCACACTTCCAGACAGTGCATTCCAGGACCAAACCATTTGTTGTGTGAAAGTTTTTTCTCACATCACGGGCGGGATTCTCCAACCCCCCGGCCGGGTCGGAGTATCGCCGGGGGTCGTCGTGAATCCCGCCCCCGCCGTTCTCCAAATTCTCTCGCCCCCCAAAAATCGGCCTGGCGTGTGTCGCGCCACCCACCTCAGAGAATAGCGGGGACCGGCGCGCCTCAATGGGCCACAGGGCTCCCCGAATTCTCAGGCCCGCAGTGGGCTGAAGTCCCGCCCGTTTTTTTGCCAGTCCTGCCGGCGTAAATTGGAGTAGGTCCTTACCGGCAGGACCTGGCGGGCTCCAGGGTTCTTTGGGGGGGGGGGGGGGTGATCGGGGCCCACCGATCCGCGGGCGGGCCTGTGCCCTGGGGCACTCTATTGTTCCACACCGGCGGCTGTACCAGCCCACCATTGCCGGTGCGGAAACAAAGCCCTCTGCGCATGCGCGGGGATGACGCCAGCACACCCTGGCACTCCGGCGCATGTGCCGGCCGGCGGAGGCCCTTCGGCGCCGGTTGGCGTGGCGCCAAGTCCCTTTCCCGCCGGCTGGCGGGGCGCAAACCACTACGGGGCGGGCCTAGCCCCTGAAGGCGCGGAGGACTCCGCATCTTTTGGGTGGCCCGCGCTCGAGTGTTTCACGCCAGTCCGTCACGCAGGAGTTGTCCGTTCTGCCGATTACGGCAGAATCCCGCCCCACATTTGCTTCTTTTACAAATAATCTTAAATCTGTGCCCTCTCATTCTTTTACAAGCAGGAACAGTTTGTCCCTATCTACTCTGCCAAGTCCCCTCACGATTTTAAGCATCACTATTAAATCTCCTTACAGCCTTCTTCTTTCCAAGGAGAAGAGATTCAATCTCTCCAATCTAACCTCATAACAGAAGTCTCGGGTGACACAGTGGTTAGCACTGCTGCCTCATAGCACCAGGAGCCAGGTTCAATTCCAGCCTTGGGTGACTGTGGAGTTTGCATTTTCTCCCGTGTCTGTGTGAGTTTCCTCCAGGTAATCCGGTTTCCTCCCACAGTTCAAAGATGTGCAGGTTAGGTGCGGTTACAGGGATGGGACCGGTGGGGGGGGGGGGGCATGGTCGGGGGAGGTGGTAGTATAGGAGAATGGGCCGAGGTAGGGTGCTCTTTCGGGGGGATTTTCTGGATTCTCACTCTGGAACCATTCTTGTAAACCTCTCCCACTCTCTCTTCAATGCATGCACATCACTCCTAGATCTGCGCCCAGATCTGTACATAATATTTCAGCTGGGGACATACTAGTGTCTTGTATAAGTTCAGCATAACCTCTTTGCTCTTCTACTCTACGCCCCTATGAATAAAGCCCAGAATACTATGGTTTATCACTGCTCTCTCCCCTCTACGCACATATACACCCAGGTTACTGTGCTTCTGCGTCACCTTAAGAATTTTACCCTTATTTTATGTTGTCTCTCATGTTCTTCCTATCAAAATGCACCACTTCACACTTCACTGCATAGAATTTAATTTGCCATCTATCTGTCCACTCCAGCAACCTGCCTATATCCTTTTGAAATTCTACACTCTCCTTCTCAGTTTACAATACTTACAAGTTTTGTATCATGCACAAAGTAAGATCAGGATCATTAAAAACCAAGGGTCCCAATACCAAGCTCCGAGGAACACCACTGCAAACTGGAACTGCTGTAGGAGGAGGGGGAATCTGCAGCCCCACGGGAACAGCGGTGAGGATGGAGAGACGGCACCCAACAGGCCGAGGAAGAGGTGCAAAGGAGGCCTCATGTACCGGCAGCACCTGTCATTTGAGGACCTGCCAGACAAGGCATGCCATTGAAGACTCAGGCTGAGCAGGAGGACACTGCAGGAGCATGGGGCAGGATACCTGCTCCATGTGGCCGTCAAGGTGACAGTCGTCCTGAACTATTATGCCGCGGGGAATCTCCGAGTTCGGAGCACTGGTGCATCCGCATCATCACAGAGGCTCTATATGTCCAGTCAGTACAATACATTCATTTCAATGTGGACCGAGCCCACCAGGATGCTGGGTAGCGGGGTTCGTTGCCATCGACAGAATGCCACAGGTCCAGGCGATGATCGACGGGATGCATGGTACCCTACGAGCACCTGCAGATGACAGGCTGCTCTACACAAACCAAAAGAGGTTCCTCTCTATGAACGTGCTGCTGGTGCATGACCATCAATTGTGCGTCGTGCATGTCTGTGCCTGATACTGGCACACTCGATGATTCCCGACCTTGTCGAAATGCTCCCCCGGCTGATGGGGTTGGCTCCTGGGGGAGAGGGGTTATTCGCTGTGGCTGATGACGCCTATCCGGAGGCCACAGGCCAATGTGGAGACAAGCTACAACAACGCCCATGCAGCGACTAGGGGCATGATCGAGCAGTGCTTCGACATCCTGAAGATGCGGTTCAGGTGCCTGGACCGCTCTAGAAGGGCCCTCCAGTATGGAGCTGGGAGCCTGCTGCGTCCTCCACAATGTCGCACAGCAGAGGGACGATGTGCTGGAGGAGGATGAACGGCGGTACTCATCCGTTGAAGACAATGCGGGGGAGGACATGGGGCCCGGGTAGACACGGAAGGCTGCACAACGTGTGCGCCAGGGCCAACGTACACGGGTTGCTTCGATCACCTCCAGGTTCACCGACTAGTAGGCGTGACTGGCGATGTAAATCTCAAATCTCTGCTTGAATGCACGCCAGTTGGCACTGAGATTGCCGTGGTACCTGAGCTGCTGAGGAACCGGAATCTCGATCATCTTGCCTCGGTGCTGTTGCTGGTTGTCACGGATCTTGCTGAGTTGAAATATATAGATTCAACAGGCACTACTGGTACCATGTTGTGTTATGTACTCTGGGATAACACTGGCTGCAACTCGATGCAGCTTTGATCAAAAGATACTCCAGACTTTGAAGTAAGTTCAATGTGATTTATTGAACCATTAGCACAGTTCTGAGTTCGGCTCTCTTGCTAATCTTGCTATAGTAACTCAGTCTAACTAACCAGTGTGCTCTAAGCCACGTGGTGGGTGTGATGCTTCTGATCTGCCCCTGTCCTACTCTCTAAGTGTCGCCTGTGGAAAGAGACAGAGCATGTGTGCCCTGTCCTTGTATATGGGTTGTGTAATGCCCCCTTGTGGTAGTGTCACTTCTGGGTGTCTTGACTGGCCATTGGTTGTGTCCTATTCCATGTGTTCATTAGCTGTATGTGTGCATGTCATGATGTCTCTGGTGCTCTCTCTAGTGTTTACTTAGTCGTAGTGTATTTACATTAACCCCTTGTGTATTTACAGTGATGCATATCACCACAACTCTGGCACATGGCTGCCTGTGAGATGGCAGCCCTGTTCTGGGCCTCTGCCACCGCCTACACAGATTGTCCCAGATCTTGGACATGCTGATCCATAACCGAAACCCTCGTCCCCAAGACCTCCACCAAGGACTCCAGCCGTGTGCATAACCAATGCCGGCTGGCAGCCTCCTTTCCGAGCTGCGGCACACGGTTGCCTGTCTCTCATACACGGTCTCTCGCATGTCTCAAGCTCAGTG
The DNA here is from genome assembly GCF_902713615.1 of Scyliorhinus canicula. NCBI lineage: Eukaryota > Metazoa > Chordata > Chondrichthyes > Carcharhiniformes > Scyliorhinidae > Scyliorhinus > Scyliorhinus canicula. The sequence continues at coordinate 58,995,670 of NC_052150.1, read as the reverse complement.
TCCGTAAAATGGGGTGCCATTCTCCTCGCTGCCACCTTGTTGGCCGGGATGGTGTTTGTGGGGAGTGAAGTGTGTATATGCGTCTACAGCTTAAACCTCAACAGCTTAAACAGACCTGCTGAGATTTTCCAGCATTTTCTCTTTTGGTTGCGTCTACAACTTGTCGGCCTCCTCGGTGTCAATCATGAATCTGGTGAATCACGCACCATTTCGCATTGGAATTGATTGCGTTCAAGTGGTGCCGGTGCTGACCGGTCATTGAATCGGTCCAGGTGCGGCGCCAGTTTTGTTAGAACTCTGTGAATCCTGCCCCGGGGGTCAACGCTTACTCTCAGGAACAGAGATTTCTGCCGCATGTACACCACATCAATAGCATGACCCTCATCGCCACTTTCTGTTATCTCCTCAAAAAACTCCAGCAAGTTGGTTGAACCTGATTTTATAAATCCATGCTCAGTCATCCAAATCAGCCCACATTTTTCGACTGACTATTAATTCTATCTTGAATAATTGTTTCTCTAAGCTTGCTCACTACTGGTGTTAAACTGACGGGTCTGCAATTGCTGGGGCTATCCTTCCAACCATTTTTGAATAACGGCTTAACATTTGCAATTCTCCAGTCCTTTGGTACCTTCCCTGAGTGCAGGGAAGACCAAAAGTTATTGACCAGAGACCCTACAATTTCCATTCTCACTTCCTTCAATATCCTTGGATGCATCTTGTCCGGTCCCAGTGCCTTATCAACTTTCAGTACCAATAGTTTATTTGACACATCCACCTTGTCAATTTTGAGCCCTTCTAGGGACAGAATTTTCTCGACTTGTCACCATGTTCTGGATGACATCTTCCTCTTTGGTAAAGCCTGATGAAAAGTATTTATTGAATACCTCAGCCATGCCCCCAGCCTCATGTGTAAATCCCCTTTAATATCCCGAATCAGCCCGGCTCCTTTTACCACCTTTTCACTATTTATATGCCCATAGAAGACTTTTGGATTCCCCTTTATGTTGGGTGCCAGTCTTTTCTCCTGATCCCTCTTTGCTTCTCTAACGAGCTTTTTCCACCTCGCCTCTGAACCTTCCATACTCTTCGTGGTTCTCAACTCTATTTTCTACCTGACACCTGGCAGAAGCCCATTTTTTCTTCCCTATCCTAATTTCCATGTTCTTTTTCATCCAAGGGTTTCTGAATTTGTTTGTCCTCACTTTCCCTTTTATGGGAATATGCCTTGACTGTGTCCAGATGATTTTTGTTGTTCAGCTGCAGCTTTTCGCGCCAACCTTCCATTCCAGTCTAACAGAATGAGCTCCGTTCTTGCCCCATTGAAATGTTCCATCACTAACACTTTATCCTCTTGGCCCAGCTCATTTCCAAGAACCAGGTCCAACAGTGCATCCTTTCTTGTTGGACTGGGCACATCCTTCTGTAGAAAGGTTTCCTGGACACAATCTAAGAACGCTTACCCCTCTCTGCCCTTTACAGAACCACTGTCCCAGTCTTCATTTGGGTAATTAAAATCCCCATTAAAACTACTCGATAATGTTTGTGTCTGCTTGCAATTTCCCTGCAGATTTGTTCTTCTCCATCCTTCCCACTAGTTGGTGGCCTATAGGCCACACCGAGCAATGTGATTGCACCATTTTTGTTCCTTGCCTCTAGGGAAATAGATTCTGTCCTTGAATCCTCTGAGACTTCCTCTTTCTCCAGCACTGCAATGCTCTGCATAACCAATGCCGTCACCCCTCCGCCTTTCCTTCCTTTCCTATCTGTTCTGAATACGTTGTACCCAGGAATATTTAACACCCAATCTTGTTCTTCTCAGAGACAGCTATTTTATCCCTGAAACAATGCTTTTGTAAGTAAGCTTTATTCTTCCATGGGTAAGGAGACCTTAACTGTATTCAGTACACCAGGGATGTTCTCACCAAGAGTCCATGTAATTGCAGCAGGACTTCCTTACTCTTCCACTCCATCCCCTTACAATAAAAGCTAACCTGGCATTTGCCTTCCGAATTTCTCACTGTATCTGTGAAAATAATATTTTGTGGGAGATCGTGAGATGTTTGACTTCTCATCATTTTGATGTTTTCATTTATTTAACCAGACATTTATATTTATAATTAATTTTGACTTCACAGGCTGAGGAAGCCCAGGTGCGACAAGAGCAAGCAACCATCCTGGAGGTTCAGAAGAAAGCAATACAAAATATCCAACTAAAAAAACAAGAGAACAGACAAGTGGAGGAGATACTGCGACTTGAGAAAGAAATTGAAGAGCTTCAGCGACAGAAAGAAGAGCATGAATCAACACTCACCGAAAGATCCCTTATACAACTCCAGCAACTCCGCGATGAGGAGTTAATGCGACTGGAAGATGAAGCATGCAAAGCAGCTCAGGAGTTTCTGGAATCCCTGAACTTCGATGAAATTGATGAGTGTGTCCGCAATATCGAACGGTCTCTTTCTCGCGATAGCAGATACGAGTTGCATACCTCAACTGTTCCAGGCCCTGCTCTAAAGCCTACTTTTAATTTTAGCCAACCTTACCCTGAAGAAGAGGAAGATGAGGGCTTTGATGCCGATGATGATGCATTTAAGGACTCCCCAAATCCTAGTGAGCACGGCCATTTTGATCAGCGAACTAGTGGAATCCGGACAAGTGATGATTCTTCTGAAGAAGACCCGTACATGAATGATGCAGTGGTGCCTGTAATTGCAAATGAAGAGAGTACTACTCTGGCTATCACTGCTCCAGATCCAATAAACCACACTAAAGTAACGAGTAATGACTCTACCTATTGCATACCTGAACAGGTAGATAGTGGACAGGAAAACCCCGTTGAGCTAATTCCTCCAGATGATGAATCTGATTGTGATCAGGATGATTATGAAGATGGAGCCATTGCATCTGGCAGCAGTGTAGCCTTCTCAAATCCTCGCAGCAGCCAGTGGTCACAGGACTATCCATATCGTTATTCTGTGGGGACCTACAATAGTTCTGGAGCATATAGATTAAGCTCAGAAGGGCCACAATCATCCGTGAGTAATTTGTGTCCTTTTCAAGTGGTGAATAAGATCAATTTGTTATCAATCAATAAAAACAGCAACCTATTTTTGAAAAGATGTGGAGATGCCAGCGCTGACTGGTCTGCGCACAGTAAGATGTCTCAACACCAGGTTAAAGTCCAACAGGTTTATTTGAAATCACAAGCAGTGTGAGTTGAGTGGGGGATAATCACAGATAATCAAGGTGTGAATTGTCTCCAGCCAGGACAGTTAGTAGGATTCTGCAAATCCGGCAGTATGGTGGGAGTTAAATGTAATGCGACATGAACCTGAGATCCACGTTGAGGCTGTCCTCGGCCTATATATGCTGGGTTTGTGAACCTGCCTCCACTTCACCTGGTGAAGAAGCAGTGCTCCGAAAGCTTGTGATTTCAATATCTGTTGGACTTTAAACTGGTGTGAGAACAAAGAACAATATGGCACAGTCCCTCCGGCTCTCCAAGCCTGTACCGATCATGATACCAACCTTGGCCAAAACCCTCCGCATTTCCTTGTGCCGTATCCCTCTGTACCCATCCTGTACATGTATTTGCCAAGATGCCTTTTGAACGCCATTAATGTATCTGCTTCCTGCCAAAGCATTCCAGGCACTCACCATCCTCTGCATAAAAAAACCTGACTCGCACATCTTCGCTAAACTTTGTCCCATGGACCTTAAACCTATGCCCTCTGGTGACTGACCACTCCACCCTAGGAAAGAGTGCCTGCCCATCCATAATCATGCCCCCATAATCTTGCAGACCTCCTATTAGGTCACCCCTCAACCTCCGTCTTTCTAATGAAAACAGTCATAATCTATTCAGCCTCTCCGCATAGCTAGCACCCTCCAAACAGGGTAACATCCTGGTAAACCTCCTCTGCACCCTCGCCAAAGCATCCACATCCTTCTGGTAGTGTGGCGACCAGAATTGTGCACAATATTCCAAGTGCAGCCTTGCCAAGGTTCTATACAATTGTAGCATGACTTGCCAATTTTTATACTCGTTGCCCCGTCCAATGAAGGAAATCATTCCATAAGCTTTCTTGACTACCTTGTCCACTTGTGTTGCCACTTTCTTTTTTTTAAAGTATTTTTATTAAGATTTTGCAGAATTTTTCATAATAAATCAATAGTAACCATAATAACAAAACAAACTAGAGTGAACATTAACATAGTGCAAAAAGAGAATATACGATAACAATTGAATAGGCATTACCCCACGCAACCCAGTCTTCCCACACCATTCCAATGAAGCACTCACCCCACGGATTGCTGCTGCTGCTGACATTTTAATTTTCCCCGAGAAAGCACGGTAGCATGGTGGTTAGCATAAATGCTTCACAGCTCCAGGGTCCCAGGTTCGATTCCCGGCTGGGTCACTGTCTGTGTGGAGTCTGCACGTCCTCCCCGTGTGTGCGTGGGTTTCCTCCGGGTGCTCCGGTTTCCTCCCACAGTCCAAAGATGTGCGGGTTAGGTGGATTAGCCATGCTAAAATTGCCCGTAGTGTCCTAAAAAGTAAGGTTAAGGGGGGGTTGTTGGGTTACAGGTATAGGATGGATACGTGGGTTTGCGTAGGGTGATCATTGCTCGGCACAACATCGAGGGTCGAAGGGCCTGTTCTGTGCTGTACTGTTCTAAAGTCGATGAACGGCTGCCACCTCCGAGAGAACCCTAGCGTAGACCCTCTTAAAGCAAACGTTATTTTGTTAAGGCTGAGAAACCCAGCCATGTCGGTAACTCAAGTCTCGAACACTCGGGGGCTTCGAGTCCCTCCACATTAATAAAATCTGTCTCTGGGCTACTAGGGAGGCAAAGGCCAAGATGTCGGCCTCTTCCGGTCCTTGAACTCCCGGGTCTTCTGACACTCCAAAGATCGCTATCTCTGGACTTGGCACCACCCGTGTGTTAAGCACCTTGAACATTGCCCTCGTAAACCCTTGCCAGAATACTCTAAGCTCCAGGCATGCCCAAAACATGTGGACATGATGAGGAGGAATTAACCCTGCCCAGGACCTCTGCCCACAGACCCGCTTCCAACTCCTCACCAACTCCTCCTCCCATCTGCCCTTGAGCTCCTCCACCGGGGTTTCCTCCACCTCCTGTAGTTCCTGGTAGATATCCGAAACTCTCCCCTCCCCCACCCAGGTTCCGGAATCACCCTGTCCTGTATCCTCAGTGGCGGGAGTGTCGGAAAGGTCACCAACTGTTTTTATCTGGAAGGCTTGTAATTGCAGATATTTAAAGGCTTTTCCTGGTGGCAGATTAAATTTGTCCTCTAGCGCCTTCAAACTGGGAAAGCTTCCGTCTATGAACATGTCTCCCATCCTTCTGATGCCTGCCCTCTGCCAGCTCTGGCACCCACCATCCATCCTACCCGGGACAAACCTGTGGTTGTTGCACATTGGGGTCCAGACCGACGCTCCCTCCACCTTCTTGTACCTCCTCCACTGTCCCCAGATCGGCAATGTTGCCACCACCACTGGACTTGTGGAATAACGGGTCGGCGAGAACGGCAAAGGAGCCGTTATCAAAGCTCCCAGACGAGTACCTTTACATGACGCCGCCTCCAGTTGCTCCCACCCCGCCCTCCCCACCCCCCAATCGCCCACTTCCTAATCATAGCTATATTGGCCGCCCAGTAGTAATTGCAAAAGTTCGGCAGTGCCAAACCCCCCCCCCCCAACAGCAATCTCCTTACTCGCGGGGTCTTATTCGCCCGCACAAAGCTCGTAATTCATAGAATTTACAGTGCAGAAGGAGGCCATTCGGCCCATCGAGTCTGCACCGGCTCTTGGAAAGAGCACCCTACCCAAGGTCAACACCTCCACCCCATTCCCATAACCCAGTAATCCCACCCAACACCAAGGGCAATTTAGCATGGCCAATCCACCTAACATCTTTGGAATGTGGGAGGAAACCAGAGCACCCGGAGGAAACCCACGCACACACGGGGAGGATGTGCAGACTCCGCACAGACAATGACCCAAGCCGGAATCGAACCTGGGACCCTGGAGCTGTGAAGTAATTGTGCTATCCACAATGCTATCGTGCTGCACACCTAATGATCCTACTCACCCACTTAAAAAGGGCCTTAGGGACTGAAAGGCAAACAAAAATCTGGGGAGGACAGTCATTTTTACGGTCTGCACTCTCCCTGCCAGTGACAGCGGGAGCATGTCCCACCTTTTAAAGTTCCCTTCCATTTGCCCCACCAACCGGGTCAGGTTGAGCCTGTGCAGGGCATCCCATTTCCTGGCCACCTGTACACCCAGGTAACAAAAGTTTTTCTCTACCGTGGGCAGCACGGTAGCATTGTGGATAGCACAATCGCTTCACAGCTCCAGGGTCCCAGGTTCGATTCCGCCTTGGGTCACTGTCTGTGCGGAGTCTGCATATCCTCCCCGTGTGTGCGTGGGTTTCCTCCGGGTGCTCTGGTTTCCTCTCACAGTCACAAAGATGTGCAGGTTAGGTGGATTGGCCATGATAAATTGCCCTTAGTGTCTAAAATTGCCCTTAGTGTTTGGTGGGGTTACTGGGTTATGGGGATAGGGTGGAGGTGTTGACCTTGGGTAGGGTGCTCTTTCCAAGAGCCGGTGCAGACTCGATGAGCCGAATGGCCTCCTTCTGCACTGTAAATTCTATGAAGAAATATCCTGAGCGGCAGCTCTTTCAGTCTCTCCAACTGCCCCTTGGCCTGGATCACAAACAACTCGCTCTTTCCCTACCGTGGATGCTAGATAGGGACTCTTCTTCCGAGGTAGTATGGGCTGAGGTTAGAAACAGGAAAGGAGAGGTCACCCTGTTGGGAGTTTTCTATCGGCCCCCTAATAGTTCTAGGGATGTAGAGGAAAGGATGGCAAAGATGATTCTGGAAAAGAGCGAAAGTAACAGGGTAGTTGTTATGGGAGACTTTAACTTTCCAAATATTGACTGGAAAAGATATAGTTCGAGTACATTAGATGGGTCGTTCTTTGTACAATGTGTGCAGGAGGGTTTCCTGACACAATATGTTGACAGGCCAACAAGAGGCGAGGCCACATTGGATTTGGTTTTGAGTAATGAACCAGGCCAGGTGTTAGATCTGGAGGTAGGTGAGCACTTTGGAAACAGTGACCACAATTCGGTGACCTTTACGTTAGTGATGGAAAGGGATAAGTATACCCCGCGGGGCAAGAGTTCTAGCTGGGGGAAGGGCAATTATGATGCCATTAGACATGACTTAGGATGTGTAGGTTGGAGAAGTAGGCTGCAAGGGTTGGGCACACTGGATATGTGGAGCTTGTTCAAGGAACAGCTATTGCGTGTTCTTGATAAGTACGTACCAGTCAGGCAGGGAGGAAGGGGTCGAGCGAGGGAACCGTGGTTTACCAAAGAAGTGGAATCTCTTATTAAGAGGAAGAAGGATGCCTATGTGAAGATGAGGCGTGAAGTTTCAGTTGGGGCGCTTGATAGTTACAAGGAAGCGAGGAAGGATCTAAAGAGAGCTAAGACGAGCAAGGAGGGGACATGAGAAGTCTTTGGCAGGTAGGATCAAGGAAAACCCAAAAACTTTCTATAGGTATGTCAGGAATAAAAGAATGACTCGGGTAATAGTAGGGCCAGTCAAGGACAGTGGTGGGAAGTTGTGTGTGGAGGCTGAGGAGATAAGCGAGATACTAAATGAATACTTTTCGTCAGTATTCACTCAGGAAAAAGATAATGTTGTGGAGGAGAATGCTGAGACCCAGGCTATTAGAATAGATGGCATTGAGGTGCGTAGGGAAGAAGTGTTGGCAATTCTGGACAAGGTGAAAATAGATAAGTCCCCGGGGCCTGATGGGATTTATCCTAGGATTCTCTGGGAAGCCAGGGAAGAGATTGCTGAGCCTTTGGCTTTAATTTTTATGTCATCATTGGCTACAGGAATAGTGCCAGAGGACTGGAGGGCAGCAAATGTGGTCCCTTTGTTCAAGAAGGGGAGTAGAGATAACCCCGGTAACTATAGGCCGGTGAGCCTAACGTCTGTGGTGGGTAAGGTCTTGGAGAGGATTATAAAAGATACGATTTATAATCATCTAGATAGGAATAATATGATTAGGGATAGTCAGCATGGTTTTGTGAAGGGTAGGTCATGCCTCACAAACCTTATCGAGTTCTTTGAGAAGGTGACTGAACAGGTAGACGAGGGTAGAGCAGTTGATGTGGTGTATATGGATTTCAGTAAAGCGTTTGATAAGGTTCCCCACGGTCGGCTATTGCAGAAAATACGGAGGCTGGGGATTGAGGGTGATTTAGAGATGTGGATCAGAAATTGGCTAGTTGAAAGAAGACAGAGGGTGGTGGTTGATGGCAAATGTTCAGAATGGAGTTCAGTTACGAGTGGCGTACCACAAGGATCTGTTCTGGGGCCGTTGCTGTTTGTCATTTTTATAAATGACCTAGAGGAGGGCACAGAAGGTTGGGTGAGTAAATTTGCAGACGACACTAAAGTCGGTGGAGTTGTAGACAGTGTGGAAGGATGTTGCAGGTTACAGAGGGAGATAGATAAGCTGCAGAGCTGGGCTGAGAGGTGGCAAATGGAGTTTAATATAGAGAAGTGTGAGGTGATTCACTTTGGAAAGAATAACAGGAATGCGGAATATTTGGCTAATGGTAACATTCTTGGCAGTGTGGATGAGCAGAGGGATCTCGGTGTCCATGTACATAGATCCCTGAAAGTTGCCACCCAGGTTGATAGGGTTGCGAAGAAGGCCTATGGTGTGTTGGCCTTTATTGGTAGAGGGATTGAGTTCCGGAGCCATGAGGTCATGTTGCAGCTGTACAAAACTCTGGTACGGCCGCATTTGGAGTATTGCGTACAGTTCTGGTCGCCTCATTATAGGAAGGATGTGGAAGCTTTGGAACGGGTGCAGAGGAGATTTACCAGGATGTTGCCTGGTATGGAGGGAAAATCTTATGATGAAAGGCTGATGGACTTGAGGTTGTTCTCGTTAGAGAGAAGAAGGTTAAGAGGTGACTTAATAGAGGCATACAAAATGATTAGAGGGTTAGATGGGGTGGACAGCGAGAGCCTTCTCCCGCGGATGGAGGTGGCTAGCACGAGGGGACATAGCCTTAAATTGAGGGGTAATAGATACAGGACAGACGTCAGAGGTAGGTTTTTTACGCAAAGAGTGGTGAGGCCGTGGAATGCCCTACCTGCAACAGTAGTGAACTCGCCAACATTGAGGGCATTTAAAAGTTGATTGGATAAGCATATGGATGATAATGGCATAGTGTAGGTTAGATGGCCTTTAGTTTTTGACTTCCCATGTCGGTGCAACATCGTGGGCCGAAGGGCCTGTACTGCGCTGTATCGTTCTATGTTCTATGTTCCCATGTTCAGTTTGTACCATGAAAAACGACCAAAAACCCTCAGGATCCGCAGAACCTCCCCCATCCCCTCCACAGGATCCGAAATGTACAGGAGCAAATCATCCGCGTATAGAGAGACCCGATGTTCCACCCCCCCTCCCCGAACCAGCCCCGCCAGTTCCTCGAGGCTCTCAGCGCCATAGCTAGTGGTTCTATAGCGAGGGCAAATAGTAACGGGGAGAGTGGACACCCCTGCCTCGTTCCCCGGTGAAGCTCAAAGTACCCCGACCTCAGTCGGTTTGTACATAGACTTGCTACAGGCGCCTGGTACAGCAATTTCACCCAGCCAATAAAGCCCTCACCAAACCCAAACCTCCCCAGCGTTTCCCACAGGTACTCCCACTCCACCCGGTCAAAGGCTTTCTCTGCGTCCATCGCTGTTACCACCACCGCCTTCCCTCCCTCTGAGGGCATCATAATAATATTCAAAAGTCTCCGGACATTGGTATTGATTGTCTGACTTTAACAAACCCAGTCTGATCTTCCTCTATCACCCCTGGGACGCAATCCTCAATTCTTGTGGTCAGAATCTTAGCAATTTGGCATCCATGTTTAAAAGCGAAATCGGCCTGCATGACCCGCAATGTTCCGGATCCTTCCCTCGTTTAAGAATGAGTGAGATCAAAGCCTGTGACACTGTTGGGGGGAGGGTTCCTTTCTCTCTAGCCTCATTGAAGGTGCACATCAGGGGTGGGCTCAATATTTCTGAAAATTTCTTGTAGAATTCTACCTGGTAACCGTCCGGCCCCGGGGCTTTACCCGATTGCATGCCCTCAATACCCTTGACAGTCTCCTCCAATTCAATCGGGGCTCTCAGCCCCTCCACCAGGTCCTCTTCCACCTTTGGAAACCTCAACTGGTCCAAAAATTGCCTCATCCCTTCCACTCCCGTCGGGGGCTCCGACTCGTATAGTTTACTATAGAATTCCTTAAAGACTCCGTTCACCCCCCCTGGATCCAAGACCATGTAGCCTTCCTTATTCTTTACTCCCCCGGTTTCCCTGGCCACCTCCCTCTTTCGCAGTTGATGTGCCAACATTCTACTCGCTTTCTCCCCGTACTCATAAACTGCCCCCCTTGCCTTCCTCAGCTGTGCTACCGCTTTCCCTATGGTCAGCAGTTCAAACTCCACCTGCAGACTCTGCCGCTCCCTCAGTAGCTCCGCGTATCTCTTGTCCACTCGGAGCATCTCCTCCACCAGTCTCTCCCTCTCCGCTCTTTCTCTCTTTTCCCTATGGGATCGAATTGAGATGAGTTCCCCTCTGACAACTGCCTTCAGAGCCTCCCAGACCGTTTGTGTTGCCACTTTCAAAGATCTGTGGACCTGCACGCCCAGATCGCTCTGACTTTCTGTATTCCTAAGAGTTATGCCATTTACTGTATATTTCCCTCTATTTGCCATTTCTCTGCCCAAGTCTCCAACCTATCTATGTCCTGCTGTGTACTCTGAAAATCACTATCTGCGACTCCACCAACCTTGGTTTCATCCGTGAACGTTTGAATCAAACCAGCTACACTTTCCTCCAAATTGGTTATGTATACTACAAACAGAAGCCCCAGCACAGATCCCTGTGAAACACCACTAGTCACAACCTTCCATTCAGAAAACACTCTTCTACTGCTACCCTTTGCCTTCTATAACCGAGCCACTACTGTATCCATCTTCCCACCTCACCTCTGATCCTGTGACTTCACCTTTTGTACCAGTCTGCCATGAGGCACCTTGTCAAAGGCTTCACTAAAGTCCATGTAAACCACATCCACTGCCCGCCCCTCATCAATCATCTTTGTCAACTCCTCAAAAAACTTGATCAAGTTAGTGAGGCATGACCTCCCCTTCACAAAACCATGCTGTCTATCGCAATTGAGTCCCATTTGTTTCCAAATGGGTATAAATCCTGTCCTTGAGAATTCTCTCCAATAGTTTATCTACTACCGACATGAAGCTCACCGGTCTATAGTTTCCAAAATTATCCCTGCTACCTTTCTTAAACAGCGGTACCACATTAGCTATTCTCCAGTCATCTGGGATCTCACCTGTAGCCAATAATGACACACACACGTCAGTCAAGGCCCTAGCAATTTCCTCCCTTGCTTCCCTCCGTATTTTGGGGAAAATCCCATCTGGCCCAGGAGACTTATCTACCTTAGTATCTTTTAAAAGACCCAATAACACCTCCTTTTTCATATCAACATGACCCAGACTGTCCACACACCCCACCCAAGAATCATCTTCCACAAAGTCCTTTTCTTTGGTGAACACTGATGCAAAGTACTAATTTAGTACCTCACCCATTTCCTCTGGCTCAACAAATAGATTCCCCCCCATTGTCCTTAAGTGGTCCAATCCTTTCCTTGGCCACCCTCTCTTTTTATATATGAATAAAAAGCTTTTGGATTAATCTTAATCCTACTTGCCAAGGACTTTTCATGACCCCTCCTAGCCCTCCTAATTTCCCACTTATGTACCTTCCTACTTTCTTTATACTCATCAAGGGTTTTGACTGTCCACGCCCTTCTAGACCATGCAAAAGTCTCCTTTTTCTTTTTGATGAGGTTCCTCATTACCGAAGGCTCCATAAACTTCCCATACTTATCCTTCGTTCTCTCAGGAACGTGACTTTCCTGAATCCGAATCAACTGTCATTTGAAAGACTCCCACATGTCCGATGTTGATTTATCAGCCGCACCGAATACAAATTCTTCAATCCTGTCTAATGTTATCGTAATTTGCCTTTCCCCAGTTCAGCACCTTAGCCCGAGGGTTACCCTCATCCCTATCCAAAAGTACCCTAAAACGTACAGAATTGTGGTCACTACTCCCAAAATGTTCCCCAGCTGAAACCTCAACCACCTGTGCAGACTCATTCCCCAATACCAGATCCAGTACTGCCCCTTCCCTAGTTGAACTATCTACATATTGCATCAAGAAGACTTCCTGGATACAAGTGACAAAGTCTGCCACATTCAAGCCCCTAGCACTAAGTGAGTCCCAGTCAATGTAGGGGAAACTAAAATCCCCACAACTACCCTGTTACGTTTGCAGCTACCCAAAATATCTGGACCTATCTGCTCCTCTATCTCTCGCTGGCAGTTAGGGGGCCTGTAATAAACGGTCAACATTGTGATTGCCCCCTTCCTGTTCCTGATCTCTATCCAGATTGCCTCATTGTATGAGCCCTCCAAGGTGTCTTCCCACAGTACAGCTATAATATTCTCCTTAATCAGAAATGCTACTCCCCCACCCCTTTTACATCCCCCTCTATCTCTCCTGAAGCATCTACATCCTTCAACATTCAGCTCCAATCCTGCCCTTTAACCACGTTGATGTGATAGCCACAGTATCATAATTCCAAGTACTAATAAGTGCTCTAAGTTCATCTGCCCTTCTGGCGTTGAAACAAACACACTTTAAACCACTGCGTTTGAGCAAACAAGAGAACTTGTTGTTCTCTTATTTTTGGTCTCTATTTCCTCTTCAGTTATTACATCTCCTGAGCTAGTACTCTGGTTCCTACACCCCTCCATACTAGTTTAAATCCTCCCGAGTGACTGTAGCAAACCTCCCAGCCAGGATATTGGTGCCCCTCCAGTTTAGATGTAACCTGTCCATCTTGTACAGGTCACACCTGCCCCGGAAGAGATCCCAGTGGTCCAGAAATCTGAAACCCTCCCTCCTTCACCACCAGTTTAGCCATGCATTTAGCTGCCCTATCCTCCTATTTCTAGCTTAAATGACATGTGGCACAGGGAATAATCCTGAGATTACAACCCTAGAGGTCCTGTTTTTTTAGCTTACTGCCTAACTCACTGAACTCCTTCTGCTGGATATCATCACTCTTCCTGCCTATGTAGTTAGTACCTGTGTGTACTATAACCTCAGCCTGTTCGCCCTTCCCCCTACAGTATGTCCTGTGTTCCTTTGCCCTGGCAACAGGGAGGCAACATCCTGGAGTCACTTTCAAGTCCACTGAAGCGCCTATCTGTGTCCCTTACTGTGCCTATTGCTCTCCTGCACTTTGTCCTCCCCTGCTGAGCAACAGAGCCAGTTTTGATGCCACTGTTCTGGCTGCTGTTGTTTTCCCCTGATAGGCTATCCCCCAACAGCATCCAAAACGGTATACTTGTTAGAGAGGGGAACAGCCACAGGCGATTCCTGCGCTGACTGCTTGTCCTTTCTAGCGGTCACTCATTTGTCTCCCTGCACCTTGGGTGTGCCCACTTCTCTGTAACTCCTATCTATGATGCTTTCTGCCACCTGCATGCTCCTAAGTGCATCCAACTGCTGGTCCAACCAAACCACGTGCTCTATGACGAGCTGCCATTGGTTACACTTCCTACAGACGTAGTTGACCGGAACGCTGAAAGCATCACAGATCTCCTACATCTCACAGTTAAAGCACTGCACGCCACTGAGTGACATTTAAGCACTAGTTAATTAATTCAAAATGCATACTTAAATCGTCACTAGATTAAGTTACAATTAACTTTCTGGTCCCTGGCATTAGATTTTTACTGTAAAATTAAATATTAAATGGCAGATACTAATGGAAATGGCAGATCGAGTTCAATCCGGACAAGTGTGAGGTAATGCACTTTGGAAGGTCCAATGCATGTAGAAATTAGACAATAAATGATAGAACTCTTAGAGTACTAAATGATAGAATACTGACAGGCAGAGAGATCTGGGCGTGCATGTCCACCAATCACTGAAAGTGGCCACACATGTGGATAAGGTGGTCAAAAAGGCATCTGGCATGCTGGCCTTCATCGGTCAGGGCATTGAATATAAAAATTAGTAAGTCATGCTGCAGCTGTACAGGACCTTAGTTAGGTCTCATTTGAAATATTGTGTGCAATTCTGGTCGCCACACTACCAGAAGGATGTGAATGCTTTGGAGAAGCGGTTTACTAGGATGATGCCTGGTCTGGAGGGCATTAGCTATGAGGAGAGGTTAGATAAACTCGGTCTGTACTCACAATGGAGGTTGAGAGCTGACCTGATGGAAGTCTACAAGATTATGAGTGGCATGAACAGAGTGGATAGTCAGATGCTCTTTCCTCGGGTAGGAGAGTCAAGTACTAGAGGACATAGGTTTAAAGTGCGTGGGGAAAAGTTTACAACCGATGTGCGAGGCAAGTTTTTTTCACAGGGATTGGTAAATATATTGGAACGCACTGCCTGGGGAGGTTGTGGGAGCAGGCACGATACGGCATTTAAGGGATATCTCGACAAATATATGAATAGGGTGGGAATGGAAGGATACAGACTCCGTAAAGACCAGACAGTTTTAGTTCAGGCAGGTACCATGGTCAGCGCAGGCTTGGAGGGCTGAAGGGCCTGATCCTGTGCTGTATTGTTCTTAAATACTAATCTTTGCCCTCCGGTTGAGTTACACCTCAACCTGGTTATGTAATTAGTCTTAATTAGTTTTTCAATGTTTTGTTTTCAAATTTAACACAGATTCCCTACCAGCCAATCAGGTCACAGCTTTACTGTGACATCACTTCTGTTTTTTCCCCCCACAATTTGAAAACACAAAGACAGACACAAACTCCACTTACCTTCCCAGACTACACTCCGGATAAATCCCGCTCAGAGACACAGACAAAAACCTTCCCAGACTGCTCTCCGGATTTCCCCGCTCAGAGACACAAAGACACAAACACCACTTACCTTCCCAGACTGCACTCTGGATAAATCCCGCTCAGAGACACAGACACAAACACCACTTACCTTCCCAGACTGCACTCCGGATAAATCCCGCTCAGAGACACAGACACAAACCCCATTTACCTTCCCAGACTGCTCTCCGGATAAATCCTGCTCAGAGACACAGACACAAACTCCACTTACCTTCCCAGACTGCTCTCCGGATAAATCCCGCTCAGAGACACAGACACAAACCCCATTTACCTTCCCAGACTGCTCTCCGGATTTCCCCCGCTCCGAGACACAGACACAAACATCACTTACCTTCCCAGACTGCTCTCCGGATTTCCCCCGCTCCGAGACACAGACACAAACCCCACTTACCTTCCCAGACTGCTCTCTGGATAAATCCCGCTCCGAGACCCAGACACAAACACCACTTACCTTCCCAGACTGCACTCCGGATAAATCCCGCTCAGAGACACAGACATAAACCCCACTTACCTTCCCAGACTGCATTCCGGATAAATCCCGCTCAGAGATACAGACACACACCCCACTTACCTTCCCAGACTGCTCTCCGGATAAATTCCGCTCAGAGACACAGACAAAAACCTTCCCAGACTGCACTCGGGATAAATCCCTCTCAGAGACACAGACACAGACACAAACTCCACTGACCTTCCCAGACTGCTCTCCGGATAAATCCCGCTCAGAGACATAGACACAAACTCCACTTACCTTCCCAGACTGCTCTCCGGATAAATCCTGCTCAGAGGCACAGACACAAACTCCACTTACCTTCCCAGACTGCACTCCGGATAAATCCCACTCAGAGACACAGACACAAACACCACTTACCTTCCCAGACTGCTCTCCGGATTTCCCCCGCTCCGAGACACAGACACAAACATCACTTACCTTCCCAGACTGCTCTCCGGATTTCCCCCGCTCCGAGACACAGACACAAACTCCACTTACCTTCCCAGACTGCTCTCCGGATTTCCCCCGCTCCGAGACACAGACACAAACATCACTTACCTTCCCAGACGGCTCTCTGGATAAATCCCGCTCCGAGACCCAGACACAAACACCACTTACCTTCCCAGACTGCATTCCGGATAAATCCCGCTCCGAGACCCAGACACAAACACCACTTACCTTCCCAGACTGCACTCCGGATAAATCCCGCTCAGAGACACAGACATAAACCCCACTTACCTTCCCAGACTGCACTCCGGATAAATCCCGCTCAGAGACACAGACACACACCCCACTTACCTTCCCAGACTGCTCTCCGGATAAATTCCGCTCAGAGACACAGACAAAAACCTTCCCAGACTGCACTCGGGATAAATCCCTCTCAGAGACACAGACACAGACACAAACTCCACTTACCTTCCCAGACTGCTCTCCGGATAAATCCCGCTCCGAGACACAGACACAAACACCACTTACCTTCCTAGACTGCACTCCGGATAAATCCCGCTCAGAGACATAGACACAAACTCCACGTATCTACCCAGACTGCGCTCTGGATAAATCCCGCTCAGAGACACGGGCACAAATTCCACTTACCTTCCCAGACTGCTCTCCGGATAAATCCCGCTCTGAGACACAGACACAAACCCCACTTACCTTCCCAGACTGCTCTCCGGATAAATCCCGCTCAGAGACACAGACACACAGCCCACTTACCTTCCCAGACTGCTCTCCGGATTTCCCCCGCTCAGAGACACAGACACAAATACCACTTTCCTTCCCTGACTGCACTCTTGATTTCTCCTACTCAGCACAGCTACGATCCCAATATGAACGACTTACCTGCCTTGCCCGTTGTGAGATTTTTGAAAAACCTTCTGCCGCAAAGAGTTCACCACCCTCTGGCTGAAGAAATTCCTCTGTTTTAAAGAATCGTCCTTTCAGTCTGAAATTGTGTCCTATGGTTTTAGTTATTCCCATAGGTAGAAACATCCTCTCCATGTCGTCTCTATCCAGGCTTCGCGGTACCTTGTTAGTTTTAATAAGATCCCCCCCACATCCTTCGAAACTCATAGAAGATAGAACGATACAGCGTAGTACAGGCCCTTCGGCCCTCGATGTTGCACCGACATGGAAAAAAACTAAAGGCCATCTAACCTACACTATGCCCTTATCATCCATATGCTTATCCAATAAATTTTTAAATGCCCTCAATGTTGGCGAGTTCACTACTGTTGCAGGTAGGTAGATAGACACTTCTCCACATTAAACTCCATTTGCCACCTCTCAGCCCAGCTCTGCAGCTTATCTATGTCCCTCTGTAACCTGCAACATCCTTCCGCACTGTCTACAACTCCACCGACTTTAGTGTCGTCTGCAAATTTACTCACCCATCCTTCTGTGCCCTCCTCTAGGTCATTTATAAAAATGACAAACAGCAACGGCCCCAGAACAGATCCTTATGGTACGCCACTCGTAACTGAACTCCATTCTGAACATTTGCCATCAACCACCACCCTCTGTCTTCTTTCAACTAGCCAATTTCTGATCCACATCTCTAAATCACCCTCAATCCCCAGCCTCCGTATTTTCTGCAATAGCCGACCGTGGGGAACCTTATCAAACGCTTTACTGAAATCCATATACACCACATCAACTGCTGTACCCTCGTCTACCTGTTCAGTCACCTTCTCAAAGAACTCGATAAGGTTTGTGAGGCATGACCTACCCTTCACAAAACCATGCTGACTGTCCCTAATCATATTATTCCTATCTAGATGATTATAAATCGTATCTTTTATAATCCTCTCCAAGACTTTACCCACCACAGACGTTAGGCTCACCGGCCTATAGTTACCTGGGTTATCTCTACTCCCCTTCTTGAACAAAGGGACCACATTTGCTATCCTCTGGCACTATTCCTGTAGCCAATGATGACCTAAAAATCAAAGCCAAAGGCTCAGCAATCTCTTCCCTGGCTTCCCAGAGAATCCTAGGATAAATCCCATCCGGCCCCGGGGACTTATCTATTTTCACCTTGTCCAGAATTGCCAACACTTCTTCCCTACGCACCTCAATGCCATCTATTCTAATAGCCTGGGTCTCTGCATTCTCCTCCACAACATTATCTTTTTCCTGAGTGAATACTGACGAAAAGTATTCATTTAGTATCTCGCTTATCTCCTCAGCCTCCACACACAACTTCCCACCACTGTCCTTGACTGGCCCTACTCTTACCCTAGTCATTCTTTTATTCCTGACATACCTATAGAAAGCTTTTGGGTTTTCCTTGATCCTACCTGCCAAAGATTTCTCGTGTCCCCTCCTTGCTCGTCTCAGCTCTCTCTTTAGATCCTTCCTCGCTTCCTTGTAACTAACTTATAACTTATCCTTCTAACTCCAACGAGTACAGCCCCAGAGTCCTCAACCGTTCCTCATACGACAAGCTGTTCATTCCAGGGATCATTCTGGTGAACCTCCTCTGGACCCTTTCCAAGGCCAGCACATCCTTCTTTAAATGGAGGGCCCAAAACTGTTCACAATACTCCAAATGGGGTCTGACCAGAGCCTTATACAGCCTCAGAAGTACATCCCTGGTCTCGTATTCTTGCCCTCTTGACATGAATGCTAACATTGCATTTGCCTTCTTCTGAGGACCACGAAGAATCCAGCACGAGTTGAAGGATAGAAAGAAATAACAGGGCAGCACGGTGGCGCAGTGGGTTAGTCCTGCTGCCTCATGGTGTTGAGGTCCCAGGTTCGATCCCAGCTCTGGGTCACTGTCCGTGTGGAGGTTGCACATTCTCCCGTGTTTGCGTTGGTTTCGCCCCCACAACCCAAATATCAATGTGCAAGCTAGGTGGATGGGCCTTGCTAAATTGCCTCTTAATTGGAAAAAATTAATTGGGTACTCTAAATTTATTTTAAAAAATAGAAAGAAATTACATTTATTTACAATAACATATATGTATACAACAGCAGCAGCACCTCCCTTACTGCTCACTCCTCTCTAGCTGGTTCCAAACTAGCCAGCTCTATTTATGCAGGGAATCTGCTAATGATTTCTCTCTCCCCCCCCCCCCCCCCCATTGGGGAAGCTCATACTCCCTAAGGATTGTGGGAGTGCCATTAGACCCCATCCAGTGGGAAGCAGGCAGGTTATAACACCTTCCCAACTGCCGACTGAACCTGCATGTTAACCTTAAGGTAATCGTGAACAAGGACTCTCAAGTCCCTTTGTGCTTCTGATTTCCTAAGCATTTCCCCATTTAGAAAATAGTCTATGCCTAAATTCCTCCTTCCAAAGTGCATAACCTCACACATTGTATTCTATCTGCCACTTCTTTGCCCACTCTTCTAGCCTGACCAAATCCTTCTCAGCCCCCTTGCTTCCACAATGCTACCTGTCCTTCTACAGATATTTGTATCATTTGCAAACTTAGCAAGTGCCTTCAGTTCCTTCTTCCAGATCGTTAATGTATACTGTGAAAAGTTGTGGTTACAGCACAGATCCCTGAGGCACACCACTAGTCACCGGCTGCCATCCTGAAAAAGACCCCTTTATCCCCACTCTCTGAATGACTGCAGCTCCAATAACAGTCAAGAAGCTCGACACCATGACAAAGCAGCCCGCTTGATTGCTCCTTCTTCCACAAACGTTCAAACCCTCCAATACCAACAAACAGTGGCAGCCTTGTCTACCATCGACATGATGCACTGCAGTAACTCACCAAGGTTCCTTAGTCAACACCTTCCGAACCCATGGCCACTACCATCTAGAAGGATAAGAGCAACAGATACCAGGGAACCCCACCACCTGGAGGTTCCCCTCCACGTCACTCACCACCCTGACTTGGAAATATATCGCAATCAAGCGGGCTGCTTTGTCCTGGATGGTGTCAAGCTTCTTGAGTGTTGTTGGAGCTGCAGTCACCAAGGCAAGTGGAGAGTATTCCATTACACTCCTGACGTGTGCCTTGAAGATAGTGAACAGGCTTTGGGGGGTCCGGAGGTGAGTTACTTGCTGTAGGATTCCTAGCCTTTGACCTGCCCTGGTAGCCACAGTATTGATGTGGCTGGTCCAGTTCAGTTTTAGTGCAACACCGTCAGAGGGTCAGTACTGTGGGAGCGGCACTGCCAGGACAGCAGTGCCCAGGTGCCATCCTGCCCAGAGTCTGACCACCTAGAGGGGCCTCCGATGGCATGGGAGACCTCCCATTCCACCACCTCGCCCCCCTCCCCTCAGATGCTGTCACACCTGGTGCACGTTTGTGTGGACCAGTGCTGAACAAACAACGCCATGGCGAAGTCTCCCAGGCACGGGCATTCAATCCCTGGCCTTGGTAGAATCCGACTCAGACCTATTGGAATGAGCCTCACCCAGTGAGGGCAAGATCCAGATCGCAATGTCTCACGAGATCTCGTTCACGAGATTTAACGGCCTCGTCTTAGAGTTTAACAAACATGCACAAATTATTTTAAAAATGTAAAAAATTTTGTCATTATCTATTATTTACAATTTCTTTTCCCTCGCTATAGTTTGAAGAGAGTGACGATGATTTGGATTCAAGATTTGACACCGATGAAGAGCTGGCTTACCGACGAGACTCTGTTTACAGTTGTGTCAGTCTGCCATATTTTCACAGTTTCCTGTATATGAAAGGTAAGAACAAATTTATCAGAAGTGTAAACTAAACATAAACCTATTGCAACTGCCTGAGCAAACTTCTAAGCTAGTCATCTTCTGTTTTCACCAATCACAAGGGATTAAAAATTAGGAAGTTTAGCTGCTTACATTTAGCTTGGCTCAGACATGGAATCCACTCCCACTCAAGAGTCTTAAACATACAAGATTTTTAACTCCGTGGTGGCAGAGATCAGTTGGAACCAGACTTGCCAACATTTGACTCTTATTAAAATGGTTAAGTCCAGCTCCCTGAGCACAGAAGTAGCTGACTGGTGGGAGTGGAGTCAGCATAGTAGAAGTTGCCAGATGGAACAGATTCTGGCAGTTAGATAACTGGATCGGAGTGACTCTCATGGTACTGAGAGAGTGCTGGAATGTCAGAGGTGCATCTTAGGATAAGCTGTTCTACCAAGGCCTTGTCTGCACTCTCGAATAAATGTTAAAGACCCCATTTAACAATTTGAAGAAGAGCAGAGATGTTCTTAACCTAGGCAATATCATTAAAACAAACCACAATGTTATTTATCATTGCTGTTTCCAGATTTTCATTAATTCAAATTGGCTTCCGTATTTCAATAGATTGTAACAGCAACCATAAAATTTTGAAATGCTTTTGAAGAGAAGTGTCAGTTGGTAACAGTCTCAAGTCAGAGCCAGAAGGTTGTGGATTCAAGTTCTGTTTCTGGACTTTATCCCAAAAATCGAGACTGACACTGTAATGCAATGATGCACTGTGTGTGGTGTTAAACCAAGACATGTCCCCTCACGTGTATGTAAAAGACCACAGGGCATATCTCAAAGAAGAACAGCGGAAATATCTCTGGGAGAATTCCTTGAATCAGCATTATTAAAACAGATTTTCTGCTCATTATCACATTGGAGTTCATGTGACTTTGCTATATGCTGATTGGATCTACATTGCAACAGTGACTACACTTTTCTGAAGTATTTGATTTGCCGTAAAGCACTTTGCCACTATATAAATGCAAGTTTTTTCTGGCGCTGTTCTGAAGATGTGAATCATAAAATAGTTCCAACACAGCCGTTCAGCTGCCATGTCCCTATCAGCTCTCTGCAAGAGCAGTTCATCTGGTGTCTCTGCCCCTGCAATTCCCTGTAGTCATGCAAAGAGCTTTTTCTTCAGATAATCATCCAATTTCCTTCTGGAAATCTTGATTGAATCTGCCTTCCCCACAATAGGCAGTACATTCCAGATCCTAACTAGTCGCTGCCGAATTTCTTTTCCTTATGTAACCACGTAATGCTCCGCATTTGCATTAATCCTAAGGATCCAAACCGCAACATCATGCAGGAGCATTACCCGATCCTGAAACGTGAAGAGTTTTTTATTGATTTGTTTTTATTCAGAATTTTTCAATAATTTTTACAAACCGCTACAAAAAGAAAAACAACAAAAAGAAAACATAACAGTAAAACAGAAAACAAATTAACAATTTAACAAAATAAGCTGGGGTATTTGCCCTTTAAAAATTAAGTCCATCCACTGCCCAAGCCCCCCCCCCCCCCCTCCCTGGTTTGCTGCTGCTGCTGACCTCCACTTAACGTTCCGCGAGAAAGTCAAGGAACGGTTGCCACCACCTGGAGAACCCCTGCAAGGACACTCGCAAGGCAAACTTTATCCTTTCTAACCTGAGAAATCCTGCCATGTCACTGACCCAAGCCTCTACGCTTGGGGGTTTTGCGTCTCTCCACATTAACAAGAGCCGTCTCCGGGCTACCAAGGAGGCAAAGGCCAGAACTCCGGCCTCTTTCAACTCCTGCATTCCCGGATCATCTGATACCCCGAATATCGCAATCCCCCAGCTCGGTTTTACCCGAGTGCCCAAGACATAGCCTTTGCGAAGTCTTTCCAAAATCCTGTAAGTGCCAGGCATGTCCAGAACATCTGGACATGATTAGCCGGGCTCCCTGAGCACCTCACACACCTGTCCTCCACCCCAAAGAACTTACTCATTCTCGTCACTGTCATATGCGCCCAGTGCACCACCTTAAACTGAATAAGGCTAAGCCTGGCGCAAGATGAGGAGAAATTGACCCTATCCAGGGCGTCAGCCCACAGGCCCTCATCCAGCTCCTCACCCAGCTCCTCCTCTCACTTGCCCTTCAGTTCCTCCACCGAGGCCTCCTCCGCCTCCTGCAGCTCCTGGTATATTTCCGATATCTTGCCATCCCCTACCCACATGCCCGAGACCACCCTGTCCTGTATCCTCTGGGCACGAACGCCCGAACCTGCAGGTACCTAAAGGTATTCCCCGGGGGTAGCCCAAATATCTCCTCCAGCACCCTCAGACCAGCAAAAGTCCCGTCAATGAACAAGTCCCCCATCCTTTTGATACCTACCCTGTGCCAACTTAGGAACTATTCTACCGAGAACAAACCTGTGATTATTTCATGTTGGGGCTCAGACTGAAGCCCCTGCCTCCCCCCTGTGCCATCTCCACTGCCCCCAGATCCACAATGCGCCGCCACCACCGGGCTCGTGGTATACCGCGTCGGCGGAAGCGGCAACGGTGCCGTTATCAGTGACCCCCAAGCTAGCATCTTTACAAGATGCCGCTTCCAACCACTTCCATGCCATCCCCTCTCCGTCCACTCCCCATTTCCGAATCATGGATATATTCGCTGCCCAGTAATAGCTGCAAAAATTCGGCATGGGAAGGCACTGGAAGACAAACAAGAACCTGGGGACGTCCGTCATTTTTACAGACTGCACCCTGCCCACCAGGGAAAGCGGTAGCATGTCCCACTTCTTAAAGTCCTCCTCCATCTGATCCACCAGCCGTGCTAAATTGAGCTTGTGCAGGGCATCCCAGCTCTTAGCCACCTGATTGCCCAAGTAGCGAAAGCTACTCTCCACCATCTTAAGCGGTAACTCTTCCAGCCTCTTTTCCTGGCCCCTTGCCTGTATCACAAAGAGCTTGCTTTTTCCAACATTTCAGCTTATACCCCGAAAAGTCTCCAAAATCCCTAAGAATCCGCATGACCTCCCACAGCAGCACCACCAGATCCGCAATATACAGGAGCAGGTCATCCGCATACAGTGAAACGCGATGCTCCCCCCCCCCCCTTTCACCCCCCCCGAACCAGCCCCCTCCAGTTTCTGGACTCCCTCAATGCCTTGGCCAGCGGGCAAACAGCAGGGGGGACAGGGGGCACCCCTGCCTCGTCCCTCGATGTAATCTGAAGTACCCCGACGGCAGCCGGTTCGTCGACCTGAAACGTGAAGAGTTGACCATTGAGATGGCTCATGCCAAATTCTTCACTAAGCTGGACGCCTCCTGGGGCTTTTGGCAAATACAGCTGGACGCGTCCAGTCGCAAGCGTTCTGTCACTACTGCTACAACCGCATGCCTTTCGCCATCATATCTGCCTCCGAAGTGTTTCACCGCATCATGGAGCAGATGATGGAGGGCATCGAGGGGGTGCGAGTGTACGTGGACAACGTGATTATCTGGTCCACAACGCCCCAGGAACACATCGCTCGCCTCAAGCAGATCTTCCAGCGAATTCATGAACATGGTCTCCAGCTCAACGGGGCCAAGTGCTCATTTGGTAAATCGGATAATAAGTTTCTAGGTGACCACATCTTGCAGCAGGGTGTGCGGCCAGATGCCGACAAGGTCTTGGCGATCAATGCCATGAAGACCCCAGAGGACAGGAAGGCGGTCCTCTGCTTCCTCGGGATGGTCAACTTTCTTGGGAAATACATTCCCAATATGGCATACCACACCACGGCCCTCCGCCATCTCATCAAGAAGTCAACGGAATTCCAGTGGCTGCCCACACATGAAGCGGAATGGCATGAGCTGAAGGCAAAGCTCACCACAGCCCCAGTTCCAGCGTTCTTCGACCCAACCAAGGAAACCAAGATATCAACTGATGCAAGCCAGAACGGCATTGGGGCGGTGCTCCTCCAGCGAGATGACTCCTCGTCCTGGGCTCCATGGCGCCCACTGAGCAACGGTATGCCCAGATCGAAAAGGAATGTCTGGGTCTCCTGACAAGAATAGTCAAGTTTCATGACCACGTTTACGGCCTGCCGAAATTCACGGTGGAAATGGACCACAGGCCTCTAGTCCACATAATCCAGAAGGATTTAAATTACATGGCACCTCGGTTACAGCGAATTCTTCTTCTACTCCGCCGCTATGACTTTGAACTTGTCTACACACCAGGCAAAGAGCTGATCATTGCAGATGCCCTAACCCGGTCCATCACCATACCGTGTGAACAAGGTGACTTTATCTACCACATAGAAGCGTAAGTGCAATTGTGTGCCACCAACCTCCCAGCCTCTGATGAACGGGTGCTCCAAATACGTGAGGAAACGGCCAAGGATCCTCTACTGCAGCGTGTGATGCAGCACCTTACCCATGGCTGGCAGAAGGGACAATGTCCCCAATTCTTTAATGTGAAAGACGAGCTGATGGTTGTGGAGGGAATCCTTCTGAAACTCAACAGTATCGGTATTCCCAGAGCATGCAGGCTATGGTGCTGTGGTCACCTTGGAGTCGAGAAATACCAACGCAGAGCTCGCGAGGCGGTTTATTGGCCGGGCATTAACCAGGACATTACCAACACGGTCCTCAACTGCCCCACCTGTCAGAAGTTTCAACTGGCTCAACCCAAGGAAACACTGCAATAGCACGAGATTGTGACTTCTCCGCGGTCCAAAGTAGGTGTAGACCTTTTCCACGCCAAGGGGCGTGACTAGGTACTCCTGGTCGAAAACTTCTCCAATTACCCAGAAGTGGTGAAATTGTCCGACCTCACGTCGAAGGCGGTCATCAAAGCCTGCAAAGAAACGTTTGCCAGGCACGGGATACCACTCACGGTAATTACATGGACAACGGTCCCTGCTTTTACAGCCAGGAATGGTCTGATTTTGCACAGTCCTACAACTTCCGTCATGTTACCTCCAGTCCCCACTACCCGCAATCAAACGGGAAGGCCGAGAAAGGGGTCCATATTATCAAGCGGTTGCTGTGCAAAGCTGCAGACTCAGGCTCCGACTTCAACCTGGCAATGTTGGCATACAGGGCAACCCCACTGTCCACTGGGTTGTCTCCAGCGCAGATGCTCATGAATCGCACTCTGAGGACCACAATTCCAGGCATCCATGTTCCAGACCTTGACCACCTCACGGTTTTACAAAAAATGCAGCAGTCCCGGGCCCAACAGAAGGCCACATATGATGCTCGTGCCACGGATCTACCCGAGCTGGCTCCAGCTGATCATGTTCGCGTCCAGTTGACTGAGGGCAGCTGGTCAGCCACAGCTGTTGTTGTCAAACAAGTTGCCCCAAGGTCTTTCCTTGTCCGCATGACTGATGGCTCCCTGCTATGGCACAACCGACGGGCATTGCGAAGAGTTCCACGCCCACCACCTGACCACTGTGCTCTGCTGGCCATCCCTGCCACAAAGCCACCGATCTGCCAGCAATCCTGCCGGCCCACGCGACCACCGCGATGGCAGAGATCCCACCTATCCACGTGCAGGCGGCTCCTGATCCACCTCTGCGGCAATCGACAAGAATTTGTCGGCCACCACAAAGACTGAATTGTTGACTGAACTTTTGTAAATTTTGTGACTGAACTCATCGATTTAACCTTTGTAAATATTGCTTCGTTTGCCATGTATCTGCACTATCGACACCTTCCCATGTATATACGTTTGTTCAAGCATATATATAGTCAGGCATATATATAAATACGTATCCATACCTCGGTATTTATTTAACTAAAAAAAAAGGGGGAGATGTCATAATATCCACTCATGTTTACAATGAGATGCAGACAGGCAGTGATTGACACATAGGATGACCAGTAAGCACACAGCACAGTACAGCCAATCACCAAACAGGACACTACCACTATAAAGCCAGAGGGCACTAGGTTTCCCGCTCTCTCTGCACCCAGCCACTGAGACTGTCAGAGTCCACGAGCTAGCAAGTGCAAACACCATGCGGTAGCTACTAAGTCTGGTCAGGCAAGGTCACCAGTCAGATCAGTATAGTGTCGACCCACAGCTGAATATGTATAGCAGTTCTATAGTTGATAAAACAGTGTTGGATCTTCTCCAGTGTTTCTAACTTCCCTGCATCGAGTGCAGTCCACATCGAACCAACCTGCCTAACACATCAACACTCACATTTCATGATTGAATTAGAAAAATACTTTGGTTGAGGTTAACCCTTGTTTTACATAGTTTCATCATAAATTCCTTCCTTTTGTACTTTTTTACTTCTGTGTTAATAAAGCTCTGGAGCCCTTATGTTTTACTAATCACATTCTCAACCTACCCTGTCACCTTTAATGATTTGTGCACATATATCCCTAAGTCCATCGACTTCTGCACTCGCTTTTGAATTGAATCCATTATTGTATATTGTCTGTGCTTATTTTTCATACTGTATCACTTTACCCTGCTCTGCATTCAATTTCATCTGCCTCTGGTGCATCCATTCTACCAACCTGTGTATCGCCTTTTGAACTTTAACAACTATCCTCACGGTTCACAACACTGCCAAGTTTTGTGTCGTCCACAATCTTCAAATTATGCCAGTATACAAAAGTCTTAATATGTATCAAGAAAACACTGAATTCTGGAGAACCCAACAATATGCCTTCCTCTGGTCTGTAAAAACTACTCTTACTTTCTGTCACTTGGCTAATTTCATATCTGTCCTGCTACTTATTTTTAATCCATGAGCTCAAACTTTGCTGACAAGCCTGTTATGTGGCACTTACCATGTACACCACATTGGCAGCTTTGCCTTCACCCAGTCTCCCATTACCTCATGACAATTTCAGGCACGTTAGTTAAACACAATTTTCCCTTAATAAATTTATGCTGGCTTTCCTTATTTAATCTGCATTTGCCCAAGTGACTGCTTATTTTGTCCCACATTATTCTTTCTAAAAGCTTCTCCACCACTTGGAGTTAAATCTACTGACCTGCAGTTGCTGGACTTGTTGCATCTAAGGAGAACCATGAACTTATGGCCACTGCCTCTGCAATATTCACCTTACTGCCTTAGTGTCCTTAAATGTAATCTTTCAGGTCCTGGTAATATTACCAGCTTCAAGTACAGCCAGCCTATCTAGTACCTCCTTTATCAGCTTTTAGCCTATCCAGTGTCTCAACCATTTTCTCTTTCATTAGGACTTGGGCAACATCTTCATCCTTGGTAAAGATGGATGCAAAGCACTCATTTATTAGCTGAACCTTGCCAACTGCCTCCATGTAGGAATCCCCATTTACATCCATAATCGGCACCACTCCTCACCGCCCCTGCCCCCCCCCCCCCCCCCCCCCCCCCACCCCCACCGTCTCTGAATGCCTGTAGAAGACTTTATTCTCTTTTATGTAACCTGTCAATCTCTAAGATCACAAGTTCATAAGAAATAAGTGCACGAGTAAACTATTTGGCCCATCAAGCTGCTCCTCATTGCATAAGATCATGGCTGATCTAATTGTGACCCTAACTCCACATTCCTGTCTGCCCTCGATAATCCTTGACTACATGCTATGGCTAGAACGGTAGCATTGTGGATAGCACAATTGCTTCACAGCTCCAGGGTCCCAGGTTCGATTCTGGCTTGGATCACTGTCTGTGCGGAGTCTGCACATCCTCCCCGTGTGTGCGCGAGTTTCCTCTGGGTGCTCCTGTTTCATCCCACAGTCCAAAGATGTGCAGGTTAGGTGGATTCGCCATGATAAATTGCCCTTGATAAATTGCCCTTAGTGTCCAAAATTGCCCTTAGTGTTGGGTGGGGTTACTGGGTTATGGGTTATGGGGATAGGGTGGAGGTGTCGACCTTGGGTAGGGTGCAGACTCGATGGGCCGAATGGCCTCCTTCTGCACTGTAAATTCTATGAAACACGTCATCTTCATTTTGCTTTATTTAACTAATTAGGTTTCTTATTCAGAAATATTACTTAACAATTTTCTGTATTTTTTTTATTCATTCATGGGATGTGGGTATCGCTGGCTGAGCCAGCATTTGTTGGTTTACCCCTAATTTGGGTCAACTCCTTCGCAAAGACACTCAAAACTTTTGTGCATTTGTTTCTTAGGAGGCCTGATGAATACGTGGAAACGCCGATGGTGTGTTTTAAAAGATGAAACATTCATGTGGTTCCGTTCAAAACAAGAAGCCTTGAAGCTGGGCTGGTTGCACAAGAAAGGTGGCGGCACATCAACCTTATCAAGACGCAACTGGAAAAGACGCTGGTTTGTTCTGAGAGAAAGCAAACTAATGTATTTTGAGAATGACAGTGAAGAAAAGTTAAAAGGAACCATCGATATCAGATCTGCGAGGTAATCTTCACTTTAATGAAGTCACGCTGTTAAAGCTGCTTGGTATTAATGTACAGCAACTGACCTTGTTAGACTTGTTTTTCTGTACAGGAATTGTGTTAAAACAATTCTGTTTATCTGTTTTCATTATTAGGGAGATTATTGATGACACTGGCAAAGAGAATGGCATTAATATAATAATAGAAGATCGCATCTTCTACCTTATTGCTGAGACAGCGGAAGATGCCAGGTAATTGTTTTGTTGTTAGATTCAATTAGAATTGATCAACTGTTTTATTTATTCATTCATGGTATATGAGTGTTATTGGCAATGTCAGCATTTATTCTCCATCGCTAAGTGCCCTTGAAAAGGTGGTGATGAGCTGTTGTCTTGAAATGCAGCAGCCTCTGTAGTCTGGATATACCCACGGTGCTGTTGAGGAGGGATTTCCAGTGTTTTGACCTAGAGACAGTGAAGGCATGACCATATAACTCCAAGCAGAAGGAGTGTTGTTCTCTGTAGACCAAAGGAATCTGATAAAAGCTTGGATACTTTATCTGAATGCCCAGAAAGTCCCCACCGGGCAGGAGGGTCAGGTCCTATTTTCTCAACTCTCAAATGAACAAAAAAAGAACGCATCGAAGACACTCTGAAGCTTTGCTTGAAGAACAGCAATAATGACTGGGAGGAGCTTGCTACCAATCGTTCAAAGCAGCAACAACTTGTCCATCAAGCAGCACTATGCCCAAGGATCTGCGGGGTGAGAATCCGGTTTAGTCACTTAAAGACCCCTGACAGAAACTTGTGATTGTGAATAGACGTTATCCTCGAATGCTGCCACCACCAACAAGGACAAGATTACAACAGGTTTGAATAAAGTGGACAAGGAAAATCTGTTCCTGCTGATTGATAGTACAAGGACAGAGGGCACGGATTTAAGATTTTGGACAAGAGATGCAGAAGTAATGTGAGAAAAATGTTTCCCATATTGGGTGTTCATAGTAGTTGTATGAAATTAAAAGTTTCCAAGACCCCCAGATCCCACAGTTAAGGTCCATTGGTTGACTGGGTGAGGGCATTAGCACAGCTGTGGGGAATGTGCCTGTATACATGCAGAGTAGGCAGATTCTGATATGTCAGCAGATGCTGGGGCTGGTTTAGCACATGGGGCTAAATAGCTGGCTTTTAAATCAGACCAAGGCAGGTCAGCAGCACGGTTCAGTTCCCGTACCAGCCTCCCCGAACAGGCGCCGGAATGTGGTGACTAGGGGCTTTTCAGAGTAACTTCATTGAAGCCTACTTGTGACAATAAGCAATTTTCATTTTCATTTCATTCAGATAACACTGATTTGATATCAATGCAGCTATTCCTGACCTTGCAGCTGAAACTAACGTCTGGAAGGAGTACTGTTCCACATTCAGAAGGCATCTCCAGAGACTCTGCCTGATCTGCTGAATATTTACAGCATTTTATCTTTTGATTTACAAGTTTGCATAAACATCACAATCCCCGGTCCCAGTTTTGGGGTGATCCAAATTAGCCCCCTAAACATAATCCTTGACACAGTGGTGGGCACTCTCTCCTTATCCCAGATCTTGAGCCAGACTTATATTATGGCGCCATACTGTGGGCTACTTCTTGGAGGAGCCATTTAGATGTGATCTGCGTCCACTCGGCTGCACATAAAGTTCTATGGCATCATTTGAAGCAGTGTAGAAATATTCTCCCAAAAAAGACGGATTGGCAAGCAAAGGTAATTGGAAATGTGTTAGCATATATTTGTCACTGAATTGAATGGGCCAAAGGATTTCTTTCAAACTTTTTGTGACTTAGAATATGACAAGTCAACAAAGGGCTGATGCACAAGATTTGAGAATGTGTCTTTTTTTGAGGAAAGCGGTTTCATGGCAAAAAGCTTGTCTAACTGTAGCCGGGATACTCCGGCCTGGAGGCTAAGTGCTGACATTAGGAGCAGGACCCGGTATATGAGTCTCTCCCCTTCACCATGCTAATTGGTGCATGGGGAAGAGCTATTTTGCCCACAATGCAATTCCTGCTCCCCGATCCCCTGCTGAGAAGTTGGGGCATTTACCCACCCCCCGACCACCAAGGGAATTGTAGGTTCCTCCCTTCCCCCAAAGCATGCATGAATGAGGGTGACCCGACCACCACCCCTCAGAAGAGGACCCCCATCAGAGAACCCCCCGCCCCAATAACTTACTTTTCTCAGCAGAAAGCATTTACCTCCTTTTGATGTGGTGAGGAGCTGTCAGTAATAGCAAGAGTGTTTATTAACATTGTTGTAGCATAAAAGCAGGGTAATTGAGATGCATTCAAGCGAGAAGGGAAAGGAAAATAATCAAACCCCCTAAACAGCTGTGTAGGAACCAGTAAAACTGTGAATCACTGGCAAGTGAAAGGTATTGCTGTGTGAAATTGAATGGATGATTTCCATTTCAAAGGCTATCGAGGGATTTGAAGCCTTTTCAAGTGTACTTGGCTTTCAAGGAAGCATCTGACACCTGTAACAGCTGCTGGTTAGGGAAGGTTAAGTGAAAATACAATGATTTCTCACTCTACTGCCTTGCCTGCTATCCAGTTTTCCGGCAGAGGTGACTGATGGGGGGTCTCTAATGGAGGGGTTGGTGGTAGAGAAGGGGTCAGGACACTCTCATGTGTGCGTGCTGTGGTGGAGGTGGGAGGGCCTTCCGAAGGACATTGGGTGGCACCTCGGGTATGCACTGACCCCATTGACCCACCTCGGGGTCCACCGTGTCAGGGTCGCACTTGGGCAAACCTGCACCAAAGCCCACCTGTAGAATTTCCCACTGTTGGTGTCTGTGCATAACCGTGATTGTGGGAGGAGGGGGCTCGGTGTGGTGGATGCATTGGGCTATTAATCAAATCGAAATGGATGCACCGGGGCAGTAAACCCGTTTTTCCATTCACAATCCATTTTCCACCCAATCAGGAATCCCGATCGAAGCGGCGTTGAGTGCAGAATTCCAGCTTCTGTGTATAATTTTTGAACAAATTTTTAAAAACCTAAAGAAGTTATATACGCGAGAGCAAAAACTGCTTTTAGGTATCATTGTTACATCTCTATCACTACTTGTATTGCAGCCAGTGGTTTAGCGTCCTCAGCCAAGTTCTAGGATCAACTGAACAAGAGATTGGAGAAATGCATGATGAGCAAGCAAACCCACAAAATGCAGTGGTGAGTTCTCTGTTCTTCTCTGTCATTGATGGGAAAAAGGATTTTATTTTGGCAGCGTTTGTTAAAAGGATAGGTGATGTAGCACAAAGGAGCTGGGCTAGATTCTCCATCAGTATGATCCCTCCATGTTACCGGCAGTACACTCACCTCCGCAGTTTTCCTGACTGCGTGGGAGTGCCCACAATGGGAAATGCCATTGGTTGAGGGGACAGAGGATCCCACTGCCGGCGGGGGAGTGCCGCACCAGAAAACGGGTGCGGCGGGACGGAGAATCCCACCCATTACCTTTCTATCCGTGACTTCACATTGTATTTGTAAAATACTGCACTACTTTAAAGAGCAAAACATTCTCTTGTCACTTTATTTAGTAATTACATCAGTCTCCTTGTGAAGTTTGCCTTTGGTTAGTTTTTTTAAGCCAAATTGTGGATCTGATCTAAAAGAACACACGCTTAATTTTATTATGACTCTGCAGCAGGCAAGTGATCAGAGGATTCCCTAAGCGTCTTGAATGTTCTTTCACACTCTTTTGGAAGAGCATGGAAAGTTTATAGAATCATAGATTAATGACAGCACAGAAGAAGTCCATTTGGCCTGTCATGTCTATACTGTTCTCCGCAGGAACAATTCACCTATTGCCACTGACCCATCTAGTCCCATAGCCGTGCAAACTTTCCTTGTCAAATAATGAACAAATTCCCTTTTGAATGCCATGATTGAATTTGTCTCCACCTTGCAATCCACACCCTAGCCACCTGCTGCATAAAAAAGGTTTTATTCATGCCATCATTTGCCAATTAACGTAGATTTCTTTCCTCTGGTTCTCAATCCTTCCACCAACGGGAACAATGTCTCTCTATCTACCATGTCAGCATCCTTCGTGATTTTGAATATCTTTATCAAATCACCTCTCAACCGTCCCTTCTCCAAGGCCAATGGTGCTAACGTCTCCAATCATTCTACGTAACTGAAGTTCCTTATCTTGGGAACATTCTCATGAATCTTTTCTGCACCTTCTCTGATGCCTTCTTGTCGTTCCAAAAGTGTGGTGTCCAGAACTGGACACAATACTTCAGTTGAGGCTGAACCAACATTTTATACAGGATATCATAAATTCCTTGCTTTTGTATTTTATGCCCCTATTTATTGTTCTCCGCAGGAACAATTCACCTATTTAGGGCAGCACGGTAGCATTGTGGATAGCGCAATTTGCTTCATGGCTCCAGGGTGCCAGGTTCGATTCCCGCTTGGGTCACTGTCTGTGCGGAGTCTGCACATCCTCCCCGTGTGTGCGTGGGTTTCCTCCGGGTGCTCCGGTTTCCTCCCACAGTCCAAAGATGTGCAGATTAGGTGGATTGGCCATGATAAATTGCCCTTAGTGGGGATAGGGTGGTGGTGTGGATCTTGGGTAGGGTGCTCTTTCCAAGAGTCGGTGCAGACTCGATGGGCCGAATGGCCTCCTTCTGCACTGTAAATTCTATGACTCTATTGCCACTGACCCATCTAGTCAATGCAAAAGCATTGTCCAGCATCTCTGACTTTGTCTATATAAATGTTTCTGGAACATACCTCTCCATTCACCTGAGGAAGGAGCTGCGCTCCAAAAGCTTGTGTTTGAAACATAGAACATAGAATGATACAGCGCAGTACAGGCCCTTCGGCCCTCGATGTTGCACCGACATGGAAAAAATCTAAAGGCCATCTAACCTACACTATGCCCTTATCATCCATATGCTTATCCAATAAATTTTTAAATGCCCTCAATGTTGGCGTGTTCACTACTGTTGCAGGTAGGGCATTCCACGGCCTCACCACTCTTTGCGTAAAAAACCCACCTCTGACCTCTGTCCTATATCTATTACCCCTCAATTTAAGGCTATGTCCCCTCGTGCTAGCCACCTCCATCCGCGGGAGAAGGCTCTCGCTGTCCACCCGATCTAACCCTCTGATCATTTTGTATGCCTCTATTAAGTCACCTCTTAACCTTCTTCTCTCTAACGAAAACAACCTCAAGTCCATCAGCCTTTCCTCATAAGATTTTCCCTCCATACCAGGCAACATCCTGGTAAATCTCCTCTGCACCCGTTCCAAAGCTTCCACGTCCTTCCTATAATGAGGCGACCAGAACTGTACGCAATACTCCAAATGCGGCCGTACTAGAGTTTTGTACAACTGCAACATGACCTCATGGCTCCGGAACTCAATCCCTCTACCAATAAAGGCCAACACACCATAGGCCTTCTTCACAACCCTATCAACCTGGGTGGCAACTTTCAGGGATCTATGTACATAGACACCGAGATCCCTCTGCTCATCCACACTACCAAGAATTTTACCATTAGCCAAATATTCCGCATTCCTGTTATTCTTTCCAAAGTGAATCACCTCACACTTCTCCACATTAAACTCCATTTGCCACCTCTCAGCCCAGCTCTGCAGCTTATCTATGTCCCTCTGTAACCTGCAACATCCTTCCGCACTGTCTACAACTCCACCGACTTTAGTGTCGTCTGCAAATTTACTCACCCATCCTTCTGCGCCCTCCTCTAGGTCATTTATAAAAATGACAAACAGCAACGGCCCCAGAACAGATCCTTGTGGTACGCCACTCGTAACTGAACTCCATTCTGAACATTTCCCATCAACTACCACTCTCTGTCTTCTTTCAACTAGCCAATTTCTGATCCACATCTCTAAATCGCCCTCAATCCCCAGCCTCCGTATTTTCTGCAATAGCCGACCGTGGGGAACCTTATCAAACGCTTTACTGAAATCCATATACACCACATCAACTGCTCTACCCTCGTCTACCTGTTCAGTCACCTTCTCAAAGAACTCGATAAGGTTTGTGAGGCATGACCTACCCTTCACAAAACCATGCTGACTGTCCCTAATCATATTATTCCTATCTAGATGATTATAAATCGTATCTTTTATAATCCTCTCCAAGACTTTACCCACCACAGACGTTAGGCTCACCGGCCTATAGTTACCGGGGTTATCTCTACTCCCCTTCTTGAACAAAGGGACCACATTTGCTATCCTCCAGTCGTCTGGCACTATTCCTGTAGCCAATGATGACATAAAAATCAAAGCCAAAGGCTCAGCAATCTCTTCCCTGGCTTCCCAGAGAATCCTAGGATAAATCCCATCCGGCCCCGGCGACTTATCTATTTTCACCTTGTCCAGAATTGCCAACACTTCTTCCCTACGCACCTCAATGCCATCTATTCTAATAGCCTGGGTCTCAGCATTCACCTCCACAATATTATCTTTTTCTTGAGTGAATACTGACGACAAGTATTCATTTAGTATCTCGCTTATCTCCTCAGCCTCCACACACAACTTCCCACCACTGTCCTTGACTGGCCCTACTCTTACCCTAGTCATTCTTTTATTCCTGACATACCTATAGAAAGCTTTTGGGTTTTCCTTGATCCTACCTGCCAAAGACTTCTCATGTCCCCTCCTTGCTCGTCTCAGCTCTCTCTTTAGATCCTTCCTCGCTTCCTTGTAACTATCAAGCGCCCCAACTGAAACTTCACGCCTCATCTTCACATAGGCCTCCTTCTTCCTCTTAACAAGAGATTCCACTTCTTTGGTAAACCACGGTTCCCTCGCTCGTCCCCTTCCTCCCTGCCTGACTGGTACGTACTTATCAAGAACATGCAATAGCTGTTCCTTGAACAAGCTCCACATATCCAGTGTGCCCAACCCTTGCAGCCTACTTCTCCAACCAACACATCCTAAGTCATGTCTAATGGCATCATAATTGCCCTTCCCCCAGCTATAACTCTTGCCCTGCGGGGTATACTTATCCCTTTCCATCACTAACGTAAAGGTCACCGAATTGTGGTCACTGTTTCCAAAGTGCTCACCTACCTCCAGATCTAACACCTGGCCTGGTTCATTACCCAAAACCAAATCCAATATGGCCTCGCCTCTTGTTGGCCTGTCAACATATTGTGTCAGGAAACCCTCCTGCACACATTGTACAAAGAACGACCCATCTAATGTACTCGAACTATATCTTTTCCAGTCAATATTTGGAAAGTTAAAGTCTCCCATAACAACTACCCTGTTACTTTCGCTCTTTTCCAGAATCATCTTCGCCATCCTTTCCTCTACATCCCTAGAACTATTAGGTGGCCTATAGAAAACTCCCAACAGGGTGACCTCTCCTTTCCTGTTTCTAACCTCAGCCCATACTACCTCAGAAGAAGAGTCCCCATCTAGCATCCTTTCCGCCACCGTAATACTGTCCTTGACTAGTAGCGCCACACCTCCCCCTCTTTTGCCCCCTTCTCTGAGCTTACTAAAACACCTAAACCCCGGAACCTGCAACAACCATTCCTGTCCCTGCTCTATCCATGTCTCTGAAATGGCCACAACGTCGAAGTCCCAGGTACCCACCCATGCTGCCAGTTCCCCTACCTTATTTCGTATACTCCTGGCATTGAAGTAGACACACTTCAAACCACCTACCTGAACACTGGCACCCTCCTGCGAAGTCAAATCTGTGCTCCTGACCTCTATACTCTCAATCTCCCGTACCCCAAAACTACAATCCAGGTTCCCATGCCCCTGCTGAATTAGTTTAAACCCCCCCCAAAGAGCACTAACAAATCTCCCCCCCAGGATATTGGTGCCCCTCAGGTTCAGATGTAGACCATCCTGTCTATAGAGGTCCCACCTTCCCCAGAAAGAGCCCCAGTTATCCAGAAATCTGAATCCCTCCCGGGATTGTCACTTGCCAACAGCCTCTCCACAAACCACCTTCAACTTAGGCTGACCGCACTGCACGTTTGCAAATTTCCCCAGAACAGCTGATCAGTAGCTCTGCTCTGCTGCCCTCTGCTGGATGATTGCCTTCACTCAAACTCCTCGGGTCTCCTTCGCAGATTCACCTTCAACTTAGGCTGACCGCACTGCACGTATGCAAATTTCCCCAGAACAGCTGACCAGTAGCTCTGCTCCTCTGCCCTCTGCTGGAGAAACAAACCTGTTAGACTTTAACCTGGTGTTGTAAGACTTCTTCCTATTTATAAAGTACAAGTTCTCTACACTTTGTGAATTGTTCTCTCAACTACCTGGCCACCTTCCATGATTTGTGCACAGGCCGGCACCCCCTTCATTTTTCATTGTCTCTCCACTTTCTTTCTCCCAAAATGAATTACATCGCACTTGTCAGCATTAACTTTTAGCTGCCGTTTGCCTGCCCAGTTCGCCAACCTATCTTATGTCCTTTCACGTTTAACACTATTCTCTGTTATTTCCTGTCACTCGGCCAATTTTATCTCCATGTTACTACTGTGCCCTTTATTCCATGAGTTGCAACTTTGCTGACAAATCTGTTGTGCGACACTTATCAAATGCCTTTTGGAAGTCCATGTACAGTATATTTAGTACTATTACCCTCATCAATTTCTGATGCCTCATCATAACCCCACGCAACTTAGTTAAACACAACCTCCCCTTAACAAATCCACGCTGGCTTTCCTTAATTAACCTGCATTTGGCCAAGTGACTATTAACTTTGTCTTAAATCAACATTTCTAAAAGTTTCCACCACCAAGGTTAAACTGTAGTCGCTGGGCTTATCTTGAAACCCTTTTTAGAACAAGGGTGCAACATTTACAGTTCTCCAAACTATCTCTGTATCCAAGGAGGATTGGAAATTATGGCCAATTCCTCAATTTCTATCCTCACTTCCCAGAGTATTCTTGGGTGCATCTCATCCGGTGCTGGTGTCTTACCAAATGTAAGTACAGTAGAACGATCGAATATCACTTCCTTATCAATTTTAAGGAAATCAAATGCCTGAATTACATCCGCTTGCACTGTGACCTGAGCAACATATTCTTCCTTGGTAAAGGCAGAGGCTTTTTAGAGACTATTTATTTGGTACCTCAACTATTCCCCGTGCCTCCTTCTGTCAATCCCCGTTTTGCTTCCTAATTGACTTCACTCCTCATCATGCCATACTTGGCTAAGAGGGAATCTGCTAAATTTGAATCTGTATGTGTTAAATTTGAATCTGTGTTAAATTACTAGTTATAAATAACTGGTTAGTCAACAATTAATTAATTAATTAGAGTTAGAAATGGGGTTTCGTGCGATGCAATGCTTCAATTGCCAGATGTGGGACATCTGTGCTTCTGGGCAACTACATCCGCAAGAAATCCACCCATTGCAGCTCCTCACAGACTGCATGGATCAGTTGGAGAGGCAGTTGGATGCATTTAGAAGCATGCAGGCAGCGGAGAGCATCATAGGCAGGAGTTTTAGAGTCACACCCAAAGAGCAGGCAGATTGATATGGGGCCATTGGAAAGGGCAGGCAGTCAGTGCAGGAATTTAGCACCCCCCCCCCATACCATCTTGGATTCTGTTGTGGGGGAGGGCTCAGCAGGGGGAAAAAACCAAAGCCAGAACAGTGGCACTACAATTACCTCTGTTGCTCAGCTAGGGAGGGCAAAGTGCAAGAGAGCGATTACAAGGGACTTTAGAGTAAGGGGCACAGATAGGCTCTTCTGTGTACATGAAAGAGACCCCAGGATGGCATGTTGCCTCCCTGGTGCCAGCGTCAAGGATATCTCTGAAGGTACTAACGACATAGGCAGGAAGAATGATGAGGTCCTACAGAAGGAGTTCAGGGAGTTGGGCAGTAAGCTAATAAGCAGGACCTCCAGGGTTGTAATCTCAGGATTACTCCCTGTGCCACGTGCCAGTGAGACTAGAAATAGGAGGATAGTGCAGCTAAACTGGTGGTGTAGGAGGGATGGTTTCAGATTTCTGGACCATTGGGATCTCTTTCAGGGTAGGTGTGACCTGTACAAGATGGACGGGTTGCATCTAAACTGGAGGGGGGCCAATATCCTGGCTGGGAGGTTTGCTAGCCAAGTATGGTAAGATGAGGAGTGAAGTCAATTAGGAAGCAAACTGGGGATTGACAGAAGGAGGCACGGGGAATAGTTGAGGTACCAAATAAATAGTCTCTAAAAAGCCTCTGCCTTTACCAAGGAAGAATATGTTGCTCAGGTCACAGTGCAAGCGGATGTAATTCAGGCATTTGATTTCCTTAAGGAAGTGGTATTGGATCGTTCTACTGTACTTAAATTTGGTAAGACACCAGAACCGGATGAGATGCAGCCACTCGGGAGAATTTAAACTAGTATGGCAGGGGGGCCGGAACCAGAATGTGAGCTTAGAAGGTGTAACAACTGAAGGGGAAATAGAGAACAAAAATAAGAGAACAACATCTCCCTGTCTGCTCAAGGGCAATGGTCTGAAGTGCATTTGTTTCAATGCCAGAAGTAAAATAGTCCAACTCAAGAAGGGGCAGTACTGGATCTGGTATTGGGGAATGAGCCTGGACAGGTGGCTGAGGTTTCAGTAGGGGAACATTTTGGGAGTAATGACCACAATTCCATAGGTTTTAGGGTAGTTCTGGACAGGGATGAGGGTAACCCTCGCGTGAAGGTGCTAAACTGAGGAAAGGCAAATTACGATAACATTGGACAGGAATGAAAGAATTTGGATTGTGTGCGGCTGTTGGAAGATAAATCAACATCGGAAATCTGGGTAGAGCTCAAGAACAGGAAGGGGGCAGTCACAATGTTGGGGGTTTATTACAGGCCCCCCCATCTGCCAGTGAGAGATAGATGAGCAGATGGGGAGAGAGATTTTGGATAGGTGCTAAAGTAACAGGTTGTTGTGGTAAGAGATTTTAACTTCTCCTATATTGACTGGGACTCTCTTAGTGCTAGGGGCTTGGATGGGGTAGAGTTTACAAGGTGTATCAGGAAGGCTTCTTGATGCAATATGTAGATAGTCCAACTCGAGAAGGGGCAGTACTGGATCTGGTATTGGGGATCTGGTGGCTGAGGTTTCAGTAGGGGAACATTTTGGGAGCAATGACCACAATTCCATAAGTTTTAGGGTAGTTCTGGACAGGGATGAGGGTAACCCTTGTGTGAAGGTGCTAAACTGAGGAAAGGCAAATTACGATAACATTAGACAGGAATTGAAGAATTTGGATTGTGTGCAGCTGTTGGAAGATAAATCAACATCGGACATGTGGGAGTCTTTCAAGTTGATTCGGATTCAGAAAAGTCACGTTCCTGAGAGAACGAAGGATAAGTATGAAAGGTTATGGAGCCTTGGATATCGAGGGATATTGTGAACCGAGTCAAAATGAGGCTGTTGTACGGTCTTGAAGGGTGGGAACAGTCAAAACCCTTGAGTATATAGAAAGTAGGAAGGTATTTAGGCGGGAAATTAGGAGGACTAGGAGGGGTCATGAAAAGTCCTGTGCAAGGAGGATTAAGGTGAATCCCAAAGCTTTTTATTCATATGTAAGAAGCACGAGGGTGGCCAGGAAAAGGATTGGACGACTTAAGGACAGTGGGGAGAATCTATGTGTTGAGCTGGAGGAAATGGATGAGGTACCAAATGAATACTTTGCATCAGTATTCACCAAAGAAAAGGGCCTGGTTTCTCCGGTCTTTGACGCCGAAATCACGTTCGGCGAACGGATGGAGAATCCAAGTTTACGAAAGAATCGTGGGCGCCAATGCTTTTGCGATGCTCTGCCCCTTTCAAAGTGGCGTATTCGGAGAGTACGCCACGCCACGTATCGGCGGCCTCGGGACATTGCCTTAGGCCCGCCCCCCGATGCTCCGCCCCTGACCAGCCGAGTTCCCAACGACATGGGTCTCTCATGGTCTCACCTGTTGGGGACTCGGCGTGGTGGCTTTGGACTCAGTCCAGTGCCGCCAAAGTCGGGGGAGGGCTGATCTGTGGGCAGGGGGGACATTATTCGGTGCTGGGGGCATTGTCGGGAGGTGGTCCAGGGCGTGCAAGACAGCCTAAGGGGGGGACTACTTCGCGGGCCGGGTGCTCCACGCTGCCGTCCTTCTAACCCCCAGCAAAACGGGGAATAGGTGGCCGTTTTGCGTCAGTTTTTCTGGCCTAAAACGCCACCATTCCCACGCCAGTGTGGGGACATAGCCCCAGAATCGGAGAATCCAGCCCAAGGACTTGGTGGAAGAGGATTCTTGGGTGGGGTGTGTGGATAGTCTGGGACATGTTGACATCAAAAAGGAGGAGGTATTGGAAAATTTTTTAAGGTAGTAAGGTACATATGTCTCCTGGGCCGGATTGGATTTACCCAGAATACTGAGGGAAACAAGAGAGGAAATTTCTGGGGCCTTGACTGATATCTTTATACCCTCATTGGCTACAGGTGAGGTCCCAGAGGGCTGGCGAATAGCTAATGTGGTACCGCTGTTTAAGAAAGTAGCAGGGATAATCCAGGAAACTATAGGCTGTTGAGCTTCATGTCGGTAGTAGGTAAATTATTAGAGTGAATTCTCAGGGACAAGGATTTATACCCATTTGGAAACAAATGGACTCATTAGCAATAGACAGCATGGTTTTGTGAAGGGGAGGTCGTGCCTCACTAACTTGATCAAATTTTTTGAGGAGGTGACAAAGATGATTGATGAGGGGGATGTTGTTCACATGGACTTCAGTAAAGCCTTCGACAAGGTGCCTCATGGCAGTCTAGTACATGAGGTGAAGTCAGACGTGAGGTGACAAGATGGATACAGAACTGGCTCAGTCACAGATGGCAAAAGGTAGCAGTAGATGGATGTTTCTCTGAATGGAAGGTTTTGACTAGTGGTGTTCCACAGGGATCTGTGTTGGGGCCTCTGTTGTTTGTAGTATACATAAACGATTTGGAGGAAAATGTAGCGGGTCTGATTAGTAAGTTTGTGGATGACACCAAGGTTGGTGGAGTGGCAGATAGTGTCGAGGATTGTCAGAGGACATAGATAATTTGGAGACTTGGGCAGAGAAATGGCAAGTGGAGTTTAATCCAGGCAAATGTGAGGTAATGCATTTTGGTATGTCTATCAGAGGAGGGGAGGACTTCCGGTGGGGTTTGCGAGTGGGTCGGCCGCCTCGAGAGGAGCTCCCATTGGTTCCCCCCCCCCCCCGGTTATT
The DNA here is from genome assembly GCF_902713615.1 of Scyliorhinus canicula. NCBI lineage: Eukaryota > Metazoa > Chordata > Chondrichthyes > Carcharhiniformes > Scyliorhinidae > Scyliorhinus > Scyliorhinus canicula. The sequence goes on along the minus strand of NC_052150.1, from coordinate 58,953,359 downwards.
GTCGGCTTTGGGGCCGTCCTGGGCGTCAAGTGGGGCCGGTTTGAAAACCGGTGAGGAACCCCGCGCGGGAGGCTGGAGCTGAGACATCGGGTCCAGTGTGCGCGGTGGTCGGAGCAGCGGGGGGGAGCCAAACAGAGGTCGATGCGGCAGGCCTGAAGCCAGGGTGATGTAGGTGAGATGTCCCAGATCGGGTGGCTCCCACCTAGAATGTTGTAAGAAGACTGAAGTCTGGTCCCAGGGGAATTCTTGAGGAATACAAAAAAGAAGAGAAAGAAGTTTGAAAGAAACTTTGTGAAAGTTTTTATCCTTTTTTTGAAGGCCAAATTTTTTGGTTTTTCTATTTTTAAAAAAAATTAAAGAAGGAAAGGGGGAAAAATAATAAGTCGTTAAAGAATGTGAAAAGCAGTGTTGAAGATGGGAGGAAATGCGGGTTCGCTGTTGAGTGAGAGGAACAGCAAAAGCGCTGACAAGATGGCGGATGCCGGACCGCATGGTGGGGCCGCACTAGAGGTGGAGAAGATGACCGAGGTGATGGCGGTGGAGCTGAAAAAGCAGTTTGCGAGGCACATGAAGGCTTTGAGGAAGGAGATGGCGGTCACATTGAATTCATTGGTGGAGCGCCCCGATGGGAGTTGCTGTGGCAAAGACATCGGCTGAGGTGAGAGAGCAGGGCGAGAAGATGAAAGAAGTGGAGGGGGCCGTGTTGCAGCACAGAGACCACTTCACCTCGATGGGGGAACGAGCTGCAGAGGATGGTGGAGGTCAACAGAGGACTCCGAGCATAGCTCGAGGACTTGGAAAACCGCTCGAGGCGGCACAATCTGAGAATTGTGGGCTTGCCCGAACGGACAGAGGGCCCAAGACCAACAGAGTACTTCACTAAGAAGTTAGCGGAGTTGATGGGGGAGGGTGAGAACCCCTCCCGACGAGCTGTACCGGGCTCAACGGTCATTAAGGCCGAAGCCCAAAGTGAATGAGTCGCCAATAGCAGTAATTATCTGCTTCCATAAGTACTGCATGAAGGAGAAGGTGTTAAACTGGGCGAAGCAGAAGCTCGAGGTGCAGTGGGATGGTGCTGGAGTTCGGATCTACCAGGACTTGACGGTGGAGTTGGCAAAAAGACGAGCGACGTTCAGGCAAGTGAAGGCGGCACTGTACAAAAATGGATTTGGTATGGTGTACCCGGCGAAGCTGAGGGTGACGTATGATGCCAAAGACTTTTATTTTGAGACAGTCGAGGCGGCTGAGACGTTCGTGAGGGCAGAAGGCTTGAGACAGATGTGAGGAGCGGAGCTGGAAGAGAGACTGTGGACTGTGATTGGGGAGCTGGAAAATGTATAAATGCTGTAACTTTCTTTTCATTGACATGTATTGTAATTTACTTCACTTCATTACATAGAACACTACAGCGCAGTACGGGCCCTTCGGCCCTCAATGTTGCGCCGACCTGTGAAACCATCTGAAGCCTATCTGACCTAGACTATTCCATTTTCATCCATATGTCTATCCAGTGACCACTTAAATGCCCTTAAAGTTGGCGAGTCTACTACTATTGCAGGCAGGGCGTTCCACACCCCTACTACTCTCTGAGTAAAGAAACTGCCTCTGATATCTGTCCTATATCTATCACCCCTCAATTTAAAGGTATGTCCCCTCGTGTTGGTCATCACCATCCGAGGAAAAAGACTCTCACTGTCCACCCTATCTAACCCTCTGTTACATAGTTCAAGTTAACGGTTGGGTTGATTGGCATTCTGTGTTGCGACGGTTATATCTTATTTTAGTGAATTGTATGGGTTGTATTGTTGTTTTAGTTTTTTCTTTCTCTGGGACTGGGTTTAGCATGTCGGGGGGAGCCACCCCCGGTAGCTAACTAAAGTCGGCTAGTGAACGGAGGTGAGAGGAGGGCTGCGGACATTGGAGCCTGGTTGGCAGGTTTTGATGGGCCTATGAGGCAAGCAGGGGGGGGGGGGGGGGGGGGGGGGGGAAGAGGGATTGATGCTGGGAGATGTTTTTTCCAGAGGAAATGTAGGGGGGGGATTCGATGTTAATAATGGATAGGGCCGGGTCAGGCTCATGGGGCAGGACCCGGTGGTATGATGATGGTGGATAAGAAGGGTGGGGGGGGGGGGGGGGGGAATGAGAGACCCCCAGTTAGGATAGTCACATGGAACGTGAGGGGGTTAGGAGGTCCGGTCAAGAGGTCAAGGGTGCTTGCGCATCTTAAAAGTTTGAAAGCCGATGTGGCAATGCTGCAGGAGACTCACTTGTGGGTGAAGGACCAGGTGAGACTTAAAAAGGGCTGGGTTAGTCAGGTGTTTCACTCTGGATTTGACGGAAGGGCTCTAGGGGTAGCGGTAATGGTTGGCAAAAGAGAACGCTTCCAGACCGAGAAGGTGGTGGCAGATCAGGGGGGGTAGATATGTGATTGTGACAGGAGTGCTGGAGGGGAGATTAGTGGCGCTGGTAAGTATATACGGTCCCAATTGGGACGATGTGGGATTCGCAATGAAGGTGCTTGGGGCCATCCCCGACTTGGGGACACATGAACTGATAGTGGGGCGGGGACAGGAATTTGGAGACAAGGTAGGACAGGTCACCACCGTGCTCGCTGGCCCCATCGGGGGGGGCGAAGGCGTTGGCTGGGCTAATGGTGGAAATGGGAGGGGTGGACCCTTGGAGGTTTCTGCACCTGAGGGAACGGAAGTACTCCTTTTTCTCAGCAGTCCATAAGATATACTCACGGATTGACTTTCCCGTCCTGGGGAAAGCTTTGCTGGCTGGGGTTAAGGGGTCGGAATACTCGGTAATTGCAGTGTCAGATCATGGTCCACATTGGGTGGTAATGGTGCTGGAGAAGGGGGTAGCACAGAGGCTGGGGTGGAAATTAGATGTGGGACTTTTGGGGGACCAAGATTTCTGTGACAAAATTGAAAAGGTAATTGAGGAATATGTAGGTTTCAACTGTACAGGTGAGGTGTCGAAGGCAGTTGTCTGGGAGGCTCTAAAGGTGATCTCGTTTAAGGCCAGGGTGGACAAAAAGGAGAGGTTGGAGCGGCAGAGGGTAATGGATGAGATGTTGGAGGTAGATAGGAGATATGCAGAAGATGGGGGACCCAGCGAAGTTGGAAAAGAGGAAGGAACTACAGGCGAGCTTTGACCGACTATCTACCAAGAAGGCGGTGTGCCAACTGAGACGTGCAAGGGGTGCAGTTTACGAACATGGAGATAAGGCATGTTAGCAGGTCAGCTCCGGAGGGAGGCAGCGGTAAAGGGAATTGTTCAGGTGAGGGACAGGGCAGGGAAGTTGGTGGTGGCTCCGGATCTGATCAACAAGGTCTTCAAGGAATTTTATGAGAGGTTGTACAGGTCAGAGCCCCCTGGGGGAGACCGGGAGATGCAAGATTTTCTAGATGGGTTGAAGTACCCGAGGTAAGGGGAGGGGGCCAGGGCTACATTAGAAGGAGCGATAGTGGAGCGGGAGCATGGTGGTTAGCATCAATGCTTCACAGCTCCAGGGTCCCAGGTTCGATTCCCGGCTGGGTCACTGTCTGTGTGGAGTCTGCACGTCCTCCCCGTGTGTGCGTGGGTTTCCTCCGGGTGTTCCGGTTTCCTCCCACAGTCCAAAGATGTGCGGGTTAGGTGGATTGGCCATGCTAAATTGCCCGTAGTGTAAGGTTAATGGGGGGATTGTTGGGTTACGGGTTACGTGGGTTTAAGTAGGGTGATCATTGCTCGGCACAACATCGAGGGCCGAAGGGCCTGTTCTGTGCTGTACTGTTCTATGTTCAAAGGATGCGATTGGGAGGCTGCAGTCGGGGAAGGTGGCAGGGCCGGATGGGTTTCCGGTGGAATATTATAAAAAATTCAAGGGTAAGCTGCCACTCCGGATAGTGGGGATGTTTGAAGAGGTGATAGTGAAGCAGGTGTTGCCACAAACTTTGGGGCAGATTTCCCTGTTGCTAAAAGAAAAAGATAAGGACCCGACGGAGTGTGGGTCATATAGGTCCAAATTACTTCTGAATGTGGACGCAAAAGTATTGGCGAAGGTACTGGCGGGTAGGCTAGAGGAGTGCCTCCCGAAGCTGATAGGTGAAGATCAGACGGGGTTCGTGAGAGGAAGGCAGATCTTTTCAAACGTTAGAAGGGTATTGAATGCCGTTATGGCACCAGCGGAGGGGAAGGAAACAGAGGTGGTTGTGGCATTGGACGCTGAGAAGGCGTTTGACCGGATCGAATCGAGGTACTTGATGGCAGTTCTGGAACGGTTTGGGATTGGACGAAGATTTGTAAACTCGTTAAAGCTACTTTATCAGGAGCCGAGGGCGAGTGTCCGCACAAATAACATCAGTTTGAGATACTTTTCTCTCCATGGTGGGACTAAGTAGGGATGTCCCATGTCCCCCCTGCTGTTTGCACTCATGATTGAGCCATTGGCCATCGCATTAAGAAGTTCGGGGGTATGGAAAGGAATAGTGCGGGGGTGGATAGAGCATAGGGTGTCCTTGTATGCCGATGACATGCTGTTATACGTGTCAGAACCGAGTGTGTCGACAGGGGGAATATTGGAGCTGCTTCGAGTGTTTGGGTCTTTCTCTGGTACAAACTAAATCCAGACAAGACTGAGTATTTTGTGGTGTCGCGGCCAGGTCTGGGGGCAGAGGTGGGGGGGGGGGGGGGGGGGGGCTGCCTTTCCGTAGGGCAGGGACTCACTTTAGGTACCTGGGGGTGCAGGTTGCCTGGGAGGGGGGGGGGGTGGGGGGAGAGGCGGCGGGGGGGGGGGGTTGCGCAGGTACAGCATTTCTAGTTTGGTGGGGAGAGTGAAGGCAAGGTGGGATGGTCTCCCTCTGTCACTGGCGGATCGTGCCCAGGCGGTTAAAATGAACGTGTTGCCGCAATTTCTGTTTATTTTTCAATGCCTGCCAATTTTCCTGCCAAAGGCTTTTTTCAGAGAGATTGAGGGAAGGATTACTTTGTTCATATGGGGAGGGAAGATGGCCAGAGTTGGAAAGGTGCTGCTACAGAGGGGAACGTATGCAGGGAGCTTGGGTCTTCCGAACCTGATGTATTAGTACTGGACAGCGAATGTGGAGAAGGTGCGGAGCTGGGTCAGAGGGGTTGACTCCTAGTCGTTGATTGACTAAATCTAGTTGCTAAATCTACAAAATGCAAAATAAATATTACTGGCTTTATCCCAGATCTTAAGATCCATGGCCACAATGTCGTTAAAATCCCTGGCCAAAGGTAGGGTTACTATCGGTTGTGCTGGTGTCCTTCTGTACTTCCTACAAACCTCAGAGCGATCACTAACCTGTTCTATTAGCTTAGTATAGTTTGCATCTCTTACCCCTGCGTCCTTTAATACATTTTTCAGCCTCTGGAGGAGACGGATGCGCAAATTTCCTAAGTGGTTTTAATACAAGCGTTTTATCAGCTATAAGTCCCATTTTCAATTGCCATGAACACATCCATAACAACTGTACTTGAAATATTATTTGTCAGAAATGGAATACAATAGTGTTACGACTGTGTAAATTGTAAGTCCACTGTCTTTCCAAAAACGGTTACCTTGTCCTGTTCCATATCCAGTTTCAGGTGTGCTTTCTTCATCGACGGGTCTGCTCAGGTGCAAAGGTATCTTCACTTGATATATCTTTGCTAATGAAGTGATTCACTCCGGCAATGTTGCACGAGATCACCACTCTTTTCAGTGACTTCAGAGTATTATCATCCCCACACCTGAAACTTGTGGAACTTTCAAATTCCTTAACCTTGTTACGATTTTCAGCATTCAAGGAGTCCAGGTAACATTTTAACCAGTCAATTCCCCACACAGTAGATGTGCAGCCACTGTCCAATACAGCACAATTGAAGGATTCTGCAACCAACACCTTCGTTACCGGCATAAAACAGCTTGTTAATAGGACAAAGCCTTCTTTCTGGTCACTATCTTTTTCCTCTTCTGACTCTTCCGTGTCATGTGTTGCTTCAAACACTCTATTCAACTGTCCAACACGTTATAAAGCATAATGGTATTGAGAGTCACATCAAAAACATCGATTTATCATGCCCTGTGCATTCCTGGAGTTCATCTTCCAATTGTAGGTTCCAACTGGGTTTCTGTCTTCATAATTTCAGGGTCCTGATCTCCTTCTATAGTCTTGGAACCTGTTTGTATCCGTGTGCTTTCGCCATCCTGTTAGTAGTGTATCTTCCATATTCTGCTTCATTGCAGGCTGACCTATTTGGGTCATCAGAGCCATCGGAATCGAATGTTTCCCCAGAAACTTTTTTAAAGCTTCTGTCATCTGCTCGAATAAGGTGTCCTTATCTGCAAACTGAACTCCTGTCACAACCAGGAGCCTGTCCATGTTTCTCACTCGAGCAGACTCAAGTAATTTAAAGGCCAACACAGACTGTAGAAATTCCAGGTTGTGTTTCTGCAGCCTTTTATATAGTCTGCCAAATTCCATTATATAGTCTTCAATGGTGAAATCCACTCTTTTCCGGAACCTATCAAAATCCGACCATGCTTCATACACGCTTAACAAGTCATACTTCTACTGAGTCTAACTCTTCCAATTCCAGCTCAGAAAACACTTTGCTCTGGATTTTACTGTCATAAGGTAGAGAAAGAGCCAATGCCATTCCTTGTTTTCTCTTTCCCAAGGCAATTACCTTAGTCCACATAAGTACTGCACTTCTCCATTGGTCGTACGATCCCCTTTCAGAAGATAAGGGGGTCATATCCAGCCATCTTTATCCTAGGTTCAGCCATATATCTTTTTTTTTCTTCTCACTCCTTGGTTTGCTCTGGAAAAGTTGTATCTTTCAACTCTTCATATTTGCACAGCAACCATCCTCTGCTACCATTTATTATATGTTTACCTGCTGTTGTACAGAGTTCTGCTCCTTTTCCACAAACACCTTTAATTTACTTTAACAGACTCTGCACAAAACTCTATCACATCACCTGACAAAAAGGCCACCTGAAGCCCCTCTACATATCAGTGTCAATTATTGGATACTTAACATAGAACATAAATGAGACAACTAATTGGAATGTCTCTTAACCTATTACATAACACTAATCACTGTGCCACCGCATCCTATTAATTATGGTTACTCTGGATCTCCTTGCCAGCATAAACTTTATGATACAATGGTCACTGTCTCTTAAATGTTCTTGTCCAGACACTTGGTTCCATTGTCCTAACTCATTCCAGATGTGTTTCCGTTCTCATTAGACAGGAAACAGACTGAGGTAGAAAATTCTCCTGAAGATGGGGTGTGATCTTCCCAAAAGGGAATAAAGTCCCTGAGCCAGTGTTTTTTGCCGCATGTTACTGGCACTCGCAGTGCCGAGAAACACGTGGCTATACAACGCACCTCGTGTTGAATAAGGGGCCTAAACGGGGAATTTGCTGTCGAGGCAACACATGGCCCGTTTTTCACAGCAGGGAGCTCTGACCGCCGGAACGTAGTTCAGAAATAGGAGGGATTGAAGGATAGATCTTGGACGCTGAAGCTAATAATGCAGGAGCAGGAAGAAACGTGATTGCAACTGATTTCCTGGTTACGATTAGAATTGAAGCCAACCAGAAGGTAGGAAGATTATGATGCGGTCAATCATGTCAAACACCGCAGAAAAGTCGGGAAGGATCAAGAGGGAACATTTACCTTTGTCACAGTCACTGTCATGGGTCAGGGTTTAGAGAATCCCAAAGTGTATCGGAGTTCACTTGACCCACAACTTTTAATAGATTGTGGTATGGGGAGCACACGGCTCACTCTACAGGTGTGGTACAGAAGAAATGGAAAAGTATTTTTGAAAACAAAACAATGTTTATTCTATGAACTCAAGTTAACCTTTTTAAAACAAACAGTGAATATCTTAGCAACCATCAATTCAAATATACCCCCCAAAAAATACAACACTAAGTAATCTGTACGCTGTTCTTTTAACATCCAAAAGACTTAACAAACCTCTAAACAGAAGCACACCAGGGTTTACATTCAATACTGAAACCTTTTACAGTTCTGGATTCACCAAATGATTAAGAGATAGTCTTTGGCTAACAGGGTTAATGAAAATCCCAAAGCCTTTTATTCGTATATAAGGAGCAAGAGGGTAACTAGAGAAAGGATTGTCCCACTCAAAAGAGGGAATTTATGCGTGGAGTCAGACGAAATGGGTGAGATTCTTAATGAGTACTTTGCATCGGTATTCACCAAGGAGAGGGACATGACGGATGTTGAGGCTAGGGATGGATATTTAAATACTCTAGGTCAAGTCGTCATAAGGAAGGAGGGCGTTTTGGTATTCTAAAAGGCATTAAGGTGGACAAGTCCCCAGGACCGGATGGGATCTATCCCAGGTTTATGCGGGTAGCGAGGGACGAAGTAGCTGGGGCCTTAACAGATATCTTGGCAGCATCCTTGAGCACGGGTCAGGTCCCAGAGGACTGGAGAATTGTTGTCCCTTTGTTTAAGAAGGGTCGCAGGGATAATCCAGGGAATTATAGACCTGTGAGCTTGATGTCGGTGGTAGGCAAACTGTTGGAGAAGATACTGAGGGATAGGATCTATTCACATTTGGAAGAAAATAGACTTATCAATGATAGGCAGCATGCTTTTGTGCAGGGAAGGTCATGTCTTACAAACCTAATAGAATTCTTTGAGGAAGTGACAAAGTTAATTGATGAGGGAAGGGCTGTAGATGTCATATACATGGACTTCAGTAAGGTGTTTGATAAAGTTTCCCATGGCAGGTTGAAGGAAAAAGTGAAGTTGTATGGGGTTTAGAGTGTACTAGCTAGATGGATAAAGAACTGGCTGGACAACAGGAGACAGAGAGTAGTGGTGGAAGGGAGTGTCTCAAAATGGAGAAAGGTGACTAGTGGTGTTCCATAGGGATCCGTGCTCGGACCACTGTTGTTTGTGATATACATTAATGATCTGGACGAAAGTATAGGTCGTCTCATCAGCAAGTTTTCAGATGATACTAGGATTGGTGGGGTTGCAGATAGCGAGGAGGACTGTCAGAGAATCGAGCAAAATATAGATAGATTGGAGAGTTGGGCAGAGAAATGGCAGATGGAGTTCAATCCAGGCAAATGTGAAGTGATGCATTTTGGAAGATCTAATTCAAGAGCGGACTATATGGTCAATGGAAAAGTCCTGGGAAAAATTGATGTACAGAGAGATCTGGGAGTTCAGGTCCATTGTACCCTGAAGGTGGCAACGCAGGTTGATAGAGTGGTCAAGAAGGCATACAGCATGCTTGCCTTCATCGGACAGGGTATTGAATACAAGAGTCGGCAGGTCATGTTACAGTTGTATAGGACTTTGGTTAGGCCACATTTGGAATACTGCGCGCAGTTCTGGTCGCCACATTACCAGAAGGTTTGGATGCTTTAGAGAGGGTGCAGAGGAGGTTCACCAGGATGTTGCCTGGTATGGAGGGTGCTAGCTATGAAGAAAGGTTGAGTAGATTAGGATTGTTTTCATTGGAAAGACGAAGGTTGAGGGGGGACCTGATTGAGGTCTACAAAATTATGAGAGGTATGAACAGGGTGGATAGCAACAAGCTTTTTCCAAGACTGGGGATGTCAATTACAAGGGGTCACGATTTCAAGGTGAGAGGGGAAAGTTTAAGGGAGATGTGCGTGGAAAGTTTTTTTACGCAGAGGGTAGTGGGTGCCTGGAACGCTTTGCCAGCGGAGGTGGTAGAGGCGGGCACGATAGCATCATTTAAGATGCATCTAGACAGATATATGAACGGGCGGGGAACAGAGGGAAGTAGATCCTTGGAAAATAGGTGACAGGTTTAGATAAGGGATCTGGATCGGCGCAGACTGGGAGGGTCGAAGGGCCTGTTCCTGTGCTGTAATTTTCTTTGTTCATGGCAGAGAGCTCAACAACACAGCTGCTTTTCTGACTTCAGCTGCAACACACTGAAAAACACACACACACCCAAGCTTTTTCTCAAACTGAAACTAAAAAGCAGAAGTAGAGCTCAGCTCCACCCACACTCTGACATCACTCCAGTAACATGAGCAGCCCAATTTCTTAAAGGTACATTTCTTAAACACCCATTTCTTAAAGGTACTCTCACATGACAGTCACATAGGATATCATTTGTGCCTTTGGTAAGAGCTATTCCATTAATGTGACATGGAGAAAAATCTGATTAGTGGGATTCAAACAGAGTTTCAGAAAATATCGGACGGGTTGGGGAAATGACAGCACATTCAAGGACTTTGGAGAGGAAAGAAAAGTTGGTGATGTGACAGTTTGAAAGGATGGTGGAGTCATCTCCATCTTAAACGGTAGACTTCATAGAATCCCTACAGTACAAGTCACCGAGTCTGCACCGACCCTTCGAAATACCACCCTACCGAGGCCCAATCCTCTGAACTACCCGAAGAGGCAATTTAGCATGACCAATCCACCTAACCTGCACATGTTTGGACTGTGGGAGAAAACCAGAGCACCTAGAGGAAACCCACGCAGACACTGGGAGAATGTGCAATCTCCACACAGACAATTGCCCGAGGTCAGAATCAAACCCGGGTCCCTGGTGCTGTGAGGCAGCAGTGCTAAACACTGTGCCACCGTACCATCTCTGGAGAGAGAAACAAAGTTAATGTTTTGAGTCCAATATTATTGTTCTTCGGAACCTTTATGTGGCACCTTATCGAATGTCTTTGAAAATCCAAATATATGATATCTACTTTTAATCTTTATCCAGCCTGCTTATTATACCCTCAATCATCATAGAATACCTATAGTGCAGAAGGAGGCCATTCAGACCATCGAGCCTGAACTGACCCTCTGAAAGAGCACCCTACCAACGCCCATTCCCCCGCCCTAACCTTGTAACCCCACCTAACCTTTTGACATTAAAGGGCAATTTATCACGGCCAATCCACCTACCTTATACATCTTTGGACTGTGGGAGGAAACTGGAGCACCTTGAGGAAATCCACACAGACACGGGGAGAAAGTGCAAACTCCACGGAGACAGTTACCGGAGGCAGGAATTGACCTGGGCACCAGGCATTGTGAGCCAGCAGTGCTAACCACTGTGCCACCTACTGCCCCAAAAACATTTGTCAAAAGTGTATTCCCTTTCCCAAAACCATGTTGACCCTGACAAATTGCAGAACATTTAGAAAATCAAAACAAAAACATCCTGAATAATAAGTTTCCACATTTTCCCAGTTGGACTAACAGGCCTTCAGTTTCACCCCCTCCCCATGGCCCGTGTCGCGTGGGGCCAGGAGGGGTAATTGGGTGATCAGTTTTGTGGGTATAGGATCAAAGGGTGAATCTCATGGATAAATGGAGCTCCGAGAATGAGTTAAGATTTTGATGAAAATTGTAAAAATATTTAAATATAAGGTTATAAATCTTTGTTCAGAATGTTCATGTCCAAGGCCAGATATGGCACATTTATATTAAAACAAATTATTTTTTTCTAGGGTACATTGGATGTAGGTATGATCGACTCGGTCTGTGCTTCTGATTGCCCTGACAGGTAATTGTTTAATGCCCTTTCCTAACAAATTTCAGACACTCTTTGAATTGAGTTTCCATTGAGCAGAATCGTTGTGTCTTTGAAAGAATTATTCCACAACAACTAAGGCAAGTCCTGACCCTGGTGGTCTGAGAATCCCAACTGCCTGCACGCTCTTGCTGGAGTCAGCCAATTAAGAGGCTACTATCGGGATTCCAGTCCAATTAGGTACAGTGGGTGGTCTCCATCGGTGGGAGAGCCAATGGAAGCACCCAAGGCTCTAGACAGCCAGGAGAGATGGGGCCGCTACCAATATAGGAGGAAGGCACCTCTGCTGCCTTCTGCACTTGGAAAGAAGTGTGGCCACAACTGCCAGACCTGTCACTGTGGATGGGAAACCTGATAGCCTTCAACTGGGCATGGCTGGGCAGTCCATCACGATCAGGCACCCTGTAGCCCACTGAGTAACCCTACCAGTAGCAAGGGCACCCTCACCTGAATATCTCTTGCCATCAGATTCGCTCTGGTGGTTATAAGCCCATTTATCTTCACTTCAGTCCTCCTTGCACCTGCTCTGTGGCTTGCTGCAGACCCAAGAGTGGCCACTGATCCCGATGGCACTGATGGGATTGGAGAGCTGCCGGCTCTCTGGTCAACAGCTCTTGGAGGCAGAACATCTTCCTTCAGAGGGGCGGAATCCCGAAAAGTTCCAGAGGTGTAGAGGAAAGGATTGCAAAGATTATTCTGGATAGGAGCGAAAGTAACAGGGTAGTTGTTATGGGGGACTTTCCAAATATTGACTGGTAACGCTATAGTTCGAGTACTTTAGATGGGTCCGTTTTTGTCCAATGTGTGCAGGAGGGTTTCCTGACACAGTATGTAGATAGGCCAACAAGAGGCGAGGCCACATTGGATTTGGTACTGGGTAATGAATCAGGACAGGTTTTAGATTTGGAGGTAGGTGAGCACTTTGGTGATAGTGACCACAATTCGATTTCGTTTACTTTAGTGATAGAAAGGGATAGGTATATGCCGCAGGGAAAGGCAATTATGATGCGATGAGGCAAGACTTAGGATGCATCGGTTTGGGAGGGAAACTGCAGGGGATGGGCACAATTGAAATGTGGAGCTTGTTCAAGGAACAGCTACTGCGTGTCCTTGATAAGTATGTACCTGTCAGGCAGGAAGTGGTCGAGCGAGGGAACCGTGGTTTACTAAATTGGTTGAAACACTTGTCAAGAGGAAGAAGGAGGCTTATGTAAAGATGAGACGTGAAGGTTCAGTTAGGGCGCTCGAGAGTTACAAGTTAGCTAGGAAGGACCGAAAGAGAGAGCTAAGAAGAGCCAGGAGCGGACATGAGAAGTCTATGGCAGGAAGGATCAAGGATAACCCTAAAGCTTTCTATAGATATGTCAGGAATAAAAGAATGACTAGGGTAAGAGTAGGGCCAGTCAAGGACAGTAGTGGGAAGTTGTGCGTGGAGTCCGAGGAGATAGGAGAGGTGCTAAATGAATAATTTTCGTCAGTATTCACACAGGAAAAAGACAATGTTGTTGAGGAGAATACTGAAATACAGGCTACTGGACTAGAAGGGCTTGAGGTTCATAAGGAGGAGGTGTTAGCGATTCCGGAAAGTGTGAAAATAGATAAGTCCCCTGGGCCGGATGGGATTTATCCTAGGATTCTCTGGGAAGCTAGGGAGGAGATTGCTGAGCCTTTGATCTTTAAGTCATCTTTGTCTACAGGAATAGTGCCAGAAGACTGGAGGATAGCAAATGTTGTCCCCTTGTTCAAGAAGGGGAGTCGAGACAACCCCGGTAACTATAGACCAGTGAGCCTTACTTCTGTTGAGGGCAAAGTCTTGGAAAGTCTTATAAGAGATAGGATGTATAATCATCTGGAAAGGAACAATTTGATTAGAGATAGTCAACATGGTTTTGTGAAGGGTAGGTCGTGCCTCACAAACCTTATTGAGTTCTTTGAGAAGGTGACCAAACAGGTGGACAAGGGTAAAGCAGTTGATGTGGTGTATATGGATTTCAGTAAAGCGTTTGATAAGGTTCCCCACGGTAGGCTATTGCAGAAAATACGGAGGCATGGGATTCAGGGTGATTTAGCAGTTTGGATCAGAAATTGGCTAGCTGTAAGAAGACAAAGGGTGGTGGTTGATGAGAAATGTTCAGCCTGGAGTCCAGTTACTAGTGGTGTACCACAAGGATCTGTTTTGGGGCCACTGCTGTTTGTCATTTTTATAAATGACCTGGAGGAGGGCGTAGGAGGATGGGTGAGTAAATTTGGAGATGACACTAAAGTCGGTGGAGTTGTGGACAGTGCAGAAGGATCTTTCAGGTTGCAGATGGACATAGATAAGCTGCAGAGCTGGGCTGAGAGATGGCAAATGGAGTTTAATGCAGAAAAGTGTGAGGTGATTCATTTTGGAAGGAATAACAGGAAGACAGAGTATTGGTCTAATGGTAAGATTCTTGGTAGTGTGGATGAGCAGAGAGATCTCTGTATCCATGTACATAGATTCCTGAAAGTTGCCAGCCAGGTTGAGAGGGTTGTTCAGAAGGCGTATGGTGTGTTAGCTTTTATTGGTAGAGGGTTGAGTTTCGGAGCCATGAGGTCATGTTGTAGCTGTACATTTGGAGTATTGCGTGCAATTCCGGTCGCCGCATTGTAGGAAGGATGTGGAAGCATTGGAAAGGGTGCAGAGGAGTTTTACCAGGATGTTGCCTGGTATGGAGGGAAGGTCTTATTAGGGAAGGCTGAGGGACTTGAGGCTGTTTTCATTAGAGAGAAGAAGGTTAAGAGGTGACTTAATTGAGGCATATTAGATAGGGTGGACAGTGAGAGCCTTTTTCCTCATGTTGATGTCTAGCACAAGGGGACATAGCTTTAAATTGAGAGGAGATACATATAGGACAGATGTCAGAGGTAAGTTCTTTACTCAGAGAGTAGTAAGGGTGTGGAATGCCCTGCCTGCAACAATAGTGGACTCGCCAACACTAAGGGCATTCAAATGGTCATTGGATAAACATATGGATGATAAGGAATAGTGTAGATGGGCTTTAGAGTGGTTTCACAGGACGGCGCAACATCGATAGCCGAAGGGCCTGTACGGCACTGTTATGTTCTATGAATCCATGACTGGAAGCAATTAACAGCCTGTTCAACGTAATATATAGTTGTGGTTCCCATGGCCGGCAGAGGTGGGGCAGCAGCTCACTTGAAACCACAGAATGGAAAATGAAACCTAGCTGTTAAACCATTGTCATTTCTCTGTCATGTGTCTTTTGCATTGGTTTATTAGTAGATTTCTAATATGTCAACTAATCTTAGTTTCATCATTGTAATCAGACTTGAAAGACAGTGGGAATTCGAACCAAAGATATGTAAGCTTCATTATATGGAGACAGATTAATTTCTATGTTTTTGAGGTGTATTTAGGAAAACTATCATAAATGTGGATTTCTAAATTTGAAAATGTCTCTTGACAAGGAGGGCGATGAAAATAATTGGTTCCCTAGAATAGAAAAGTGGAAATAACTATTTCTGTAACACCAGCACGTTCTATATACTCTATCAAAAATATCATCAAACATAACCAGTGAATCTTCATTATAGACCCAACTCATTCGTGATTATTACTGCAAATCGCATCTTGCACTGCAATGCAGATACACCAGAGGAGATGCATCACTGGATAACATTACTGCAAAGGGTCAAGGGAGACACAAGAGTGGAAGGTCAGGAGTTCATTGTCAGAGGTAAGAATATGCCCAACTAAGATCTTATAAGAAAGCAATGATTTATCTTGCTCTCTGTTATGAACCCCTTGGGGGCCAAGAACTGTGCTTCATTTGATTTCCCCATTACACAGCTGAGTATGAATTCCCCTGGGAATTGGGGGTGGGAATTTTCCGTAACAAGGGAAATCCATACAGTGTAAAATCCCTGAGCTGGGTGCATGTCAGGGAGCATGGCCCTGAGCTGGGTGCAGGTTAGGGAGCGTGGCCCTGAGCTGGGGGCAGGTCAGGGAGCGTGGCCCTGAGCTGGGTGCAGGTCAGGGAGCGTGGTCCTGAGCTGGGGGCAGGTCAGGGAGGTGGCCCTGAGCTGGGGGCAGGTCAGGGAGCGTGGCCCTGAGCTGGGTGCAGGTCAGGGAGCGTGGCCCTGAGCTGGGGGCAGGTCAGGGAGCGTGGCCCTGAGCTGGGTGCAGGTCAGGGAGCGTGGCCCTGAGCTGGGGGCAGGTCAGGGAGCGTGGCCCTGAGCTGGGTGCAGGTCAGGGAGCGTGGCCCTGAGCTGGGTGCAGGTCAGGGAGCGTGGCCCTGAGCTGGGGGCAGGTCAGGGAGCGTAGCCCTGAGCTGGGTGCAGGTCAGGGAGCGTGGCCCTTCGGGCAGAGGAGTCGTAATTTCATTATTTTGTGTCTACCATAATAAACCAGTTGTTTGAGGGGCATGGACACCGTGGATAGTCAGAAGCTTATTCCCAGGGTGGAAGAATCAATTACAAGGGGACATATTGTTAAAATGCGAGGGGGCAACGTTTAGAGGAGATGCGCAAGAAGGTGCGAGGGGCAAGGTTTAGAGGAGATGTGCAAGGGACAGTTTTTTTTATACAGAGGATAGTGGGGCCTGGAACTCGCTGCCGGAGGAGGTGGTGGAAGCAGTTACAATAGTGACCTTTTACGGGGCATCTTGACAAATACAAGAATAGGATTGGAATTGAGGGATACAGATCCCGGAAGTGTCGAAGGTTTTAGTTTCGACGGGTATCATGGTCGGCGCAGGTTTGGAGGGCCGAAAGACCTGTTCCTGTGCTGTACTTTTCTTTGTTCATTTCTCCTTTACCGTGTGTTTCTGTTGTCTCTCCCAATCGAGTTCGACACTCTTGAGAATTAAATTTGCACTAATTTAATCTGATTTTACTTTGCCATTTCGAACTCTATTAAGTGTCAGTACGATGACCATAAGATATGCTTTCTAGATATGCTTACGGTGTCTGATGCAATTTTATTCAAACATAAAGTTCATTACAACACTTTACTGCAAAAATCTAAAAACAATATTAACCTCTGAAGTAATGTGAAACCGTTTTGATGCCATGTTAGTGCAAAATTAATTTTTAAAAATTCTGGGCAGGATTCTCTGTCCCGCCAGCCGCGTTTTCCGCAGTGGCACAGCCCCGCAGGCAGCTGGATTCTCTATTCCTGCAGTCGGCCGATGGGGTTTCCCATTGTGGCCATCCCACACCATCGGGAAACCCGCTGGCATGGATGTGCTGTCGGCAGACTGGACGATCCCTCCGAAGGGCAGCACGGTAGCACAGTGGTTAGCACTATGACTTCACAGCAATCCCAGGCTCGATTCCCAGCTTGGGTCACTGTCTGTGTGGAGTCTGAAGGTTCTCCCCATGTCTACATGGGTTTCCTCCGGGTGCTTTGGTTTCCTCCCACAAGTCCTGAAATACGTGCTGTTAGGTAATTTGGACATTCTGAATTCTTCCTTTGCAGTGTTAACATAAGCCTACTTGTGACAATAAAGATCATTATGACAGACAATTCTGGACACACCGATCATCAGGATCAGCCTTCCTGCAATTACCCTTTCTAGTCCTGTTAGAATTTTATAAGTCTCTATGAAATCCCCCCCTCATTCTTCTGAACTCCAGCAAATATAATCCGAGCTGATTCAATTTCTCCTTATACATCAGTTCTGCCATTCCAGGAATCAGTCTGGTAAACTTTGCTGCACTCCCTCTGGAGCAAGAACATCCTTCCTCAGATAAGGAGACCAAAATGACACACAGTATTACAGGTGTGGCCTCACCAAGGCCCTGTATAATTGCAGCAAGACATCCCTACTCCTGTACTTGAATCCTCTCGCTATGAAGGCCAGTATCCCATTTACCTTCTTTACTGCAGGAACTGTTTCAGAGTCTATAGAATCCTGAAAGATGACCACTAATGCATCCACTGTTTCTAGAGCCACTTACTTACGTACTCCGGGATGTAGATTATCAGGCCCGGGGGATTTGTCAGCCTTCAATCCCATCACTTTCCCCATCACCATTTCTCTACTCATATTGATCTCCTTCAGTTCCTCCCTCTCATTAAACCCAGCGTTCCCTAACATTTCTGTGACCTCATTTGAAAAGACACAACCAAAGTATGTGTTTAGTTGCTCAGCCATTTCTTTGTCACCTATTATACATGCTCCTGTTTCTGACAGTAAGGGATCCACATTTGTCTTCACCAATCTTTTTATCTTCACGTACCTATACACAGCATTGCCATCAAGAGGAAACAACCCTCGCCACCATCTACTAAGTGAGAAAATGAGGAGGAGGATGAGGAAACAGAAGAGGAAGGGAGGCTGCAATCTAGACAGACACTTTCTGCCTGGGTTGAAGTTATAATTCAACTGGAGTACCAGTAAGCTTGACCCCGATTCCCCATTCACCAACAGTCCCACATTCCACACTTTCTCTCTTGTCACTGTTAGACGTTTAGCTGCAGTCGTATAAAGAGTCAAAGGTTCTGCTCCTTTTCCACAAACACCTTTATTTTACTTCAACAGACTCTGCACAAAACATCACATCACCTGACACACAGGCCACCTGAAGCTCCTTTACATATGTGTCAATTATTGGATGCTTAACATAAATGAGACAACTAATTGGAATGGCTCTTAACCCATTACTTAACAGTCACTGCGCATAACGTTGTCCTTTTGGCCACAATACAAAAACATATCCTGAGAGATGGGAACGTGTTCATATTTGATGGAGCCACTACCATTCCTGGAGGATTAGAATTTAAGAATATAACAATCAGGACATAGTGAACCAGAGGGCCCCTTTTATGCAGGTTGAAATTTTCTTCCACATTATCAACCCCACAGTCACGTTTTGTGGCATTTGCAAACGTCTGAATCATGCCGCCTACATTTAAGGCCAAGGGTGGGATTATCCGGCCGCACCCGCCTGACGACTAGAGAATCCTGCCCGAGGTCAATGGACTTTCCGTGGTCTGCGTCCCACCCATGGCAATCTTGTGGTGGGCAGGGCCGAAGAATCCAGCCCTAAGTCATTAATGTAACACAAAAGCAAGGGACCTGGCACCAACCCCTGTACTGGAAGCAGCCTTCCAGCCACAAAGGTCCTCGTCAACCATTAACCTTTTTGCTTCCTGATTTTGAACCAATTTTGGACCCAGCCTACCATTTTCTGCTGGATCCTCATGAGCTTTTAATTTTCTGATGGCCTGGTATGTAGGACCTGGTTGTTCTCTGCTCAAAACATTCAGCCAAGTAAGTCAGACACTACCTTCCTTAATAAATCCATGTTGACTGTCCTTACTGGACCTAAATGAGGTTTAATATAGTTCCTCAGAATTGTTTTCAATAATTTAACTACCAACGACCTTTGCCTGACTGGCCTGTACTTTTTGATCTACCACTTTTTCTCTTTCTCCCCTATTAAAAATGTTCCAGTTGTAGAAATACTTCAGTCCTCACGCACCATGATAGCCGGAAAGGATTGAAAAATGATGGGCAGAAACTCTGTTACATAGAACAGTACAGCACAGTAAAGGCCCTTCATCCCACAATGTTGTGCTGACCATTTATACTAATCTAAGATCAACCTAACCTACACCCCTTCAATTTACTGCTGTCCATGTGCCTGTCCAAGAGTTGCTTAAATGTCCCTAATGACTCTGACTCCACCACCTCTGCTGGCAGTGCATTCCACACACCCACCACTCTCTGTGTAAAGAACCGACCTCTGACATCTCCCCTATACCTCCTCCAATCACCTTAAAACTATGTCCCCTCATGACAGCCATTTCTGGCCTGGGGAAAAATATCTGGCTATCCACTCTATCCATGTCTCTCACCACCTTGTACACCTCTATCAAGTCACCTCTCTTCCTTCTTCGCTCCAGTGAAAAAGGCTCTTGCTCCCTCAACCTTTCTTCATAAGACATGCCCTCCAGTCCAGGCAGCATCCTAGTAAATCTCCTCTGCACCCTCTCCAAAGCATCCACAGCCTTCCTATAATGAGGCGACCAGAACTAGATACAATATTCCAAGTGTGGTCTAACCAGGGTTTTATAAAGCTGCAGCAAAACCTCACGGCTCTTAAACTCAATCCACCTGTTAATGAAAGTTAACACACCATACGCCCTCTTAACAACCTTATCAACCTGGGTGATAACTTTGAGATATCCATGTACGTGGACCGAAAATCCCCTCTGTTCCTCCACAGTTCCAAGAATCCTGCCTTTAACCCAGTATTCAGCATTCAAATTCAACCTTCCAAAATGAATCATTTCACATTTATCTAGGTTGAACTCCATCTGCCGCATCTCAGCCCAGCTCTGAAACCTATCAATGTTCTGTCGTAACCTGCAACAGCCCTCAATACTATCTACAACCCCACCAACCTTTGTGTCATCAGCAAACTTATTAACCCACCTTTCTACTTCCTCATCCAAGTCATCCAATAAAAACCACAAAGAGCAGAGATCCCAGAACAGATCTCCGTGGGACACCACTGGTCATCAACCTCCAATCAGAATACTTTCCATCCACTACCACTCGCTGTCTTCTTTCGGCCAGCCAATTCTGTATCCAGACAGCCAAATTTCCCTGAATCCCATGCCCCCTAACTTTCTGAATGAGCCTACCATCTGGAACCTTATCAAAATCTTTACTGAAATCCATATACAATACATCCACTGCCCGACCTTCATCAATGTGTCTCATCACATCCTCAAAGAATTCAATGAGGCTTGTGAGGCATGACCTTCCCCTCACAAGCCCATGCTGACTATCTTTAATCAAACTGTTTTTCTAAATAATCATAAATCCTATCTCTCCGGATCCTTTCCAGGAATTTGCTCACCACAGATGGACGAGTGACTGGTCTGTAATTCCCAGGGATTTCCCTATTCCCTTTCTTGAACAGGGGAATATTTGCCTCCCTCCAATCATCCGGTACTACTCCAGTGGAGAGTGAGGACGCAAAGACCATCGCCAACGGCGCAGCAATCTCCTCCCGCGCTTCCCGTAGGAACCTTGGGTATATCCCATATGGCCCAGATGGACATCACCTGCCCTGATGCTTTTCAAAATTTCCAGCACATCCTTCTTCTTGCTGTCAACCAGTCCGAGCCTATTCACCTGGTTCACACTGTTCTCACGAGCAACAAGGTCCCTCTCTCTTGTGAATACTAAAGCAAAATACTCATTTAGGGCCTCCCCTACCTCCTCAGACTCTAGGCACACGTTTCCTCCATCATCCCTGATTGGCTCTACTCTCGCCTTGATCATCCTCTTATTTCTCATGTAAGTGTAGAGCCTTGGGGGTTTCCCTATTCCTATCTGCCAGAGCTTTTTCACGCCCCCTTCTAGCTCTTCTAATTCCAGTTTTGAGTTCCGTCCTTGTACTGATGTGAACCCTCCAGAGCCGAGTTAGATACTTGCTTCTTCAACCTCAAGTAAACTTCCTTCTTCCTCTTGACAAGAAGCTCCACTTCTGTTGTCATCCAAGTCTCCTTCACCTTACCATTCCTTCATAGAATAGAATAGAATAGAACAGTACAGCACAGAACAGGCCCTTCGGCCCTCGATGTTGTACCGAGCCATGATCACCCTACTTAAACCCACGTAACCCGTATACCCGTAACCGAACAATCCCCCCATTAACCTTACACTACGGGCAATTTAGCATGGCCAATCCACCTAACCCGCACATCTTTGGACTGTGGGAGGAAACCAGAGCACCCGGAGGAAACCCACGCACACACAGGGAGGACGTGCAGACTCCACACAGACAGTGACCCAGCCGGGAATCGAACCTGGGACCCTGGAGCTGTGAAGCATTGATGCTAACCACCATGCTACCGTGAGTCCTTGTCTCAATGGGACAAAACTATCCAGCACTTGCAGCAAGTGCTCCTTAAACAACCCCCACATTACTGTTCTGCATTTCCTTGAGAACACCTGTTCCCAATTTATGCTCCTCAGCTCCTGTCTAATAACAGTAGAATTTCACCTCCCCCAATTAAATACCTTCTCATACTGTCTGTTTCTATCCCTCTCCATGACCATGGCAAAGGTCAAGGAGTTGTGGTCACTGACATCGAAATGCTCCCCCACCGAGACATCTGACACCTGGCCTGGTTTGTTGCCAAGCACAAAATCCAATATGGCCTCCCCCCTAGTCGGCCTATCTCCATATTGAGTCAGGAATCCTTCCTGGACACACCGGACAAAATCTGCTCCATCCAAACCATTTGCAGTAAGGAGGTTCCAGTCAATATTAGGGAAGTTGAAGTTACCCACTTTCTTCTGCACCTTTCCAAGATCTTTATTTCGTCCCTTGCTTCTCTTTTTTTTTTGAAGTCTGTTTACTGGAATTTTTCAATTTTGACACAACAGGAATGCTGGGGGAGAGAGCCCCCCACCCCCAAAACCACAGAGTCACAAAAAATGGATTTGGCCACCCACAAGCCAACAAAAATCAATATCTGTTTGTCCATGCCTCCAAGGCCCACCTCACAAGATGAACACCACTAGTCCACAAGAGTATCTTAAATTAAGAGGAATATAGGTAACGCTCCTAACACCTCACCAAGTCCGAAGAAAAGTGAGGAAGAAGGAGAATGAGCTGTCAGAACTAACCCATTGGATCCACCATATTACAACACGACAAAGACTGACCAACCAACCGCCATGTGGGCCCATCTAACTCTCAAGGATAAAGACTGGGCCCTACCTTCAGACCTATCTCGAGTCAAAATCTTTCCGCATGTGGACCACCCACATCGGGACTCCCCCCACCATGACAAGGAGGTACCACTGCCCGATTAGCCACAAGATAATGATAAGTGACACCGGGCCAGACCTAGAGCAGCGCCACCACAAGAATAAGGATGTGAAAGAACTAGCCCTTAGAACTACCATGACCACTCCCCACCCCCCACATCCTCCGCTCAAGGATATACTAAGATAAAGAAACTGTGCACGAAGCTCACAATCAATATTCAGCTTACTATGATCAATCATTATTAATTTAGACAATTAATGGTGCAGGACATTACCACCAAAGAGTCTGCTTCCCTGCAAGCGAGAAAAATGACAACATTAATAGCCAACATCAGGATTCAGACCCACTGACACATGGAGAAAGTAGACATTCAGGATAAAGCAGGATCTGAAACGGGGGCACGCTTCAGGATCTTACAAGAATTCCATCGATCAGAACAAAAACCTCATTACTACCAAAATGCCGACTTGACCAAGCCAAGGCGGTCATCAGCCTAGGCTCCCGCAGTGGGGGACGGCCTGATCTGCTCAGGAAACCCTCAACCCTCTCGACCAACACCAGGAGCAGGACCACACACAACCAGAGGTTGGAAGGCCAGAGAGGATTAAATGTGCTCCATAGAATTTCAGCTCCCACGCTCCAGATTGAGATTCCTGCAACATGGCAGTCAGTTCTCAAACTCGGCTGGGAACCTCCCCATTATCTCACCGGAGACACCAGATTCAGCAAGTCTCCTCACTGGCTCCCCCTTGTCCTCATCCAAACTTCTCATGGTGGAAGTTACGCCATGCAACAGGACCTCAAATGTTACAGAGGGACATAGATAAGCTGCAGAGCTGGGCTAAGAGGTGGCAAATGGAGTTTAATGTGGAGAAGTGTGAGGTGATTCACTTTGGAAAGAATAACAGGAATGCGGAATATTTGGCTAATGGTAAAATTCTTGGTAGTGTGGATGAGCAGAGGGATCTCGGTGTCCATGTACATAGATCCCTGAAAGTTGCCACCCAAGTTGATAGGGTTGTGAAGAAGGCCTATGGTGTGTTGGCCTTTATTGGTAGAGGGATTGAGTTCCGGAGCCATGAGGTCATGTTGCAGTTGTACAAAACTCTAGTACGGCCGCATTTGGAGTATTGCGTACAGTTCTGGTCGCCTCATTATAGGAAGGACGTGGAAGCTTTGGAACGGGTGCAGAGGAGATTTACCAGGATGTTGCCTGGTATGGAGGGAAAATCTTATGAGGAAAGGCTGATGGGCTTGAGGTTGTTTTCGTTAGAGAGAAGAAGGTTAAGAGGTGATAATAGAGGCATACAAAATGATCAGAGGGTTAGATAGGGTGGACAACGAGAGCCTTCTCCCGCGGATGGAGGTGGCAAGCACGAGGGGACATAGCCTTAAATTGAGGGGTAATAGATATAGGACAGAGGTCAGAGGTGGGTTTTTTACGCAAAGAGTGGTGAGGCCGTGGAATGCCCTACCTGCAACAGTAGTGAACTCGCCAACATTGAGGGCATTTAAAAATTTATTGGATAAGCATATGGATGATAAGGGCATAGTTTAGGTTAGATGGCCTTTAGTTTTTTTCCATGTCGGTGCAACATCGAGGGCCGAAGGGCCTGTACTGCGCTGTATCGTTCTATGTTCTATGTTCTGACACTGATTTATCTTCAATGAACTGTTTCCCGCTCACTGTTGCCAAAGCACATCTCAGTTCAGTAAAATTTATCGTTCCTTAATTGAGAACTTTTTTTCCTGGTCTGTCATCATCCGTTTCCACAACTGCCTTAAATCTAATTGAATTACCACCAAAATATTCTCCCATTGATACTCCGTTCATCAGCCCCAGCTTCATTCCCTGAAGATAAGACTTGTGCAGTACAGTATCGGCATTATATAAGCGACGACTCTTCCTATTCACGTAATATAAGAGACTAGATTATCTGTTCGGGAGATGTCTGGCGGCAGGTCGCCCTCCCACCCGAAAGGCAAATCCTCCTCCCCCCACATGGGGATTCCTAGATCACACCCCTACAGAACGCAAACCCAAGGGTGACCCACCAGACACCCTCTCCCATGGCAGAGAACACCGCCCCCCCCCCCCCCCCCATAGCAGACAGCAGTCCAGACACAGAGAGTGAAAAAAAAATCACTGCATTTTCACTCACTTGTCCCTCACGCCTGCTGCCTCAGGCCGATGTCTTAGAATCAGCAGCTGTAACTTCATGGAAAGCAAAAACCATATCACAAAGCTCTAAATTCCATCAGGCCCTTTGATCTGAAAAGCTTCTCTTCACTTCAAAGATAAATAGTTTTAGTAGTCTGTAATTGACAGTTTCCAGACAGCCAGATTATTGGATTATTTATGTTTATTTCCATTCACACTTGAATGGATCTCAAGTAGCCTGCTGTGAAATTAACCAGAATGTTTATAAACATCCAGCTTTGATTGACAGCTCATAACCACTTCAAAAACAGTTAAGTGCTTTCTCATGAGAAAAAAAAAAGAAGTGAAAGCACTGAACTCCTAAATGTTTATAAACATTACGGTGAGTTTCACAGCCGACTACTTGACCCATTTACATCCTCCCACTGGCGCAGGGTGTAAACCTTGATCCTGCTGCCAGCGGAGCATCGGAAAACTGTTATTTCCACAACGATGTATTCTCTGCTGCACCGGGAACTCCGCTACCAGCGGCAGGTGGTGAAGAATCCAGCCTAAAACGTTTAATACATCTAAGTTATGTATAAATGACCTAGGTTCCATAGCAGACTGGTGCAGCGGAAGCGTGCTGGGCCCATAAATTACCTATTTGAGTTAATTGATGGTTGCGTACCAGAACAAGATACCAAGTAGAAAATTGGCTTCCAAGAAATTAAAGGAAAATTTAAAAATCAAAGACACAAAGTTTTATAACTGGTTAACATGATAAACAGTACTTTTTGGTGAGGTGCTTGCCATCTTTGAAAGTAGTTGTGATCACAATTTTCCCCTTTTGTGATTGAAAGGTTGTTGAATCTTAAGGACTTTAGTGATTTTTGTTCCTAAAAGCTAGGCACTGTACTTACTCCAAAGATGTGCAGTTTAGGTGGATTGGCCATGCAACGGTGGAGTTACAGGGTTAGGGTGGGGATGTGGGCCTGTGTAGAGTGCTCTTTCAGAGTGGCATACTTCTGCACTGTCGGATTCTATTATACTTTGTATCTCATTCTATGAAATTATAAAACTGTTTTTTTGTGCTTGGTAAGGATGGCTACATAAAGAGGTAAAGAATGGTGGGAAATCCATTCCTTTGAAATTGAAGAAGCGTTGGTTTGTACTGACCTATAACTCGTTGGACTACTACAAGAGCTCGGAGAGGAACATAGCCAAGCTGGGAACCCTGGTACTGAATAGTCTCTGTTCTGTTGTGCAGCCTGATGAAAAGACTTTCAAAGAAATCGGTAGGCAACTACTCCCCCTCATCATTCCTAAAGTGAACTTGATGGATTATTTTTATTATGTCCGGTAGCATTGTGGATAGCATAATTGCTTCACAGCTCCTGGGTCCCAGGTTCGATTCCGGCTTGGGTCACTGTCTGTGCGGAGTCTGCACATCCTCCCTGTGGGTGCGTGGGTTTCCTCCGGGTGCTCCGGTTTCCTCCCACAGTCCAAAGATGTGCAGGTTAGGTGGATTGGCCATGATAAATTGCCCTTAGTGTCCAAAATTGCCCTTAGTGTTATGTGGGGTTACTGGGTTATGGTGATAGGGTGGAGGTGTTGACCTTGGGTAGGTTGCTCTTTCCAAGAGCCAGTGCTGACTCGATGGGCCGAATGGCCTCCTTCTACACTGTAAATTAAATTTGCTTTTCGAAGGGTGATAGTTTAAGAGGGGAGTCAGGTAGCTCAGTTCGCTGGATGGTTGGTGTATAGTTCTGAATAGCGGGAACAGCATAGGTTCAATTCCTGTTCTGTCTGAGGTAGACTGGGATCTGCCTCCTCACCATGCCTCAGAGTTGAAGGCAATGGCAGAATACCACTGACAAAATCTGCCAAGGAAACAGCACAGGATAAAACATCAGCAGACAATGAGCCAAGGACTTCCTTTCGGGGTTGTGCACACATGAATGGCTGACATTTTAAGTACTGTGGTTGGGTCCATGTTAATACGCTATGCCTTGTGAAATCTTAAATCACATATATAACACAATTAACAATGTTGCAAGGTTATGCATTTATGAGTACACTAAAATAATGGCATATTTGTTATTTACCATAGCTTTAATCATCATAGGCACAGCAGTACGTTACATGTATGACAATGGTTAATTTTAACCTAACTTAACTATCGGTGAACCCAAGGAGTCAGATTCACCACACCCATTCTCTACTGGCTTCAATGGACAGTAACATCTGGTGGGATGTAAAACTAAATTGAACTCAATCGTGTCATTTTTCCATGGCTGGATTTGGTTATAATTTCTCCCAGTGTCTCAGCATTGGATTGGTACTGCTTGATGGTGCTTACCCCAGTGTATCCAAATAACATCAAATGTGGCCCATGCCTAGCATCAGGTTATCAAATCAGCCCCTTCACATAAAATAAGTTTATATCTTGTGCCAAATTGTCATCTGGGTGAGAAGGCACTTTTCAATGTGGGAATGGCCACATTTTGATTTTCCGTTTGAGGAAATCTGATTTCTTTTCTGAATTCTGACCCCACACCCTTTTTCCTCTGGCCTTTTTGTGAGTCAAAGAACAAATAACAAAGAAACGTACAGCACAAGAACAGGCCCTTTGGCCCTCCAAGCCTGCGCCAACCATGCTGCCCGTCTAAACTAAAATCTTCCACACTTCCGAGGTCTGTATCCCTCTATTCCCATTCTATTCATGTATTTTTCAAGATGCCCCTTAAATGTCACTATCGTCCCTACTTCCACCACCTCCTCCGGCAGCGAGTTCCAGGCACCCACTACCCTCTGTAAAAAAAAAATAAAAAAACTTGCCTCTCACATCTCCTCTAAACCTTGCCCCCGAGCACCTTAAACCTATGCTCCTGAGTAATTGACCCCTCTACCCTGGGAAAAATGAAAAAATGAAATGAAAATCGCTTATTGTCACGAGTAGGCTTCAATGAAGTTACTGTGAAAAGCCCCTAGTCGCCACATTCCGGCGCCTGTCCGGGGAGGCTGGTACGGGAATCGAACCGTGCTGCTGGCCTGCTTGGTCTGCTTTAAAAGCCAGCGATTTAGCCTGGTGAGCTAAACCAGCCCCTAGTCTCTAGTCTCTAAAAAGTCTCTGACCATCCACTCTGTAATGCCCCTCATAATTTTGTAGACCTCTATCAGGTTGCCCCTCGACCTTCTTCGTTCCAGTGAGAACATACCAAGTTTATTAAACCTCTCCTCATAGCTAATACCCTCCACACCAGGCAACATCCTGGTAAATCTCTTCTGCACCCTCTCTAAATCCTCCACATCCTTCTGGTAGTGTGGCGACCAGAATTGAACACTATTCTCCAAGTGTGGCCTAACTAACATTCTATGCAGCTGCAACATGACTTGCCAATTCTTATAATCAATGCCCCAGCCAATAAAGCCAAGGATGCTGTATGCCTTCTTGACTACCTTCTCCACCTGTGTTGCCACTTTCAGTGACCTGTGGACTTGTACACCAAGATCTCGCTGACTGTCTTAAGGGTTCTACCATTCACTGTATATTCCCTACCTGGATTAGACTTTCCAAAATGCATCACCTCACATTTGTCAGAATTAAACTCCATCTGCCATCTCTCCGCCCAAGTCTCCAAACGATCTAAATCCTGCTGTATCCTCTGACAGTCCTCATCGCTATCCACAATTCCACCAACCTTAGTGTCGTCCGCAAACTTACTTATCAGACCAGTTACATTTTCCTCCAAATCATTTATGTATAATACGAAGAGCAAAGGTCCCAGCACTGATCTCTGCGTAACTCCACTAGTCACAGCCCTCCAATCAGAAAAATACCCTTCCATTGCTACTCTCTGCCTTCTATGACCTAGCCAGTTCTGTATCCATCTTGCCAGCTCACATCTGATCCCGTGTGACATCACCTTTTGTACCAGTCTGTCATGAGGGACCTTGTCAAAGGCTTTACTGAAGTCCATGTAGACAACATCCACTGCCCTACCTGCATCGATCATCTTTGTGACCTCCTCAAAAAACTCTATCATGTTAGTGAGACACGACCTCCCCTTCACAAAACCGTGCTACCTCTCGCTAAGACAATCCCTTGCTTCCAAATGGGAGTAGATCCTGTCTCGAAGAATTCTCTCCAGTAATTTCCCGACCAGTGAAGGAAGGCTCACTGGCCTGTAATTCCCTGGATTATCCTTGCCACTCTTCTTAAACAAAGGAACAACATTGGCTATTCTCCAGTCCTCCAGGACATCACCTGAAGACAGTGAGGATCCAAAGATTTCTGTCAAGGCCTCAGTAATTTCCTCTCTTACCTCCTTCAGTATTCCGGGGTAGATCCCATCGGCCCTGGGGACTTACTACCTTAATATTTTTCAAGACGCACAACACCTCGTCTTTTTGGATCTCAATGTGACCCAGACTATCTACACACCCTTCGCCAGACTCAACATCCACCAATTCCTTCTCTTTGGTGAATACTGATGCAAAGTATTCATTTAGCACCTTGCCCATTTACTCTGGCTGCACACTTAGATTCCCTTCCCTGTCCTTCAGTGGGCCAACCCTTTCCCTGGCTACCCTCTTGCTCTTTATGTATGTGTAAAAAGCCTTGGGATTTTCCTTAACCCTATTTTCCAATGACTTTTCGTGACCCCTTCTAGCTCTCCTGACTCCTTGCTTAAGTTCCTTCCTACTTTCCTTATATTCCACACAGGCTCCGTCTGTTCCCAGCCTTCTAGCCCTGACAAATGCTTCCTTTTTCTTTTTGATGAGGATGACAACATTCCTCATTAACCAAGAATCGCAAAATTTGCCATATTTATCCTTCTTCTTCACAGGAACATGCCGGTCCTGAATTCCCTTCAACTGACATTTGAAAGCCTCCCAAATGTCAGATGTTGATTTACCCTCAAACATCCGCCCCCAATCTATGTTCTTCAGTTCCAGCCTGATATTGTTATAATTAGCCTTCCCCCAATTTAGCACATTCACCCGAGGACCACTCTTATCCTTGTCTACTAGCACTTTAAAACTTACTGAATTATGGTTGCTGTTCCCGAAATGCTCCCCTACTGAAACTTCTACCACCTGGCCGGGCTCATTCCCCAATACCAGGTCCAGTACAGCCCCATCCCTAGTTGGACTATCTACATATTGTTTTGAGAAGCCCTCCTGGATGCTTCTTACAAACTCTGCCCCGTCTAAGCCGCTTGCACTAAGTGAGTCCCAGTGAATATTGGGGAAGTTAAAGTCTCCCAACACAACAACCCTGTTGCTTTTACTCCTTTCCAAAATCTGTTTACCTATCTGCTCCTCTATCTCCCGCTGGCTGTTGGGAGGTCTGTAGTAAACCCCCAACATTGTGATTGCACACTTCTTATTCCTGATCTCTACCCATATAGCCTTGCTGCCCTCTGAGGTGTCCTCCCACAGTACAGCTGTGATAGTCTCCCTAACCAGTAGCGCAACCCTTTCGCCCCGTTTACCACCTCCTCTATCCCGCCTGAAACATCTAAATCGTGGAACGTTTAGCTGCCAATCCTGTCCTTCCCTCAACCAGGTCTTTGTAATGGCAACAACATCATAGTTCCAAGTACTAATCCAAGCTCTACGTTCATCTGGCTTACCCATAATACTTCTTGCATTAAAACATATGCACTTCAGGCCACCAGTCCGGCTGTTTTCAGCAACATCTCCCTGTCTGCCCTTCCTCAGAGCCATAGTGGCCCTATTTCCTAGTTCTCCCGCAATTTTTTCACCTACTGACCTATTGCTCCTGTGCCCACCCCCCTGCCATACTAGTTTACACCCTCCCGTCTGACACTGGCAAACCTCGCGGCCAGGATATTTATGCCTCTCCAGTTTAGATGCAACCCATCCTTCTTATACAGGTCACACCTGCCCCGGAAGAGCTCTCAGTGGTCCAGCTAACTGAAACCCACCCTCCTTCACCAGCTGTTTAACCACGTGTTTAGCTGCTCTATCTTCCTATTTCTAGCCTCACTGGCACATGGCACAGGGGGTAATCCCAAGCTCCCTGAATTCCTGCTGCAGGACCACATCCCCCTTCCTGCCTATGTCGTTACTACCAATATGTACCACGACCTCTGCCTGTTTGCCCTCCCCCTGCAGGATGCCCGCTACCCACACTGAGACATCCTGGACCTTGGCAGCATGAAAGCAACATACCATCCTGGAGTCTCTTTCACGTCCACAGAAGCGCCTATCTGTGCCCCTGACTATAGAGTCCCCTCTGACTACTAATCTTCTGCGCCTTGACTTTCCCTGCTGAACATCAGAGCCAGCCGTGGTGCCACTGCTCTGGCTGCTGCTGTTTTCCCCTGACCGACTATTCCCCCGACAGTATCCAAAGGGGTATACCTGTTCGAGAGGGGGACAACCACAGGGGATTCCTGCACTGACTGCCTGCCCCTTCTTTGGTCACCCATTTCTCTGCCTGCACCTTGGGTGTGACCACATTTATACAACTGCTATCTATGACGCTTTCTGCCACCTGCAATGTGCATCTAACTGCTGCTCCAACCGAACCAATTGGTGGTGAGGGAGGAAGGTCAAACATGGGCCTTCCCATCTGGAACTTAATTCTGATGGAGACAGGAAGGTGACACCTCTGAGTGAACCAACAGAAAAAGCAGAAAATTCCACCCCCCGTGTGCAAAATGCTAGTTATGATGTGTGTTCCCCATTTGTAATGGGAGGTGAAAATCGGATTTCCTCCGACACAACATTTTCATCTGATGGTGCAGGGTTTTACCGCCCATTTAAAGCTTCCCATGTTTGAGAATTTGCGAAGAAAAATTCTGAAATATGAGTGTAAATGTTTTAACACCTTTAAATATAACTACTTGAGCTGTATTGTACATAGGAACAGGCGTCGGCCATTCAGCCCATCGAGCCTCTACTGCTATTTAATAAGATCATGGCTGATCGGACAGTTCAGTGCCTTTCACACCCACTATCCCCATAACCCTTTACGTTATTGCTAATCTGAAATGTATCACTAAATGGATATGTCCTGTAATGGAGCTTGGAGCTTTTGCAATGACAACTGCTCCACAATGAATGCTCGGCTGGGTTTCAAAGGCTTCAGCTTAGCAGTTGGTTTTATTGATCCAAGAGCTG
Organism: Scyliorhinus canicula; assembly: GCF_902713615.1. Taxonomy (NCBI): domain Eukaryota; kingdom Metazoa; phylum Chordata; class Chondrichthyes; order Carcharhiniformes; family Scyliorhinidae; genus Scyliorhinus; species Scyliorhinus canicula. Next base: position 58,921,707 of record NC_052150.1, on the reverse strand, counting down.
TTGAAACTTTTATGATCTTAAAATACCATCATGTGTCTTTAATGTTGTTCCTTGTTGGTTTACAAATACTTTAAAAGATTGCAACTCTTTTTTTTTGCTCCGGTATCAATGATGGTGAGTTTGAATTGAGGGTTTCGTTAGATTGTTAGCAGTTTGTCTTTTTTCAATAATTTTAAAAGCATTCTCATTGCTGTTGCATTGCTCCTGAGAGCTTACGTAGTGCATACGGGATGAGTGATTATGGGGCTATAAACGTGGCATGGAAAATGTACGGTGGCATGGATTGTGGGTGGATAGAAGGTGTGTGAGATGAGATTTAAAGTGCCTTTAAATGATGTTGGGCGCTCAACTGTTATGTTAGAGGACCAAGATTTCTAGTCAGCCCAACTCTACGTCACCACTCCTCATGTATTCCATTGTGTCTCGCAAAATACACTATGAACCCAATCCTTGTTTGAAGCCAAAAATCCATTTTAAAGTCATACATGGTCGAATTTTACTAGCCGCAAGATGTGAAGGTCAGGTTTTCACAAGCCCTGACAAATCCTGGCCTACACAGAAACTCATAGCCAATGGGTGCAATCTAGCAGCCCCGATAGCCATGGGCGCAAATCCTGTCATGGTCGTTGAATATCACGAGCGACCAGAGACGGGATTGCGTCAGCGAGATCTCCGTTTGAGATCTTTGCCGCTGCCCCACCACCAATGATCTTTCAATAAATTTACATATACATTCTAGGTTTGACGCCATAGTGTCTGCCCATGATGTTTCATTCTCTCCCTGTGAATGTGAATCTAATTCACTTGTTTCTCAGTCCGGAAGAAACAATCTCGAACACGTCCGTACTTCAGAATATTCTTTATTACGATCGGAGCTGCTCTCTAGGTGTTCCAAAGAACCACCTCTCTGAGAGTGCCAAAGTCTTGCTCAAAGCACCTTTCCTTTATATGTTTTTTTAAGGGGTTGTCTCTTACATTCACTTGAGCTGGCCCCAATACAGATTACAGCTTGTTTTTATCAAATGTCCAGTACATGACATGATTAATTTGTTATTGTCATATATTTTCAATACATAATCCCACAGACATTGAGATAGACATTTTGCGGTTATCTAGTGGCACAAAAGCGTATAGCAATTTTAGCAAAACACCAGGTGTCCAGCCATGATTTATAAATGGCTCTTACATTGGTTATCACAATAATTCCAATACATGATTTTACAAACCTTGAAGTTATCTATTGGCATATGATAATGTAGCAGCTCTAGCCTAACTAGTAGCTTAATTGGTAAATGGTAGTTATAATTGCAAGCGGCCTCCATCTTTCATATCTCATCATCCGGCCATCCGCCTTGTTTCTCAAGGTTGTGTGGCTTATAGTTGCACTCCCTTACCTTGAACATCCTACAATGGCTTCAATAACATATTCTTACATATTCGTTTAATTTGTGATGTCCCACCTGGTTCTTTCTGTTTCTGGCTATTAACCCTTGCTTCACATCCTCACTTCCCTGTTTCACATTCTCACTCCCCCCTTTGATCATTCCATGATCACACAGCCCTCAGAAACTTATCCTTGAGAGTCTGAAGAATGCCTCCGGGAACTCTAGCTCTACATCCTCATACACATTCTCGGCACGTGCTAAGTCCTGCGGGTCTAATTGGGAAAGCCGCTGCAGCATCTGTGGCATCACAGAAGCACCTAAACGATTACAAAAGCATTTAACACAGGTTATAATAATACACAGCAAAATGCAAAAAGCGATAAAGATAATAAATCCATGAAACAGATAGGTGGTCCAGGAGCTAGACCACAGCCATCCCCAGTCGTCTGAGGAGGACTGGCGGAGTCTCTTTACCCCATCCCGAATGTGGTCCACTAGGTGAGTAATGTTCTCCGAGCTATCAGGGATATAAGTACAGCACTCAGAACCCACCACAGCACATGTACCTCCCTCATTGGCGAGGAGGTAGTCTAAAGCCATGCGGTTCTGTAAGGCAACCGTCCGAACAGCTACTAACTCTGCGCTGAGCTCACTGAGTCCTTCTGCGGTATCATTGGCCACCTGCTCCAATATATCCCGGAGCTGGGTGACTTTTTGGAGAGATCTAATACTGCCGAACTGGGGCCAAAGGACAGTAGCTATTGCCTCCCAAGGCACAATGGCCCTAGTGGATCGGGTATGGGGATGGTCGGATAGGTCTGTATAATGGGCAATACCAGGGACTACAAAGCCCATATAGCAAGAACCCGACCAATTTTCCGGCAACCAGGGATATGCTTTATGTCCGCATACAAAATAGGTATCATTGTACGAGCTCAAGTTCCCCTTGGCATCCGTCATCATGATTCGAGTCAGTTCCCCCCTCCAGGGGCCGCCACTAGTCTGGTTCTTCACTGCTGACCAATTAAAGGTGAACAAGCCCTTTTGTGTAAGATTAGTTATGGGTTGTTGCCAAATCAGGGTCTGGTTACATTGGCTAGTACCTACTGGGTAGGTCCCATTGGCATGATCCTTTTAAAAACATATACTGCCTTTTGGAAACTTAGCATACTTGGGGAGGATCAGGTAGGGCGGCTGATGGGTTGCATTAAATTTTGGCCACCACCCTTGAAACCTGTTCATATTGAACCCAGCCGACTGCCAATCTATCATATCTTGTGTATCATCATCAGAATCGGTATGATTACGTCGCAAAGCCCATTCTGCAACTTCCTCGATCAAATAGGAAAGAGGGACCAAGGGAATACCCCCATGGGCATGGCTGGGAATATGCGTACATACCCAACAAGAGGAGATATTCAATTTCTTTGCATAAGTATAAGACATAAACAGGAATTAATTTGCAGTCACGTGGTGTGTTGCCCGCTTCCTCCTGGTAGGCGGGTATGGATAGTCTTAGTATGGATAGTCTTATCTGCAGGAACTCGTGGCCTGCTTTTCCTTGTACATCGGTAATCCCTTTTCCTCGTACACCGGTAATCCCACCGGCAAGCGTAGCGATCGCAGGTCAGGGATCCGCGGGTAGTCAGCAACCGAGGCTTCTACTCATCTTGATGAATGATGGTGGTGCTGTTTTCTACTGTGGTCGTCGTCTGCAAGGTCTCATCTGTGGTTTTGTTGGCAGTCATGTCCTTACGATAAAGGCGCAAAATCCTTGAGCTGGGTCTACATCGTTGGTCTCGAGCGGTCGCACACAGTAGTGTGCTAGCGAGGATCGTGAGGACAAAAGGCAGCCTCATCCTGTAGTCGAACGATCAGCCACATGTACCTAGAACTTGAAAACGAAAGTTAATAATCACAAAAACTTCACTAGCTTACAGTGGTGGGTGTGAATCCACGCATTGCATCCTTCAACTTTGACTGCCGTGGGGGTGGTTAGGAGAACTTGGAACGGTCCTTCCCAACGTGGTTCCAACCCCTTCCATGTCCAATTGCAGATCATCACATGATCTCCCGGTTGTACAATATCGGAGCTAGATAAGGGTGGCACTTCCTCTTGCGTGACATGTACTTGTAATTGGAGACTCTTTAATACTTTAGTCAAGGCTATTATATAATTAGCCATTTCTGTAGTCATGTGGTGGAACTGAATGTCTCGGGATGTATGACAGTCCAAGGGGGTGCCAAGGGGTCTTCCGTACAAGATTTCAGCGGGGCTCAATCGAGTTTTTCCCGCAGGGGTGGTTCTGATCTGGAAAAGTGCAACAGGTAAAAGTTTGAGCCAGGTGGCTCCAGTCTCTGCTTGCAGCTTAGCAAGTTTGGTTTTCAAAGTCTGGTTAGCTCTTTCCACGATCCCAGCTGCCTGGGGTCTGTAGGCGCAGTGTAATTGCTGTTTAATTCCTAGTTGAGTGCAGAATTCTTTATTGATCTGTCCCACAAAGTGAGGTCCATTGTCAGAGCTTCAACGATAGGGAATTCCAAATCTTGGTACAATTTCACGCATAAGAACTTTTACTACAGTTGAAGCCTTATTATCTACAGTAGGATAGGCCTCTATCCATTTACTAAACACATCAACAATCACTAATACATGCTTATAACACTGACATCTTTCCAACTCAATGTAGTCCAGTTGCAGGGTCTCAAAGGGACCCTCGGGCAATGGTGTTTTTCCCTGCTCACAGGGGACAGCCTTCCCAGGGTTATACTGCTGACATATCAAGCAGCGACTGCTAATTCGTTGGGCTATCTCCTGCAGTCTGGGATGCCACCAGGTTTTTAACAATATATCACCTGTAGCGCGAGCACCACAGTGAGTTGCAAAGTGTACACATTCGGCCACCCAGGCTGCCAAAGCATCGGGCATACATGTCTGCCCTGCTGGGGTGACCCACAGCTTACTTTCTTTATCATATGTACATCCCAATTCTTCCCATAACTTTATATCGCTAGCAGGAGCGTCCTCCTGTAGCTGGATTACGTCAGTAATGGTCGGCATAGGCTTTTTTTAGAGGGAGACTTGTCTTTTGAGCTTTTAGTCTGGCTCATCATTGTAGGCGCTACCATGGCCTTTGACTTTGAGGCTTCTTTTGCTTGGTGGTCGGCCTACCTATTTCCTTCATCTACTGGAGTTTTTCCTTTCGTATGGGCAGTACACTTTATCACTGTTACCTTTTCTGGGAGCATAAGAGCTTGGAGTAACTGGGTTACTAGCTGTTGATGGGGAATTGGGGTGCCAGCGGATGTTAAGAATCCTCTGTTCTTCCATAATTGTCCGAAATCATGACTCCAAAAGCATATCTGGAGTCTGTATAAATATTTACTTTTTGCCTGCTCCTAGTGCGCATGCGCGTATTAGTGCGAACAATTCTGCTTGCTGTGCTGAAAACGGAGTCTCAAATGCTGCTGATTCTACTGTCTCCCCACCCTGGTTGATTATAGCATATCCTGATAACCGCTCCCCCCTTTCACTGATGGAAGCTCTTCCATCTGTGAACATGGTTAGGTCTGGGTCGTTAAGAGGGTGAAAATTCAAAACTTAAGATTTGTAAGTCCCAATTAAAATGCATCTTCAGCTGTGTGGACTGTTCATTACTTTATCAGAATTTAAAAGGCCAGAGTTCACAGGCAAACCCGCATGGGAGTGTCAAGACATCTTCTGGATTACACACAAAAGCTTGTTGAAAGGGTTAATTGTCTTGCAGAGACAAAAAGGGGCGTATAGTGGGTAGATAAATTGGAATGATGCCATTCGCATCTCTAAACTTGTTTTTAATTTTTCACTCAAATGGCTGGGAGTAAAAGTTGGAGTGCTGCCAAATTCCCGTTATCAAGTTTTTCAAGGAACACAATATGTTATTGAAACTCATGGACATATTTAATTTACCCATCTGTTGTTTATAAGTCATTCTGCAATCTCATAATTAAAACATCTGCGTTATGAGACAGTTTCGTTTCACCCTACTGAAGACTATCTGTGTCAGGGAAGTTCCAACCCTGAACCAATGAAACACGGCTTGATCACACCTGTCACATGCACTTCAACCATCCCAACCTCCGCTGAACACCACAAAACCAATACTTTCCTATTCCTACACACGTGATCTCGCACCCTGACCAAAATTCTCTGTGTATCAAAATTACCCTTCAGTGACAATGCGCAGACAACCCGAAGCTTTCAAATAATCACAGCTCGTAAAAAGTCAAGGTCTGAAGTCAAAGTCTGAATACAAAGACAGTGAATAGTTCAGAACAATGTTTAAATGCCTAAAACTCTCTCTCTCTCTCTCTCTCATTCTCTCTGTCTCTGGAACTCTTGTCGCTCTTTCTCTTTATCTAACTACCCCTGCCCTTCTCTGTCTCTCCCTGACTCGCTCTCTTTCGCTCTCTCAACTTTCGCTGTCTCTATCAGTCTCTCTCTCTCTACGTAACTCTCTCTACGTAACTCTGTCTGTCTCTCTTTCTCTAAAATGGAACAAAATTAAAATACTGAACAAAATTTGTCATTCTCCTTCGAAAACTTTATCTGTGTCATTCCATTTAAGTCAATTTCCACTGATTAATTTTAGAGGCATTAGCTTTTCTTAGAGATGTATATTTCTTTGTGCAGATGACCTGCTTGCTGAAATGGTTAAATTTTTGTACAGAATCAAAAGTGTTGGAGAACTTGGCATGGTGCCATCTCCGTCTACTATGTGACCTTAGACATTACCCATCCTTTCTTTCAATTTTCAATGTTCGTTATTTAACCGGTTTTTGGAAAGAGACATTACTGGATGTTTATTTTTCTTTTATTTCAAATGAGTTGAATTACTGCTGAATTTATCTGGACGGCTTGAAATGATCTGAAGTTAGTCTCGACATGTATCCATTCTTAAGTTTCCAACCGTAACCTTGCACTGATCTTCCTCCCCATTTTTTCGTTCTGGGAGTGGAGGGGTTAGTCATTCTCAGATATTCCTGAACAAAACCAATTGAGTGTTTTAGCCCCTTTCTGATCTTTTGGACTTCACTTAATTTGATTTTTTTTTTCTCTCCTTGAGACATTCCGGGACAGTTGTTAGCCGTAATTGTTGGCAGTTTTGTGAGGTCTTTACACTATCTTTACCCACTTGATTGCCTTGTTTAAAGGAGTTAGAGCTCAATTCCTTTTAACCAGCCTGTCTTCCAAATGGTGTGAAGGTTGAATTTATCATTTGTGCTTCTAACTTTATTTGTCTTATCTTTACTTCTGTGTATCTCACCATTTTTCTCTGTTCCACAGAAATCACACCCATCTTTGATCATTGTTTTTTTTTAACCAGAGTATTTTGCTCTTCAAAAACCAAAAAAAAAATTTTTTAAACTGACTTTTTTACTCATTTGGCCTTGATACTAGATTTATTGGATGTTACCTCACCGTCTGTCCGCCTTGCCAAGTGATTCTAATTTTAGGCGGTCAAAGGTTTGACTACTCGCCTTGTCCACCGGCTCGAGCGGCGTCCAGCTCAGTAAATCCTTCCAGACTTACACTAAATGTTAGGGGTGAAAATATTCACATGAAGGCCTGAGTATCAGTAACAAAGCAGTTTACTATGTCAGAATTCTGGGAGATAAGATTTGGGAACTCCGCAGTCCCGGACAGCACCTTATCTCACTTAAGCTTAAACTCACATGGATTAATAAACAGATTCAAGGCGGATAGCCTAATGACTTGGTTCTTTTTCCATATGTGCCTTCCTTTTTTTAAGACATTGGCTGTTTTAACTATTCATTTTTCTGTCAATTTTATACCCAATTTTAATGCATTAGTTTTCCCCCAGTGGCCATTTTTCTTCTAAATTTTTATGCAATTCTCCTGACAATTGTCTCAGTTGCTTGGAATATTCCGGATATTGTTTACACAAGGTTTGAAACGCGCTTCCACTATCAGAGGTTGTATCTAACGTATTACCCATCTCTACACTATTGGCAGTTAATGATCCTTGCGATTATTGTTAATTTGGTGAAATGGTCCTGGACCACTTTATTCAATCTTGAATTTAAACGGAGTTATCCTGCTCCGTTGCCCAATTCAGGCAGGCTCATCCGTGCCTGCAAGCCTATCTAACTACAAGGTTATAACGTCCTTGTTATAGTTGTAACTTAGGGTTGATCACGCACCCTCTAAAGCCTCTTATCGCGGGGGCACTTTTAAACAAAAGCAAGGATCATGATAATGCCGAAACCTCTGTTGTGGCTATTAACTACCAGGGCTACCACCCTTCCTTACGACACTAGTCCCTGACTGTGTCCATGGCTATAACTGTAGGGGCCAACTCCCTCCCTTAAACGGGTTCGCCGGACTGACCTGGATTTCGTAGGAGCGTCCCTGAGCACCGGCAGCGGGGCTGAATCGCGGACGGTACAGCGGAGGGGAATACCAAAGTGGCAAAAATTTTACTCACAGTGGTGGCCCAATTCCTCCTTCGCTCCCGAACTCGACCAGTCGCTTACGCCGTCAGCCTCAGCGGAGACTCTTTGAAATCCCACTTCTGACACCAAATGTGAATGTGAATCTAATTCACTTGTTTCTCAGTCCGGAAGAAACAATCTCGAACACGTCCGTACTTCAGAATATTCTTTATTACGATCGGAGCTGCTCTCTAGGTGTTCCAAAGAACCACCTCTCTGAGAGTGCCAAAGTCTTGCTCAAAGCACCTTTCCTTTATATGTTTTTTTAAGGGGTTGTCTCTTACATTCACTTGAGCTGGCCCCAATACAGATTACAGCTTGTTTTTATCAAATGTCCAGTACATGACATGATTAATTTGTTATTGTCATATATTTTCAATACATAATCCCACAGACATTGAGATAGACATTTTGCGGTTATCTAGTGGCACAAAAGCGTATAGCAATTTTAGCAAAACACCAGGTGTCCAGCCATGATTTATAAATGGCTCTTACATTGGTTATCACAATAATTCCAATACATGATTTTACAAACCTTGAAGTTATCTATTGGCATATGATAATGTAGCAGCTCTAGCCTAACTAGTAGCTTAATTGGTAAATGGTAGTTATAATTGCAAGCGGCCTCCATCTTTCATATCTCATCATCCGGCCATCCGCCTTGTTTCTCAAGGTTGTGTGGCTTATAGTTGCACTCCCTTACCTTGAACATCCTACAATGGCTTCAATAACATATTCTTACATATTCGTTTAATTTGTGATGTCCCACCTGGTTCTTTCTGTTTCTGGCTATTAACCCTTGCTTCACATCCTCACTTCCCTGTTTCACATTCTCATCCCAACCCCACCACCGCAAATCACTACTGACTTTCAAAAAGTGAAAACCAGTTGTGGTGACCATGTCAAGGGCATGACTCTAGTCCCTAAGGGTTGAGGGGTATGCCTGCGCATTGCCCCGGCACTGACAGGGGGCAATGCCCAGTGGTTACCCTCCTCAATTATCAGGGAGCGGTGTTCCCCTTCGGTGTGTGTGGGGTTAGAGGGGGCATATTATTATCCACCACTGGGGGCCTGGTGCCTGTGGAGCTGATGCTTTGGCCCCACCCTGCCAGCTGATTGTGTAATCCTCACAGGCATTATTTCGGAGTGCTGTTAAATCGGGCAAGAAAAGGTGCCTTTGAAGCCGGCAAGTTTCACACAGCTTTTGTCGCCTGATCCACCATTCCATGCAATTTTTGGGAAGATTGCACCCAATACCTTGTATAATAGTGGGCTTTTGAATCAGTTAATTCAAACATTCTCATGTCCACAACATTTGAGGTGTTGCTATTTCTCACATGGGCCGGGATTCTCCCCTACCCGGCGGGGCGGGGGGTCCCAGCGTGTTGGAGTGGCGTGAACCACTCCGGCGTCAGGCCAAGCCCTCACATTGAGGGGCTAGGCCTGCGCCGGAGTGGTTGGCGCTCCGCCGGCTGGCATGGACGGCCTTTGGCGCCACGCCAACCGGGGCCGAAAGGACTTCGTCGGCCGGCGTAAGTCCCCGCATGCGCTGGAGCGTCAGTGGCTGCTGACGTAATCCCGGCGCATGCGCAGGGGGGAGAGGGTCACTTCCGCCTCCGCCATGGTGAAGACCATGGCGAAAGCAGAAGGAAAAGGGTGCCCCCACGGCACAGGCTCGCCCGCCGATTGGTGGGCCCTGATCGTGGGCCAGGCCACAGTGGGGGCCCCCCCCCCCCCCCCCGCGGGGCCAGATCGCCCTGCACCCCTCCCGGGCGCTATTCCCGCCCCCGCCGAATCTCTGGTGGCGGAGAATTTGGGATTTGGGGAGGTGGGGGCGGGATTGACGCCGGCCCCCGGCGATTCTCCGACCCGGCGGGGTCCGGAGAATCCCGCCCATGAATTCCTTTGTTGCAATTCGAGTAAAACCATAATTAGTTTCATTACTGCATATTTCCTATTTTTAATAATATTTCTTTGTTGATTGACAGGTTATTGGAATATGACCATATATGGTCGTAAACATTGCTATCACCTTTACACAAAATTTCTGAATGAGGCGACGAGGTGGGCAAATGCCGTTCAAAGTGTTATCGACACCAAAGCACCCATCGATACACCCACACAGCAACTTATTCAGGACATCAAGGTAAAGAAACACCTGAAACATTGAATGTAACAAAATATGAATGTGTGAAATTCACTGCCTTATCCGGAGTATAATATATTACACAGTTGGGAATAAGTAAAAGTAACAGAACATATGCATCATATTAAGTTATAGCATTTTACATGCTGGCATATACAATACAATCATGGTATATTTTTCACTAATCCGACTTAAAAAATTGTTTCCCCTCGTTACAATCTCTTTAAAGACTAATTCCAGCCACAAAGAATACATCCAATTTCAGATACATGGTGAGGCCTCTGCAACTGATTTTTTTATTTTTTCATCCATGGAATGTAGACCCCACTGGTTAGACCAACATTTATTGCCGATTTCTAATTGCTCTTGAGACTGCCACCTTGAACTGCTACAGTCCACATACTGTAGGTTCACCCACAGTGCTGTTCAGTTGTGAGTTCTAGGATTTTGACCCAGCGACAGTGAAGGAACGGTGATGCATTTCCAAGTTGTGATGGTGAGTGGCTGAGAGAGGAACTTGCAGGAGGTGGTGTTCCCAGGTATCTGCTGCCCTTATTCTTCTAGGTGGTAGAGTTCGTGGGTACGGAAGATGCTGCTGAAGAAACCTTGGTTAGTTGCTGTTGTACATATTGTAGATGGAACACACTGCTGTCACTATGCGTCGGTGGTGAAGAGTGTTAATGGTTAACATGGTGAATGGAGCTAATAAAATGGGCTGCTTTGTCCTGGATGGTGTCGAGCTTTTTGAATGCTGCTGGAGCTGCAAGTCCAATAACTCTTCCAGGCAAGTGGAGAGTATTTCATTACACTCCTGACTTGTGTCTTATAAATGGTGGATAGACTTTGCGGAATCAGGAGGTGAGTTAATCACCACAGGATTCCTACCATCTGTCCTGCTCTTGTAGCTGCAGTATTTATACGGCTAGTCCGGCTCAGTTTCTGGTCAACAGTAACCCCCAGGATGTTGATAATGGGGGAATTCAGCAATGGTAATGTCATTGAATATCATGGGGAGATGGTTGGATTCTCTTTTGGTGGAGTTGATCATTGCCTAGCATTTGTGGAACAAGGTTACCTGCTATTTGTCAGTTCAAGCCTGGATATTGTCCAGGTCTTGCTGCATTTGAGGTAATCTGTGGATATCCTCTCTTCTGGCCTTATAATGGAGGGAAGGTTAATTGATAAAGCAGATGAAGATGATTGGGCTTCGGAGGACCTGAGGAATTCCTCCAGTGATTAGCCATATTTGGTCATTCTTCTTCATTTTCATCTTGCTAATTTCTTGAAGGTGGGGTTATGTTTTAATATTGTTGCTTCCCTTCTGGGAGGGGTTCTTATCCTTGTGCTGTTTCCCCACAGGACTGACTAAGTTATGATAATGCTGTTTCTTCACTTTACGAGGTGTGTTTCCATAGTACTATTTCCCCACTTGGCTGTATGTTTCAATAGTGTTTCTACAGGACTGGGTGTCTTTCCATAGTGCTTTCTGCACCTCGGGTGCCTTGGTCTGTGGTAGTTCTTCATTTAAGTGCCGATTATTTTACTGTTGGGCAGGAATCACAATTGAACCAAATCAAGTTTTCACATCATTTCGACATGTGCATGTTTTCCAGCATGGGTTACTGGATTAAACAGGGGCAACTACCATATGATTATCAAGTGCAGTTTTACTGCTTTGGTTGAGATTATCCAACACTATCTAAATTGGACTTTGAACTTTGTAATTTGGGGATTGTAATATGGAGATTGTAAGCTAAGATGGGAGCTGGGCGAGGGCATTCACCCTCTTGAGGCTGTTCGATTAGAGCATAGCTGATCTTTATCTTGGTTCCATACACACACCTTGAATCCATATTCCTTAATATGCTAACCCTGAGGTGATATGCCTGCAGACAATATTGTATATAGTTGTTGATGTGACCTCCAACCAGCAGATGGCGGTACAGATCTACCATGCGGTCGTATTTCTACCGTACGTGGTAGATCTGTTCTAGCAGAAGGCTATCAGCAGAAGGTTGAAAGGTGTACACAAGAACATTCGCACACAAGGATAGTTCCAGGAGAGTCTAATGTAACTCTGTAATAACTTCGACAAAGAGTCATCTGGACTCAAAACGTTTTGCTCTTTTCACTCACTACTGCTGCCAGACCTGCTGAGATTTTCCAGCATTTTTTTCTTTGGTTTCTGTAATAACTTGGTCTGTATAAGATTCGTATCATTACTTAACCATTAATAAATCATCATTCTGGCTAAGTCACCAGCAGTTCTGGGGAATCATTGATAGACAAGCTCACAGAACACAACAATACCAACAAAAATCTATTGATCTCAATGTTCCAAAGTCAATTAACTGATCTTTGGGGCTGGGAACTGTAAGCTTTTGGGGTGAAGAGTTACTGATTTAAACAGTACTTTGTATAAGAAAAGTGCTTCCTAGCTTTACCCCAAAACAGCCAACCTCTAATTCTAAGTTTTGGACACCCCTTACCAGAGGAAATAACTTGTGTTACGAAAAATTAGAATACTTTTTAATCATTAAGGGAATGCAAACATAGTCTGTACAATGGACCCTCTATTTTAACCTGTTCACTCTGGTGAATCTGCACCACAAATCTCTCTGAGGCCACTGTGAGTTGCATTGATGAGAAGTGAATGAATTACTCCAGATGTGGTCTCACCAGAGGTTTTTACAACTGTAACATAACTACCAGGAACACTTTCAAGATGCTAGACTGGCAGTGCCCAGGTGCCAGATTACCCATGCCAGGGTTCGGGCCCGGGAGTGCCCTGCCCTTGAGAGGTGGGGTGAGGGAGGGGCTCGAAGACCCCCAAAGAGCTAAATTGGGGAAGTGGGAGGTAGGGTCCAGAGGCCACAGTGTGCTGTCCGAGGGGGACCCAGAGATTAAATGGCGCCCTGATCTCGAGAAGTTCGTCAGTGCAGGGAATGAGGTAAATGCAGATTCGGTGGGACGTTTCCAACCGAAAATGACCGAGTCCCGTTTGATAGCGGGGTCATTCTGAAGGACCCTGCTATACGCATCCAAAACTGTTTGTTGGGTGTTAAACCGTGCCTGTGGTTCATCATGTTAGAAACCAACAGCTACGTTTCTGGGAACTGGAAAAAGATATTTAATGTGTTTGTATTGTGTATGTTAGGAAAACTGGCTAAATATTGAAGTTGTGGAACAAATCTACAAAAGGAATCCAATTCTACGTTATACACATCATCCTCTGCACTCCCCACTTCTTCCACTACCATACGGAGACATCAATTTAAATTGTGAGTAACGAAAACTTATTACATAGCTTACAAAGATTTGCATTTCTATAGCATCTAAAATGTTTGTGTTTCACAAGAGCAGATCAAACAAAATGTTACGCCAAACCATGTGACGTTAGGACTGGTGACCAAAAGCTTGGTCAATGAGCTAAGTTCAAGGAACATCTTAAAGAGGAGAGGAAGGGAGAGAAGTGAAGAGGCTTAAAGGTGGAAATTAGAGGCCTTGGGAACGAGGCATTGGAAGGCATGCATGACCACCGATAATGGAAGAATGCAAATTGGAAATGCTCAAGAATTATAGGATCATAGAATGGTTATCCTACAAAATAAGGCTGTTCAGCACGTGAGGTCCATGCCAGCTCTGTGCAAGAGAAGTTCTGCCCGTCCCACTACCCCATCCTTTCCATGTGTCTTAAGCATAGAATTATAGAATCTACAGCACCGAGACAGGTCCATCAGCCCAAACTGGTACATGCCAAAAATGCCCATTTAAGCTAAACCCCATTTGCCTGCACTTGGCCCAAATCTCTCCAAACATTTCCTATCCGTGTATCTGTCCAAATTCCCTCTAAATGTTGTCAATGTCCCTGACTCAGCCTCTTCCTCCAGGAGCCCTTTCCACATACGTACCACCCTCTGTGTGAAAAACATTGATCCTCAGGTTCCCATTAATTCATTCCCCTCTTAACTTAAACCTATGCTCTCTAGTTCTCGATTCTCCAACTCTGGGGAAAAAGACTGAATGCATTCACCCTATCCATGCCTCTCATGATCTTATGCACCTCTATAGGATCACCCCTCAGTCTCCTACACTCCAAAGAAAAAAGTCCTAGCCTGTCCAATCTCTCCCCATAACTCAGCCCCTTGAGTCCTGGCAACATCCTTGTAAATCTCTTCTGCACTATCTCCAGCTTAATAACATCTTTCCTCTAGCAAGGTAAACAAAACTGAAAACAATACTCCAAGTGCAGCCTCACCAACGTCCTGTACAACTGCAGGATAACTTCCCAACATCTATACTCAATGCCCTTTTTTATTTTCAGATGCTTATCCAATTTCCTTGAAAGCTGCAGTTGAATCTGTCTCCACAACTCTCTCGGGCAGAACATTCCACTTGTTGCATAAAAGAAGCTTTCATTCTTTTGCAAATCCCTTTCAATCCATGTCCTTTGGTTTTAGGCTCCCTCTGCCGATGGGAACAGTTTATGATTTTGAACATCTCTCAGATCTCTTCCCAGGAGTCCAGACCCAGCTTCTCCAAACTATCATGGTCAATCTATCCTCGTAACTGAAATCCCCAATTGTTTCTTCACCTCTCTAATACCTTCACGTGCTTTCCAAATGTAGTGCCTAGAATAGGATGCATAACTCCAGTTGAGGCTGAACCAGTGTTTTATAAAGGTTCAGCATAACGCCCTTTATTTGATGCCTTACTCCTCTGTTACTGAACCCCGGGATCCTATATATTTTATTAACTGCTTTCTCAACCTACCCTGATATTTTAAATGATCTTGTAGCCCTGATCCTTGTGCTCCTGCACCACTTTAGAATTATATCTTTTATTTCATATTGTCTCCTTTTATTCTCCCCACTAAAATGTAGCACTTCATACTTTACTGCATTAAATTTAATCTCCCGCATGTCACGCATGACCGAACCCAGTCAATGAAGCCCTGCCAAACCCAAACCGTCCCAGGACCAACAACAAATAATTCCATTCCACCCGGTCAAAGGCCTTCACCGCATCCATAGTGACCACCACCACCCCCTGTATCCCCCCTCGGAGGGCATCATGATTACATTCAGGGGCCTTCAGTGGGCAGCAGGGTAGCATGGTGGTTAACATAAATGCTTCACAGCTCCAGGGTCCCAGGTTCAATTCCCGGCTGGGTCACTGTCTGTGTGGAGTCTGCACGTCCTCCCCCTGTGTGCGTGGGTTTCCTCCGGGTGCTCCGGTTTCCTCCCACAGTCCAAAGATGTGCGGGTTAGGTGGATTGGCCATGCTAAATTGCCCATAGTGTCCTAATAAAAGTAAGCTTAAGGGGGGGGGTTACGGGTGTAGAGTGGATACGTGGGTTTGAGTAGGGTGATCATGGCTCGGCACAACATTGAGGGCCGAAGGGCCTGTTCTGTGCTGTACTGTTCTATGTTCTATGTTCTACCATTGGCCGTTAGCTGCCTTTGGCAAACCCCATCTGGTCTTCCCCATCACCCCGGGAACACAATCCTCTAACCTCGAGGCCAGAATTTTGGCCAGCAATTTGAAATCAACATTCAGTAGGGAAATTGGTCTGTGTGACCCACATTGCTCTGGGTCCTTCACCCGCTTCAGGATCAATGAGATCAAAGCCTGTGACATTGTTGGGGGAAGAACACCCTGCTGCCTTGCGTCATTAAATGCCCTCGCCAGCAGCGGGCCCACCATCAGAGATGATATCACAGCTGTGATTAAGGAGGGCACGATGGAGGATTCGAGCACTGAGGCAATATGGATAGAGCTAAGAAATAGGAAGGGTGCAGTAACATTGTTGGGACTTTACTATAGGCCTCCCAAAAGCGAGCGTGAAGTAGAGGTACAAATATGTAGACAGATTACAGAACAATGTAGGAACAATAGGGTGGTTGTGATGGGACATTTTAACTACCCCAACATTGAATGGGACTCGTGTAGTGTTGGAGGCATAGATGGAGCAGAATTTGTAAGGAGCATCCAGGAGAGTTTTTTTAGAGCGGTATGTAAATAGTCCAACTCGGGAAGGGGCCATACGGACCTGGTATTGGGGAATGATCCCGGCCAGGTGGTTGACGTTTCAGTCGTCGATTACTTTGGGAATAGCGATCACAATTCCATAAGTTTTAGAATACTCATGGACAAAGACGAGAGTGGTCCAAAAGGAAGAGTGCTAAATTGGGGAAAGGCCAAGTATAACAAAATTCGTAGGAGCTCGGGAATGTGGATTGGGAGCAGCTGTTTAAGGGTAAATCCACATTTGAAATGTGGGAGTCTTTTAAGGAAAGGTTGATTAGAGCAGGACAGACATGTCCCTGTGAAAATGAGGGATAGAAATGGCAAGATTAGGGAACCATGGATGACGGGTGGAATTGTGAGACTAGCTAAGGAAGCATACATAAGATCGAGGCGACTCAAAACTGATGAAGCTTTGGAGGAATGTCGGGAAAGTAGGACAAATCTCAAACGCACAATAAAGAGGGCTAAAAGGGGTCATGAAATATCTTTGGCAAACAGGGTTAAGGAAAATCCCAAAGCCTTTTATTCGCATATAAGGAGCAAGAGGGTAACTAGAGAAATGATTGGCCCACAAAGACAAAAGAGGGAATTTATGCGTGGAGTCAGAGGAAATGAGTGAGCTTCTTAATGAGTACTTTGCATCGGTATTCACCAAGGAGAGGGACATGATGGATGTTGAGGCTAGGGATGGATGTTTAAATACTCTAGGTCATGTCGGCATAAGGAAGGGGGAGGTTTTGGGTATTCTAAAAGGCATTAAGGTGGACAAGTCCCCAGGACCGGATGGGATCTATCCCAGGTTACTGAGGGAAGTGAGGGATGAAATAGCTGGGGCTTGAACAGATATCTTTGCAGCATCCTTGAGCACGGGTGAGGTCCCGGAGGACTGGAGAATTGCTAAGGTTGACCCTTTGTTTAAGAAGGGTAGCAGGGATAATCCAGGGAATTATAGACCTGTGAGCTTGACGTCAGTGGTAGGCAAATTGCTGGAGAAGATACTGAAGGATAGGATCTATTCACATTTGGAAGAAAATAGACTTATCAGTGATAGGCAGCATGGTTTTGTGCAGGGAAGGTCATGTCTTACAAACCTAATAGAATTCTTTGAGGAAGTGACAAAGTTAATTGATGAGGAAAGGGCTGTAGATGTCATATACATGGAGCAGTTGATAAAGTTTCCCATGGCAGGTTGATGGAAAAAGTGAAGTTGTATGGGGTTCAGAGTGTACTAGCTAGATGGATAAAGAACTGGCTGAGCAACAGGAGACAGGGAGTAGTGGTGGAAGGGAGTGTCTCAAAATGGAGAAAGGTGACTAGTGCTGTTCCACAGGGATCCGTGCTCGGATCACTGTTGTTTGTGATATACATAAATGATCTGGACGAAGGTATAAGTGGTCTGATGAGCAAGTTTGCAGATGATACTAAGATTGGTGGAGTTGCAGACAGCGAGGAGGACTGTCAGAGAATACAGCAAAGTATAGATAGATTGGAGAGTTGGGCAGAGAAATGGCAGATGGAGTTCAATCCAGGCAAATGCGAGGTGATGCATTTTGGAAGATCTAACTCAAGAGCAGACTATATGATCAATGGAAGAGTCCTGGGGAAAATTCATGTACAGAGAGATCTGGGAGTTCAGGTCCATTGTACCCTGAAGGTGGCAACGCAGGTCGATAGAGTGGTCAAGAAGGCATACAGCATGCTTGCCTTCATCGGATGGGGTATTGAGTACAAGAGTCGGCAGGTCATGTTACAGTTGTATCGGACTTTGGTTAGGCCACATTTGGAGTACTGCGTGCAGTTCTGGTCGCCACATTACGTGAAGGATGTGGATGCTTTAGAGAGGGTGCAGAGGAGGTTCACCAGGATGTTGCCTGTTATGGAGGGTGCTAGCTATGAAGAAAGGTTGAGTAGATTAGGATTGTTTTCATTGGAAAGACAGAGGTTGAGGGGAGACCTGATTGAGGTCTACAAAATTATGAGAGGTATGGACAGGGTGGATAGCAACAAGCTTTTTCCAAGAGTGGGGGTGTCAATTACAAGGGGTCACGATTTAAGAAGGCGAGCAGGATGTTGGCGCATCAGCTCCGTAGGCGAGATGCGGCTAGGGAAATTGGGGGAGTGAAGGATGGGGGTGGAAATGTAGTGCAGAAGGGGACAGAAGTAAACGGGGTCTTTCGGGACTTTTACGAGGGATTGTACCGGTCGGAACCTCCGAGGGGGAGAGAGGGGATGGAGAGCTTCATGAACAGGCTATGTTTCCCAAGGGTTCAAGAGAGGCTGGTAGAGGGGCTGGGGGCACCGATAGAGTTGGAGGAGCTAGTCAGGGGGATCGGGCAAATGCAGTCAGGTAAGGCCCCGGGACCGGACGGGTTCCCGGCAGAATTTTACAAAAAATATGCGGACCTGGTGGGTCCCCTGCTGGTGCGAACTTTCAATGAGGCGTGGGAGGGGGGGGCTTTGCCCCCGACGATGTCGCGGGCACTGATCTCTTTGATCCTAAAACGGGATAAGGACCCCTTGCAGTGCGGATCATATCGGCCTATCTCGCTCCTTAACGTAGACGCTAAGTTGCTGGCGAAGATCCTGGCTACCAGGATAGAGGATTGTGTGGCAGAGGTAATTCATGAAGATCAGACAGGATTTGTCAAGGGGCGGCAGCTCAACACGAATGTGCGGAGACTGCTCAATGTTATCATGATGCCGGCAGTGGAGGGGGAGGCGGAGATAGTGGTGGCGCTGGACGCAGAGAAAGCGTTTGATAGAGTTGAGTGGGGGTACCTGTGGGAGGTGCTGGAGAGGTTTGGATTTGGGGAGGGATTCATCAAATGGGTGAGGCTGCTTTACGCGGCGTCGATGGCGAGTGTAGTCACAAATGGAAGGAGATCGGAGTATTTTAGGCTCTTTTCGTGGGACCAGGCAGGGGTGTCCCCTGTCCCCCCTGCTCTTTGCACTGGCAATTGAACCGCTGGCCATGGCGTTGAGGGAGTCAGGGAAATGGAGGGGTCTGGTGCGGGGTGGGGAGGAGCACCGGGTATCGCTGTATGCAGACGACCTGCTGTTATATGTGGCGGACCCAGAGGGGGGAATGCCGGGGAAGGTGGAGCTGTTAGCGGAATTTGGGGGCTTCTCGGGCTATAAGCTAAACTTAGGAAAGAACAAGGTATTTGTCGTGCACCCGGGAGATCAGGAGGAGTGAATTGGGAGGCTCCCCTTCAGGAGGGCAGTGAAGAGTTTCAGGTACCTGGGGGTGCAGGTGGCCAGGAGTTGGGGGGCTCTTCATAAGCTTAACTTCACCAGACTAGTGGAGCAGATGGAGGAGGAATTTAAAAGGTGGGACATGGTGCCGCTATCGCTGGCGGGCAGAGTGCAATCCGTCAAAATGACGGTTCTCCTGAAGTTCTTGTTCCTCTTCCAGTGCTTGCCCATCTTTGTCCCTAGGGCCTTTTTTAAAAGGGTGACCAGCAGCATGGGCGCATGGGTGAAGAGGGTCTTCTTGGAGTGGAGTAGAGATGGGGGGAGGGGGGGGGGGGCTGGCGTTGCCCAACCTCTCGGGGTACTACTGGGCGGCCAACGTGTCGATGGTGCGTAAGTGGGTGATGGAGGGGGAGAGGGCAGCATGGAAACGGATGGAGAGAGCGTCCTGTGGGGATACAAGCCTGGGGGCCCTGGTAACGGCGCCGTGGCCGCTCCCTCCCACGAGGTATACCACGAGTCCGGTGGTGTCGGCTGCCCTCAAGATTTGGGGGCAGTGGAGGCGACATAGGGGAGAAGTGGGGGGCTCGATGGAGGCTCCGTTAAGGGGGAACCATAGGTTCGTCCCGGGGAACATGGATGGGGGATTTCAGGGATGGTATAGAGCGGGCATTAGACAGCTGAGGGACCTGTTTATTGATGGGAGGTTTGCGAGCCTGGGGGAGTTGGAGGAGAAATTTGGGCTCCCGCCGGGAAACATGTTTAGATATCTGCAGGTAAAGGCATTTGCTAGACGGCAGGTGGAGGGATTCCCTGCGCTCCCCGCGAGGGGGGTGAGTGACAGGGTGCTTTTGGGGGTCTGGGTCGGGGAGGGGAAGATATCCGATATCTACAAGCTAATGCAGGAGGTGGAAGAGGCATCAGTATAGGAGCTGAAAACGAAGTGGGAGGGGTAACTGGGGGAACAGATCGAAGACGGGACATGGGCTGATGCCCTGGAGAGGGTAAATTCTTCCTCCTCGTCTGCGCGGCTTAGCCTCATTCAATTCAAGGTGCTGCATAGGGCCCACATGACTGGGACGAGGATGAGTAGGTTCTTTGGGGGTGAAGATAGGTGTGTCCAGCGAACCATGCCCATATGTTCTGGGCATGCCCGGCATTGAGGAGTTCTGGAAGGGGGTGGCGAGGACGGTGTCAAGGGTGGTGGGATCCAGGGTCAAGCCAGGATGGGGACTCGCGATCTTTGGGGTTGGGGTCGAGCCGGGAGTGCAGGAGGCGAAAGAGGCCGGTGTGCTGGCCTTTGCGTCCCTAGTAGCCCGGCGAAGGATTTTGCTACAATGGAAGGATGCGAGGCCCCCAAGCGTGGAGACCTGGATCAATGACATGGCGGGCTTCATTAAGCTTGAGAAGGTCAAATTCGCCCTGAGAGGATCGTTGCAAGGGTTCTTTAAACGGTGGCAACCTTTCCTCGACTTTCTGGCTCAACGATGGGGTACTGGGACAGTAGCAGCAGCAACCGGGGGGGGGGGGGGGGGGACGTTGATTATGTTTGCTTATTTTATTTAAATTTAATTTATTTAATTTTAATTTATGGTTAAGTTCTCTTGTTGGGGGGGGTGGGGGGAGTCTGATACATGTGATGTTACGGTATGGGGGGAATTGTGGGTGTTATGGGGCTGTTAGTTGCATATTACTGCTTGTTGCTATACTTGTTATATTTTTATATTTTCTGTAAAACAAATTCCAATAAAAAATTTTTTTTTTTTAAAAACAAGGGATCACGATTTCAAGGTGAGAGGGGGAAAGTTTAAGGGAGATGTGCGTGGAAAGTTTTTTACGCAGAGGGTGGTGGGTGTCTGGAACGCTTTGCCAGCGGAGGTGGTAGAGGCGGGCACGATAGCATCATTTAAGATGCATCTGGACAGATATATGAACGGGTGGGGAACAGAGAGAAGTAGATCTTGGAAAATAGGCAACAGGTTTAGATAAAGGATCTGGATCGGCGCAAGCTGGGAGGGCCGAAGGGCCTGTTCCTGTGCTGTAATTTTCTTTGTTCTTTGTATCCCAGAAAACGTCCACTGGGTAGCCGTCCGGTCCCGGGGCCTTACCGACTGCATGGCCTCCAATCCCTCTACAACTTCTACAATCCCGATGGGGCCTCCCAATCCCTCCACCAACCCTTCCTCCACCTTCGGAACCTTCAACCCTTCCAAAAGCTGACTCATCCCCTCCATCCCACTGGGGACTCCGACTCATACACCGACTGGAAAATTCCTTGAACACCCTGTTCACCCCTGCTGGTTCCAGGACCATGTTCCTCCCTCTTTCCTTCATTCTTCCTATCTTCCTGGCTGCCTCCCTTTTCCTGAGTTCATGTGCTAGCATCCTACTGGCCTTCTCACCATTCTTTTATGTCGCCCCTCCCGCCTTTCTCAACTGCCCCACCGCTTTCCCTGTGCATATCAGACCAAACTCCATCTGCAGCTTCTGCCGTTCCTTCAACAACCCTGTCTCTGGGGCTTCAGAATAGCTTCTGTCCATCTTGAGTATCTCCCTAACCAGCCTATCCAACTCTGCCCATTCCACCTTCTCCCTATGAGCCCGTATCGAAATTAGCTCCCCCCTAACCACCGCATTCAGCGCTTCCCACACCGTTGCTGCGGAAACTTTCCCAGTGTCATTTATCTCCAAATAATTCTGGATAGCCTGCCTCACCCTCCCACACACCCCCTCATCCGCGATCAGTCCTTCATCCAGTCTCCATTGCGGGCGCTGACACCCTCCTTGCTCAACCGTAGATCCACCCAGTGTTGGGCATGGTCGGACACCACAATCGCCGAATACTGGGCATCCACCACCGCAGCAAAGCCCTGGTCAAAACGAAAATTCAATCCGGGAATACACTTTGTGTACATGGGAGAGAAAAGAAAACTCCATCGCTCTTGGCCATCCGAACCTCCATGCACCCCTCCCATCTGTTCCATAAACCATTTTAGTTCCTTCGCCACGGCTGTCACCCTGTCTTTGAATTCGACTGATCTAACCTCGGATTTTTGACCATATGATAGTCCCCCACCATGATCAATCTTTGCGAGTCCAGGTCCGAACCTTCCCCAACACCCGCCCCATAAATTCTGCATCGTCCCAATTTGGTGCGTAAATGTTCAATAATACCATTTGAGCTACCCACTCACCATAAGGGACCTACCCCCTGAGACCGCCATTATATTCCCTGCCTCAAATGGCATCCGCTTATTGATCAAGATCTCAACCCTCCTTGTTTGCGTCTAGCCCCGAATGAAATATCTGCCCAACCCACCCCTTCCTCAACCTAGTTTGATCCACTACCTCGGGTCTCCTGTAACGTTGCCATGTCCGCCTTCAAACACTTCAAATGCGCGAACACGTGTGCCCTCTTGACCGGCCCATTCAGCCCCCTCATGTTCCATGTAATCAGCATGGGGGGAGGGGGGGGGGGGGGGCAACCTGCTCCTGCAGATCAACCATCATCCTTCTTCGGCCAGCCTCCACGCCTCCAGCGTCCCACGCCTCCTCAGGCCCGCCCTTGGGTATTCACCGTCATCGACCTCCAATTTGTTTCCAAGCCCCAGTCCCTCCCCTGTCAGCAGAACAATTCCCCCCTCTCTCCCCCTCCCCCATAACAAAATGGCAATCCCAACCCCCCACAACAAGCTGATCACATGCTTGCCCCCCCACTGCGCTTCCGTGAGCTAGCCCATCTAGCAAGCCCTGTATCCCTGCCCATGACCCCAAGCATCCCACCCCCCACTGACACTGATGTCCCCCCCCCCCCCCCGCTCGACCATACATATGCAAAACAACATAGCAATCCCCAACAAACACAAAGAAGAAAATTCCACCCACCATCGCCTATTAAGAACAAAGTTAACCTGCATCCAAAACGTAGCAACAGCCCAAACTTTGGGACAAAAACAATACATACAAAACCCAAAGAGAAAAGAAATTTAGCAGCAGAGGTACTTGCCCCCAAGTTCAATGTCCTCCATCACCTGCCTTAACAAAGTTAATCGCCTCATCCAGCAATCAAAATTAAGTTCTTGACCCTCTTAAGAGACCCACAAACGAGCTGGGTACAACATGCCGAACTTCACCCCCTTCTTGAAGAGGACTGATTCAACTTTATTGAAGCTCGCCCTTCTTTTGGCCAATTCTGCACCCAAGTCCTGGTATATACGCAGCTCACTATCTTCCCATTTGCAGCTCCACGCCTGCCTGGCCCACCTCGAGATCTGTTCCTTGTCCAGGAACCGGTGCATTCATACCACCATCGCCCTCAGTGGCTCATTGATCAGCGGCTTCCTCACCAGCACTCTGTGCGTCCTGTCTACCTCGAAGGGTCGAGTAAACGCACGTTCCCCCAGTATCTTCTCGAACATATGCGCCGCATGTGCCCCTGTGTCCGATCCCTTGCTGTCTTCTGGGAGGCCAACGATCCTCAGGTTCTGCCTGCGTGATCTGTTCTCCAGATCTTCCACTTTCTCTTGCAGCCTTTTCTGGTGGTCCCTCGTCAGCCCATTCTCTGCCGCCACCGCAGTTAGCTGGTCCTCGTGCTCAGCCACCACCGCTTCCACCTTCTGGATCGCTTGTCCCTGGGCTTCCAATCTTTGCTCCACCCGGTCAGTTCCCACCTTCATCAGGCCCAGGTACTATTGTCCTTTGCTTAGCAAAGCTCTCCTGAAGGAATTCCACCAGCTGCTCCACTGACCACTGGGCTGACAATCCCAGTCCCTGAGCCTCCGCCATGTTTTCCTGTGCTGTACACACCACTCCCTTCTTTGCACAACGATCTCTCCTTTTAAGAGCACCTCTGGTCCACTAATCCATAAACTGGCGAGGGATTCTTCACCTTTACCTCACCGGTCTCCTATTTTACTGATCAAATTCCCCATAAGTTGCCGATAAAAGTCCCAAAGGTTCACCATGAGCGGGAGCTACCAAATAAGTGACCACTCACTCCATGGCCGCCATTGGAAGTCAACTCGATCCTCTTTTACCCAGAATTAACTTTAAGGTATCTGTAATTCAAATTCCACTAAAGGAAGTTGACTTTCCAATTTTTCGTGTCGATGTGGAGCTTCGCCTACTAATTAATGTGCTTAAATTGCTGGCACTGCATCCATAATCTACCATCTGTTTATTTTAATATCAAGAAAATTGAGGAGTCTCCTCAGTGTACTCTGGCCCATTGAGTTCTCGAATAATAATAATCTTTATTGTCACAAGTAGGCTTACATTAATGCTGCAATGAAGTTACTGTGAAAAGCCCCTAGTCGCCACATTCTGGCGCCTGTTCAGGTACACGGAGGGAGAATTCAGAATGTCCAAATTACCTAAGAGCACGTCTTTCAGACTTGTGAGAGGAAACCGGAGCACCCGGAGGAAGCCCATGCAGACACACAGAGAATGTGCAGACTCCGCACAGACAGTGACCCAAGTCGGGAATTGAACCTGGTCCCTGGCACTGTGAAGCACCAGTGCTAACCACTGTGCTACTGTGCCACCCATATCCACTCTATCTAGATTTCCAGTGCAAAGGAATACAGACCTAAAAACATGACGTTGGGCCTTAAAATTAGCAGAGAGCGTGTATATTTCCCGTTACAGATATGTTTGTGGCTAAGATCTCCATTGGCTTCAACAAAATCAACTCTATTTCTGATTTGTTTTCCAGTGTTGAAAGAAAAAGGCTACACAACTCTACAGGATGAGGCCATCAAGCTCTTCAATTCTCTACACCAAATGGAATCTATTTCCGATCCGATTCCCATCATAAAAGATATTCTGCTGACTGGGCAAGATCTGCGACCTTTACGGGATGAGCTCTACTGTCAACTTGTCAAACAGACAAACAAAGTGCCTCAGCCAGGGAATCAGTGCAACTTGCGCTGTTGGCAATTACTTGCTTGCATGAGTTGTACATTTGTGCCAAGCCGCACTATCCTGAGATACCTCAAATTCCACCTCAAAAGGTACAATCCATATTATCAACTTAGTTGCCTAAAATAAGAACATAATATTAGGAGTCTGCACGTCCTCCCCCTGTGTGCGTGGGTTTCCTCCGGGTGCTCCGGTTTCCTCCCACAGTCCAAAGATGTGCGGGTTAGGTGGATTGGCCATGCTAAATTGCCCGTAGTGTCCTAATAAAAGTAAGGTTAAGGGGGGGGGGGGTTGTTGGGTTACGGGTATAGGGTGGATACGTGGGTTTGAGTAGGGTGATCATGGCTCGGCACAACATTGAGGGCCGAAGGGCCTGTTCTGTGCTGTACTGTTCTATGTTCTAAGAAGCAGGAGCTGGTGTATGCCATATGATCCCTCAGCCATGTTTCACCATTCAATAAGATCATGGCTGATCTGATCTTGGCCTTCACTCCACTTTCTAGCCTCTTGCTCAAAATGTGTACCTCCCTGATAGTCAAAAATCTGTCTGTCTCAGCCTTGAGTATATTCAACGAATCACAGACATGTTACAGCACAGAAGGAGGCCATTTAGCCCATCACGTCTGCACCAACTCTCCAAATTAGCAATTTCCTTACCGTACTTCCACCTTCTCCCCATAACCTGCGCAGTTTTCCATTTGAAATAACAGTCTAATTCCCTTTTGAATGCTCCAATTAAACCTGCCGCCACTATACTCTTTGGCAGTACATTCCAAATCCTAACCACTTGCTGCATGAAGATGTTTCTTTCCTCCTATCACTTTCTCTCCTTTTGAAAATTAATTTAATCGGTGCTCTCTGGTTCTTGATTTTTGTCACAAGCGGGAACAGTTTCTCCATATCTAATCTGCCCAGACTCCTCATGATTTGGAATACCTCTCTCAAAGTTTCTTTCAACCTTCTTTTTCAAAGGAAAACAAACTTAACCTCTTCAATATATCTTAGAACTAAAGATCCTTACCCTTGGACTGACTCCATCTCATTCTCACAGTTTCTCCAGCTCCGCCACACCCGTTCCAATGATGTCACCTTTGAAAACAGCGCTTCTGACATGTCTGTCTTTTCCCTCAACCAAGGATTTCCCCCCCTATGTTTTTTATAAAATGTTTTTTATTGAGTTTTCATATTTTATATCCAACAAATTACAAATTATTAGAGAGAGAGAGACAAAAAAAAACACGCAAAAGTTAACATATTACAGGTAAGCATCTTCGTAATAACAACTGTGGCCGCCCCCTTTAGCCGGCATATATATTTTATATTCCCCAATACGGCCGAGGCACATGTTTATAGGCATTTATTTATAGTTTGGTTTTGGGCCTTAGCTAGCCATCAAACCCCCATAACGAACCCATAGCCCTCCCCCGGCTACCTTCCCCCGATTCCCGTCCATTTTCCCCTGATTCTTGGCCACCCAACTATTCTTCCTCTTGTACGTTGGCCACAAACAGGTCCCGGAACAATTGCATGAATGGCTCCCACGTTCTGTGGAAGCCGTCGTCCGACCCTCGGATGACGAATTTGATTTTCTCCATTTGGAGAGATTCCGAGAGGTCGGACAGCCAGTCTGCAGCTCTGGGTGGTGCTGCTGACCGGCAGCCAAACAGGATTCTACGGCAGGCGATCAGGGAGGCAAAGGCAAGGGCGTCCGCCCTCCTCCCCAGGAATAGATCTGGCTGGTCTGAAACCCCGAAGACCGCCACTATCGGGCATGGCTCCACCCTCACCCCCACCACTTTGGACATAGCCTCGAAGAAGGCTGTCCAGTACTCCACAAGTCTGGGGCAAGACCAGAACATGTGGGCGTGGTTGGCCGGGCCTCTTTGGCACCGTTCACATATGTCCTCCACCTCCGGGAAGAACCTACTCATACGGTTTCTTGTTAAGTGGGCTCTATGTACCACTTTTAGTTGCGTCAGGCTGAGCGTTGCGCACGTGGAGGTGGAGTTGACCCTATGCAGTGCTTCGCTCCAGAGTCCCCACCCTATCTCCATCCCCAGGTCGTCCTCCCATTTCATTCTTGTTGCGTCCAGTACGGTGTTGTCCCTTTCTACCAGTCGGTCATACATGTCGCTACAGTTCCATTTCTCTAGAATACTTGCGTCCAGTAGGTCTTCCAGTAGTGCCTGTTGTGGCAGTTGTGGGTACGTCCTTGTCTCCTTTCGTAGGAAGTTTTTGAGCTGCAGGTACAGTAGCTCGTTCCCCTCCAGCTAGCCAAAATTTCTCTTGTCAGTTCGTCCAGTGTTGCGATCCTGTTGTCGGTGTATAGGTCCCTGATTGTCAGTGTCCCCCCGTCCTGTCTCCACCTTTTGAAGGTGGCGTCAGTCAGTGCTGGTGTGAACCTATGATTGTTGCAGATGGGAGCCTTGTCCGACATTTTGGTCAGGCCAAATTGCTGCCGCAGTTGGTTCCAGGATTGGAGGGTGGCTGTCACCACTGGGCTGCTGGAGTGTTTTTTGGGTGGGGATGGGAGTGCTGCCGTGGCGAGGGCCAGGAGGGAGGTCCCCATGCAGGAGGCCTCCTCCGCACGCAGCCACTCGGCTTCTGGCTCCTGGATATTTCCCCCCTATGTTGACAGGGTACTCAACCATGTCCAGCCCATCTCTAACACCTCTGCCCTCGCCACTTCTCCTCCCTCCCAAACCATGACAGGGTCCTTCTTGTCCTCACTTTTCACCCCACCAGCCTCCACATTCAAAGGATCATCCTCCGCCATTTCCACCAACTCCAGCATGATGCCACCACTAAACACGTCTTTCCCTCACCCCCATTCCCGGCAGCATTCCACAGGGACCACTCTGTCCGTGACACCCTGGTCTACTCCTCCATCACCCTGAATCCTCGTTCCCATGGCCCGCTCCCCTGAAATTGCAGAAGGTGAAACACCTCCTTTACCTCCTCCCTCCTCACTACCCAGATGAAGCAGCATTTCACCTGCACCTCCTTCACCTTCGCTGACTATATTTGCTGCTCCCATTCCAGTCTCCTCCATATTGGGGAAACGGAACACAGACTGGTGTTTAAACTGGAGGAACATCATATCATCTTCCGATGAAGCACGTTAAAGCTTTCTGAATACAACATTGCATTCCACAAGTTTAGATAGCAAACTTTCCCTCCATTGTAACCCCACCTCCCCCCTTTTGTTGTTTGCTATCAATCATTTTTCAGCTCCTTGGCCTGCCTCTCCTCCACTTGGCCACCTGTCCCTGATTGTTCAGTTGCTCTCATTAACGCATTTTTGTTATCTCTCCACCATTAGCACTCTTCATCCCTTAATGGCTTCATTAACACTTCCCTTGGTCATCTGTTCACAACAAATGTGCTCATATCTTCTTTTCCCTGGCCTTCTGTTCTACCCCACCTCTTCCGTCCACTTTCCGTCCACCTTTCTTCAGTCAGTTCTGTACAATAGTTATTTAGACTGAAAAAATTGGGTTTCCCTTCACAGATACTACTAGACCTCTGCTGATTTTATCCAGCATTTTCTGTTTTTAATCCTTATCCCTGAAATTGTTCTTGTGAATATGTTCTTCACTCTCTTCAATGCCTTGATATCCTTATAAAAATAATAATGATCTTTATCAGTGTCACAAGTAGGCTTACATTAACACTGCAATGAAGTTACTGTGAAAATCCCCTAGTCACCACACTCCGGCGCCTGTTCGGGTACACAGAGGGAGAATTCAGAATGTCCAATTACCTACCATGCATGTTTTTCGGGATTTGTGGGAGGAAACGAAGCACCAGAAGGGAAACCGTGCAGACACTGGGAGAACATGCAGACTCCGCACAGTGACCCAAGCCGGGAATCGAACCCGGGTCCCTGGCATTGTGAAGCAACAGTTCCAAGACCTGAATGCAGAGGGTGGTACAATGGTTAACACTGCTGTATAACAGCTCCCGTGTCCCGGTTTTAATTCCAGCCTCGAGTGACTGTCTTTTGGAGTTTCTCCCCGTGTCTGCGTGGGTTTCCTCCAGGTGCTCCGGTTTCTTCCCACAGTCCAAGGATGTGCAGAGTAGGTGGATTGGCCAGGTTAGGTGGGGTTACTGGATCACAGGGATAGGGTTAGGCAGTGTCCATTTCTCATCATCTGGACTCCTTTTATTTTTATTTGCGTGCATCAGTTCCGTTAAATCATTTCCTAGAAGGGGCTCATCGCTTAAATCATCACCTTTTCCTGGTTGCCAGACTCATGTCTGCAGATTCCAGGCGGTAGCTGCGTAGGCCTGTGGGTGGTCCGATTCGTCATGTCTTACCAACCTGTAGGAATTGTCATGGTGCCAAGAGGGAGTACCGGGGTTGTCGTGTGGTGGTGTTTAGCCGGGAACTGGTGTACTGGAAGTGGAAGCAACATTGTCGGGAGCGGGCTGAGGAAGAGTCATTGGGCGGAGACGGTCATAAAAGGGGTCGCGGGGGCTAGGGTAGCTGATGGCGGGGAGGTCGCCAGGGATGGTAGTCAAATCCGGGCGGCTCTCGTCAGAGTCAAGTTCAAACTTGAGTATGGGCGGAGTCGAGGGGAGAGTATCGTCCTGATTTGGGAGGGGGGGGGGGGGGGTTTGGAGCGGGCATCGGGCTGAATCGGAAGTGGGCAGAGCGTCATCCTCTCCCATTACCAAGGCTAAGTGGTGGGCGTGGCTTTGTTGCGATCCGTAGACTTTGAGTTGGTTGATGTGGAACCAACCAGTCTTACCGTTGGGTTAAGCTATCTTGTACACAGAGGGGCTTACTTTGTCAGAGATGGAGTAGGGGCCTGCGAAATTAGGGGCTAGGAAGTAGCTGGGGTTGTATAACGAGATCATAACTTGCTGGCCGACTGCATACTCTATGGGGGTGAACCTTTTTGTCGAAGCTGGCTTTACTTTGCCTTTTCCTAGCGCCTAGTCAGACAGCAGCAGCCAGTTGTGCCGCTTTAATGTTCTCTGTGACCTGTTGCTTTTTCGTGGGTGAGCGCGGCTACTGCGGGATTTGCCAAATTGAGCCCTAAAATGAGCTGGTTTAGCTCACCAGGCTAAATCGCTGGCTTTTAAAGCAGACCAAGCAGGCCAGCAGCACGGTTCGATTCCCGTACCAGCCTCCCAGGACAGGCGCCGGAATGTGGCGACTAGGGGCTTTTCACAGTAACTTCATTGAAGCCTACTCGTGACAACAAGCGATTTTCATTTTCATTTTCATTTAATAAAAATTTACAAAACATAAACACTCGCTCCAAAGTTCATTGTCCTTGGTCTTCTGCCAGGCCTTTGTCCCTGATAAAGTTCATTGCCTCCTCTGGCGATCCAAAGTAAAGTTCTTGGTCCTCAAATGTGAGCCACAAACCACAAATGCACTGGGTACAACATGGCAAACTTCACCCCCTTCTTAAAGAGGGCCGACTTCATAGAACATAGAACAGTACAGCACAGAACAGGCCCTTCGGCCCTCGATGTTGTGCCGAGCAATGATCACCCTACTCAAACCCATGTATCCACCCTATACCCGTAACCCAACAACCCCCCCCCCCTTACTTTTTAGGACACTACGGGCAATTTAGCATGGCCAATCCACCTAACCCGCACATCTTTTGGACTGTGGGAGGAAACCGGAGCACCCGGAGGAAACCCACGCACACACGGGGAGGACGTGCAGACAGTGACCCAGCCGGGAATTGGAAAGGAGTCTGGGTGGTCAGTTACATAAGCTATGGCTGCCAGTTCGGCTGCCTGCAAACCCAAGGGGCCGGGTAATTTTAAAGATACCTCTTCTAGTGGGCGTCCCTGTGAGTCCTCCATGTAAATCCCGCATCCTGTGATTCCTACTCCATCCTCAACACTGGAGGAGCCATCTACACAGATCTTTACTGTGTCCCCTGTGTCTTGGGAACTTTGTGCCTCACCGTTTACACGTGGTTGTAGCGATTTGGGAACCAAGGGTCCTGTGGGGCGTGGGGCTGCCATTATCTGGCATTCGTGTGGGTTCCCTGCATATTGTAAATTGTCTGCTAAGATCGTGTGGGTCTTGATGCGTTTCACAGAAATATCCCTGCCTTGCAATAAGAGTGTCCAGCGAGCTGCTTTGATCTGGCTCCCTGAACCATCCTTTAGTTTGCTGTCTAACAACAGTTGGGTCGGGGTATGCTTGGTTAATATCGTGACTGGGTTGAGGCCTGTAATGTAGGCAAAGTACTGGACTGCCCAAAAGACTGCAAGCAAGTGTCATTCGCAGGCAGAACGTCCTTGTTCTATGGGGTCTAAAACTCTGGAGGCAAAGGCTACCGGTCCTAATCGGTTGTGGCGTTCCTGTAGGAGCACTGCTGAGAGGGTTCGGTGGTTGCTACATCTATGGCATGGGGCAAGGCGGGGTCGGGAACTTGTAAAGCGGGAGCTCTACTTAGGGCGAGTTTTAAATCGTCTAATGTGTCAATTCCATGGGGTGTTCTTTTTCAGAAACTCTGAGAGCGGGGCGACTTTGGTCGCAAAACCGCCTATATAATTTCTGCAGAATCCCACTAAACCTTAAAATGAGCGGAGTACACTTACATTATGGGTCAGGGGCAAGTTCACGATGGAGTCTATTTATTTTTGTTCAATTTCACGTTTGCCGTGTGTAATAGTGGAGCCTAAATAAAGTACATTTTCCCTCAATATCTGTGCCTTTTTAGGATTTACCTGACATCTAATGGACTGGAGCAGGGTTAGTAATTCGGCCAATAGAGCCACGTGCTCTTCACTGGTATCGGTTTGCAGGAGCAGGTCGTCTACAGACTGAATTAGGCATTCGGGGTGGGAGAATGTGGAAAGACCAGCAGCTAGCTGTCTGTGGAAAATGGAGGGAGAATTATGGAAATCTTGAGGTAGACACGTCCACGTGTACTGTTGTCCTTGAAAAGTGAATGCGAATTTATACTGGCAGGCCTGATCGAGGGGAATGGACCAAAAACCATTGCTGATATACAGCGCTGTGAAATACTTTGCTTGCACTCTGTGCTTAAGCATGGTCGCGGGACTCGCAGCAACGGTGGGTGTTGTTAAAGGGGTAACTTTGTTCAGTTCACAGTAGTAAATGGTGAGTCACCATGAACCGTCTGGTTTCTTTACGGGCCAAACCGGGGCATTATAAGTGGAAGCTACGGGTTGAATCACTCCTTGCTTTAACAGACTGTTAATTACCTTTAAACTTTCGCCCTCAGCCTGCTGTGGAAAACCATACTGTTTCTGTGGTTTGGGGGCGGGACCTGAGATCATGATCGTACCTGGAATGCTTGTGTTGGGCAAACACGCCTTTGTATGTGGCTAATACCCATCTAACGGTGTCGTCTGTGCTAATTGCCGAATGGTTAAACCAATAATCCCCCTACTGAGCAAATCCTGTTTTCGTAATCTCCAACTGAGAGTGTGGTGGGGGCTCTAGCTGTCTTGAACATTCGCCAGACACACTTGTTTACGGGGTCGAAGGAGAGGTTATGTGAGTTCATAAAGTCTATGTCTAGGATGTGTTCCGCAGTCGGGGGTAGGTCTACTGGAACAACGGGGTGGGTAGTGGTTATGTTTCCTATTTGGACGGATATAGGGGCTGTGATGTATCCCTGTTACATGTGGCCTGTGAATCCACTGAGTGTGATGGTATCTGTGCTGGGCCAGGGTGTTTTTTTGGAATAGGTTTGCGGGGTTTAGTGTGGTTCGGGATCCTCCTGTGTCCCAAAGAGAATCAACTTCTTGTTCCCGGACTGTGCCTGTGACTACCGGTCTTCCTACATTATCCCAGCGCGTGTCACAGACCCATGTTGGAGACTCTGGACACCGTCAATCCAGGGAGTTATAAGCGAGGTTGTCTGAACGGGCGTTTACGTTATGCATGGGGCGAGCATTGCCTTCTAGCTGTCGCGGCTGGCGATCGTGGTGTGGCCTATTGTTTCTGGGTGGGGGGTTGTGCTGTTGGGGCCGTTGGTGTGGGGGTTTTTGTCTGCAATCGTGAGCAAAATGTCCTACTTGTCCACAAGTGTAACATGAATCTCGTGGGGGGCTTGTGCTCTGGGGTACTGTTCCCGGGGGAGATGTTCCTCTCTTCTGCCCTCATTTATCCATGCGGGTTCCTGGATAGTTCTGACTAGGTACATTGTGGCTTCTATTGCATTCTGGTCCACCTGATCCTGATGTGATTGTTCCCATGCCCTGGATAGGCGTCTAAGTACCCAAATCTCATTGTGCGTGGTATCTTCTGGGTCATAATTCGTGCAAGCCTTTTTACCTGCTTTAGTGGCATGTGAAACTAATGTACGGGACCATTTAGTGGTGTCTTCCTCATCGAGGTGAGCGCAGTCTAAGTTTCGATATACTGCCTTGAAATGTATCCCGAGGCGACTGGCAAAGGCAGTCGGATGTTCCCTTTCTTTTACCTGCATCTGTTCAAACCCTCTACCGGATCCCCTTTGTTGTATCCAATAGCATCTAACATTGCGGCCTTCATTTCCTCTAGGGTTCCTCCTCCTACATTTTGGGGGTCTGGCAAGGCTGACCTTACTGACTGGCTGAGACTCATTACTATCAATTTAACTTTCTCCCTCTCATCTAATCCATACATAACCTTTTGTTGGCGCACCTCCTCAAAGCTCTGCGGGTCTGCAGTGGGCTGAAATGGAGTAAGCATCCCTCAACTGAGTTACCGAAAGTGGGGTGATGTAGGTGATATCTGGACCTGCCTGATCCCTTATCTTTCTTTCCGTGGTGTCCGGATTCATGGGTGTTGGTGCGACCTGTTGGCCTTTCGTTTTGGGATGCGTGGCGGCTGCTTTTGACTTTCCGTTCCTTTAACATACATTTGCGCGCTTTCAGTTAATTCTTTCCAATCTGCCATTTCTTCCTCATCTGTCTCGTCTGTCCCGAAGGTACACATAAAACCATTCTGAACTGAAAGTAACGACTGGAGTTTATTTATCTTCCACTAGCATTTAACGTGGTCAACAGTGCTCTGCCTTTCTTCTTTAGCGCTCTTAAAGCTGCCTGTAAATCGGCGCATTTCTTTGTTAATTGGGTGACCTGGTGTTCAGTCTCCTCTCTTATCAAGATTGCACGCTTGATAGACCTTGTCGTACTGGGTCTGAAAGCTACTAAGGTGTACTATGCAAGACTGGTGGGCGCGTTTAACACTGGCGATTTCCCTGTCTTTAGCGGCTAACTTCTCCCGGCGTTCCTCAATAATGTTCTCACTTTCTTTACTGTTTCCCTCATACTCCTCTTCCTTCTCTGCTAACTGTCTGCGGAGCGTCTCGACGGCCGCCTCGGAACTGTGCCAAGCAGCACACTATTGCCATTGGCTTTCTAAACTTTGCTGCGTTTTTCTTATATGTCACAAAAATTCTCCCACCAAGTCTGTCCTATCTTTCCTGGACCTGTCTCGGTGTTTGCACAAAAATTCGACCCCTTTAAATACTTTCTCAACAAATCCTCCCATATGGGGCACTGCTCTGATTTGTCAACTATTGTAACCTCAGATTGCTGCTGTGGGTTCATCAACTTTTCTATCATCTACGCTGCCATCTCTTCTCTACTTAAAATTTAAGGAGTCGATCGAACAACAGGTATGGCTTACGGCTATATTCCGGTTCACAATCCCTATAGATTTGCATGCAAGTCTGACAAGTTTACCTTACCCTTCCCTGTCAGTTATGCATACGGTTCGTGCACGCTTCCGAAATTCGGTTATTTGGTTGATATGAAACTTACTCTTGTGGTTCATTCTCTTTCTCCAATTTAATTCAAAGTTGTGGGATCTCTCGGAGTAATAAAGTCACTTCTAATCGAGTCCTGTCTGAGACGCCAATAAATGTTGCCTTCTTTACTTTGGGGTGAACCTCGAGCTGTTTCTTCTGTCGACCAAATGACCACACAACCAATATGTTAGCTCAAAAACACAGTTTATTAATAGCACAAGACTTGTATCTCTATGCAATAACTCGTGTGGCTCCGTACTAAACTGCACCTAATGACTAAGATGACCTTTACTTAACTTCGAGTGACCGGCACTGTGCGAGATAAGGCCTTTATCCGGGTCCACGAGGTCGGTTTGGAAGTGATTGGGTTTGTCTCAGCTGGGCTCGTCCTTCAGGAATGGTCGCGGGTCCTTGAACTCGGTTGTTCTGCTGCAGTTAGTCACACACAGGCCGCTCCTAAAAGAGATCGATCTCTAGTGCGCAGGGCTTTTTATCCTTCATCTCTTCCGCGCGCTTTTGGGCGGTTCTTACTCCATGTCCAATGGATCGATAGAGTTTTCGATCACCCTCATCGATCTCAGCCAATTAGCGGGCGGATACCTTGATAGCTGGCCGGGTCCTGGCTATCATGTCCAAGGCATGTAGGCCTTTCCAAATAGGGGGGGGTGGCAGCGATTAGTCTGCCACTGTTGTAACTCCTTGATTCAAACTCTATTGTCCTGGGGACATGGTGATCGACTCTTGATGGAAACAAGTTTCAGCCAAGTCTGGTTCCTTTGCACAATACACAGAGGCTGTGTACCTGTCTGTGTCCCAAATTGATCATAATTCCAATGGTCCTTTGCAGGTAGCCATTTTACATGGCTACAATATGAGTAATATTATAATATCTTGTCTTAAATGTATTTTTGAAATGGACGTGCTTGGAAGTTGAGCTTATTGACATATTTCAATTGTAGATATGTTTATAGCTCACATCCATAATGAAACCTGCATAAGATTACTCCACTGTTAACAATTTGATTTTGTTACTAGGATACGAGACCAATTTCCAGGAGAGTTGGAGAAGTATGCGGTATTTATAACTGAATCACTAAAGAAAACTAAAACCAGGGAGTATGTGCCTTCTCGGGAAGAAATAATAGCCTTGATCAAAAGACAAGAAATGACCTCTACAGTTTATTGCCATGGAGGAGGTTCCTGCAAAATCACAATTAATTCTCACACGACTGCAGGCGAGGTAAGGTTTCAGAACAGAAGTCAGCTTGTCAAGTTCAATCTTTTTGTGCTGTGGTCCAACTTGTCCTAAATGGTTTCGAATATAATGAACCTTGGCACAAGTTGGTTGAATGATATGCATTATGTGTGAATCTTGGCTGTTGTGGTAAGAATGTTCCTGCCGGCTATACAATGTAAAACTGAGCCCAGCACAACATGCTCTAGTCTAAACCACATAGTAGATGAAGGAAGGGAGACTCGCCGCCACTTTGGCAGTTGTAAGAAATAAAAATGCAAAATTCAAAATAATAGACTGAGAAAGAAAACTTTCTTTTTTGTTATTACAGGTTGTTGAGAAGTTGATTCGTGGACTGGCCATGGAGGACAGCAAAAATATGTTTGCTCTCTTTGAACATAAGGGTGCTGTTGATAAAGCAATTGAAAGCAGAACAGTCGTCGCTGATATTTTGGCAAAATTTGAAAAGTAAGTACAAGTCCCTTTTCCTCCTGATTCTCCTGTTGCATCGTAATTTATTTCTGATTTCCTTTGCCTTATATCAAAGTAGCTTTCATTGCAATCAGTTTGTTATTGGAATGTAGTAATTCATTAATCCTACAATATGTTGTTTCAACTGGTACTGCACTGCAAAGCTTTAGACATGTCCAGCTTGCCTTTATCATGAAGGAGCCATTATACAAGGCAGAAAGTCCCTTAGTCCAGATACTTACAAGGGCAGCATGGGAGTTTTAACCCCATGGTTTATGGTTCTCTTTTAAAAGCCCAATTCCCTGCCTGGATGTTAGCCTGTTGGCAAGGAATTCTCCAGAAACAAACTTCAGCCCAAAAGCAAGCAAGTTCCGTGGTCAATGGGGACAGGAATTATAGGCTGTATACTCCATAGTTTGGAGGCTCTGAGGCAATGTTCGATCTAACTTTTTTCTGTTGTGAACAGCCTACTTATTCAACTGCATGAACACTTTAAGTTTTTTAAACAGCAATATTTAAGTGGTCCAACTTGTGGCACAGGAACGTCCAAGTTGCTTAGAAGTAACAATTGGTCTGAGATTGGTTTCCGACGTCTTAAAACGTAATTCGCAATTGTCCTGAACCCACCCCATAAAATGACTCCTTTTTTTAACTCTGTGGAGCATATTGGGTCATAAAGTACTGATATAGTTCACAATCTCACTTGGATTGCAATGTGATAGGCATAACTGTCATTGAACAATGGACTGCCTTTAAAGAGGAGTTAGGTCGGGTGCAATCAAATTACAATCCCATGAGAGGAAATGGCAAGGTACTTTTCATAGAATCATAGAATTTACAGTTGGGAAGGAGGCCATTCGGCCCATCGAGTCTGCACCGGCCCTTGGAACGAGCACTGTACCTAAGCCCACACCGCCAACCCATCCCCACAACTCAGCAACCCCACCAAACCATTTTGGACACTAAGGGCAAATTAGCATGGCCAATCCACCGAACCTGCACATCCAGTCCGAAGACTGTGGGAGGAAACTGGAGCACCCGGAGGAAACCCACGCAGGCACGGAGAGAACATGCAAACTCCGCACAGTGACCAAGCCAAGAATCGACCCTGAGACCCTGGAGCTGTGAAGCAACACTGCTAACCACTGTGCTACTGTGCGGCTCACTTTTGATCTGCCTTTACCAAGGAAGATTATGCTACTGGAGTCAGGGAAAGAGAAAGTAGTTGAGATACTGGATGGGCTAAAATTGATAAAAACAAAGTATTAGATAGGCTGGTTATACTCGAAGTCGATCAGTCACCAGGAGGAGATCAGATGCATCGGAGGATATTGAAGGGAAGGATAAGTCCAGCAACTACAGCCCAGTCAGTTAACCTCAGTGGTGGGGAAACATTTAGAAACAATAATCAGAAATAAAATTAACAGTCACATGGAAAATGGTGATTAATCAAGGATTGGCAAGGAATTCTCCAGAAACAAACTTCAGCCCAAAAGCAAGCAAGTTCCGTGGTCATTGGGGACAGAAATTATGGGCTGCATACACCATAGTTTGGAGGCTCTGAGGCCAGCAGGATTTTTTAAGAGTACATCAAACTAATTTGATTGAGTTTTTGATGAGGTAACAGGTAGAATTTATGAAGGTAATACATGTGGTGTACATGGACTTCCAAATGGTGTTTAATAAAGTGCAACATAATATGCTTGTCAATGAAGTCCTTGGAATAAAAGGAACAGTGGCAGCAGGGACATGAAGTTGCCAGAGAGAAAGGTTATTTTTCAGATTGGAAGGCACAATATAGTCTGGTTCCCCAGGGATCAATGTTAGGACAACAGCTTTTTTGATCCATATTAAATATGGGAATAAGGTAGGTGAACATGGAGCGTGGATTGGTACTTGGGACTAGGATGTTGTGGCCATTACGGAGACATGGTTATAACAGGGACAGGAATGTTGTTGGAAGTTCCGGGGTATAGCTGTTTCAGTTAAGAGTAGGGAAGGTGGTAAAAGAGGTGGAGGAGTTGCATTGTTAATCAAGGACATTTTAACGGCTGCAGAAAGGCAGTTCGAAGGGGATCTGCCTACTGAGGTAATATGGTCCGAAGTTAGAAATAGGAAAGGAGCGGTCATGTTGTCAGGAGACACTACACTTGTAGTGTCCCCCACCCTTCCCCCTCCTCTAACCTTAGGGGTAGAGTGAATAACAGGTAACTTTCTTTTTCTTGTTTTATCTAGAGGGGATGGCAGGGAAGGCAGTGCAATGTTCCTCCTGCAGAATGTTTGAGGTAAGGGACACCATCAGTGTCCCTGCTGATTTCACTTGTGGGAAGTGCACCCATCTTCAGCTCCTCAGAAATCGCATTAGGGAACTGGAGCTGGATGAACCTCGGATCATT
The DNA here is from genome assembly GCF_902713615.1 of Scyliorhinus canicula. Taxonomy (NCBI): domain Eukaryota; kingdom Metazoa; phylum Chordata; class Chondrichthyes; order Carcharhiniformes; family Scyliorhinidae; genus Scyliorhinus; species Scyliorhinus canicula. Next base: position 58,882,693 of record NC_052150.1, on the reverse strand, counting down.
CGGGAGGCAGAGGTGGTCAGAGATAGTAGCTTCTGAGATGTAGTTACTCCGAAGAATCAAGGTAGATGGGTGACGGTGAGAGGGGCTGGGAGGAAGCAGTCAGTACAGGGATCCTCTGTGGTCGTTCCCCTCAGCAACAGTATACCGCTTTGGATACTGTTGAGGGGGATGACCTACCAGGGGTAAGCCATGGTGAACCGATCTCCAGCACTGAGTCCATCCCTGTGGCTCAGAAGGGAAGGAGGGAGAGCAGGAGAGCAATAGTTATTGGGGACTCGATAGTTAGAGGGACAGATAGACGGTTCTGTGGCAATGAAAGAGACTCACGGATGGTATGTTGCCTCCCGGGTGCCAGGGTCGTGACTTCTCGGACTGCGTTTTCAGAATCCTTAAGGGGGAGGGGAAACAGTCACAAGTCGTGGTACACATCGGTACCAACGACATAGGTAAGACAGGAGACGGGGATTTAAAACAGGAATTTAGGAAGCTAGGGTGGAAGCTGAGAGCCAGGACAAACCATGTTGTCATCTCTGGTTTGTTGCCAGTGCCACGTGCTAGCGAGTTGAGGAACAGGAAGAGAGTACAGATACACACGTGGCTGCAGGGATGGTGTAGGAGGGAGGATTTCAGTTACGTGGATAATTGGAGCACATTCTGGGGAAGGTGGGACCTGTACAGACAGGACAGTTTGCATCTGAACCAGAGGGACACCAATATCCTGGGAGGGAAATTTGCTGCGGCTCTTCGTGGGGGGGAGGGTTTAAACTAATTTGCCAGGGGGATGGGAAAACGAGCTGTAGTCCAGAAGCCAGTGTTGAGAGTAGTGAGGTACTGAGGTGGGTATCAAGGTCGCAGGAGTGTACCGGCAGACAGAAAGGTGGGTTGAAGTGTGTCTACTTCAATGCAAGGAGCATCCGGAATAAGGTAGGTGAACATGGAGCGTGGATTGGTACTTGGGACTACGATGTTGTGGCCATTACGGAGATATGGTTAGAACAGGGACAGGAATGGTTGTTGGAAGTTCCAGGGTAATGATGTTTCAGTCAGAGTAGGGAAGGTGGAGGTGGAGGAGTGACATTGTTAATCAAGGATAGTTTAACGGCTGCAGAAAGGCAGTTTGAAGGGGTTCGGCCTATTGAGGTAATATGGGCTGAAGTTAGAAATAGGAAAGGAGCGGTCACATTGTTAGGATTTTTCTATAGACACCCAAATAGTAATAGAGGCGTGGAGGAAGAAATTGCAAAACAGGTTATGGATAGGTGATGAGGTCTCAGGGTAGTTGTAATGGATGACTTTAACTTTCCAAATATTGATTGGAACCTCCATAGGTCGAAGAGTTCGGATGGGGCCGTTTTTGTACAGTGTGTGCAGGAGGGTTTCCTGATACAATATGTGGATAGGCCGACAATAGGAGGGGCCACATTGGATTTGATTATGGGAAATGAACCGGGCCAACTGTTAGATCTGTTTGTGGGAGAGCACATTGGAGATAGTCTCTGTGGTGATATGCATCACTGTAAATATGATGTGGAGATGCCGGCGTTGGACTGGGGTGAGCACAGTAAGAAGTCTTACAACACCAGGTTAAAGTCCAACAGGTTTGTTTCAAACACTAGCTTTCGGAGCACTGCTCCTTCCTCAGGTGAATGGAGAGGTATGTTCCAGAAACATTTATAGACAAAGTCAGAGATGCCGGACAATGCTTGGAATGCGAGCATTAGCAGGTAATCAAATTGTTACAGATCCCTCTCTCTGGATGTGATTAAATCTATCTCCAAGTCTGAACCTTCCTTTGTCAGAGTGCACATCAATGAAGCTGCTTATGCTATGTCAAAAGCATAACAAAACACTGACCACAATTTGGTGTCTTTCACTATTGCAGTGGAGAGGGATAGGGCCATATGGCAGGGCAAGGTTTATAATTTGGGGAGAAGTAATTATGATGCGATTAGGCAAGAATTAGTGAGCAAAAGATGGGAACAGAAACTGTCTGGGAAAGGCACAAATGAAAAGTGGAGCTTGTTCAAGGAACAAATACTGTGTGTCCTTGATAGGTATGCCCCTGTCAGGCAGGGAGGAAATGGCTCTGTGAGGGAACCATGGTTCACAAAAGAGGTTGAAAGTCTTGTCAAGTGGAAAAAAGAAGCATTTGTAAGGATGAGAAAATAAGGTTAAGTTGGGTCGCTTGAAGGTTACAAGGTAGCAAGGAACAAGCTAAAAAAAAAGGCTTAGGAGAGCTAGGAGGAGGCATGAGAAGTCCTTGGCGGGTCGGATCAAGGAAAACCCCAAGGCTTTTTACTCTTATGTGAGAAATAAAATAATTGTGCATGGAGTCAGAAGAGATAGGAGAGATGTTGAGTGAATACTTTTCTTCAGTGTTCACCAAGTAGAGGGGCCATGTTTTTGAAGGTGGGAGTGTGATACAGGTGAGTAGGCTGGAGGAGGTAGATGTTCTGAGGAAGGATGTATTAGCAATTTTGAAAGACCTGAGGGTCGACATGTCCCCTGGGCCAGATGGGATACAAGACCAGGGATGTACTTCTGACACTATATAAGGCTCTGGTCAGACCCCATTAGGAGTATTATGAGAAATTTTGGGCCTCGTATCGGAGGAAGAATGAGCTGGCCTTGGAAAGGGTCCAGAGGAGGTTCTCAAGAATGATCCCTGGAATGAAGAGCTTGTCGTATGAGGAAAGGTTGAGGACTCTGGGTCTAAACTCGATAGAGTTTAGAAGGATGAGGGAGGATCTTATTGAAACTTACGAGATTCATGGAGAGGGTGTTTCCACTTGTAGGAAAAACTAGAAGCAGAGGCCACCATCTCAGACTAAAGGGACGATCCTTTAAAACAGAGATGAGGAGGAATTTCTTCAGCAAGAGGGTGGTGAATCTATGGAACTCTTTGCCGCAGAAGGCTGTGGAGGCCAAATGACTGAGTGTCTTTAAGACAAAGATAGTTTTTTGATCAATAAAGGGATCAGGAGTTATGGGGAGAAGAAATGGGAAGAGAAAAATATTAGCCATGATTGAATGGCGGAGCAGACTCGATGGGCCAAGTAGCCTAATTCTGCTCCTATGTCTTTTGGTCTTAAAAGGTGCAGAAAAGGTTTATGAGGAATAGTTCCAGGAGTGAGAATGATAAAAACACAAGCTAAGAACATAAAAATAGGAGCAGGAGTAAACCATGCAGCCAAGGATAGATTGCAGAAGCTGGGGTACACGCTTTTTTCATATAATTTACAGTGCAGAAGGAGGCCATTCGGCCCATTGAGTCTGCAACTGCTCTTTGAAAGAACACCCTACCCAAGCCCACGCCCCCACCCTATCCCCATAACCCACTCACCCCACCCATCACTAAGGGCAATTTTTGGAAACAATGGGCAATTTATCACGGCCAATCCACCTAACCTGCACATCTTTGGACTGTGGGAGGAAACCGGAGCACCCGGAGGAAACCCACGCACACACGGGGAGAACACGCAGACGCCACACAGACAGTGACCCAGCCGGGAATCGAACCTGGGACCCTGGAGCTGTGAAGCAATTGTGCTAACCACTATGCTACCGTGCTGCCCCTCTTTAAGATTTAACATTTTGAGGGGGTTAGACAGAATAAGTAGGGAGAAACTATTCCCTTTGGCAGAATCAATTTAAGTTGATTGGCAATGGAACCAAAGGCAACATGAGGAACAATTTTTTAATGCAGCAACTTGTTAGGATATGGAAAGCATTGCCCGAAAGTGCAATAAAAACAGAAAATACTGGAAATACTCATCATGTCGGGCAGCATCAGTGACAAAATGAAACAGAATTAACATTTCAGCTCAAGGACCTTTCTTCAGAACTGAAGAAAGATAGAAATTTAATAAGCTTTTAGCAAGGGAAAGAGGATGTGGGAAGAAGAACAAAAGAGGCCTTTGATAGGGTGCAGGTTAACAAAGGATTTCAAGATACAAAAGGCAATGAGAGCGGGTGTGGTTGTCCATTGACATACTGTGGAGTAATATCAGTTCTTTCAGTTTCAGTAGTTAGATACTTACCGGGAATCTCCGTTTGGGAGGCTATGGGCAAGATCAAACCAAAAAAAAAAATCAGTCCAGTGCCAGGACTGAACCCACTATCTAAAGGCTCTCTGTTGCTCTCTGTTGCTATATCGGGCCCTGGCTGCAAAAGCCCTATGATCTCTCACCAGAGGTGAATTGGAACTGGATTTTGCTCTGAAGCAATTATCTATCCCTCGCTGTGCAAATTCATGCATGGCGAGGAATAGGAGGGATTCCCGCGTGAATCCTGCTATTGGACAGCCATTTTGAGCTGGCGGCCCAATAGCGAGGTCCTGTGGCTGACTACTCCCTGCATCGCAAAGCAGCCCCCACCTCCCCTCTGCATTGCGATTCAGCCCCTCACCACAAGATTTTCTGGGGCCCCTCCGTCTGCCAAGTAAGGGGGTTACACGATCCACCTGCCCATCCCCCCCAAAAACCCTTAACTGAAGGGACCCCCCCCCCCCCAAAAGATACTCCCTGCCAAAAGGAACCCCTCCCCAATGTACTCCCCAGAAAGGAGACCCCTGTATGGAAGCTAGCGAGCAGTCCAGACAGGGGCAGTGTAATAAAACTACTGTTGTAACATTCATTGGGCATACACCTGCTGGCTCAGACAGAGGAAGCACCATGTGTCCATTTTCCAGAGAAAAGCATTGACCTGTGTTTAAATCCCTCAGATCATTTATCTGCAAGCCATTCATTAATTTATCTTACTGGACTGTGATTGACAGCTTCCACAAACACAGTTGTTCGCCTTGCTTCATTCATCTCCCATCATGGATGAGTAACTTTGAATTAATGTAACCACAATGTTTACAAACATCAATCACTTCAAAGAGAGATTTTCCAGCTCAGGACTTCAAAATCACTCAAGCCTGAAGGAGGGTGATTGGAATGATTAGGGGAGGTCTCTTTAGTTAGGGGGTCTCTTTGGTCGGGGGGGGGGATCCCTTTAGGCAGGACGTCTCTGTGGGGGGTCTCTTTCATTAATGGTTTCTGGGGGGATCCCAGGAGGGTCCCCCTCTTCAGGAGGGTCTGGTGGACATCTCCCTATATAGGGGACCTCTTTGGAGGGCGGGGGGGGACTCCCTTGCGCCATGGTGAGGTCCACCATGTCAGGTACATGTTTGGTAATATTTGTTGTGAATCCCGCCCACGTGATTCCCAGCCCAGAAGAGCAGAAAAATCATGTGGGCCCAGCATCTCTGGTGCCGGGCCCGCTAAGTGGAAGCAAATGAGTCATTAGCATTCTCCTTCTTGTGTGCGGCACAAACCTCAATTCCAATCCCGGGCAGCCGGAGCATAGAGTTTGATTCGGCACCCGGCACGAACTTCTGTTTTAACCGGACACCCGATTCTCCGCCCAACTGTGATCCATGTTGCCACGTTGTGCAGCAGAGAATCCAAGCCACTATGTTGTAATGTTTTCACTGCAGTGGTGGATTATTGAGCTCTGTCTTGCAAAGGTAAGTTGACCATTATATTCACTAACACTTTTTAGAGCCATAGAGGTCTACAGTACAGAAAAGGTTCATTGGCCTATCGCATCTGCGCCAGTCTAAAACAACCACCTAGGTACTTCCGGTGGTGAGTGGTCGCATATTTGGTGGCTCCTCGTCATGGTGGACATTTTGGACTATTTCCCCGATTTGCGGTGGAGCTGAGTGATGGTATAAGGAGGTGGTGAGGTGGAAGAAGAGAGTTTCCCACCAGTTTATAGATTTGTGGACCGGAAGTGGTCGAAAAAGGAGAGTGCATTTGTTGGAAACTGGTTTTGGAGCCTGCGACACAGGGGAAGATGGCGGAGGGTCAGGGTCCGAGTCTGCCGGCCAGTGGTAAACTTGTGACCTTTCTGCACGAGACGTTTGCCCAGCAGAGGAAGGAGTATCTGGAGGACCTGACCAGGGTGGTGGATCCGAAAAGGGCGAGATCGACCACATGGAATTGAGGTTAGAGGTCCAGGGCCAGGCGCTCCAGAAGGTGAAAGAGGCGATGGGCGAGCACGATGAGCACCTTGCGGCGATGACGGCAGAGATGGGGCTGTGAGAGATCATCAGAAGAGGCTGCAGGACAAAGTGGATGATGTAGGGAATAGATCGCGCAGGCAGAATTTAAGGATCAGCGGCCTGCAAGAGGGCAGGATGCCCAAGGGTACGGATGCCGGTGCATATGTGACATGAATGTTTGAGAAGTAGCTGGGTGAAGGAGCGTTTGCTCGGCCCTTGGAAGTGGACAGGGCGCACAGGCCGCTTATGAGGAAGCCGCACAGAAACGAGCCGCCGAGGGTGATGGTGGTGCGAATGCACCGTTTCCTGGATAAGGAACAGATTCTGAGGTGGGCCAGGCAGGCGAGGCGCTGCACATGGTAAGGCAGCGAGCTGCGTGTCCACCAGGACCTGGGTGCGGAGCTGCCCAAAAGAAGGGCGAGCTTCAATAAGGTGAATTTAGGGGCAGCACGGTAGCTTGGTGGTTAGCATAAATGCTTCACAGCTCCAGGGTCCCAGGTTCGGTTCCCGGCTGGGTCACTGTCTGTGCAGAGTCTGCACGTCCTCCCCGTGTGTGCGTGGGTTTCCTCTGGGTGCTCCGGTTTCCTCCCACAGTCCAAAGATGTGCGGGTTAGGTGGATTGGCCATGCTAAATAGCCCGTAGTGTCCTAAAAAGTAAGGTTAAGGGGGGGTTGTTGGGTTACGGGTATAGGGTGGATAGATGGGTTTGAGTAGGGTGATCATTGCTCGGCACAACATCGAGGGCCGAAGGGCCTGTTCTGTGCTGTACTGTACTATGTTCTATGAAGTCGGCCCTCTTTAAGAAGGGGGTGAAGTTTGCCATGTTGTACCCAGCGCATTTGTGGTTTGTGGCTCACATTTGAGGACCAAGAACTTTACTTTGGATCGCCAGAGGAGGCAATGAACTTTATCAGGGACAAAGGCCTGGCAGAAGACCAAGGACAATGAACTTTGGAGCGAGTGTTTATGTTTTGTAAATTTTGTTAAACTTCTTTTCTTCATACAAGAACCAGTTCATGTTTGGGGCCATTGCTCAGTTTTGTTGTGTGGGTTTTGTTCTTAATGGGGTATGGTGGGTTGATTTTTTTCTTCTTTGTGTTTGGTGGGGATTGTAATGTTTGTATAGAGAGGTTGGTTGCGGGGCGCGGAATCAGTGGGGGGGTAGGATGCTAGGCGCCAGGCTAGCTGGACGGGCTAGCTCACAGAAGCGCAGTGGGGGGCGAACATGTGATAAGTTTGTTGCTGGGGGTTGGGATTGTTATTTTACTATGGGGTGGGGGGGGGGGGGAGAGGGAGGGGGGTAGAATTCTGCTGATGGGAGGGATTGACGAATGGCAATAGGATGGGGGTCGATGACGGCGAGCGCCCGGGGGCAGCCTGAGGAGTCACGGGCTGGGGGGCTGGCCGAGGAAGGGCTATGGTTGATCGGCAAGGAGGGGGCGTGCGGGTGGTGGTGAGGTTGGGTGGGGGGGAGGGGGGGTTTCCCCCTGACCAGGCTGATCACATGGAATGTGAGAGGGCTGAATGGACAGGTCAAGAAGGCCCATGTGATTGCGCATCTGAAGAGTTTAAAGGCTGATGTGGCAATGCTACAGGCAACACACCTGAGGGTAGGCTGAGGAAGGGATGGGTTGGGCATTCGGGGCTAGACTCTAAAACTAGGGGGCTGCGATTCTGATAAATAAGCGTGTGACATTTGAAGTCCGAAGCATAGTGGTGGAGTGGGTGGGTGTGTAGGTACGTTTTGGTGAGTGGGAAGTTGAAGGAGTTGCCGGTGACATTGGTGAACATTTATGCACCAAACTGCGACGATGAGGCGAGTATTGGGTAAGATTCCTGATTTGGGCTCGCATCGGTGATTATGGGGGGGGGGGGACTTCAACACTGTTTTAGATCCAAGGCTGGATCGCTCAAGTTCAAGGACAGGGAGGGTGTCAGCAGCTGCGAAGGAACTAAAGGGGTTTATGGAACAGATGGGAAGGGTGGATCCATGGAGGTTTGGGCGGCCGAGATTGAAGGAGTTTTCTTTTTTATCCCATCTACACAGTGTGTACTTCCCGGATCGATTTGTTTGTTTCAGACAGAGCTTTGCTGGCAGGGCTGGTAGATGCCGAGTATTCGGTGATTGTTGTGTCGGACCATGCCCCACACTGGGTGGATTTACAGGTGAGCAGCGAGGGGGCCAGCGCCCACATTGGAGATTAGATGTAGGACTGTTAGCAGAGGAGGGGGTGTGTGTGCGGGTAAGGGAGGCTATCTGGAATTATGTGGAGATAAATGACACAGGGGAGGTCTCAGCAGGTATGGGAGGCACTGAAGGTAGTAGTTAGGGGGGGAGCTGATTTTGATACAGGTACATAGGGAGAAGGTGGAGCAGGCAGAGATGGACAAGCTGGTTCGGGAGATTCTTCAGGTAGACAGAAGGTACTCGGAGGCCCCCGAGGCTGGGCTGTTCAAGGAGCGGTAGAAACTGCAGATGAAGTTTGGGCTGCTATATCCAGGGAAGGCGGTGGGGCAGTTCAGAAAAGCAAGAGGGGTGATGTATGAATATGGGGAGAGGGCCAGCACAATGTTAGCACAGCAGCTGAGGAAATTGGAGGCGGATAGGGAGAATGAAGGATTAGGGGGGGGAACACGATCTTGGACCCAGCGGGGGTGAATGGAGTGTTCAAGGAATTTTATAATAGGCTGTATGAGTCAGAACCCTCAGCTGGGATGGAGGGGATGAGGTGGTTTTTTGGAAGGATTGGAGTTTCCAAGGGTGGGGGAAGAGTTGGTGGAGGGCCATGGGGCCCTGATTGGGCTGTTGAAGTAGTGGAAAGATTGAAGGCTATGCAGTCGGGCATGGCCACAGTACTGGACGGGTATCCAGTGAAATTTTACAAAAGGTTTTCTGGGGAGCGGGGGCCCTTGCTGGCGTTTAATGAGTCTAGGGAGCGAGGTCACAGGCTTCGATCTCCCTGCCCCTGAAGTGAGAGAAGGACCCGGAACAATGCAGGTCATACAGACCAATCTCCATTCTGAATGTGGACGCCAAATTGTTGACCAAGATCCTGGCCTCGAGAATAGAGGATTGAGCGCCAGGGACGATTGGGGAAGACCAGACGGGGTTTGCAAAAGGGAGGCAGTTAACGGCCGATATCAAAAAGCTCTAACGTCAGAAGGCTCTTAAATGTGATCATGGTGCCCTCGGAGGGTAGGGAGGTGAAAGTAGTAGTCGCCATGGATGCGGAGAAGGCCTTTGATCAGGTGGAGTGAGACTATCTGTGGGAGGTCCTGGGGCGATTTGGGTTTGGGCAGGGTTTTGTAGACTGGGTCTGGCTGCTGTACCAGGCACCGGTGGCGAGTGTGCAGACGAACTGAGTGAGCTCGGATTATTTTAGGCTGCACCAGGGGACGAGGTAGGGATGCCCACTCTCTCCACTGCGGTTTACCTTGGCTATAGAGCTGGGGCTGGTTTAGCACAGGGCTAAATTGCTGGTTTTGAAAGCAGACCAAGGCAGGCCAGCAGCATGGTTCAAATCCCGTACCAGCCTCCCCGAACAGGCGCCCGAATGTGGTCAGTAGCGGCTTTTCACAGTAACTTTATTTGAAGCCTACTTGTGACAATAAACAATTTTCTTTTCATTTCATTTCATTTCACAGAGCCACTGGTGATGGCCCTGAGAGTGTTGAAGGACTGGCAGGGGGTTGTGAGGGGGAGGGTGGAGCACAGTGTCTCGCTATACGCGGGCGACCTACTCCTGTATATTTCTGACCCGTTGGGGGAATAGAGAGATTATGAAGATCCTAGGGGATTTTGGCCGGTTTTTGGGGTATAAATTGAATATGGGTAAGAGCGTGAGGTCTTTGCAACCCAGGCGAGGGGGCAGGAGAGGAGATTGGGGGAATGCTGTTCAAGGTAGTGGGTGCGAGTTTTCGGTATCTGGGAATCCCGGTGGCATGGGCGTGGGCGCAGCTACATAAATTAAATGTAGCTTGGTTAGTGGAGCAGATGAAAGAGGACTTTCGAAGGTGGTATTGTATGCTTCCGTTGTCACTGGCGAGGAGGGTACAGACCGTAAACTTGACGGTTTTGAAAATCTTTTTATTGGCTTTTCTCACATTCATAAACAGCTGTTACTTATATACATTACATTTTTCTGGCCTGCGCTAATTTGCTTTATTTTACAGAGGGGTTTGTTTTGCCCTTCATTTGACCAACTGTACGTACATTTTGCTGCCCTCTGGATCGGTCTATGATATCCCCCCTTCCTCCTCCCCACTCGTTGCTGGCCTCGGACAGGTTTTCGAACAGGCCGATGAACTGCCCCCAAGTATCCAGGAAGCCTTCCTCCGACCCTCGGATGGTGTACTTAAATATCTCCAGGTGGAGAAATTCCGAGGGGTCAGCGAGCCAGTCTGCAGCTTTGGGTGCTGCTGCTGATTGCCAGCTGAGCAGGATTCTCCGGTGTGCGATTAGGGAAGTGAAAGGAAGGACATTGGCCCCCTTCCCCATATGTAGCTCTGGCTGCTCCAATACCCCGAAGATTGCCACTATTGGGCCTGGCTTAACGCTCACCCCCACGACCTTGGACATTGGAAGGCTGCCCAGAACCCAGCAAGTTTGGGGCAAGCCCAAAACATGTGGATGTGGTTGGCCGGGCCCCTCTGGCACCACTCACATTTGTCCTCCACCTCTGGGAAGAACCTGCTCATTCAGGTGCGCCCTGTGCAACACTTTGAGCTGCATTAGGCTTAGCATTGCGCAGGAGGAGGTGGAGCTCACCCTGCTCAGTGCTTCGCTCCAGAGTCCCCATCCTACCTCTGTCCCCAGTTCATCCTCCCATTTTTGTCTGGTCCCGTCCAGTGGTGTTCGGGCTCTGTCCAGTAGCTGTCCGTATATTTTCCCACATAGCCCCCCTTCTAGCTGCTTGTGCACGGTAGCATTGTGGATAGCACAATTGCTTCACAGCTCCAGGGTCCCGGGTTCGATTCCGGCTTGGGTCACTGTCTGTGCGGAGTCTGCACATCCTCCCCGTGTGTGCATGGGTTTCCTCCCACAGTCCAAAGATGTGCAGGTTAGGTGGATTGGTCATGATAAATGGCCCTTAGTGTCCAAAATTGCCCTTAGTGTTGGGTGGGGTTACTGGGTTATGGGGATAGGGTGGAGGTGTTGTCCTTGGGTAGGGTGCTCTTTCCAAGAGCCGGTGCAGACTCGATGGGCCATATGGCCTCCGTCTGCACTGTAAATTCTATTCTCTCTATTATCAGGTCCTCTAGTAGTGTGCTTTCTGGGGCCCCGGGGTACCCTACTATCTCTTTGCGGAGGAAGTGCTGCATTTGGAGGTGTCTCAATTCCTGTCCTCTTGCTAGTTTCCACTTGTCAGTTGAAAATGAAAATGAAAATCGCTTATTGTCACGAGTAGGCTTCAATGAAGTTACTGTGAAAAGCCCCTAGTCGCCATATTCCGGCGCCTGTTCGGGGAGGCTGTTACGGGAATTGAACCGTGCTGCTGCCCTGCTTGGTCTGCTTTCAAAGCCAGCGATTTAGCCCAGTGCTAAACCAACAACCAGTTCGTCCAGTGTCGCCAATCAGCGTCCTATGTAGAAGTCCCCGGCCGTCAGTGTGCCCCCATCCCGCCTCCATCTTTTGAAAGTGGTATCTAGCATGGCTGGGTGATTGCCGCAGATGGGGGCCATAAGAGAAATTTTGGTTATTCCAAAATGCTGTCTCAACTGGGTCCACGTTCTCAGCGTGGCCGCTACCACTGGGCTCATTGTGTATCTTGTTGAGGAGGATGGGAGTGCTGCTGTAGCCAGTGCCCGGAGGGTTGTTCCTTTCCAGGATGCCTCCTCCATTTGTACCGAATCTGTGTCGGGTTCTTGTCCCCCATCCCCTCACTTTTTCTGCCGTTGCTGCCCAGTGGTACTATTGTAGGTTCGGTAGAGCCAGGCCCCCTCCTCTTTGCAGTGCCGGTTTGGGAATTCTCGGGTTCTTCCCCCCCGCACACAAACGCCATGATTAGCCTGCCTATGCTTTGGGAAAAGGCCTTGGGGATGAAGATCGGGATGGATTTAAGCAGGAAGAGGAACCTTGGCAGTGCGTTCAACTTGATCGTCTGCACTCTTCCCGCCAGGGAGAGTGGGAGTGAGCCCCACCATTGAAGGTCTTTTCTTACTTCCTCCAGCAGGCTGGTTAGGTTCCACTTGTGGATCCGTGTCCAGTCTCTGGCTATTTGGATCCCCAGGTAATGGAATGTGTTCTGGGCCGTTTTGAACGGGAGCCCCTTCAGCCCTTTTGGGTTCACTGGGAATGTCTCGCTTTTGCCCAGGTTAAGCTTGTAGCCCAAGAAGGTTCCAAACTTTTTCAGTAGTTGCAGTATTGCCTTCAGTCCCTCCTGTGGCTTTCAGACATAGAGGAGCAGGTCATCTGCATAGAGTGAGACTCTGTTCTCTCTGTCTCCTCTCCGGATTCCCTTCCAGCTTTTTGCGTCCCACAGGGCTATCGCCAGGGGTTTGATCGCTAGCGCGAACAAGAGTGGAGACGGGGGGCAGCCCTGTCTTCCTCTCTGTAGCTGGAAGTATTCAGAGCTGGTGGTGTTCGTTCGGACAGTCGCTTTGGGAGCATTGTACAGGAGCCTCAGCCCAAACCGTTCCAGTACCTCGAGGAGGTATTTCCATTCTGTCAAAGGCATTTTCTGCGTCCAGGGAGACGATCACCTCTGGTTTTCTTTCCCCGGGGTGGGGGGGGGGGGGGGGGGGTCATTATCACATTCTGCAGCCGCCTGATGTTCGCTGTGAGCTGCATACCCTTGACAAAGCCCGTTTGGTCCTCTGCGACCACCTCTGGTACGCAGCCCTCCAGCCTTTTGGACAGGACCTTTGTGAGTATTTTCGCATCCACGTTCAGCAGTGAAATGGGTCTGTATGATCCACATTCCGTTAGGTCATTATCTTTTTTGGGTATCAGTGAGATTGTGGCCTGCGCGAGCGTTGGGAGCAGGGTGCCCCCTGCCAGCGTGTCCGCGAACATGTCCCTTAGGTGTGGGCCAGGACTGGTGCAAATGTTTTGTGGAAGTCCGCCGGGAACCCCTCGGGTCCCGGTGCCTTCCCCGCCTGCATGGAGCTGATGCTCTCCATGATTTCTCCCATGTCTATTGGTGCTTCCAGCTCCTCCTGTCTGTCTTCCCCCACCACTGGCAGTTCCAGTCTGTCTAGGAATTGTTTCATTCCCGCGTTCCCGTCGGGGGGTTCGGAGGTGTACAGTCTCCAGTAGAAGGTCTCGAATGTCCGATTGACCTCCTTTGGCTCTGTTACCAGTCTACCGTTGCTATCCTTGATCTGTGCTGTTTCCCGTGTGACTGCCTGCTTTCTCAGCTGGTGAGCCAATAGGCGGCCAGCCTTGTCTCCGTGTTTGTAGAAGGTCCCCCGTGTCTGGCAGAGTTAGTACACTGCTTTCCTAGTGGATACAGTAACAAGTCTTACAACACCAGGTTAAAGTCCAACAGATTTGTTTCAGACACGAGCTTTCGGAGCACTGTTCCTTCCTCAGGTGAATGAAGAGGTAGGTTCCAGTAACATATATATAGACAAAGTCAAAGATGCTAGACAATGCTTGGAATGCGAGCATTTGCGGGTAATTAAACCTTTACAGATCCAGAGATAGGGCTAATCCCAGGTTAAAGAATTGTGAATTGTCTCAAGCCAGGACAGTTGGTAGGATTTTGCTAGCCCAGGCCAGATGGTGGGGGGGTGAATGTAATGCGACATGAATCAAAGATCCCGGTTGAGGCCGCACTTATGTGTGCGGAACTTGGCTATAAGTTTCTGCTCGGCTATTCTGCATTGTCGCGCGTCCTGAAGGCCGCCTTGGAGAACGCTTACCCGGAGATCAGAGGCTGAATGCCCTTGACTGCTGAAGTGTTCCCTGACTGGAAGGGAACATTCCTGCCTGGTGATTGTTGCGCGATGCCCATTCATTCGTTGTCGCAGCGTTTGCATGGTCTCGCCAATGTACCATTCTTCGGGACACCCTTTCCTGCAACGTATGAGGTAGGCAACGCTGGCCGAATCGCACGGGTATGTACCGCATACCTGGTGGGTGGTGTTCTCACATGTAATGGTGGTATCCATGCTGTGTGTACACCACACTGGTGCGACCCTGTGCTCCGGGATCTCCCTCCGCCCTGATGCCCTCAAGTGGCTGTTTGCGGTGCCCTCTTGGTTCCTTGCCCTGCTCCCTTATCGCCATTATCGCCGAGGCCTATGTATGTACGGGTTCACTATCTCGCCCTTCTCTTTGCCTCTCTTTTGTTCTGCGTTCTCCCCCCCCCCCCACCTCTTCTGCCCCCCCCCCCCCCCCCCCCGCCCTCCTTGTGCCATGCGCTCCCCCTTCCCTGAGAGGTGTGCCACAGCCCTCCTTCCTTCCTGTCCTTGTGCTGGCCCTCCTTGCTCGTACGGTGGCCCTCCTTCCAATATTCGCTTCTGGCCCTGTTTCACCGTTCTCCTACTGGCCCTTGTCTCGTCCTCCTGTTTGACTTCCTCACTCTCATTTCCCTCGCTCCACTTCTTCCCCCCCCCCCCCCCCCCCCATTGCATTGAGAGAGGAGACAAGCTCTGAGACAAGGCAGCACAGTCCCGCGCAAGGCATAACGCACATGTGCACAGTTCATGAGTCCATTGACCTTGTTTCCGGTCTGTCCTCCGCTCTTTCCTCTGGTTTTCCCTTCCTTTTCCGTCCCCATGTCTTTCATTGCGGTTGCGTGTGCTCCTCCCCCAGCTTGTTCGCTCTAACGAACTCACACCCGCTGCTGGGATGTTAAAATACAGCTCTTTCCCCTCAAATGTTACCCAGAGTTTGGCCGGGTATAACATCCCAAATTTTACCTTGCTTTTGTGCAGTGCTGATTTCGCCTTGTTAAATTCAGCCCTTGTTTTGGCCACGTCCACCCCAATGTCCTGAGACACCCTTTATGGTCTTCCCTTCCCACGTGCTCTGTTTGGTTTGCTGGGCCCACTTTAGGATTCTCTCCTGGTCTTGGAACCGGCGCAGCTTCGCAATAATTTGTGCATTGTCTCCTTCATCATTGCTTGGAGCTCCAACCAGAGAGCCTCCTTTATGCTGGTCGCTGCGTCCTGCTCACGCTCCGCTGCTTGGTCTGCCATCATTTTCCCTTTCAGGCTCGCCTGTACCTCCGTCTCGTCCTGTGGACCGCCTGCCTACGCGCCCACCGCTCACACCGCTCATGCGTCTTTCCCTCGCTACTGCTTCTTGCATCTCACTGTCCCCTCACCTTGGTGTTTTTCTTTTCTCCAGCCATCTACGCTGCTGTTCCTTATCCTGCGGTTGCTCTCACTTCCCCCGCACCTCTGCTCTCACTGGGTCTGCTTCGGGTTTCCCTTTTTTTTTGTTGGGGGGGGGGGGGGTTGTTGTTGGTGGTTACCTTCCTCCCTTCCTTCCTTTCTCTCTTTCCTTGTCTCTTTATTTATTTATTTTTTTTTTTCCCCCTTCTCCTCGTTTTTTTTATCCCCTTCCTTCTCACTGGGTCAGGAGGGTTTGGGAGAGAAGTTACCTGGTGCAGATCAGAGTCCCTCTTTGTCTCACCGCTCACCATGTGGTCGCTGCCGGTCCGTTGCGGGGGTGGGGGTCCCTCTCTCTCTCTCCTGCTCGTTGGCCCCGCTGGCTCTGCTCCTGAGCGCTTGAGTCTCTGGCTTTGCGGTCCAGGCTGCCGCTTCCCTTCTGCCACCCACGTTGTGCTGTGCGGAGGGGGTAGGTGGGGGGCTCGGTCGGGCAGAGTTGCGCTGCTCGGAGACACGACTCTCCTCGGCTGCTTCTGAGCCTCCAGCTCCGGTTCCTCCCCCAGCTTTTTAAAAAATATTCTCCGGCTCCACTCGCACACTTATTTCTCCCACGGGCCTCAGCTTACCTTCATCCGGTCCCTTGCGGCTTTTTTCTTCCTGTTTGTGTCTTCGGGGAAGCGCCGTGTGAGTTCTAAAAAAACAAGGATAAAAATACCCCGGGAACTAAACAAACAAAGCAAAAAACAACCCTGAAGGTTTCGTCCTTTAGCGGGAGCTTCCCCGTGCACGTCTTCCCCCGACAGGGCTCTACCGGAAGTCTCCGGTGCTGGCCCTACCGAATTTCAGGAACTATTATTGGGCGACAAATATATCAATGATCAGGAAGTGGGTAGTAGGGGAGGGGTGTTTATGGGAGCAGGTGGAGGTGGCATCATGTAAGGGCACAAGTTTAGGGGCACTGGTTGTGGTGATCACAAGTTAACCAGATGCAACACAACTGAGCAACCACTAGAGGGAGCACGGGAGAGTCATATAAATAGATCAGGACAGGAAGTGAGGACACACTTCACTGAGGGCAGAACTTGGAGCAACACATACACAAGACACTCTTCACAGCAGGCGGGCTGGTAAGCAGGACACACACACAGCAAGCAAAGCTGGTAGTTAGCACTGGAAGGTCGTTCTAGGTCGAGCTCTGGAAACTGAACGAACTCACAATAAAGCATCTTCTCCACACTTGAGACTACGAGCTTTATTAAGACACGAGTAACAACACATGGTACCTAGGAGTGATTTCAGACGCTTATGACAGGACAACTCAGCTGCAGATACAGAAAACAAAAAAACAAAAATGGCATGGAAATCTCAACCAAGAATGGCATGGAGATCTCCTGCTGGACATTCGACTTGGGAAGACATTGCTGATGAGAGGATGTGCCTTGGATTCCCACTTCACCTGGACACGACTGGAAAAGTAAGAAGTGTCTGGGAAAGGTTTAAACAAATGTTCGATTTCGCTATCATAGCATATGATGCAGCAGCAGCCTCAGACAAAATTAAAATAGCAATACTCATTGAAGGAAATGAAGCTTGGAAAGTTTATAATGGATTTAAATACTCAAAAGGTGAAGACAGAAACAGCTTACAAACGGTACTAAACAAATTTGAAGAGTACTGTGAGAAATTTGAACAGCAAGACATACTCAGAGGCCAAACTGCACAGAGACTGAGTGATGCAAAACTTAAAAAATCACCAAAAGAGCAAGAAATCGCGAATGAAAAGTACAGATCAAAAAGAAGAAATAAAAAGAATTTCTCACAAAGCCAAAAGGCTGAAACCCTGTCCAAATCGGGAAGAGAAGATCACTTACGAATTTTGCAGTCCTGGTGGGACAGTAAAATCGCTGAAATCCGCGAAAAACGGCAAAAAATGGCGTTGGAGCACATTTTGCAGTCTCCGGTAAGCAAAGAACTACAAATGGCGTCTGCGCATGCGCCGGAACCGGAAGCCGCGCATGCGCAGTTTAAAAAAGATCGCGGTGCCGATCGTTATGCGCATGCGCAAGCCGCGCATGCGCAGTCAAAAGAAGTTTTGGTCGCGGATCGTAATGCGCATGCGCAATGGAAACAAAACCGCACAGTGAAGGAGGAAGGCCGATTTGCGCATGCGCAATGCATTCCTGCGCGTGACGTCATGACGTCTGAGCATCCCGACCACGCCCACTTAAAAGGGAAATGCCCGAAAATTGGAAATAAGACACTTAAAGTGGTAAACACAAATTTTCTTGCCTCAGAACACAGAAAAATGCCTGAACTTACACCAACAGTTAAAAACAACTTGCACAACACCCTGAAAAAAGCAGTCTGCACCACCCAAAGTGAAGAGAACAAAAAGAATTCCGAAACAACAAAAGATGATTTGTTTTTCGAAGAATACTACTCAGACACAGCTGAGTCAGTCGGATATGCTTCTCACAGCATCAGCGACACGGTTGCAAAGTTCAACACGAATCAACTCGTGGTAGAAGAATCCAACCAGGATGATTTGTTTTTCGGAGAATACTACTCAGACACAGCTGAGTCAGTCGGATATGCTTCTCACAGCATCAGCGACACGGTCGCAAACTTCAACACGAATCAACTCGTGGTAGAAGAAGCCAACGAAGATGAAATGGGTATCAAAGAATACTACTCAGACATGGAGGAGTTATTTGGACATGCTGATCACAGCATCAGCGACACCGTTGCAAAGCTCAACACGACTCTACTCATGGTAGATGAATCCAACACCATGAGGCCATGGCAGCTCGTCGATACATTGGATGACAGCAATACCCAAGACGAAGACGACGCCACACAGAGAGCACAGGAAGACTCCACAGAGCGAGCGATGACAGGCTCCACAGTGCGAGTAATGAAAGACTCCAAAAGGGATGCAAGCAAACACTCCCTGGCGAACACCATGCATGAACAAGACCATGCAGGTAAACCCGCAGTATCTGAGCAACCGCAAGCAGACTATGAAAGTCTGACAAGCTCACATGAACAAGAAGAAGACAATGCACCTCTGCCCACTGCATGCGAAGACAGTGACAAGGTGATCACACTCAACGTACAGGATCACAGTGAGACTGACAGTTCTCAGCTTGCCTGTACCGAAGCACAGAGCGAAAACAGTGACAAGGTGATCGCACTCGACGTACAGGATCACAGTGAGACTGACAGTTCTCAGCTTGTCTGTACAGAAGCACAGAGTCGGGCCACCCAACAGTCCAGAGAGACGATGCCGAAAGAAAACATGCAGATTTTGACTCCAGAAGAGGAGCACCTGGAGTCCAGAGAGACAACGCCGAAAGAAGCCATGCAGATTCTGACTCCAGAAGAGGAGCACCTGGAATCCAGAGACACCAAACAAAAAGAAACCATGCAGATTTTGACTCCAGAAGAGGAGCACCTGGAGTCCAGTGAGATAACATCAACAGAAATCATGAAGATTTTAACTCCAGAAGAGGAGCGCCGAGAGTCCACAGACACCACGTCAATTTTAATCATGGAGGTATTGACTCCAGAAGAGGAGCGGCAAGGGTCCACAGACACCGCGTCAAATGTAATCGAGAAGACTTTGACTCCGGAAGAGGAGCACCAAGAAAGCAAAGATGAGGAATCCAATTCTCCACAAATGATTGAGGTCACCTGCACCGATGCAACATCAGATCATTCGCACCACTCTCGAGACGAAATGCTCAATGACTCAAATTATCCACTTGGGACACTCATAGAGTATAACAAAAAAAACAAAAGTCAAAAGAAACACAGCAAGAACAGAAACAACATGAAGCGCGACAAGACCAACAACAATAGCAAGAAGCACAGCAGAAACGAGAACGACAACAGCAAGAATAAAAGCAGCATGAAGCGCGACAAGACAAACAACAAAGTCAGGCACAAAGATAGCGACAACGACAGAGACAGAAACAACAAGAACGGCAATGAAAACAACAAAGTCAGGAACAAAGATAGCGACAACACCAAAGACAGAAACGACAAAAACAGCACCAAGACCGGCAACGAGAACAACAAAGTCTGGAACAACGACAGTGCCAACACCAAAGACGGAAACGACAAAAACAGCGACAAGTACGGCAACGAAAACAACAAAAACAAGAACGACAGAAACAACAGCAATGAAACAACGACTTGTACACAATGGCACTACTTGGCACATGACGGACAATGCCACAGCGCATGGCAAAACGATGACAAGACTACAAACATGTCATGGGATGACGACGAATCGCATAAACACACGTCTGCTCCAGAACGAGCAAGCACACCAGCATCCAAGGCGGATGAGACAATAAATCAACACCACAAGCACAGAAAAAAGTCCATGCCAGTCAACATCAGTGATGTGACCATGCAAACACCTCGGGATGATGCATTGGGAACTTAAAATAACAAGGAACACCAACAACATTCACAGCGGACTTGCAATATCAATATCACCACGTCATCAACAACAACAAAAAAAAGAAAAAAAGCTCTGAACAAATTCATCAAGTTTGGACTCATAAATGTTTTTATTAAGATTGGACATATAACTACATTGGCTTTGTAAACTATGCAATAGCACCATCACCTGTATAGATACGCATATCATAAGTAACTGTTTTCTATAATTTTTCTTTAATGATGTACAGAAACTATGTAAAGAGAAAAAGGGGGATGTGGTGATCGTAGATTTACTAGATACAAAACAACTGAGCAAACACCAGAGGGAGAGCTACAAATACACCGGGACAGGATGTACAATTTTCTTTAACGATGTACAGAAAATATGTTAAGAGAAAAAGGGGGATGTGGTGATCACAAGTTAACCAGATGCAACACAACTGAGCAACCACTAGAGGGAGCACGGGAGAGCCATATAAATAGATCAGGACAGGAAGTGAGGACACACTTCACTGAGGGCAGAACTTGGAGCAACACATACACAAGACACTCTTCACAGCAGGCGGGCTGGTAAGCAGGACACACACACAGCAAGCAAAGCTGGTAGTTAGCACTGGAAGGTCGTTCTAGGTCGAGCTCTGGAAACTGAACGAACTCACAATAAAGCATCTTCTCCACACTTGAGACTACGAGCTTTATTAAGACACGAGTAACAACACACTGGTAACGAAACCTCTGCCGTTCTCGCCGGCTCGGCACTCCACAAGCCCAGTGGTAATGGCGGCTTTGAGGGTGTGGGGACAGTGGAGGAAGCATATGGGAGTGGAGTGAGCGTCGGTGTGGACTCCAATTTGTGGTAATCACATTTTGTGTTGGGGAGGCTAGACGGGGTGGGGTTTCGGAGGTGGCAGCAAGTTGGAATCGGGTGGATAGGGGACCTGTTTATTGACGACAGCTTTTTGTGCTCAGAGGACTTGGAGGGGGAGTTTGAGCTGCCAGGTGGGAACAGGTTCTGGTATCTGCAGGTGAGGGGCTTTGCATGGAGGCAGGTTTCGACCTATCTGTACCTACTGCCCCAGGGGTTACAGGACAAGGTAGTGTTGAAAACGGGAGAAGATCTAGGAAATTTATAAAGAGCTCATGGAGTGGGAGGAAACCCAGATAGGGGAGGTAAAGCGTAAATGGGAGGAAGAGTTGGGCAAGGAACTGGAGGCGGGTTTGCAGGAGGATGCTCTGAGTAGAGTCAACACGTCTTCGTCGTGTGCCAGGCTCAGCCTGATACAATTTAAGGTGGTCCACCAAGCGCATATGACCGTGGCCCGTATGAATAGGTTCTTTGAAAGGGTGGAGGATAAGTGTGGGCGGTATGCAGGTGGGCCCACAAATTATGTCCACATGTTCGGGACATGTTCGAAGCTTAGGGGATTTTGGCAAGGATTTGCCAATGTCATGTCTATGGTATTGAAGACAAGGGTGGCACCGAGTCCAGAGGTGGCGATTTTTGGAGTGTCGGAAGTCCCGGGAGTCCAGGGGTTGAGAGAGGCTGAGGTTTTGGCCTTTGTCTCCTTGGTAGCCCGGAAAGGGATCTTGTTGGCGTGGAGGGACTCGGAGCCCAAAAAATCAGGGGTATGGTTAGTGACATGGCCGAATTTCTCAGGCTTGAGAAAATGAAGTTCGCCCTGATAGGTTTGTCGTTAGGGTTCGTCCGGAGATGGCAGTCGTTTTTCGACTTCTTTGGAGATAATTAAGCTGTCACCAGATACGATAACGGCGAGGGGTGGGGGGTGGAATTTTTGGGAGGGGGGTAGGGGGCGATAGCTTAGGCGAGTTCGGCAAGTGGCGGAGAGGGGACTGGGGAACTGTGTGTGCAAGCCATGTTGGCTAGATATGGTTGTTGGTTGGTGGGGTGCGATACTTGTTGAAATTCTTGTTAAAAATTACAAATGCCTTAATAAAATTTTTTTTTTTTTTAAACTACCATCAAAGTATTCTAATCCCATTTTCCAGCACTTGGCCCATAGCCTTGTATGTGTTGGGATTGCAAGTGCGCATTTAAATATTTTTTAATGTTGACATGTATTAGAGTGCTTTTCCCTTGGGGGATTCAAAACGGAAGAAAACACCGCTTGGAATATACCTAGTATAAGAATTTGCAGTGATTATTAAAATCCAGAATTCTTTAAAAGTGGAAAATAAACTTTCAGCAGCTGTAAGGAAAATCCTGTTCACCTTCTTCAAAGCAATGATTAGCAGACAATCGAGATTATCTTTAAAAAATGTAGCCACCTGTTTCCTCAATATCTGTAGGCACCATTGTCTGAGAGTTGGGATTATCATAGATCATGGAATTTACAGTGCAGAAGGAGGCCATTTGGTCCATCTAGTCTGCACCGGCCCTTGGAAAGAGCACCCTACTTAAGCCCATGCCTGCACCTTATCCCTTATCCCTTATCCCTGTAACCCAGTAGCCCCATCTAACCTTTTTGGACACTAAGGGCAATTTAGCATGACCAATCCACCTAACCTGCACATCTTTGGACTGTGGGAGGAAACGGGACACCCGGAGGAAACCCACGCACACACGGGGAGAACCTGCAAACTCCATACAGACAGTGACGCAGCTGGGAATCGAACCTGGGATCCTGGAGCTGTGAAGCAACTGTGTGTTTAAGTGGCTTGTTCTGATTGCTATGACAATTATAGATGCTTGGCTGAGTTTCAAAAAGTTCTCAACTACTTATCTCAGCAGTAGGCTGTAGAGACACTTTAATTGATACCTTTTAACAGGTTATTACAGGATTTACTGTCTTTAATGTGGATAGTGAAATAGATTTTTTTATAACAGATTGAGTTCTTATGGGGATTTAATTGGCTTTTATGAAAACGAGTTTTTTCCAAAATGCTGTGAGTAAGATAATATTCTTAAAAGTTTATTTTTAATCCACTTTAAAGACTTGCTGACGCCTTCCCATAGTGATTACTCGAGTGGCTATGGAGAATACAGGGGGGTGTGGAGGCGACATGGGAAGGGATGGGGAACCTGATGTGGTGGCATGGAAGATCTAAAAAGGTCATGTGAGGTGTTATGGGGCATCACAGGGGACATGGAACTTGGGCGGAAAATGTGCTGGTATCAGTGTTTGAGGGCCTGATATTAATCATTAAAACAGCGTGTGTCCCAGTAAACGGAGATGATCATTCTGGCCTGGCCATCTGCCCACCGCGTGACTTGACTGCATCTCACCCCGCGCCATTCTCCACCGAGCAAAACTACTGTGTCCTTAAAATGATCTGTTGATTTTGTTTCATCAGCAAAAATTAACTTGTTTTCTCTCTCCACAGATGCTACCAAACCTGCTGAGCATTTCCTATTTTTACTTCAGATTCCCCGTATTCACATTATTTTGTTTTTGTTTTCCTGCCTGAACATGTAGTGGTGGGCAGATTCTATTGTGGCTTTCAAAAGGGAATTGGAGAATTATCTGAAGTGAAAGGATTTTCAGGGCTACGGAGAAAAGGCAGGCCAGTGGAACTAGCTGAATTGCTCTCTGAGAGCTGCCACACCCACAACAAGCCAAATTGCTTCCTTTCTGTTAACCATTTTATGATTCTGTGATTTAGGTGGTTAGTATCCGTATCGTGGCTTATTCAAGCCTCAACTAGAATACAATGGAGCCCAAATTCCACAGCTTTGTCTCACTGTAACTTCGAAGGGAAAATGCACTGTTGGATCTCTGTTGTTTCTGGTAGTTTTCTCCAATGGAAATTACTATAGTGGGAGCTGCAGATGGGTCCTTAAGCGAAGAGTTCTCATCCTGAGCCTATAGGAGATCCAGTAGAGTCCTGTGTGTTGGATGAATGTCAGACATACTGGCCTTCACAATGGTGACTGTAGGGCCTAAGCAGCCATTGACCAATAAATAGACAGCACGGTTCGGTGGGTGATAGAGAGGTATCTGAAGTAATCTATGCAAGTCGCAGACCTCCCACTGACCCCATACTCATGCAAGGTTAGCATTTGGGTTGTGTTTCCACTGGTTAACTTTGGCACGGAATTGCAACTGTGCAATGCGTAAGCTCCTCCAAACAGCATATTTTTTTCTTCAGTTTATTCTCATAGACTGTTGAATAATTGTACTCACTTTATTTCGTACTCAGAACTGCTGCCACTTCAGAAGACTCATGGAAGTTCTACTTCAAACTCTACTGTTTCCTCGACACTGATAATGTACCAAAAGACAGTGTGGAATTTGCCTTCATGTTTGAGCAGGTGTGGTTGAAAAGCTAAAATGTTAAATTAACAGAAAAGTTTTAAAAAATTGTAAAGTTTGTTGACTAAACTGTTAAATTACTCCAAGAATGTGTAACAATTCTATTTTTTAGTTAATTTTTATGGGATAAGGGTGTTGCTAGTTAGGCCAGGACTTATAGCCCATCCCTAATTTCTCTTGAGAAGGTGGTGAATCCCTGCAGTCCATGAGGTATAGGTACACCCACAATGCTGTTGGGAAGATATGTCCAGGATTTTGTCCCAGCATCAGTGAAGGGACAACGATATATTAATACTACAGAAATTGATATAATTGTTTATGAATTAACCATTATGGGTATGTGTGGGTCCAGGTATGCTTATCATTAACAGATATACGACAAGATTCAACCAAATAATTTCTAAGTGTCATTTTGGGTGAGTTTGGCTGGGTGTTTCTGGCTGGCTTGTTGGGTGAGATCCACACCACTGATGAACCACTTGTCAATTTTTGGGGCCTTGGAAGTTTGTGTCCGGTTTAGCTCGCACTTAGGAATGTTTCATCATTGGGGGGCTGAACATGCTGGCCAGACCGGCTCCTCAGAGGTTGGGACACCATTTGAAATGGTGCCCGATCTCTAAGTTAACTTGAGGACCCTCACACACCCATCCATGGGCAGTGGAAACCCCCACGTACATGAGCATGACCTCATTACCACCCAAGAGGACACCCCACTATGGGGTCGCTGAGTGTTCTCCCTCCTTTTCAGGCCATCCCACCCCTCCTTTCTGCCCCCTCTTCCCTTCATACTCCCCCTCATACCCCCCATTCATGGACATGGAGCCCCTCAGGGCCAATCCCTTGTCAGTGTCACTCTGACAGTGCCCCTGCCAACCTTGCAGTGCCAGCCAGGCACCTTGGCAGTGCCACAGTGGCCGTGTGCCAGAGGGAGAGCCGGGGCCACCCTGCCCAGTCACCGACCGTCCAGGCGTCTCCAATGGCCGAGGAACACCCCTCCCCCCAGTGCCGTTACACCTGGTCCATGTTTGTCTAGATCAGTACTAAATGACACCCGGTCCAAGACTTGGTTGGGAGGCCATTAGTTCCCGGGCGGTGCAAGACCGATTCCAGGCGCAGACATATTTAAGTGAACCAAATGATTAATTTAAATATGTATATCTAGATCTCTCCCCGCAAGACCGAGATCCAGATTGCGACATCTCGCGAGGTTTGGGTGAATCTCGCGAGACATCTCTAGCGTCTTGCGAGATTCAACAGCCTTGTCGCGTTACCAAGTCGGGTGCGACGAGGCCGGTAAATTGCAACCATGGAAAATAATTCAAAAGACTAATGGAATTCTATCCAGAATCATGGACAGCATGGGAGTAGAAGTCATGCTTCAACTATACGGAACACAGGTTAGAGCACAGGCTGGATACTAAAATGACGGGACACAATTTTAGAATAAGAAATCTCCCTTTTAAGACCGAGATGAAGAGAAGATTTTCTTTGAGGCCAATAGTAGGTGGGATACAATTCCCCTGAAAGCAGTGGAGGCTAGGTTGAATTTATTCAAGGCTGAGTCAGACAGATTTTTGATAGACATGGGCGACCAGGGTTATGTGGAGGTAAACAGGAAAGTGGAATTGAGACCGCAACCAGGTCAGTCATGATTTTATTGAATGGCAGCACGGTAGTGGTTAGTACAGTTGCTTCACAGTTCCAGGATCCCAGGTTCGAGTCCCGGCTTTGGGCACTGTGTGTGTGGAGTCTCCCCGTGTCTGCGTGGGATTCCTCCGGGTGCTCCGGTTTCCTCCCACATTCCAAAGATGTGCAGGTGAACATAGAACATTACAGGGCAGTACAGGCTCTTCGTCCCACGATGTTGTGCCCGCCTGTGAAACCACTCTAAAGCCCATCTACACTATTCCCTTATCGTTCATCTGTCTATCCAATGACCATGGTGGATTGGCCATGCTAAATTTACCTTAGTGTCCAAAAAGATTGAATGGAGTTACTGGATTACAGGGATAGGGTAGAGGTGTGGGCTGAGGTAGGGTACTCTTTCCAAGGCCGGTGCAGAATCGATGGGCTGAATGGCCTCCTTCTGCATTGTAAATTCTATGATTCCATGAAAGGTCACAGTCTAAAGATATTGAATTCATACACTAACGTGCCTGATGAGTTGCTGTTCCCCCAGTTTGTGTTGGACATTGCAGCAAGCTAAGGACAGAAATGTCAGCATGAGAGCAAGATGCTGATTGAAATGTCAAGTAACAGGAAGGTTGGGGTCATGAATGCAGCGTAGGCGTTCCACAAAGCTGTCACTCCAATCAGAGTTTTTCCAGCGTTCTCTGTTTTTGTTTCAGATTCCAGCATATTGTTTTTATTATACCTTGGGACAAATTGACCTTGGAGAAAGGCAGCCTTATTTACTGACATGAATTTTAAGATAGTGCTGGACGAAGTACCATATAAATGGCTGGATAATAAAATTGAGGCTCATGGAATAGGTTCAATGTCAAGTTGGTAAAAAAAAAGTTGGCTTAAGGTCCAGAAACAGCGAATGGTGTTAAATAGTTGTTTTTGAGGCTGGGGGATTGTGGGCAGTGGTATTCCCAAAGGTCAGTGCTAGGACTACTGACTTATAATAATAATAATTATTATTTATTATTATGTTATGGGCCAGGATTTAGAGAGCACCAAAATGTATCATAGAGTTCACCTGACCCACAACTATTACTAGATTGTGGTATGGGGAGCACACAGCCCACTGTACAGGTGTGGTACAGCAGAAATGGAAAATAATTTTGTAAAGTAAAACAATGTTTATTCTATGAACTCAAGTGAACCTTTTTAAAACATAGTGAACATCTTAGCAACCATTAATTCAAATATAACCCCCAAAGAATACAACACTAAGTAATCCTTAATAACTTCCCAAACAACAGCCAGAAGACAAAAGAAACACCTTTTAACAGAAGCACATCAGGTTTACATTCACTATCGAAAACATTTATAATTCTGAATTGATCAAGTCTTTTCATGGCAGAGAGAAAACCTGCTTTGTCTGGCTTCAGCTCCAACACTGAAAAAACGAAACCAAAAAAACACAGACACACCCAAGCTTTTCTCAAAGTGAAACTAAAAAGCAGAGCCAGAGCTCAGCTCCACCCACACTCTGACATCACTGCATAAACATGAGCAGCCCAACATTTCTTAAAGCGACATTCTCATGACAATTGTCACAAGTACAAAGAACAAATAAAATTACAGCACAGGAACAGGCCCTTCGGCCCTCCCAGCCTGCGCCGATCCAGATCCTTTATCTAAACCGGTCTCCTATTTTCCAAGTTCTACTTCCCTCTGTTCCCCGCCCGTTCATATACCTGTCTAGATGCATCTTAAATGATGCTATCGTGCCCGCCTCTACCACCTCCGCTGGCAAAGCGTTCCAGGCACCCACCACCCTCTGCGTAAAAAACTTTCCACGCACATCTCCCTTAAACTTTTCCCCCCTCACCTTGAAATCGTGACCCCTTGTAATTGACACCCCCAATCTTGGAAAAAGCTTGTTGCTATCCACCCTGTCCATACCTCTCATAATTTTGTAGACCTCAATTAGGTTCCCCCTCAACCTCTGTCTTTCCAATGAAAACAATCCTAATCTACTCAACCTTTCTTCATAGCTAGCACCCTCCGTACCAGGCAACATCCTGGTGAACCTCCTCTGCACCCTCTCTAACGCATCCACATCCTTCTGGTATAGTGGCGACCAGTATTCCAAATGTGGCCAAACCAAAATCGTATACAACTGTAACATGACCTGCCAACTCTTGTACTCAATACCCCGTCCGATGAAGGCAAGCATGCTGTATGCCTTCTTGACCACTCTATCAACCTGCGTTGCCACCTTCAGGGTACAATGGACTTGAACTCCCAGATCTCTCTGCACATCAATTTTCCCCAAGACCCTTCCATTGACCATGTAGTCCGCTCTTGAATTTGATCTTCCAAAATACATCACCTCGCATTTGCCTGGATTGAACTCCATCTGCCATTTCTCTGCCCAACTCTCCAATCTATCTATATTTTGTTGTATTCTCTGACAGTCCTCCTCGCTATCTGCAACTCCACCAATCTTAGTATCATCTGCAAACCTGCTAATCAGACCACCTATACCTTCCTCCAGGTCATTTATGTAGATCACAAACATCAGTGGTCCGAGCACGGATCCCTGTGGAACACCACTAGTCACCCTTCTCCATTTTGAGACACTCCCTTCCACCACTACTCTGTCTCCTTTTGCCCAGCCAGTTCTTTATCCATCTAGCTAGTACACCCTGAACCCCATACGACTTCACTTTTTCCATCAACCTGCCATGGGAAACCTTATCAAACGCCTTATTAAAGTCCATGTATATGACATCTACAGCCCTTCCCTCATCAATTAACTTTGTCACTTCCTCAAAGAATTCTATTAGGTTTGTAAGACATGACCTTCCCTGCACAAAACCATGCTGCCTATCACTGATAAGTCTATTTTCTTCCAGATGTGAATAGATCCTATCCCTCAGTATCTTCTCCAACAGTTTGCCTACCACTGACGTCAAGCTCAAGTCGGCTTCAATGAAGTGAAAAGCCTCTAGACTTGGATATTAGAATACAGAGTACAATTTCAAAATTTGCCAATTATACCAAATTTGGAGGAGTGGCAGACAGTGAGGACATACCAATCGACTACAACAGACTAGCAGAATGCCGAAACAAACGGCTGATACCATTTAATACCGAGAGTTGTGAAGTGATTCCTTTTGGAAAAAGGGGGAGGTAATATACTTAATGGCACAATTCTAGAGCGAGAGCAGAGATAGAGGGTGCAAACCAAATGCCCTGCGGTGAATGAAAGTCAGCTTGGCGCTGCATGGCCGATTAAAAGCTTGGAGACCTCATTCCTGGGCTCTACCCGGCTCACAACACCTCGCGAGATCTAACATGATGTCACAAGACGTTGCGGTGTAAATCCCGCCCATTGTGGGTGGGATCACTTTTTGGCAAATCTGGATACTAAAGCAAGACAGCTAGTCTCACTCTGATTTGCTGATTTTCGAGGTACCGGAGACTTTGTGATCTATCCCTTGTACAAATGGGGACCACGCAGAACGGTACTCGTGGGGGTCTTCCAGGGAATCAGAGGCCCCCAGCTGTATGCCCTTTGGGCACGGTGGTACTCTGGCAGTACCACATTTGCACATGCACACGCAGCCGGACCCTGGGTACCCTGTGTGAGTGTTGTGGGTGATTGTGGGAGTGGGGGGCTGGTCATTCTGGTCAGGAGGGTCTGCGGGTCACTCCGGGGGCCGCGGAGATCGGGACACTATTTAAAAATGGCGTCCCGATCTCTTGCTACACTGGTGAGTTCAAGGCAAACCGAGCTCCTCGGTATACAAAATGGGGCTGTGTGCAACCTTGGCTGTACATTCCACGCTGCGGCCCCTTATACAATGCAATTCACGTTGTATAGCCATGTATTTCTTGGTGCTGCAAGCGCTGGGAAACACATGGCTACACACGCTCGCTATGGGACTTTGTTCCCAATTAGTTGAATCATGCCCAGAGGCATCTGGAGGCCGATCTTTTAAGCTGGCAGGAAATATTGAGACAATAATCAGCAGTTATGCTGAACCTGTATAAAGTTCTGGTTGCACCACAACAGGAGTATTGCATCTAGTTCTGGTCATTACACTTTGAGAAGGATGTGAAGGTCATTGAAAGAACACAGAGGCAATTTACCCAGACTGGTTTCAGGATTTAGAGGTTTTAGCTAAAGGTTAGTTTGGTGAAACTGGGGTTATTCTCCTTGGAGCAAAGAAGATTGAGGAGAGATAATAGGCAAAGAAAAGCTGTTCCCATGAACTAATGGTATAAGGATTGTCATGTGGGTGTACATTTAAGAAATGGATATTTATAAATGGTTATGTATATAAATATCTGTAGTGAGAGTACCTTTAAGAAATGGGTGTTTACTACTGCAGTGATGTCAGAGATTGGGTGCAGTTGGGCTGTCTGTCAGCGTTTTACTTTTGTTTTAGGCTGTTTGCTGCAGTTTAGTTTTCAGTGTGGGAGCTGAAGCCAGACAGAGCAGCTGTACTGTTGATCTCTCTGCCATGAAAAGACTATCCCTTGATCATTTGGTCAATTCAGAATTATAAATGTTTTCAGTCGTGACTTTAATCTGATGTGCTTCTGTTAAAAGGTGTTTTTTCTGTAAGTCTTCCGGATGTTAAAAGGAAAGCTTAAAGGATAACTTAGTGTTGTATTCTTTGGCGGTTGTATTTGAATTAATGGTTGCTAAGACGGTCACTGTATGTTTTAAGAAGGTTAACTTGAGTTCATAGAATAAACATTGTTTTGCTTTAAAAAGTACTGTTCCATTTCTGCTCTACCACACCTGTAGAGTGGGCCGTGTGCTCCCATACTACGATCTATTAAAAGTTGTGGGTCAGGTGAACTCCATGATACACTTTGGGGTTCTCTAAACCCTGGTCCATAACAGGATAATAGGACACAGATTAAAGGTTTTGAGCAAGAGATGAAGGGGAGATGTGAGGGAATACTTTTTATGCAGCAAGTAGTAATAACCTGAAAATCATTGCCTTCAAGAGCAGTGGAAACAGAGATGATGGATAGAATTCTCCCATCTGGGACTCAGCCCGATGGTGGGTCAGGAACGTGGGGTGTTTCCTACTGCATAGGCTGGGGGAAAACCATGCCAGATCTTCTGGTCCCGACCTCATTAATTATGCAACGTATATTTTGCGCCGTAGTCCGTGGCGGCCAGACGTGATGGCGTGCATCCTGCCATCTTATCTGGCTGCCATATTGAAAAAGTGCCCAACGTCGCCGACCCACCAGTGAAGAACGAATATGGGTCTCCCGAAATTAAAGATGGAGCTCCAGAAATACCTCGATGCTGGAAGATGGATCTCCTGAAAAAGATGATGGATCTCCAGGAATACATTTAGCTAGAATATGGATCTCCTCAATTAAACTGAATCTGAAAGATCCACCTGTAGCTGCTCCCCCCCCCCCCCAGCCACTGCTGTGGTGTTCTGGGGCCCAAGGTTTCTCGCAGCCTCCATCCCAAATTACGGAGGCAGCCCCATGCATTGTTCAAGTGAGTCCAACGTTCTGCACGCAACGTTGTTCCAGAAGTGTTTTGGGCTGATGTGTTTTCCCACTGCTATCGTAGAGAATCTGGACTGGGGAGACGTTAGGCCTTCATCTGCATCTCATTTGCAGGATGCAAATCCGTTTCAAGCCAGCCCCCAGCAGGTTTCCCGATCTGTCATGGTGGGCACCTATGGGAAATTCGCGCTGGTGTGAAACCGATTTTTGGGCTCCCACTGAATTCTCATGCCCCCTGGTCCTGGCTGGCGGGGGCATGGGAGAATTTCACCTGATAAATAATTTCAAAAGAAAATTGGATGGGGCTCTTGAGGGAAAAGCCTTACGAGGGTGCAGCATCGACTCGGTTTGATGGTGTCTTTGGCTTCTGTGTGAATGCTCGTATTTACTGTGCATGCACCATTTTCCCTGTCAATTGGGTGTGTGGCCTAATGGCTGCGTTTAGTGGCTCTGCAATGGCAGATAGTATAAAAAAAAAAATTTTTAAATCCACGTCCTGGCATATTTTATGTGGTATCTCATTAATGCTTGATCGTCTTTGGATTTACTTTCTGTTAGTTTGCGATGTCCTTGTGAATTCCCCGTGTAAGGAGCAAATAGCAGATTCATGCAATGAACTAATGTCACTCCACTGGCATTCTGAACTTCCTTGAATAAATCAGTGGGCATGTGTTTTACTCCAATAGACACCAACTCATGAGAAGCAGTTTGAGAGTGCCGCATACTTTCTGTAAAGGAGTCCTTCAGTGACTGGGTGAAACTTGTAAAAGAGGAAAGTTGTGCCATAATTTATGATTAGCCAGTCCTCCTGTCAATCATATATACAATTATGATGCTTTAAAGAAGCATTCCACTTTTTACATTGAAGAATGATATATTCTCTCCGGTGCCCCTAAAAATTCCCTCAATCATTCCCTTGGCATTATTAAACAGGCAAGTTCCTTCTTCATTCAGAATGCAGGGTTTTCATTTTTAAATGTGCTCTGCTCCTTCGCTGGAGGTGAAACCACACCAAGCCTGACAGCCATGAGCCCACAGGAGATGATGAAACGTTGAACAGTTTCTTCTAATTGACAAATGTTTCTCTACAAGAACATCCATAAGAAAACTGTACTTTTAGAATATTTGATTTGAATATTTAAGATTATGCTTTGATCATTTAATGCACATTACAGATTTTAATTTACATTTTCATTTTATTTTGTTTATTTTGACCATTAGGCCCATGAGGCTGTTATTCATGGCCACTTTCCTGCCCCTGAAGAAAATCTTCAGTATTTTGCTGCTTTGCGTCTTCAGTTCCTGCAGGGAGATTGCACCTCACATGTTACTGTACCAGAAATGGAAGAAGTATTCCCAGTGGAGAGATTAAAGGCGCGAATCACGCAATCAACCAGGACCATTGCTCATTCTGGTGACCGGAATGACAAAAAGCGATCAAGCTTCTTGGAAGGAACATTGAGACGGAGTTTCCGAGGTGGCTCTGTCAGTAGGATGAAATCTGAGGATGAACAGATGATTGACATGTGGGTTAAGGAGGAGATTTCATCAGCTAGAACCAGTATTATTGATAAGTGGAAAAGGATGCAAGGAATGACCCAAGAACAGGTCATGGTCAAATACATGACTCTGGTCAAAGATTGGCCTGGATATGGCTCAACTCTATTTCCCGTAGAGGTAAGTGCAAACAATTGACACTTTGGCAACAATCTAACCAAATTGCAATAGAATTCCCTGTCAATCTGCAGCCTCAGCAGGGAACACTAAGGCCACACTTAGTTCCGTTTCCTGAACTGAGGAATTCCACTCCACAGGACTTCTCAGTGCGGATCCATTCACGGGCCGCCACGCTTACCCCCCCCCCCCCCCCCCCCCCCCCCCACCCAAAGCGCCAACTCGCCTATAAGGGGGCCCTCAGGGCTCATGTACCCCACTTCACATGGACACTCGGGTCTGATCGCTGGTGTGGGAAAAATGCCAGTCTGGCATCCTGGCAGTGCTACCTGTGCACCTTGGGAGTGCCAGGCTGGCACCCAGGTGGTGCTGCCAGGCTGCCAGTGCCAAAGTGTCCAGATGGCACCAACAGTACCATGGTGTCACCTTTCCTAAAGGGCAACCACCGGGGGTCCTCCAAATTATTATTATTTATTCAGTGTAAAGCATGAAACAACTTCATTTTTGGTCAGCTAACTTAAAAGAACCCTTTCTTTTCTGAAATTCAGGAGAGAGGAATAATCGATTTATCTTTTTTTTTTGCAGTGCAGAGAAGGTGGTTTCCCGCAGGAGCTCTGGCTGGGAGTCTGTGCTGAATCAGTCTCTGTGTACAAGCGCAGAGAGGCCAAGCCACTGGAGACATTCCCATATGAAAGTATCCGGTCATTTGGAGCTCCTCAGCCAACCATGTATAAAATTGTGGTGGATGAAAGAGAGTTGCTATTTGACACAATGGAAGTAAGCAAATCCTGGAATGAACTAAACTGATGGCTTGTTATTGTATTTGCAGATATTGTTTAAGGAGGTTTTGGTGGTTAACTGGGGTTTTTACACAGCCATATGGCAATATAAAGAAAAGTACAACACAGGAACAGGCCCTTCGGCCCTCCAAGCCTGTGCCGACCATGATGCCCTAACTTAAAAAAAAACTGCCCTTACCCAGTCCGCATCCCTCTATTTCCTTCCTGTTCATGTATCCATCCAGATGCCTCTTAAATGTTGCTAATGTGCCTGCTTCCACCACATCCTCTGACAGCGTGAACCAGGCACCCACCACTCTCTGTGTGAAAAATGTACACCGCACATCTCCCTTAAACTTTCCCCCTCTCACCTTGAACCTGTGCTCCCTTGTAATTGACACTTCCACCCTTGGAAAAAGCCTCTGACTATCCACCCTGTCTGTGCCTCTCATAAATTTGTAGACCTTTATTAGGTCTCCCCCCAGCCTCCGTCTTTCCAGTGAAAACAATCCTACATTATCAACCTTTCCTCATAGCCAACACCCTCGAGACCAGGCAACATCCTGGTTATCCTTCTTTGCACTCTGTCTAAAGCTTCCACTTCCTTCTGATAATGTGGTGACCAGAACTGCACGCAATACTCCAAATGCGGCCTAACCAAGGTTTTATATAGCTGCAAAATGATTTCCCAACTCCTGTACTCATGGCCCGGATGATGAATGCAAGCATGCCATGTGCCTTTTTAATCACCTTGGCCACTTTTCGGGAACTGTGCACCTGCACCCACAGATCAACTCTGTAAATTAATGTTCCTAAGGGTTCTGCCATTTACAGTTTAATTCATACCTAGATTTGATCCTCCAAAATGCATCACGTCGCATTTGTCCGGATTAAATTCCATCTGTCATTTCTGAGCCAAAGTCTCCAATCTATCCATATCCTATTTTATCCTCTGATAATCCTCGGCACTATCAGCAACTCCACCAATCTTAGTGTCAGCTGCAAATTTACTAATCAGGCCACTCACATTTTCCTGCAGAACACCACCAGCTACAGATCTCCATTCAGAAAAACACCTTTCCACCGCTACTCTCTGTCTTCCATAACCAAGCCAGTTCTGTATCCATCTAGCCAGCCCACCCCAAATCTCATGTGATTTTAATTTTAGTACCAGTCTGTATGTGGTACCTTGTCCAATGCCTTACTAAAGGCCATATCAATTACATCCACAGCTCTTCCCTCATCAATTTGTTTTGTCACCTCTTCAAAAAACTCAGTCAAGTTGGTGAGACATGACCTTCCCTGTATAAAACCATGCTGTTTGTCACTAACTAGTCTGTTTTTCCCCAAATGTGTATATATCCTGTCCCTTGGTATCTTTTCCAAAGCTTCCCCACCACTGCTATCAGTCTCACCGGCCTATAATTTGCTGGATTGTCCCTGCTTCCTTTCTTAAACAAGAGAATAACATTGGCTACTCTCCAGTCCTCTGGAACCTCGCCTGCAGTCAAAGAGGATGTGAAGATATCTTTTAAGTCCCCAGCTATTTCTCTCCTTGCCTCCCGCAATAACCTGGGAGAATTCCCATCCTTCCTCTGGGACTTGTCTACCTTAGTGCAATTTAGGATACTCGGCGCTTCCTTCTTTGATATATTGACCAAGAGAGTTTACATAGCGATCCCTGACCTCAACATCCATCATGTCCTTCTCCCTGGTGAATACCGATACAAAGTACTCATTAAGAATTTCACCCACTTCCTGGGGTTCCATGCATAACTTCCCTCCATTTTCCTTAAGTGGGCCTACTCTTTCTCTTGCTACCCTCTTGCTCCTAATATATGCATTAAAAGCCTTGTGGTTCTCCTGGACCATATCTGCTGAAGACATTTAGGAGGGCCCCATTTAGCCCTCCTAATTCCACGTTTAAGTTCCTTCCTACTTTCACTGTACTCCTCAAGGGCTTCATCAATTTTTAGATGCCTAGTGTGCTTCCTTTTGACTAAGCCGACAATCTCTCTTGTCATCCATGGTTCCCTAATCCTGCCATTTATATCCTTTATTTTTGTGGGGACATGCCTGTCTTGCACTTTAATCAACTGGCCTTTAAAAGCCTCCCACATGTCAGATGTGGATTTGCTCTCAAATAACCGCTCCCAGTCCACATTCCCCAGTTCCTGTCATAATTCGAATGCAATTGGCCCTCGCCCAATTAAGCACCCTCACCCGCTGGCCACTCTTGTCCTTGTCCATGACTCCCCGAAATCTTATGGAATTATGACCGCTGAGCCCAAAATGCTCCCCCACTGAAACATCAATCACCTGACCTGGCTCATTCCCCAATACCAAGTCTAGTATGGCCCCTCCCTGGTTGGATTGTCAACATACTGTGTCAGAAGGACCTCCTGGACACATCTAACAATCCAAGCCCCTGGCTGCAAGGGACTACCAGTCAATATGGGGGAAGTTAAAATTGCTCACCACAAACTACCCTGCTTTTTTTCACCTTTTCAGTATCTGACTACACAACCACTCCTCTGTGTCCTGCGGTCTGTTGGGAGGTCTATAGTGCACTCCCAACATTTTGATTTCACCCTCCTTATTCCTGAGCTCCACCGATAATGCCTTACTACAAGATCCCTCCAATTTGTCCTCCCTCAACACAGCTGTGATCTGCTCCCTAATCAGCAATGCAACTCCCCCACCTCTTTTTTTGTTTCCCCTTCTGTCCCGTCTGAAACAATAATATCCCGGAATATTAATCTACCACTCCTGTCCCTCCTTTTATTTAAACTTTTTTTTAAATTTAGAACAAAGAACAAAGGAACGTGCAGCACAGGAACGGGCCCTTCGGCCCTCCAAGCCTGTGCCGACCATGCTGCCCATCGAAACTAAAATCTTCTACACTTCGTGGGTCCATATCCCTCTATTCCCATCCTATTCATGTATTTGTCAAGATGCCCCTAAAATGTCACTATCGTCCCTGCTTCCACCACCTCCTCAGGCAGTGAGTTCCAGGCACCCACTACCCTATGTGTAAAAAGAATTGCCTCGTACATCTCCTCTGAACCTTGCCCCTCGCACCTTAAACCTACGCCCCCTAGTAATTGACCCATCTACCCTGGGGAAAAGCCTCTCACTATCCACTCTGTCTATGCCCCTCATAATTCTGTAGACCTCTATCAGGTCGCCCCTCAACCTCCGTCGTTCCAATGAGAACAAACCGAGTTTATTCAACCACTCCTCATAGCTAATGCCTTCCATACCAGGCAACATCCTGGTAAATCTCTTTTGCACCCTCTCTAAAGCCTCCGCATCCTTCTGGGAGTGTGGCGACCAGAATTGAACACTATACTCCAAGTGTGGCCAAACTACGGTTCTATACAGCTGCAACATGACTTGCCAATTCTTATACTCAATGCACCGACCAATGAAGGCAAGCATGCCGTATGCCTTCTTGACTACTTTCTCCACCTGTGTTGCCCCTTTCAGTGACCTGTGGACCTGTACACCTAGATCTCTCTGACTTTCAATACTCTTGAGGGTTCTACCATTCACTGTATATTCCCTACCTGCATTAGACCTTCCAAAATGCATTACCTCACATTTGTCCGGATTAAACTCCATCTGCAATCTCTCCGCCCACGTCTCCAAACGATCTAAATCCTGCTGTATCCTCTGACAGTCCACATCGCTATCCGCAATTCCACTTACCTTTGTGTCATCTGCAAACTTACTAATCAGACCAGTTACACTATCCTCCAAATCATTTATATATACTACGAACAGCAAAGGTCCCAGCACTGATCCCTGCGGAACACCACTAGTCACAGCCCTCCAATTAAAAAAGCACCTTTCCAGTCCAGGACAGTCGTGGGAAGTTGTGCGTGGAGTCCGAGGAGATAGGAGAGGTGCTAAATGAATATTTTTCTTCAGTATTCACACAGGAAAAAGTCAATGTTGTCGAGGAGAATACTGAGATTCAGGCCACTAGACTAGAAGGGCTTGAGGTTCATAAGGAGGAGGTGTTAGGAATTCTGGAAAGTGTGAAAATAGGTAAGTCCCCTGGGCCGGATGGGATTTATCCTCGGATTCTCTGGGAAGCTAGGGAGGAGATTGCTGAGCCTTTGGCTTTGATCTTTAAGTCATCTTTATCTACAGGAATAGTGCCAGAAGACTGGAGGATAGCAAATGTTGTCCCCTTTTTCAAGAAGTGGAGTAGAGACAACACCGGTAACTATAGACCAGTGAGCCTTACTTCTGTTGTGGGCAAAGTCTTGGAAAGGTTTATAAGAGATAGGATGTGTAATCATCTGGAAAGGAATAATTTGATTAGCGATAATCAACACGCTTTGGTGAAGGGTAGGTCGTGCCTCACAAACCTTAGCGAGTTCTTTGAGAAGGTGACCAAACAGGTGGATGAGGGTGAAGCAGTTGATGTGGTGTATATGGATTTTAGTAAAGCATTTGATAAGGTTCTCCACAGTAGGCTATTGCAGAAAATACGGAGGCATGGGATTCAGGGTGGTTTAGCAGTTTGGATCAAAACTTGGCCAGCTGGAAGAAGACAACGGGTGGTGGTTGATGGGAAATGTTCAGCCTGGATTCCAGTTACTAGTGGTGTACCACAAGGATCTGTTTTGGGGCCACTGCTGTTTGTCATTTTTATAAATGACCTAGAGGAGGGCGTAGAAGGATGGGTGAGTAAATTTGCAGATGACACTAAAGTCGGTGAAGTTGTGGACAGTGCGAAAGGATGTTACAAGTTACAGAGGGACATAGATAAGCTGCAGAGCTGGGCTGAGAGGTGACAAATGGAGTTTAATGCAGAAAAGTGTGAGGTGATTCATTTTGGAAGGAATAACAGGAAGACAGAGTACTGGGCTAATGGTAAGATTCTTTGTAGTGTGGATGAGCAGAGAGATCTTGGTGTCCATGTTCATAGATCCCTGAAAGTTGCCACCCAGGTTGATAGGGTTGTTAAGAAGGCGTACGGTGTGTTAGCTTTTATTGGTAGAGGGATTGAGTTTCGGAGCCATGAGGTCATGTTGTAGCTGTACAAAACTCTGGTGCGGCCGCATCTGGAGAATTGCGTGCAATTCTGGTTGCCGCATTATAGGAAGGATGTGGAAGCATTGGAAAGGGTGCAGAGGAGATTTACCAGGATGTTGCCTGGTATGGAGGGAAGATCTTATGAGGGAAGGCTGAGGGACTTGAGGCTGTTTTCGTTAGAGAGAAGGTTAAGAGACAAAAGAGGGAATTTATGCGTGGACTCAGAGGAAATGGGTGAGATTCTTAATGAGTACTTTGCATCGGTATTCACAAAGGAGAGGGACAAGACGGATGTTGAGGCTAGGGATGGATGTTAAATACTCTAGGTCAAGTTGTCATACGGAAGGGGGAAGTTTTGGGTACTCTAAAAGACATTAAGGTGGACAAGTCCCCAGGACCGGATGGGACCTATCCCAGGTGACTGAGGGAAGCGAGGGTTGAAATAGCTGGGGCCTTAACAGACATCTTTACAGCATCCTTGAGCACGGGTGAGGTCCCGGAGGACTGGAGAATTGCTAATGTTGTCCCTTTGTTTAAGAAGGGTAGCAGGGATAATCCAGGGAATTATAGACCTGTGAGCTTGACGTCAGTGGTAGGCAAACTGTTGGAGAAGATACTGAGGGATAGGATCTATTCACATCTGGAAGAAAATAGACTTATCAGTGATAGGCAGCATGGTTTTGTGCAGGGAAGGTCATGTCTTACAAACCTAATAGAATTCTTTGAGGAAGTGACAAAGTTAATTGATGAGGGAAGGGCTGTAGATGTCATATACATGGACTTTAATAAGGCGTTTGATAAGGTTTCCCATGGCAGGTTGATGGAAAAAGTGAAGCCGTATGGGGTTCAGGGTGTACTAGCTAGATGGATAAAGAACTGGCTGGGCAACAGGAGACAGAGTAGTGGTGGAAGGGAGTGTCTCAAAATGGAGAAGGGTGACTAGTGGTGTTCCACAGGGATCCGTGCTCGGACCACTGTTGTTTGTAATCTACATAAATGACCTGGAGGAAGGTATAGGTGGTCTGATTAGCAAGTTTGCAGATGATACTAAGATTGGTGGAGTTGCAGATAGCGAGGAGGACTGTCAGAGAATACAACAAAATATAGATAGATTGGAGAGTTGGGCAGAGAAATGGCAGATGGAGTTCAATCCAGGCAAATGCAAGGTGATGCATTTTGGAAGATCAAATTCAAGAGCGGACTATATGGTCAATGGAAGGGTCCTGGGGGAAATTGATGTACAAGGAGATCTGTGAGTTCAGGTCCATTGTACCCTGAGGGTGGCAACGCAGGTTGATAGAGTGGTCAAGAAGGCATACAGCATGCTTGCCTTCATCGGACGGGGTATTGAGTACAAGAGTTGGCAGGTCATGTTACAGTTGTATAGGACTTTGGTTCGGCCACATTTGGAATACTGCGTGCGGTTCTGGTCGCCACATTACCAGAAGGATGTGGATGCCTTGGAGAGGGTGCAGAGGAGGTTCACCAGGATGTTGCCTGGTATGGAGGGTGCTAGCTATGAAGAAAGGTTGAGTAGATTAGGATT
The DNA here is from genome assembly GCF_902713615.1 of Scyliorhinus canicula. Taxonomy (NCBI): domain Eukaryota; kingdom Metazoa; phylum Chordata; class Chondrichthyes; order Carcharhiniformes; family Scyliorhinidae; genus Scyliorhinus; species Scyliorhinus canicula. The sequence goes on along the minus strand of NC_052150.1, from coordinate 58,842,421 downwards.
GTTTTCGTTGGAAAGACGGAGGTTTAGGGGGGACCTGATTGAGGTCTACAAAACTATGAGAGGTATTGACAGGGTGGATAGCAACAAGCTTTTCCCAAGAGTAGGGGTGTCAGTTACAAGGGGTCACGATTTCAAGGTGAGAGGGGGAAGTTTAAGGGAGATGTGCGTGGAAAGCTTTTTACGCAGAGGGTGGTGGGTGCCTGGAACGCTTTACCAGTGGAGGTGGTAGAGGCGGACACGATAGCATCATTTAAGAGGCATCTAGACAGGTGTATGAACGGGTGGGAACAGAGGGAAGTAGACCTTGGATAATAGGAGACAGGTTTAGATAAAGGATCTGGATCAGCGCAGGCTGGGAGGGCCGAAGGCACTGTTCCTGTGCTGTAATTTTCTTTGTTCTTTGTTCTTTAATTGAGACATACAAGATAATCAGAGGATTAGATAGGGTGGGCAGTGAGAGCCTTTTTCCTCGGATGGTGATGTCTAGGACGAGCGGACATAGCTTTAAATTGAGGGGAGATGGATATAGGTCAGATGTCAGAGGTAGGTTCTTTACTCAGAGTAGTAAGGGTGTGGAATGCCCTGCCTGCAACATTAGTGGACTCGCCAACACTAAGGGCATTCAAATGGTCATTGGATAGACATATAGACAATAAGGGAATAGTGTAGATGGGCTTTAGAGTGGTTTCACAGGTCGGCGCAACATTGAGGGCCGAAGGGCCTGTACTGCGCTGTAGTGTTCTATGTTCTATTGCTACTCTCTGCCTTCTATGACCTAGCCAGTTCTGTATCCACATTGCCAGCTCACCCCTGATCCCGTGTGACTTCACCTTTTGTACCAGTCTACCAGGCGACAGGTTTAGATAAAATATCTGGATCGGCGCAGGCTGGGAGGACCGAAGGGCCTGTTCCTGTGCTGTAATTTTCTTTGTTCTTTATAGACAACATCCACTGCCCTACCTGCATCAATCATCTTTGTGACCTCTTCGAAAAACTCTATCAAGTTAGTGAGACACGAACTCCCATTCACAAAACCATGGTGCCTCTCACTAATACGTCCATTTGCTTCCAAATGGGAGTAGATCCTGTCTCGAAGAATCCTCTCCAGTAATTTCCCTACCACTGACGTAAGGCTCACCGGCCTGTAGTTCCCTGGATTATCCTTTCTACCCTTCTTAAACAAAGGAACAACATTGGCTATTCTCCAGTCCTCCAGGACATCACCTGAAGACAGTGAGGATCCAAAGATTTCTGTCAAGGCCTCAACAATTTCCTCCCCAGCCTCCTTCAGTATTCTGAGGTAGATCCCATCGGCCCTGGGGACTTATCCACCTTAATATTTTTCAAGACGCCCAACACCTCGTCTTTTTGGATCTCAGTGTGACCCAGACTATCTACACACCCTTCCCCAGACTCAACATCCACCAATTCCTTCTCTTTGGTGAATACTGATGCAAAGTTATTATTTAATACCTCGCCCATTTCCTCTGGCTCCACACATAGATTCCCTTGCCTATCCTTCATTGGGCCAACCCTTTCCCTGGCTCCCCTCTTGCTTTTTATGTACGTGTAAAAAGCTTTGGGATTTTCCTTAACCCTATTTGCCAATGACATTTCGTGACCTCTTCTAGCCCTCCTGACTCCTTGCTTAAGTTCCTTCCTACTTTCTTTATATTCCACACAGGATTTGTCTGTTCTCAGCCTTCTAGCCCTGACAAATGCCTCATTTTTCTTTTTGACGAGGCCTACAATATCTCTCGTTATCCAAGGTTCCTGAAATTTGCAGTATTTATCCTTCTTCCTCACAGGAACATGCCGGTCCTGTCAATATTGGGGAAGTTGAAGTCTCCCATCACAACAAGCCTGTTGTTTTTACTCTTTTCCAAAATCTGTCTACCTATCTGCTCCTCTATCTCCCGTTGGCTGTTGGGAGGCCTGTGGTAAACCCCCAACATTGTGACTGCACCCTTCTTATTCCTGATCTCTTCCCATATAGCCTCGCTGCCCTCTTAGGTGTCCTCCCGTAGTACAGCTGTGATATTCTCCTGAACCAGTAGCGCAGCTCCGCCACCCCTTTTACATCCCCCTCTATCCCGCCTGAAACATCGAAATCCTGGAAAGTTTAGCTGCTAATCCTGTCCTTCCTTCAACCAGGTCTCTGTAATGGCAACAACATCATAGTTCCAAGTACTAATCCAAGCTCTAAGTTCATCTGCCTTACCCATAATGCTTCTTGCATTAAAACATATGCACTTCAGGCCACCAGACCCGCTGTTTTCAGCAACATCTCCCTGTCTGCTCTTCCTCAGAGCCATACTGGCCCTATTCCCTGGTTCTCCCTCAATGCTTTCACCTTCTGACCAATTACTCCAAATTTAGACCTATTGCTACCCACCTCCAAATTTAGTGTACCCAATTCATTTTTTCCAATTAAGAGGCAATTTTACATGGCCAATCCACCTACCCTGATTTCCAGGTTAGGTGGATTGGCCATGATAAATTGCCCTTAGTGTCCAAAATTTCCCTTAGTGTTGGGTGGGGTTACTGGATTATGGGGATAAGGTGGAGGTGTTGACCTTGGGTAGGGTGCTCTTTCCAAGAGCCAGTGCAGACTCGATGGGCCGAATGGCCTCCTTCTGCACTTCAAATTCTATGATGTCTTTGGGTTGTGGGGGCGAAAGCTACGCAAACACGGGGAGAATGTGCAAACTCCACACGGACAGCGACCCAGCGCCGGGATTCGAACCTGGGACCTCAGCGCCGTGAGGCAGCAGTGCTAACCACTGTGCCACCATGCTACCGTGCCCCTCCTTTAACCATGATTCTGTAATTGTAATTACATCATAGTTCCATGCCATAATGCAGGCTCGCAGTTCATCTGTTTTACCTGTTATACTCCTTGCATTAAAGCAGGCGCACTCCAGACATACAGTCCCAGTGAGCCCTGCGGCTTCCCTCTGCCTGCTCTTATTCTGCGCCATGTCTCACCTTTTTCCCCAGTCTCTACACTTATTGGTCCTGCCACACCAGGTTAAACCCTCCCGAACAGGACTAGCCAAGATATTGGTACCCCTCCAGTTCAGGTGCAACCTGTCCTTCTTGTACAGGTCCTACCTTCCCCAGAAGACATACCAGTGATGCCCATATCTAAAGCCCGCCCTCCTATACCAGCTCTTTAGCCACATGTTCAACTGTACTATCTCCCTGTTCCAAGCCTTGCTCGCATGTGGCACGGGGAGTAATCCTGGGATTACTAACCCAGAGGTCCTGCTTTTTAGCTCCTGACCTAACTCCCTGAATTGTCTTTGCAGGATCTCTTCCCTCTTCCTGCCTATGTCATGAGTACCAATGTGGAAAATGACATCTGTCTGTTTGCCTTCCTTTTTCAGAATGCCTTGTAGCCGTTTGGAGACATCCAGAACCCTGGCACCAGGGAGGCAACACACCATCCTCGAGTCCCATTTGAGGCCACAGAAAAGCCTGTCTGTGCCCCTGACTTTCAAGTCCCCTACTACTCTCATGTGTTTGGACTTAGCCCAATCCTGCTCTGCAGCAGAACCAGTTGTGGTGCCATAGGCCTGGCCGTTGCTGGTATCTTCCCCTGAGAGGGTATCCCCCACCCCAACAGTATCCAAAATGGTGTACCTGCTTGAGAGGGTAATAGCCACATGAGGCTCTTGCCTTACCTGCCTGCCTCTCCTGGCGGTTACCCACCTGCCTGTCTGAACTTGTGGTGTGACCACCTCCCTGAAGCTAGTGGCTGCCACCTGTATGCTCCGCAATCAGTCCATGTACTCCAACCGAACCACGTGGTCTGTGAGGAGATGCAGCTGGTCACACTTCCTGCAGACATTGGCATCCAGGACGCTAGAAAGCTCCCTGATCTCCCACGTGAAGTAAATGATCATGGCATGTGCAAGACATTTTTCAATATTTTGAGCTGGTAACATGCAAATTTGTGTTGGTTCGAGCTGCACTACGTAGTGAAAGAAATTAAAGCATAGAAAGCGAATGTTATGAAAGCTGCTAACACAAAGGCAAAGGCGGAGGGAGGAAAAACAAGGTGACCATCCTGGAAGATGAGGAACATGGAGCTCATTAGAGGCCCCCGAAGTCCGCCTGCAATTGCACCCATGGACATCGTGGCCATTCTCACAGGTGAAGGGAGGCTGCTGGCGGGAGCTTCTGATGCTCCTGGCATGTCGGGCAGCTGCACACGACCCTGTCAATGTCCCCATCGTGCTGGGCCACCAGAGGGAACTATGATCCAGCATCTTCATCTTAGAGGCACCAGGTGACCACTGTGTAGGTTCTTCAGCAGGGATTCCTCACCCTGTGGTGGGATGACTACATGGGCTCCCCACAATATGAAACCTTCCTTCATGCTGAGCTCTGAGAGCTACTGGGTGCATTCCGCTGCTCAAAAGCACATGGTTGAGTTTTGCCAGTCTAGGATCCCGCTGTCGCCATGCTCGCACCTGAGTAGCCATCACTGGCAAAGTATCCATAAAATTAAGAGTTGCAACCACTTCATCTGCCACTGGCAGGGATGGGGAACACATGGGCAATGGTAGACGACTTGAGAGCATTGACATGGGCAATCTGGATACTGGATGGTGTTGAAACAAATTTTCATACGCGACGAGCAGAAGCATCCAATACTGAATTGTAGCCAATGCAATGCGTGGAATTCCCTCATCTTCCCCATAAAGGCTGGGCCAGAGCTTCTGATCAGTCACAATAAACATATTGATGGAGTTTCTTGTGCCTCCCATAAACATATTGGTGGAATTCCTTGAATCCAAATATTACCGCCAAGCCCTCTTTTGATTTGAGAGTATCGTCATTCTGGGTCCACCAGGGTCCTCGAGGCAAACGCAATGGGGCATTCCGTGCTGTTGTCCCATCTGTGGGCCAGCACTGCCCCAATGCCATAGGGGGAGGCATTGAATGTTTGGATTAGCGGCCGAGCTGGATCATAGTGAGTGAGGAGCTGTATGGTCGACAGATGCTCTTTTATTCCGGCGAATGCCTTGCCTTGTGAGGTACCCCAGAACCACATCTGGTCCTTCTTCAATAATATGTGGAATGGAAGCAATAAGGTGGCCAGGTTGGCGATGAACTCTCCATTAATAATTTACCAGGCCTCGAAGCGACCGGAGTTCATTTGCATTCGGTGTTTTTCAGTATCAGGGTCTCTTTAAGGCCCAAACCTTGTCCTCCACTGGGTGTCGGCCATCCCTGTCTACTGAGTAAGCCACCACTCTAGTGTGGAACATATACTTGGTCCTCTTTAGCTGAGTGCTTATTTGGGAAAACGCCCTGAGCACTTCTTGCAGGTTGTCCTCTTTCTCCATGGCGAATGTGATGAGCACACCACAAGATCGGTGTTTTTCAAACTTTTTTCCAGAGACCCACTTTGCCAGCTGACTGACATTCGTTACATGAACCACGTCCAATTACTTTTAATGCTAAAGGGGAAGGTGCTGGATCTTCATGTTCTTACTTGAATCAGGTTCACAGGAGAGGGCAATGCACACATCAGATGCAGACTTCAGCCAGTTCCTTTGTGCCGTCTGCATCTTTATCCGAATGGAAAATCCAACCTCGCACATGTAGGTCATCGTGAAGGCAATAGCAACAAAATGCCTGTTTCACTCAGCACTGGATACTCCTGGGAGATGCTACACCAGTATGCTGACAGCCTCATGGGCTCTTGGCATGCTTCTCATATGGCATTACAGGTCAGCTACTGCCTGCAGCGTAATATTTTAATTTGGAATCAGCTCTAAGTAAATAACTGACCCTGGGGTCTCAACCTTAAATGGAATTTTTCACCCATCACTTCTCTTTCAAAATCTGAAACTTCTCTCATTTGCCAGTACTTCCCTGCATATAACAGATATGGGCTTTTCATCTTGGTTTCCATTGGCACAATTAAGAAAGCCATTCCTCACGAAATCATCTTCATAAAAGCAAATTACTACAGATGCTGGAATCTGAAACCAAAGAGAAAATGCTGGAAAATTTCAGCAGGTCTGGCAGCATCTGTAGGGAGAGAAAAGAGTTAACGTTTCGTGTCCAGATGACCCTTTGTCAAAGCTTTGACAAAGGGTCATCTGAATTCATCTTTATACTGCTTTGTTCCCAATTTCAGTTTCTTCTCAGACTGTTCACCAGAGGCCTCGGAGCTCTGTATACAGCTCACACTAACACTGCTTTGTCCTGCCGTCAATTCGAAGCAACTCACACTGGGACTGTTCTGTTCTGCCATGGATCCTCCTGTGCAGCTCTCTCCAGCAGATTCAGTTGTGATTTCCTAACCTGTTTGTGTCTTTGGCCCGCTCTTCCTTCTCACAGAACTATCCATCTTCAGTTCTTCTCGCAGCTCAGAAATGGAGGAATCTCTCCCCCGTTATTTTGCATCAAAAGCACGGACATTAGCAGTGCAGTAGATAACGGGGAGCCGATGGATGTGGTATATCTGGATTTCCAGAAAGCCTTTGACAAGGTGCCACACAAAAGGTTGCTGCATAAGATAAAGATGCATGGCATTAAGGGTAAAGTAGTAGCATGGGTAGAGAATTGGTTAGTTAATAGAAAGCAAAGAGTTGGGATAAATGGGTGTTTCTCTGGTTGGCAATCAGTAGCTAGTGGTGTCCCTCAGGGATCCGTGTTGGGCCCACAATTGTTCACAATTTACATAGATGATTTGGAGTTGGGGACCAAGGGCAATGTGTCCAAGTTTGCAGATGACACTAAGATGAGTTGTAAAGCGAAAAGTGCAGAGGATACTGGAAGTCTGCAGAGGGATTTGGATAGGTTAAGTGAATGGGCTAGGGTCTGGCAGATGGAATACAATGTTGACAAATGTGAGGTTATCCATTTTGGTAGGAATAACAGCAAACGAGATTATTTAAACAATAAAATATTAAAGCATGCCGCTGTTCAGAGAGACTTGGGTGTGCTAGTGCATGAGTCACAGAAGGTTGGTTTACAAGTGCAACAGGTGATTAAGAAGGCAAATGGAATTTTGTCCTTCATTGCTAGAGGGATGGAGTTTAAGACTAGGGAGGTTATGTTGCAATTGTATAAGGTGTTAGTGCGGCCACACCTGGAGTATTGTGTTCAGTTTTGGTCTCCTTACTTGAGAAAGGACGTACTGGAGCTGGAGGGTGTGCAGAGGAGATTCACTAGGTTAATCCCAGAGCTGAAGGGGTTGGATTATGAGGAGAGGTTGAGTAGACTGGGACTATACTCGTTGGAATTTAGAAGGATGAGGGGGGATCTTATAGAAACATTTAAAATTATGAAGGGAATAGGTAGGATAGATGCGGGCAGGTTGTTTCCACTGGCGGGTGACAGCAGAACTAGGGGCATAGCCTCAAAATAAGGGGAAGTAGATTTAGAACTGAGTTTAGGAGGAACTTCTTCACCCAAAGCGTTGTGAATCTATGGAATTCCTTGCCCAGTGAAGCAGTTGAGGCTCCTTCATTACATGTTTTTAAGGTAAAGATAGATAGTTTTTTGAAGAATAAAGGGATTAAGGGTTATGGTGTTCGGGCCGGAAAGTGGAGCTGAGTCCACAAAAGATCAGCCATGATCTAATTGAATGGCGGAGCAGGCTCGAGGGGCCAGATGGCCTACTCCTGCTCCTAGTTCTTATGTTCTTATACAGGGCGCGTGAAGTCATTTGACGTGCCGACCGCGTGACCTGCTCTCTGCCGCCTCTTCTAGTAGGAAGACTGCATAATTCGCATTTAAAAGCCAGCATTCTTAAAAGCTGGTCACAGCCGTTGGGCACTTTTCCCACGATCGGGATCACCGCAACCGATTCCTCTGTGATCTTCCCGAAGCCCACCCGCGGGTCACGAACTGCAGTTTAAAAAAACCCTGATCTAGATAGACAGCCGCCTTCAGCAGACCGTGCAGGATGCTTTCCGTTACACACTGGAAAATCACCAGGGCAGATGAGACCCCAAATGGGAGGCGGGTGCATTCAAATAACCCCCTATGTGTGTTTATGGTGCAACTTTTCTGGATGCTGCATCTAGCTCCACCTGTAAATGACTGATTCACCTGGAGACTGCATCGCCGTGTTAAACCTATACCGCTGCATGATAACTGAAGGTTCAGGGTCATAATTTTCAGTTACCAATGCGACCAGTTCGTCGAACTATTTGGAGTTTGGTGTAACCAAGTAAGTGAGACTCTTTATAATTCCAAACGTCAGGAGAATGACTTTCTGATGGTCTTCCCGAAATTACCGTTAGCCTAGAAGAAGTATCTTGTGTGTTCAGTAAACTAGCTCCAGTTTTCCAGGCCTGCATCGAAGTCTCACCAACACATTGTGTTGGTAATCGTCCAGAGGGGCTAGGCGGTTCCACAAACAAGTCCAGAGTCTCCTATGTTCTCATCGCTGTTTAATAACTTGAGGAAACCAGCAGAAGTGGAATAAGGATATGTTGAACTATGGACAATACTCTGCCCACGGCAGTAACTCTCTCCTAATGCAGTTCTTGTTGGAACAACCAGCAACCCAGGACCTTGCTTGGGCTGCTTTTATGTGCAGGTCTTCATTGAGCTCCAGCTGGGTGGTCTCCACCCGCTACCTGGGAAGCTCGTGGTCCACTAGTCCCATGGGGAGATCAACAATGATTTTCCTGTGGTCTTCATATGTTGTGACACATATGAAACTCTATTTGACTGTACCAAAGGCAAACTTTCACTCCACACCCTTTTCACTCTGCGAGCTTTGTCATGGTTGACCACACCCTCCTCCTCCAAGGCCCCTCCACTGTCGTCCAGCTGGGTGGAACTACTCTCACCAGGTTCTCCCTCTAATCGTAGCCAGGGAATCACTGCAGGTTTCTCATGCTGCTTTCACACGGTTACTTCTGATGTCCTCTTATTTCTCGTCTTCATGCAGCCCCTCAGTTACATCATCACAAGACACAGCGTTAGTTTTTAAATATATGCTGACAGCATCCACCTCTACCTCAGAACCATCTGTCGCAACTCCTCCACTGTTGGTAAATTATCAGAGTGCTAAACCAATAAAGCAGAAATTTCCTCCAATTAAGTATTGGGAAGACTGAAGGCATTGTTTTGGTTCCCCGATCCAAACTTTCTTTCCTAGCTACCAGCAGCATCCCTCTTCACAACCTTGGTGTCATATTTAATCCCAAACTGAGCTTCCAATCTGGTATCCACAGCATCACAAAGGCTCCAATTCCCACCTCAGTGATAATGCCAGACTTCAGCAGCAGATGAGCAGAGATAGAAGTTCATTCATATCCTTGTTATCTCTAGGCTCAACTGTTTAAATACATTGTTGGCTAGTTCCCCACATTCCCTCTTCCAAACCTCTGCAGCCCTTGTCTTAACTCACAGCAAGTCCCATTCCCCTATCATCATCACCTACATTGGTTCTCAGTTTAGCAAGGTCTTGATTTGAAAGCTTTCACCCTTGTTTTCAGTCTCTCCATGGCCATACCCTTCCGTTTTCCTCCAACACCTCAACCCTCCTCTCATTCTGCTCACTTGTGCATTCCCAGCGCTCCACCATTGGTGGCTGTGCCTCGGCCCCGAGCTCTGGAACTCCCTACTTAAAACTCTGTCTCTCCACATTGCTTTCCTCCTTGAAGGCAATCCTTAAAACCTACCAGAACCAGTTGTCACAGTCTGAGGATTCAGGGTAAACCATTTTGGACAGAGATGAGGAGACATTTCTTCACCCAAAGAGTGGTGAGCCTGTGGAATTCATTACCACAGGAAGTAGTTGATGCTAAAACTTTGAATATATTCAAGAGGCGGCTGGATATAGCACTTGGGGAGAATGGGATTAAAGGCAATGGGGAAAAAACAGGATGAAGCTATTGAGTTGAATAATCAGCCATGATCGTGATGAATGGCGGAGCAGGTTCGTAGGGCCAAAAGGCCTCCTCCTATTCCTATCTTCTCTGTATCTATGTATGTATACTTTCTTTTACAATGCTCCTATACAGCATCTTGGGACATTTCATTACATTAAACATACTCTATAAATATAAGTTGCTGTTTACAAATGGTGTGATGAGGAGCCAGAAGTATTTTCAGAATTAACAATGTGTGTAAAAAATGGAGATACGATGGGCAGGATTTCCCATGCAATCCGCCACATGTTTGGCAGCGGCAGAGACGAGGCTGCCATTGGCCAGTGTTGTCAACGGAGTTGCCTCTTGAATGCACCCCTATCTATCAGGAAGCCTGCAATGGAGGTGCACCATTGGTGGGACCAGTAGGTCCCAGTGGTGTGAATGCCCAGAAAATTCCAGTGATTTACTCTGTTTCTCTCTCCACAGATGCTGCCAGACCGGCTGAGTTTTTCCAGCATTTTCAGTTTTTATTGTATATTATTTATTCTTAGAAAAAATAAGAGAGTTGGAGTGAAAATAGTTTTAAATCTGTGCCTTCAACGGGTTTTTAATTGCACTTTTTGTTCCACAGGTAGTGGAGCTTGCCAAACTCATGAAAGCTTATATCAGCATGATTGTGAAAAAGCGGTACAGTACTTCATGTTCAACAAGCAATCAGAGCAATCAGTGCAGCAGCAGATGAAATCAGTTCGACGAATCAAGTTCCTTCAATGAATTGTTTCCAATCCTATTCCTTTGACCTTCAATCACAGACTTTTTCATTGAAAGTACTCAATACAAGCCATATAGTGGAGTAGAATAGCGAATTATTTTGAGGCCAACAAGCATTCATCCTGAAACATGAGAAATCTTCAACAAGGACTTTAAATTCCACGAGTATTATATTTTTGTCATAATTTCTCAGGCCCTCAAGCCTTACATCAGTGCTAATACCTTATGCCTTAACATGCACTACTATCTTTAAGTGCCTTACAGTAAACACTCACCTTGCCATTAAAGGGCTGCTTTAAACGACGAGTGCTGGAATGAAGAAAACGAGGTTGGAGGGCGAGCAGCTTTAAATATTAAACTGTTTTTTGAGTATTAAGTGGTTAAAAGTGGCTCTGTGTGTTAGATTTATCCTTCAGGCTATCACATATTCAATCTGACTTTGCCTGAGGAATAAAGATGACATATGGAGCAACTTCTAGCTAAAATTGTTAGCTATTTTTGTGCACTAAAATAATACCTTATCCTGAGAACAATGGGTGTGAATAATTGGAATGCTGCTGGCAGCCTTCCTAAAGGACTACAGTGACACTTCCCATTGTTGGTCTGTATTTCACAGCATTATTTTACTAAGAGAAATTTAATGTGCAATGTTGTACACAGTGTATGTCTACATTTTTCTTGTTAACAAATTTAGTTAGTACTTTGATCCGGACTATTATTTTTAATTAAGCATTTGTTCTTGAACTAATGCAAATTTTCTGATTTGTTTAATTGGATATAAATTAATTTTGGGCGATATTCATACTGCAGTATGTCACACATGTAATGGCTAGCTCAGCCTTCCATTTCAACCAGATGTTCTCAGATGCTGTAGCTAACCTAAATAAAATATTTGTACAGTTGCAAACAAGTTTATATGTTAAAATTAAAGATATAATATACTGCATAAAGGACAAATAGAGGATATGTTTGTCTTTTATGTTTTTTTTTCAAATACTATGAACAATGATCCATATGGGTCTGTTACAACAGGAGCAACAACTGAATTTACCTAGCCCCTTGAACCCAAATAAACATCGCGAGGTGCTTGATGGCGGGGGGGGGGGGGGAATAATGCCTCGTCAAAGAATTAGGAGAGGTGGCCAAAAGCTTGGTGAATGGTAAGCTTGGTAAGTTTTCCAGCAGGTCTTCAAAGAAGATAGAAGTGGAGAGGTTCATGGAGGGAACCGCAGACATTGTGGACCCAGATGGCTGAAAATTTGGCTTTTAATGGTAGAGCACTTGGAAAGATAAGTCATAGAAGTTTACAGCAAGAAAACAGGCCCTCCGGCCAAACTTGTCCATGCCGCACAGTTTTTACCACCAATTGCCCGCATTTGGCCCATATCCCTCTATTCCCATCTTTCCCATATAACTTTAAATTTGCCCTTTTCAGCTGGGCTGCCTCTGCACAACTGAACTCCTGATTTATTAATTAATTATTCATTCACCCCTGTTATCATAGAGTTATAGAAGATTACAGCATGAAAACAAGCCCTTTGGCCCAACTTGTCCATGCCACCCAGTTTTTACCACTAAGCTAAGTCCCCATTGCCCGCATTTGACCCATATCCCTCTATACCCAGCTCGTTCCAGGCACTCACCACCCTCTGTGTGAAAAAATTGCCCCTAAGCAGTTCGAGTCAGAGAAGCAGAGAGTTGGTGGGATTTGCACTGCCTTTATCAAACGTAATTCAATTTGACAATGACGTTTACTCAGGATTGTGGATTTCTGCCATTGCTCTTCACATTACCAAACCAGTTGATTCCCAACCCACAGATCTTTTCACATGGAGCTGGACACCCCACAAGGTAGTGGAATCTGGAGTGCAGTATTTGCTCTCTTTTCTTTCCTCTTCCACTGCTGCTCTGCGGCATCATTAAGGTGTTTGGATTTGAAGCACAATGCAACAATTTACCACCGTTTTGAACAATTGGTAGCAAGCTCCTCCCAGTCAATAATCTCAATGCTATCATGCTTGAAGGAGAGCTTCAGATTATCTCTGAAGCCTTTTCTTTGTTTCCCCTTATGTGGAATGTTGGTCAGCAGTTTTGCATCCAAAAGTAGAAAAAGACTAACAGGAATAGATCAGCTGATCCATAGAACCTGTTCCAATCAGTCATTTTTAACAAAGCACTGTGATCCAATTGTTCTGTGAAGAAATAATAAACTGATTTTAAAAAGACAAATTAAGGGAAAAATAGTTTCTAATCTGGTATGGGATTTGGGCATGGAAAAAGAAGAGTACAGTAAGCCTTTGGTGGATTTACATATAAGGATGAGAATTTTAAATTTGAGCTATTGGGTGACACTTATCCCATCTACTTCAGCGAGATAGGGACTGATGGATGAGCAGGATTGGTACACTTTGACCAGGGGTAAATTGAGTCCTGAGAGCAGGAGGCAGTGTGTGTGGCTCTGTCTGAGCAGAAGCAGCAGGGCTGATAAGTGGAATAGTCTTGATCATCATCCCTTTTCATGGCCCACTCTATTTACTGTATTCCAGTTCAGGTTGAACGATTAACACGGAGCTTTGCTCCATTGTGCAGGCAACTGGTCTGGGCCAGCATGCACGTGATGATTCTCCATGTTGATCGCCACGCTTTCTGTGGAAGTGGATTGCAACACAAATACCTGTGACACTGGGCCAGATTTTGAGTGGGAAAGGGTCCAGAGCCATTTTACAAATGTCAGGCGGAACCCATTTCCAGGATTCTCTCAACTCTAATCTTATCGCTCCCAGTTTTCCGTCGCATGGGATAAAGCTGCAGGTAGTGAATGGGGAATTTGCACTCCTGACCTGGCCAGCACCATTGACAGGAGTTGGCATATCCAAGCCCCCTCAATTTTCGTGGAGTCAGGCCACCTTCTCCATCATGTGTGGTTTGTGGCCTCCTCTGAGGAGCGATGAACCATAGTCTGGATTCAGAAAGCTTTTGAAAAGTGAGATCAAAAGTCTTATCAATGCCTCCAAGCCCCTTCAATTATAACTGAGTGCCGTCATGCCCCTTACCCACCACCAAGGTCCCTAATAGCTCTGATCCAACTAATGCCACACCACACACCCCCATGGCATCTGATAGCCCCCATGCCATCACAATGCCAACTTGTGTCCTCCATCAACCCCCAATGGCCCCCTCATACCTTCCACACTCAAATTTATTTTGTTTTTTGTTTTTTTTAATTTAAAGTACCCAATTAATTTTTTTTTCCAATTAAGGGACAATTTAGCATGGCCAATCCACCTAACCTGCACATCTTTGGGTTGTGGGGGTGAAACCCACGCACTTCCACACTAACTTGTGGACCTTCCATACATATTCACCCAGTATACTCTGTATAGAACCAATGGACACAACAGTACAGAATCAATTATCCCTATAGAAATAGTGGTTTATGTGAATCTTGCCCATTATGTTGCATTTTGACTCCTCCAATATCTCTCCAAGTGTGTGCAATGCATCTGGATTTGCTAACAGAAGCGCGCACACTGGGTATAGCTGTTCCACAAGTTCCCTTTTTGTGAATGGCCCTCGAGACTCAATATCTACATGCAACTGCGCAGAGATTGGAGTGTCCTGCATGCTCCCATGGTGTCTGTCCATTGCTGTCTCTGTCTCCAAAGTGATGTGTACCTCAACATGTCTCTAACTATCTCTACTCCAGTTCCCACTGATTGGATTGGATTTGTTTATTGTCACATATAAAAGTATTTTTCTGCGGGCAGCTCAACAAACCATTAAGTACAAGAAAAGAAAATGAAATTAAGAAAATATGTAATAGGACAACACAAGGTACACAATGTAACTACATAGCACCAGCATCGGGTGAAGCATACAGGGGTGTAGTGTTAATGAGGTCAGTCCATAAGAGGGTCATTTAGCAGTCTGGTAACAGCGGGGAAGAAGCTGTTTTCAAGTCTGTTCGTGCATGTTCTCAGACTTTTATATCTCCTGACCGATGGAAGAAGTTGGAAGTGTGAGTCAGCCAGGTAGGAGGGGTCTTTGATTACACTGCCCGCTTTCCCCAGGCAGCGGGAGGTGTAGATGGAGTCAATGGATGGGAGGCAGATTCGTGTGTTGGGCTGGGCTGTGTTCACGACTCTCTGAAGTTTCTTGCGGTCTTGGGCCAAGCAATTGCCATACCAGGCTGTGATGCAGCCAGATAGGATACTTTCTATGGTGCATCTGTGTAAGTTGATAAAGTTATTGTGGACATGCCAAATTTCCTTAGTTTCCTGAGCTGTTGTGCTTTCTTAGTGGTAGCGTCGACGTGGGTGGACCAGGACAGATTTTTGGAGATGTGTACCCTAGGAATTTGAAACTGCTAACCACCTCCACCTTGGCCCTGTTGATGCTGACAGGTGTGTGTACATACTTTGCTTTCTGAAATCAATGACCAGCTCTTTAGTTTTGCTGGCATTGAGGGATAGATTGTTGTCGCTGCACCACTCCACTAGGTTCTCTATCTCCCTCCTGTATTCTGACACGTTGTTATTCGAAATCCGGCCCACTATGGTCGTATCGTCAGCAAAATTGTACATGGAGTTGGAACCAAATTTTGCCATGCAGTCGTGTGTGTACAGGGAGTATAGTAGGGGGCTAAGTACGCAGCCTTGCTGGACCCTGGTATTGAGGACTATTGTGGAGAAGGTATTGTTTATTCTTAATGATTATGGTCTGTGGGTTAGAAAGTCGAGGATCCAGTTGCCGAGTGAGGAGCGAAGTCCCAGTTTTGGAGCTTTAATATGAACATGGCTGGGATTATGGTATTGAAGGCAGAGCTGTAGTCAATAAATAGGAGTCTGATGTAGGAGTCCTTGTTGTCGAGATGCTCTAGGGATGAGTGTTGTGCCAGAGAGATGGCATCTGCTGTGGACCGGTTGCGACGGTATGCAAATTCTAGTAGATCACGGCGTTCCTGGAGTATGGCGCTTCATGATCAACCTCTTGTAGCACTTCATTATGACTGAAGTCAGGGCCACCAGACGGTAGTCATTGAGGCACGTTGCCTGGTTCTTCTTTTGCACCGGTATGATGGTAGTCTTCTTGAAGCAAGTGGGGACCCCGGAGCGGAGTAGCGACATGCTAAAGATGTCCGCTCTGAGTGAATGACCAGGGATCTCATCCGGACCAGTCGCCTTCCGAGGTATCTATCAGTGATGGTGGATGAATTTGCATGAGTCATGCAACAGTGCATCCTCAAGAGTGTTCACCTTCCTCTGAGGACTTCTAGTCCTCATCATCAATTTCTCATCTACCTTTGAAGGACCTGTGGGAGATTAGAGTTGAATTAGTAACAATATGTGGAAAGATGACAGGCTGGATTCTCCGTTCCGGAGACTAAGTGTTGACACCAGCGCAGGATTCATGGAGATCCATGACAGCAAAACTAGCGCCGCACCTGAACCAATTCAGCGATTGTTGAGCGGCTAACACCGGCGCCACATGGAACACCAAATCGATTCCAATGAGAAACGGTGCTGGATTCACGATTTGATACTCGGAAGGCTGACAAGCTGCAGCCTCATATACACATTGCAATCCCCACAAATGCACATCCCAGGCAACAAGTGGCATTGGTTGCGCTGGAGCACAGCCCATGCCGCTAATGGGTCAGCTGGGGCCACAGGGCACCTGGGGGGGTGGCCTTGGGGGACAGCCATACGACCTGTGGCCCTATGTTCACAGTGGGCAGTCAGCAGTATGCATGGTTGCCTCACAGGCCGCGGCAATGGTGTTCTGTGCCCATCCACCTCAACCCCACAGCCCACCTCCTGGCCGCCACCTCCCCACCCCCACCCCACTACTCCTGGCAAAAGCCCCCTGGCCAGTGGCACAACTGTCAGAAAACTATGGCGATGTTTGACATTTTCCCCCTCTCCCTCATTCATCACCATGACACCGGTTTCATGGAATATACAGTGCAGAAGGAGGCCATTCAGCCCATTGAGTCTGCACCAGCTCTTTGAAAGAGCACCTACCCAAGCCCACACCTCCATCTGTCCCCATAACCCAGTAACCCCACCCAACACTAAGGGCAATTTTGGACACTAAAGGCAATTTATCATGGCTAATCCACCAAACCTGCACGTCTTTGGTCTGTGGGAGGAAACCGGAGCACCCGGAGGAAACCCACGCACACAAGGGGAGAACGTGCAGACTGTGCACAGACAGTGACCCAAGCCGGGAATCGAACCTGTGACCCTGGAGCTGTGGAACTATGCCACCGTGCTGCCCATGATTTTTAAAAGTACAAGTGAATCACGCTGTCGGGAATTCAGCCCATCGGGGACAGAGAATTAAGGAGGCCCCAGAGAAAACCGAGTCAAGCCTGCTAATGATATGCAAACAGTGTTTACTGTACATGCGTTCCGGAAAGCATTGACGCTTTGTACAAGTCAAGGAGACACAGTCGTAGTCAGACAGATCCAGAGTGGGAATTTGGAACTTGGTAATTTGGTGCAGTGAGGTAATTCGGTGCAGAGTGAGAGAAGGTGCTTTTTCCCTAATGTTTTGTTCTCTCTCTTTCTTCTGGATTGTAACTTTTAATCTGCAGGGAGAGAACCAGAGAGCATCCTGGGAAGGTAGGTGATTTTTATTACCTTTTCAAATTGTGTGTGGGGGGGACGGGGGGACTGAAGTGACATCACAGTAAAGTTGGGACCTGATTGGCTGGTTGGGAAGCTACACTAAATTAAATTAATTAAACATAATTTAGAGGGGTATCTAAGCCAGAGATCGGACAGTACTGTATTTAGCTTTCACATTTACAGTAGAAATCTAGTGCAAGGAAACATACCTCCCCGGACAGGCGCCGGAATGTGGCGACTAGGGGCTTTTCACAGTAACTTCATTGAAGCCTACTCGTGACAATAAGCGATTTTCATTTTCATTTTCATTTCATTTCATATAGTTAACAGTAACTATTTTTTTAAACTTTTAAATTTAATTTACTAATTAATTGATGCAATGTCAATTAGAGGGGTGCAGTGCTCTGACTGTGAGATGTGGCAGGTCTGGGAGGCTTCCAGCGTCCCGGGCGGCTTCATCTGCAGAAAGTGCACCAACCTGGAGCTTCTCACAGACCGCATGGTTCGGCTGGAGCAGCAATTGGATGCACTTAGGAGCATGCAGGTGGCGGAAAGCGTCATTGACAGCAGTTATATAAATGTGGTCACACCCAAGGTGCAGGCAGAGAAATGGGTGACCACCAGAATGGGAAGGCAGTCAGTGCAGGAATCCCCTGTGGTTGTCCCCCTCTCGAACAGGTATACCCCTTGGGATACTGTCGGGGGGGATAGCCTATCAGGGGAAAACAGCAGCAGCCAGAGCAGTGGCACCACGGCTGGCTCTGATGTTCAGAAGGGAGGGTCAAAGCGCAGAAGAGCAATAGTCATAGGGGACTCTATAGTCAGGGGCACAGATAGGCGCTTCTGTGGACGTGAAAGAGACTCCAGGATGGTATGTTGCCTCCCTGGTGCCAGGGTCCAGGATGTCTCCAAACGGTAGCGGGCATCCTGAAGGTGGAGGGCAAACAGGCAGAGGTTGTTGTACATATTGGTACTAATGACATAGGCAGGAAGGGGCATGAGGTCCTGCAGCAGGTTTAGGCAGAAAGTTAAAAGACAGGACCTCTAGGGTTGTAATCTCTGTGCCACGTGCCAGTGAGGCTAGAAATAGGAAGATAAAGCAGCTAAACACGTGGCTAAATAGTTGGTGTAGAAGGGAGGGTTTCCGTTATCTGGACCACTGGGAGCTCTTCCGGGGCAGGTATGACCTGTATAAGAAGGACGCGTTGCATCTAAACTGCAGAGGCATAAATATCCTGGCCACAAGGTTTGCGAGTGTCACACACGAGGGTTTAAACTAGTATGGCAGGGGGTTAGGCACCGGAGCAATAGGTCAGAAGGTGAAAGCATTGAGGGAGAACTACGGATTAGGGCCAGTATGGCTCTGAGGCAGAGCAGACAGGAAGGCCAGCAGAGGGCAGCAGAGCAGAACTTCTGATTGGCTGTTCCGGGGAGATTTGCATACGTGTAGTGCGGTCAGCGTAAGTTGAAGGTGGTTTGTGAAGGGGCTGTTCTCGAGTGACAGCTTTACCCGAAACACTACTTACGTAGTGTCTCCCACCCATCCTACCCCTCTAACCAAAGTTCTGTCCGTCGGATTGCTAAGCTAACAAGTTTTTTTTTTTAGTTTACAGTAGTTGGGAAGTTAGTTCAGTGGGAATGGAGGTTAGGGCAGTTAAATGTTCCTCCTGAAGAATGTGGGAGGAAAGGGTCACCTCGAGCGTCCCTGCTGACTACATCTGTGGGAAGTGCACCCAACTCCAGCTCCTCGAGAACCGCGTTAGGGACCTGGAGCTGGATGAACTTCGGATCATTCGGGAGGCGGAGGGGGTTATTGAGAGGAGTTATAGGGAGGTAATGACACCTCAGGTAAAAGAAGAAGGTAGATGGGTTACCGTCAGGGGAGGGAGAGGGAACTGGCAGGCAGTGCAGGGATCCCCTGTGGTCGTTCCCCTCTATAACAAGTATACCGTTTTGGATACTGTTGCGGGGGATGACTTACCAGGGGTAAGCAAGGGGCACAGGTCTCTGGCACAGAGTCTGTCCCTGTTGCTCAGAAGGGAAGGGAGAAGAAGAACAGAGCACTTGTCATTGGGGACTCCATAGTTAGAGAAACAGACAGGAGGTTCTGTGGGAACGAAAGAGACTCACGGTTGGTGTGTTGCCTCTCAGGTGCCAGGGTTCGTGATGTCTCTGATCGTGTTTTTGGGATCCTTAAGGGGGAGGGGGAGCCGCCCCAAGTCGTGATCCACATAGGTACCAACGACATGTGTAGGAAGAGAGATGGGGATTTGAGACAGAAATTCAGGGAGTTAGGGTGGAAGCTGAGAGCTAGAAAAAAACAGAGTTGTTATCTCTGGGTTGTTACCCGTGCCACGTGCTAGCGAAGTGAGAAATAAGGAGAGAGAGGAGTTGAACACGTGGCTACAGGGATGGTGCAGGAGGGAGGGTTTTGGTTTCCTGGATAATTGGGGCTCATTCTGCGGTAGGTGGGACCTCTGCAAACAGGATGGTCTTCACCTGAACCAGAGGGGTACCAATATCCTGGGGGAGAGATTTGCTAGTGCTCTTCGGAGGGTTTAAACTAATTCAGCAGGGGGATGGGAACCTAAATTGTAGTCCCACTGTACAGGATGTTGAGAGTAGTGAGGTCAGGGATAGGGTTAAAAGTTCGAAAGAGGGCACCAGCAAGCAAGACGCTGGTTTGAAGTGTGTCTACTTCAACGCCAGGAGCATGCGGAATAAGGTGGTGAGCTTGCAGCATGGGTTGGTACCTGGGATCTCGATGTTGTGGTGATTTCGGAGACATGGGTAGAGCAGGGACAGGAATGGTTGTTGCAGGTTACAGGATTTAGATGTTGTTTCTGTAAGAACAGAGAAGATGGTAAAAGAAGGGGGGTGTGGCATTGTTAATCAAAGAAAGTATTACGGCGGTAGAAAGGACGTTTGAGGACTCGTCTACTGAGGTAGTATGGGCCGAGGTTAGGAACAGGAGAGGAGAGGTCACCCTGTTGGGAGTTGTCTATAGACCTCCGAATAGTTCCAGAGATGTAGAGGAAAGGATTGCAAAGATGATTATCGACAGTGGGAGAGTAACAGGGTAGTTGTTATGGGGGACTTTAACTTTCCAAATATTGACTGGAAATACTATAGTTCGAGTACTATAGATGGGTCAGTTTTTGTGCAGTGTGTGCAGGAGGGTTTTCTGACACAGTATGTAGACAGGCCAACAAGGGGCGAGGCCACATTGGATTTGGTACTGGGTAATGAACCCGGCCAGGTGTTAGATTTAGATGTAGGTGAGCACTTTGGTGATAGTGATCACAACTCGGTTATGTTTACTTTAGCAATGGGCAGGGATAGGTATGTACCGCAAGGCAAGAATTATAGCTGGGGGAAAGGCAATTATGATGCTATTCAGCAAGATTTAGGATGTATAGGATGGGGAAGTAAACTGCAGGGGATGGGTACAATCGAAATGTGGAGCTTTTTCATGGAACAGCTACTGCGTGTCCTTGATCAGTATGTACCTGTCAGGCAGGGAGGAAGTTGTCGAGCAAGGGAACCGTGGTTTACTAAGGAAGTTGAAGCACTTGTCAAGAGGAAGAAGAAGGCTTATGTTAGGGTGAGACATGAAGGCTCAGTTAGGGCACTTGAGAGTTACAAGTTAGCCAGGAAGGACCTAAAGGAAGAGTTAAGAAGAGCGAGGAGAGGACACGAAAAGTCGTTGGCGGATAAGATCAAGGAAAAGCCTAAGGCTTTCTACAGGTATATCAGGAACAAAAGAACAACTAGAGTAAGATTAGGGCCAATCAAGGATAGTAGTGGAAAGTTGTGTGTGGAATCAGAGGAGATAGGGGAAGTGTTAAATGGATATTTTTCATCAGTGTTTACACTTGAGAAAGACAATGTTGTCGAGGAGAATACTCAGGTACAGTCGACCAGGCTAGATGGAATTGAGGTTCACAAGGAGGAGGTGTTAGCAATTTTGGAAAGTGTAAAAATAGATAAGTCCCCTGGGCCAGATGGGATTTATCCTAGGATTCTCTGGGAGGCCAGGGAGGAGATTGCAGAGCCTTTGTCCTTGATCTTTATGTCGTCTTTGTCGACAGGAATAGTGCCGGATGACTGGAGGATAGCAAATGTTGTCCCCTTGTTCAAGAAGGGGAGTAGAGACAACCCTGGTAATTATAGACCTGTGAGCCTTACTTCGGTTGTGGGTAAAATGTTGGAAAAGGTTATGAGAGATAGGATTTATAATCATCTTGAAAAGAACAAGTTGATTAGCGATAGTCAACACGGTTTTGTGAACGGTAGGTCATGCCTCACAATCCTTATTGAGTTTTTTGAGAAGGTAACCAAACATGTGGATGAGGGTAAAGCGGTTGATGTGGTGTATATGGATTTCAGTAAGGCGTTTGATAAGGTTCCCCACGGTAGGCTATTGCAGAAAATAAGGAAGTATGGGATTGAAGGTGATTTAGCGGATCAGTAATTGGCTAGCTGAAAGAAGAAGTGGTTGATGGCAAATGTTCATCCTGGAGTTCAGTTACTCGTGGTGTACCGCAAGGATCTGTTTTGGAGCCACTGCTGTTTGTCATTTTTATAAATTACCTGGAAGAGGGTGTAGAAGGATGGGTTAGTAAATTTGCAGATGACACGAAGGTTGGTGGAGTTGTGGATAGTGCTGAGGGATGTTATAGGATACAGAGGGACATAGATAAGCTTCACAGCTGGGAATGCAGAGTACTGGGCTAATGGCAAGATTCTTGGTAGTGTAGATGAACAGAGAGATCTCGGCATCCAGGTACATAAATCCCTGAAAGTTGCCACCCATGCTAATAGGGCTGTTAAGAAGGCATATGGTGTGCTAGCCTTTATCAGTAGGGGGATTGAGTTTCGGAGCCACAAGGTCATGCTGCATCTGTACATAACTCTGGTGCAGCCGCTCCTGGAGTACTGCGTGCAGTTCTGGTCACCACATTATAGGAAGGATGTGGAAGCTTTGGAAAGGGTTCAGAGGAGATTTACTAGGATGTTGCCTGGTATGGAGGGAAGGTCTTACGAGGAAAGGCTCAGGGACTTGAGGTTGTTTTCGTTAGAGAGGAGAAGGCTGAGAGGCCTTAATAGAGACATACAAGATAGTCAGAGGGTTAGATGTGGTGGGCAGTGAGAGTCTTTTTCCTCGGATGGTGATGACTAACACAAGGGAACATAGCTTTAAATTGAGGGGTGGTAGATATAGGACAGATGTCAGAGGCAGTTTATTTACTCCGAGAATAGTGGGGGTATGGAACGCCCTGCCTGCAACAGTAGTAGGCTCGCCAACTTTAAGGGCATTTAAGTGGTCACTGGATAGGCATATGGATGAAAATTGAATAGTGTAGGTCAGATAGGCTTCAGATGGTTTCACAGGTCAGCGAAACATCGAGGGCCGTACGGCCCGTACTGCGCTGTAATGTTCTATGTTCTATGTTCTAGATGTTGCTGAACACAGCGGTCTGGTGGCCTAAAGTGCATATGTTTTAATGCAAGACGTATTACGGGTAAGGCAGATGAACTTAGAGCTTGGATTAGTACTTGGAACTATGATGTTGTTGCCATTACAGAGACCTGGTTCAGGGAAGGACAGGATTGGCAGCTAAACATTCCAGGATTTAGAGGTTTCAGGCGGGATAGAGGGGGATGTAAAAGGGGTGGCGGAGTTGCGCTACTGGTTAGGGAGAATATCACAGCTGTACTACGAGAGGACGCCTCAGAGGGCAGTGAGGATATATGGGTAGAGATCAGGAATAAAAAGGGTGCATTCAAAATGTTGGGGGTTTATTACAGGCTTCCCAAGAGCCAGATAGAGGAGCAGACAGGTAGACAGATTTTGGAAAAGAGTAAAAACAACAGGGTTGTTGTGATGGGAGACATCAACTTCCCCAATATTGACTGGGACTCACTTAGTGCTAGGGGCTTAGACGGGGCAGAGTTTGTAAGGAGCATCCAGGAGGGCTTCTTAAAACAATATGTAGACAGTGCAACTCGGGATGGGACTGTACTGGACCTGGTATTGGGGAATGAGCCCGGCCAGGTGGTAGAAGTTTCAGTAGGGGAGCATTTCGGGAACAGTGACCACAATTCAGTAAGTTTTAAAGTGCTGGTGGACAAGGATAAGAGTGGTCCGAGGGTGAATGTGCTAAATTGGGGGAAGGCTAATTATAACAATATTAGGCGGGAACTGAAGAACCTTGATTGGGGGCGGATGTTTGAGGGTAAATGAACATCTGACATGTGGGAGGCTTTCAAGTGTCAGTTGAAAGGAATTCAGGACCGGCATGTTCCTGTGAGGAAGAAGGATAAATACGGCAAATTTCGGAAACCTTGGATAACGAGAGATATTGTAGGCCTCATCAGAAAGAAAAAGGAAGCATTTGTCAGGGCTCGAAGGCTGGGAACAGACGAAGCCTGTGTGGAATATAAGGAAAGTAGGAAGGAACTTAAGCAAGGAGTCAGGAGGGCTAGAAGGGGTCACGAAACGTCATTGGCAAATAGGGTTAAGGAATATCCCAAGGCTTTTTACACGTACATAAAAAGCAAGAGGGTAGCCAGGGATAGGGTTGGCCCACTGATGGATAGGTAAGGGAATCTATGTGTGGAGCCAGAGGAAATGGGCGAGGTACTAAATTAATACTTTGCATCAGTATTCACCAAAGCACGGTAGCATTGTGGATAGCACAACTGCTTCACAGCTCCAGGGTCCCAGGTTCGATTCCGGCATGGGTCACTGTGCGGAGTCTGCACATCCTTCCCATGTGTGCGGGGGTTTCCTCCGGGCGCTCTGGTTTCCTCCCACAGTCCGAAGATGTGCAGGTTAGGTGGATTGGCCATGATAAATTGCCATAAGTGTCCCAAATTGCCCTTGGTGTTGGGTGGGGTTACTGGAATATGGGGATAGAGTGGAGAAGTTGACCTTTGTTAGGGTACTCTTTCCAAGAGCCGGTGTAGACTCGATGGGCCGAATGGCCTCCTTCTGCACTGTAAATTCTATGAAAAAGAGAAGGAATTGGTGGATATTGAGTCTGGAGAAGGGTGTGTAGATAGCCTGGGTCACATTAAGATCCAAAACTACATCGTGTTGGGTGTCTTGAAAAATATTAAGGTAGATAAATCCCCAGGGCCTGATGGAATCTACACCAGAATACTGAACGAGGCTAGAGAGGAAATTGCTGAGGCCTTGACAGAAATCTTTGGATCCTCACTGTCTTCAGGTGATGACTGGAGAATAGCCAATGTTTTTCCTTTGTTTAAGAAGGGTAGCAAGAATAATCCAGGGAACTACAGGCCGGTGAGCGTTACGTCCGTGGTAGGGAAATTACTGGAGAGAATTCTTTGAGACAAGATCTACTCCCATTTGGAAGCAAATGGACGTATTAGTGAGAGGCAGCATGGTTTTGTGAAGGGGAGATCGTGTCTCACTAACTTGATAGAGTTTTTCGAGCAGGTCACAAAGATGCAGGTAGGGCAGTGGATGTTGTCTATATGGATTTCAGTAAGGCCTTTTACAAGGTCCCTCATGGTAGACTGGTACAAAAGGTGAAGTCACACGGGATCAAGGGTGAGCTGGCAAGGTGGAT
Source organism: Scyliorhinus canicula (assembly GCF_902713615.1). Classification (NCBI taxonomy): domain Eukaryota; kingdom Metazoa; phylum Chordata; class Chondrichthyes; order Carcharhiniformes; family Scyliorhinidae; genus Scyliorhinus; species Scyliorhinus canicula. The sequence goes on along the minus strand of NC_052150.1, from coordinate 58,817,560 downwards.
ACAGAACTGGCTAGGTCATAGAAGGCAGAGAGTAGCAATGGAAGGGTGCTTTTCTAATTGGAGGGCTGTGACTAGTGGTGTTCCACAGGGATCAGTGCTGGGACCTTTGCTGTTCGTAATGTTGATAAATGATTGAGGAAAATGTAACTGGTCTGATTAATAAGTTTGCAGACGAAACAAAAGTTGGTGGAATTGCGGATTGCGATGAGGACTGTCAGAGGATACAGCAGGATTTAGATCGTTTGGAGACTTGGGCGGAGAGATGGCAGCTGGAGTTTAATCCGGACAAATGTGAGGTAATGCATTTTGGAAGGTCTAATGCTGGTAGGGAATATACAGTGAATGGTGGAACCCTCAAGAGTATTGAAAGTCAGACAGATCTAGGTGTACAGGTCCACAGATCACTGAAAGGGGCAACACAGGTGGAGAATGTAGTCAAGAAGGCATATGGCATGCTTGCCTTCATTGGCCGAGGCATTGATTATAAGAATTAGCAAGTCATGTTGCAGCTGTATAGAACCTTAGTTAGGCCACACTTGGAGTAGTGTTCAATTCTGGTTGCCACACTACCAGAAGGATGTGGAGGATTTAGAAAGGGTGCAGAAGAGATTTACCAGTATGTTGCCTGGTATGGAGGGCATTAGCTATGAGGAGTGGTTGAATAGACGCGGTTTGTTTTCACTGGAACGGCAGAGGTTGAGGGGCTACCTGGTAGAGGTCTACAAAATTATGAGGGGCATAGACAGAGTGGATAGTGAGAGGCTTTTCCCAAGGGTAGAGGGGTCAATTACTAGGGGGCATAGGTTTAATGTGCGTGGGGCAAGATATAGAGTAGATGTACGAGGCAAGTTCTTTTTACACAGAGGGTAGTGGGTGCCTGGAACTCGCTGCCGGAGGAGGTGGTGGAAGCAGGGACGATAGTGAATTTAAGAGGCATCTTGACAAATACATGAATAGGATGGGAATAGAGGGATACGGACCCAGGAAGTGTGGAAGATTGTAGTTTAGTCGGGCAGCATGGTCGGCACGGGTTTGGAGGGTCGAAGGGCCTGTTCATGTGCTGTACCTTTTTTTGTTCTTTGTTCTTGAGGTGATGGAGAATTGCGATTTGGCATCAAATTGGCGCCCACCACGATTATGGTGTCGGAACCGATTCTCCACCCAGAGACTCCTGCATATCAGATGACAGACAACTTGGAAATATTGTGAACGGTTCTGAGCATAGTAATAGACTTCAAGAGGATATAGACTAATTGATCAGGATTAACTGAAAAAAGGTACAAAATTATGCATTTTGGTGAGAAGAACAAGGAGAGACAATATAAACTCAACGGGGTGGAGAAATTGACATTGGTGTATTTGTGTATTAATAGTTTATGATGACTAGGCAGCTTGAGAAGGTGATTAATACGGTATATGATAGTTTTATAAATTAAGGCATGCAGCGTAAAAGTAAGCAAGCTCACTCTCCACTGGAGTAATACCGGATGATAGAGGGAGGCGAATGTTGTTCCCCTGTTCAAGAAAGGGAATAGGGATATCCCTGGGAATTACAGACCCATCATTTTTGCGTCTGTGGTGAGCAAAATTAAGGCTTCAATTGATCAAGTTGTGCAGAATCATAAAGACCCACGGGAGAGCGATCCACGAGGTGGAGAAAATAGTGTCCGAGCTCGAGGAATACATAACCGTGCTGGAGACCAAGGTGGAGATGATGAACGACCACCAGAAAAGAAGCAGGAGAAGCTGGAGGACCTGGAGAACAGGTCCAAGAGGCAGAATCTTAGAATTATCGGCCTCCCTGAAGGCAGTGAGGGATCGGATGCGAGGACTTATGTGGCGGACATGTTGGAGAAGTTGATGGGGGCTGAGGTGTTCCCTCGGCCCCTGGAAGTGGATAAAGTGCACAGAGCCCTCGCGAAGAAGCCCCGAGCGAATGAGCTGCTGAAGGCGATGGTGGTACGCTTGCCCCGATTCCTGGACAAGGAATATGTTCTGCGGTGGGCCAAGAAGAACAAAGCAGCAAGTGGGAGAATTGTGATGCGCATTTATCAGGACCTGGGCACGGACTTGGCCAAGAGGCGAGCTGGGTTTAATCGGGCAAAAACAGCCCTCTTTAAGAAGGGGGTGAAGTTCAGGATGTTGTTCCCAGCCCGCCTGTGCGTCACACATGAGAAACGGGACTTCTATTTCGAAACATCGGACAATGTATGGACTTTTATCAAAGAAAAAAGAATGCAGGCAAACTAAAAGACACTAAAGCCTTGGAGAGTAGTGTGGTGGAGATTTGTTGTGTTGGGTGGTATAAGTAGTGTTATGTGCGATAAGGGGCTGTTTTGATGGCTAACGTTAACTTTGTCTTACAGGGAGCAGGTTGGGGGGGGGAGGATTCTGGGGCTGTTTTTTCTTCTTCTGTGGTTTTTGCACTGTTTTTCTGATGTTTGTTAACTGGGGAATGTGATGCTTTGAAAATGTTTGCGTGTTTTTGTATTTGAGGGGGCTTAAGGCAGACGTGGCAATGTTACACGAGACACACCTAAAGGTTATAGAGCAAATTAGATTGAGAAAGTGGTGGGTTGGTGATGCACTATCAATTGTACTAAAGACTCGGATTAGTACAACAGAGGCTTTATTACAGTCAGATGCGTGGCCTCCTACAGCAGCTGGCACAATGGCTGATTGGGGGAGTCATGCATATTTATACGGCTCCTTGTGGGCGCTGCTATCCGGCAGGGGCTACCGCCGAGCCTGTAGCATAGGTACTACTGTACATCCCCTAATAGAAGTGTACACAGTTAATACAGTGGATCACCACATTCACGCCCTGTTAAAAATGAGTCCGGTGGGGGTGGCGTGGAACTATATACAGAATTGTGAATTATTTACAGAGGGGAGGGGAAAAGAAATCTGTCCATCATGTAGTATGGTGCCCGTCAGAGGTTAAGTCTGTCCGGTGGTTTGACGGTTCGCTGGGAGCGACGTAGTGGTGGTGGCGATGTTGGTGCTGGCCAGTAGTTGGATGACTCCGGGAGCGTGCCGAAATCTTCCTCGTCCTCTAGCGTGGGCAGGGGAAGGAGGGATGGACCTGGTGGAGCTGATGCTGGGAGCGCCGGGGGAGGGGAGGGGAGGGGAGGGTGGCGCGTGGGTGGGGAAGTGTGTGGGAGTGGAACCCGCGGGAGCCAGGTCCCTTAGTGAGACCGTATCCTGGCGGCCGTCGAGGAACTCCACATAGGCATACTGGGGGTTGGCGTGGAGCAGGCGTACCCTGTCCATCAAGGGGTCCGCCTTGTGGGGTCGGACATGCCTACGTAGTAGAACCGGTCCTGGAGCTGCGAGCCAATTTGGGAGCGACACCCCGGATGTGGACTTCCTAGGGGAGGTAGAAACACGTTCATGGGGTGTGTTATTCGTGGCAGTACACAGTAGAGACCGGATGAAGTGCAGTGCATCCGGGAGGACCTGCTGCCAGCGAGCGGCGGGGAGGTTCTTGGGACCTTAGGGCCAGCTGGACGGCCCTCAATACCATCCCATTCTCTCTCTCTACCTGTCCATTTCCCCGGAGGTTGTAGCTTGTCGTCCTGCTGGAGGCGATACCCCTGCTGAGCAGGAACTGACGCAGCTCATCGTTCATGAATGAGGATCCCGTGTCGCTGTGGATGTAGTCGGGGAAACCGAATAGAGCGAAAATGGAGTTGAGGGCCTTGATGACGGTGGCAAACGTCATATCCGGGCATGGGATGGCGAAGGGGAACCTGGAGAATTCATCGACCACACTGAGGATATATGTGTTGCAGTCGGTGGAGGGGAGGGGCCCTTTGAAATCCACGCTGAGGCGTTCAAAGGGGCGGGATGATTTCATCTGGCGCGCACGGTCTGGCCGGTAGAAGTGCGGCTTGCACTCCACACAGACCTGGCAGTCTCTGGTGACTGTCTGTACTTCCTCGACGGAGTAGGGCAGATTGTGGGCTTTGACGAGGTGGTACAACCGAGTGACCCCCGGATGGCAAAGGCTCTCGTGCAAGGCACGGAGCTGTTTCACTTGTGCGCTGGCACATGTACCTTGAGAGAGGGCGTCTGGGGACTCGTTGAGCTTGCCGGGGCGATACAAAATCTCGTAATTGTAGGTGAAGAGCTCGATCCTCCACTGCAAGATTTTATCGTTTTTGATCTTGCCCCGCTGTGTGTTGTTCAACATGAAGGCTACCGACCGTTGGTCAGTGAGGAGAGTGAATCTCCTGCCGGCCAGGTAATGCCTCCAGTGCCGCACCGCTTCAACGATTGCCTGGGCCTCCTTTTCAACACATGAATGTCGAATTTCAGAGGCATGGAGGGTGCGGGAAAAGAATGCCACGGGTCTGCCTGCCTGGTTTAGAGTGGCGGCAAGGGCGACATCTGAAGCGTCGCTCTCTACTTGAAAGGGTAGTGTCTCATCTACTGCGTGCATCCTGGCCTTGGCTATGTCTGCTCTAATACGGGCGAAGGCATGTTGTGCCTCGGCCGTAAGGGGAAAGTGAGTGGACTGTATGAGTGGGCGGGCCTTGTCTGTGTAGTTTGGGACCCACTGGGTATAGTAGGAGAAGAACCCAAGGCAGCGTTTGAGGGCCTTGGAGCAGAGGGGGAGGGGAAGCTCCATGAGGGGGCTCATGCGGTCGGGATCGGGCCCCAGGAGTCCGTTTTGGACTACGTAGCCGAGGATGGCTAGACGGTTGGTGCTGAACACGCACTTCTCCTTGTTGTAGGTGAGGTTGAGAGAGGCGGTGTGGAGAAATTTGGCACGGTTGGCGTCGTGGTCCTGCTGGTCATGGCCGCAGGTGGTGACGTTGTCCAGGTACGGAAATGTGGCCCGTAGTCCGTACCGGTCAACCATTCGGTCCATTTCTCTTTGGACTACCGAGACCCCGTTAGTGATGCCGAAGGGAACCCTAAGAAATTGATAGAGGCGACCGTCCGCCTCGAAGGCAGTGTAGGGATGGTCCGATTTACGGATGGGGAGCTGGTGGTAGGCGGATTTAAGGTCAATCGTTGAGAAGACCCGGTACTGTGCAATCTGATTTACCATATCAGATATACGAGGGAGGGGGTACGCGTCGAGCTGCGTGTACCGATTGATGGTCTGGCTGTAGTCCACGACCATCCTGTGTTTCTCCCCAGTCTTAACCACTACCTCTTGGGCTCTCCAGGGACTGTTGCTGGCCTCGATAATACCCTCCCAAAGCAGCCGCCGGACTTCGGACCTGATGAAGGCCTTGTCCTGGGCGCTGTACCATCTGCTCCTGGTGGCGACGGGCTTGCAATCCGCAGTTAGATTGGCAAAGAGGGAGGGTCAACCTTGAGGGTCGTGAGGCCGCAAACGGTGAGTGGGGGTAGGGCCCCGACGAATGTGAGGGTGAGACTCTGGTGGTTACATTGAAAATCCGGACCCAGCAATAGTGCAGCGCAGACGTTGGGTAGAACGTATAGGCGGAAACCGCTGAACTCTACGCCTTGGACAGTGACGTTGCCCACACAGAAACCTCTGTTTGGGACAGAGTGGGACCCGGAGGCCAGGGAGATCCGTTAGTTGGCGGGGTAGACCGCGAGGGAGCAGCGCCTTACCGTGTCCGGGTGGATGAAGCTGTCGGTGCTCCCGGAGTCCAGTAGGCAGGAGGTCGCGTGACCGTTGATTAGCACTGTCGTTGAAGCGTTGGCCAGGTTGTTAGGACGGGACTGGTCCAGCGTCATGGAGGCAATCAGCGGGCGGTCTTCCGAGGAGTCAGAGTCCGATGGGGAGCGACGGCGACCCGGGTCCAGCGGTCCAGTCCTGATGGAGAGACAAAATGGCGGCGATGGCGATGTCCGGAGGACCTGTAGGGGAGAAGATGGCAGCGCCCATGGTGCACACATTGCGGGCGCAGGCCAAGATAGCGGCGCCCATGCGCCGCACGTGGACCTGGGGGGAGAAGATGGCGGCGCCCATTGTGCGATCGGCCGGGGGAAGGGAGCGAATTCGGGCGCGATAGCGGCGACTGCCTGGGCCTGGCACACCGCTGCAAAGTGGCCCTTCTTACCGCAGGATTTGCAGGTAGCGGCGCGGGCTGGGCAGCGCTGGCGGGGGTGCTTCTGCTGGCCGCAGAAGTAGCAGCGGGGACCCCCAGAGTGCGTGATGTGGCTGGCAACGCAGGCATACTGAGCAGGAGTGGCCCCAATCAGGGGGGTCGTTTGCGGGGTCCAGGAGGAGTAGGAGTGGTGGGCCGCGTGGCGAGCGGGGTAGGACTGGACGTTGCGCGATGCGACCGTCATGGAGAGTGTTAAAGCTTTCGACTCCGCTATGTCGAGCGTGGCCGCTTCCAGCAGTCGTTGTCAGATGGGGTCCGACGCATTCCCCGTCACGAATGCGTCACGTATGAGGAGATTGGAATGTTCCGTGGCTGTGACGGCCTGACAGTCACAGGCCCGTACGAGTGGGATAAGAGCCCGCCAGAAGTCTTCAATCGACTCACCAGGTAGTTGTACGCGAGTGGTGAGTACGTGCCTTGCGAAGAGAGTGTTCGTCTTCTGAACGTAGTTTTCATTAAGAAGTGCCATGGCGTCCGCGTAATTCGGGGCATCCTGTATCAGCGGGAACACGCTGGAGCTCAACCTGGAGTATATAACTTGAATCTTCTGCAATTACGTCGGCGCGGGGGTAGCTGAGTTGATGTAGGCCTCAAAGCAAGCCAGCCAGTGATTGAAGTCCTTTCTGGCATTTGGCGAGTGCGGATCCAGCTGCAGGCGATCTGGTTTGATCCTGATGTCCATAATGTAGAAAATCTGACTAATAAATTGATGCACTATCAATTGTACTAAAGACTCGGATTGGTACAACAGTGGCTTTATTACAGTCAGATGCGTGGCCTCCTACAGCAGCTGACAGAATGGCTGATCAGGCTAAGTTATGCATATTTATACGGCTCCTTGTGGGCGGAGCAATCCAGCAGGGGCTACCGCCGAACCTGTAGTATAGGTACTACCGTACATCCCCTAATACAGGTGCACACAGCTAATACAGTGGATCAACACAGTTGGCCAAATGTTCCATTCAGGGCTGGACTCAATGACCAGGGGGATAGCGATCTTGATCAATAAATTAATGGCATTCGAAGCAGGGAGAATTGGGTCAGACAAGGAGGGTAGGTACATAATGGTGAGTGGGAAGCTGGAGGGGATGCGGGTGGTACTCGTGAACATATATGCTCCGAATTGGGACGATGTGGAATTTATGAGGCGGGTGTCAGGTAAGCTCCCAGACTTAGTCACATAACTTGATTATGGGAGGAGATTTTAATACAGTCATCGATCTGGAATCCAAGACAGGGAGGAGGCCGGCTGCGGCAAAGGAATTGAAGGGGTTTATGGAACAGATGGAGGGAGTAGATCCATGGAGGTTTGCACGGCCAAGGTGAAGGAGTTTTCTTTTTTTCTCACATGTCCACAAGGTAAACGCTCGTATCAACTTTTTTGTTCTGAGCAGGGCGCTAATGCCGGGGGTGGTGGATACTGAGTACTTGGCAATCGCAGTACTGGATCATGCCCCACATTGGGTGGATCTACGGGTGAGAGTGGAGAGAGGACAAACCCTGCTCTGGAGGCTGTATGTGGGATTGTTAACGGGCGAGGCGGTCTGTGGACGGGTGAATAAATCCATCCAGAACTACCTGGAAACAAATGGTACGGGGGAGGTCTCTCCAGCGACGGTTTGGGAAGCTTTGGAGGCTGTGGTCAGAGGGGAATTAACCTTGGTACGGGCCCACAGAGAAAAGGCAGAATGGGCTGAGAGGGATAGGTTAGTTGAGGAAATACTCCAGGTGGACAGGAGATACTCGGAGGCCCTGGACGCGGGGCGACTGAGGGTGCGGTGGAGGTTACAGGTGGAGTTTGGGCTGTTGACTACAGGGAAAGCGGTGGAACAGTTGAGGAAGGCAAGGGGGCCGATTTATGAGTATGGGGAAAAGGTAAGCAGAATGTTAGCGCACCAGCTCAGGAAAAGGGAGGCAGCCAGGGAGATAGAGAGAGTGAAGAGTAGAGGTGGGAATGCTGTCCTCACCCAATGGGGGTGAATGAGGCGTTTAAGGACTTTTACAGTAAATTATATGAGTCTGAACCCCCAGCTGGGGTGGAGGGGATGAGGCAGTTTTTGGATCAGTTTGAGGTTTCTGAGGGTAGATGAGGATCTAGTGGAAGGGCTGCGAGCCCCAATTGAGATTGAGGAAATAATCGACGGGCTGGATGGCATGCAGTCAGGCAAGGCCCCGGGGCCGGACGGTTACCCGGTGGAATTCTATAAGACGTTTTCAGAGATATTGAGCCCACTGCTGGTGGGGATATTTAATGAAGCAAGAGAGAAGGAAGTCCTCCCCCCAACAATGTCGCAGGCCTCGATTTCACTGATCCTGAAATGGGGCAAGGATCCCGAGCAAGGCGGGTCATAAGGCCAATTTCTCTACTGAATGTGGACGCCATACTGCTGGCTAAGATACTGGCCACAAGAATAGAGGATTGTGCCCCGGGGATGATAGGGGAAGACCAGGCAGGCTTTGTAAAGGGCAGGCAACTCGAGGCCAATGTTCAAAGGCTGTTAAATGTTTTTATGATGCCCTCAGAAGGAGAGGAGGTGGAGGTGGTGGTAGTGATGGATTCAGAGAAGGCGTTTGATCGGGTGCAGTGGGAATACTTGTGGGAGGTGCTGGGAAGGTTCGGGTTTGGTGAGGGCTTTATTGACTGGGTGCGGTTGCTCTATCAGGCACCAGTAGCGAGTGTGCGTACGAACCGGCTGAGGTCGGGGTATTTTAAACTACACCGAGGGACGAGACAAGGGTGCCCCCTCTCCCTGCTACTGTTTGCTCTGGCCATAAAGCAATTGGCCATGGCGTTAAGAGCCTCTAGGAACTGGAAAGGGCTGGTTCCGGGGGGGTGGAGCACCGGGTTGCGCTTTACGCAGATGACCTGCTCTTGTATATTTCAGACCCGTTGGAGGGGGTGGGAGAAGTTATGTGAATCCTGGGGGAATTTGGCAATTGTTTGGGGTATAAATTGAACATGGGGAAAAGCGAGATGTTCACGATCCAGGCTAGAGGGCAGAAGAGACTGGGAGAGCTGCTGCTTAGAAAGGTAGGGAAGAGCTTTTGATATCTGGGAATCCAGATGGCCCTCGAGTCGGAGGCACTGCACCAGTTAAACCTATCCCGGCAGGTAGAACAAATGAAAGGGGACTTTCAGAGATGGGACATGCTCCTGCTATCACTGGTGGGGAGGGTACAGACCGTGAAAATGACGGTCCTCCCCAGATTTCTGTTTGCCTTTCAGTGCCTCCCCATCTTCATCCCAAAGGCCTTTTTCAAGCGGGTGAATAAGGTTATTTCGGGCTTTGTGTGGCCGGGTAAAACCCCCGCGAGTGAAGAAAGTGTTGCTGGAGCACAGTTGGGGGGAGGGTGGGTTGGCGCTGTCGAACTTCTGCAATTACTACTGGGCAGCTAATATAGCCATGATTAGGAAGTGGGTAGTAGGGGAGGGGTCGGTGTGGGAGCAGATGGAGGCGGCATCATGTAAAGGCACCAGTTTGGGAGCACTGATAACGGCACCTCTTCCGTTCTCGCCGGCCCGATACTCCACAAGTCCGGTGGTGGTGGCAGCTCTGAGAATCTGGGGGCAATGGAGGAGATATAAGAGAGTGGAGGGAGCATCGGTTTGGACCCCGATTTATAATAATCATCGGTTTGTACCAGGTAGGCTGGATGGTGGGTTCCGGAGATGGCAAAAGTCAGGAATTAGAAGGATGGGGGATCTATTTATAGACGAGAGTTTCTCCAGCTTTAAAGCCATGGACGATAAATTTGAATTGCCAGCAGGGAAATGGTTTAGGTATTTGCCGGTGCGAGACTTCTTGAGAAAGCCTTTCCGCTGCTGCCGCCACGGGGGATACAGGATAGAGTAGTCTCCAGTACCTGGGTGGGAGATGGGGTGGGAGATGGGAAGGTATCAGATATTTACCAGGGGAGGAGCTTAAGGGCAAGTGGGAGGACGAGCTAGGAGGAGAGATAGAGGCGGGTCTGTGGGCAGATGCGCGAAGCAGAGTTAATACCTCCTCATCATGTGCCAGGCTCAGCCTGATACAATTCAAGGTAGTCCACCAGGCACACATGACAGTGGCTCGGATGAGCACGTTTTTCGGGGTAGAGGACAGGTGCGCGGGAAGCCCAGCAAATCATGTCCACATGTTTTGGGCATGCCCGAAGCTTAGAGGGTTTTGGCAGAGTTTTGCTGAGGCAATTCTATGGTACTAAAAACTCGGGTGGTGCCAAGTCCGGAGGTGGCGATCTTTGGAGTGTCGGAAGAGCCGGGAGTTCAGGGGGCGAAAGAGGCCGACGTCTTGGCCTTTGCCTCCCTGGTAGCCCAGAGACGGATCTTATTAATGTGTAGGGACTCGAAGCCCCTGAGTGTAGAGACCTGGGTTAGTGACATGGCTGGGTTTCTCAGTCTTGAGAAAATAATGTTCGCCTTAAGAGGGTCAATGGTCGGGTTCACCCTGAGGTGGCAGCCGTTCGTCGACGTTCTCAGGGAAAATTTAAATGTCAGCGGATGCAGTATTCTAAGGCCGGGGGGGTTGCGGCCGGATTGTTGTTTTACGGTTGGAGTGTGTGAAGACTGGGATGGGGGGGGAAATGTTTATCAAGAAGGCATATGGTGTGTTAGATTTCATTAACAGAGGGAATGAGTTTAAGAGCCGTGAGGTTTTGCTGCAGCTTTATAAATCCCCAGTTAGACCACACTTGGAATATTGTGTCCAGTTTTGGTCGCCTCATTATAGGAAGAATGTGGATGCTTTGTAGAGGGTACAGTCGAGATTTACCAGGATTCTGCGTGGAATGGAGGGCATGTCTTATGAAGAAGGGTTATGGGAGCTTGGGCTTTTCTCATTGGAGCGAAGAAGGAAGTGAGACTTCCTTCGATAGACTTGATAGAGGTGTACAAGGTGATGAGAGGCATAGATAGAATGGATAGCCAGAGACTTTTCCCCAGGGTGGTTATGGCTGTCATGAGGGGACATAGTTTTAAGGTGATTGGAGGAAGATATAGGGGAGATGTCATAGGTAGGTTGTTTACACAGAGTGGTGGGTGCGTGGAATGCACTGCCAGCAGAGGTGCTAGAGTCAGAGTCATTCGGGACATTTAAGCAATTCTTGGACAGGCACATGGACAGCAATAAATTGAAGGGTTGTGGGTTAGGTTGATCGTAGATTAGGTAAATGGTCGGCACAACATCGTGGGCTCGATGTTCTATATTCTATGATTAACTTCCATAAAACAATGGTTCAGCCCCAACTAGGGTATTGTATTCAATTCTTCCAACCACATTTTAGGAAAGAAGTGAAGGCTTTAGAGACGGTACAGAAAATATTTATGGGAGTGGTTCCAGGAATGAAGAGTTTCAGTTGTACAGCGAGATTGGAGGAGATTTTGGGACTATTCTCCTTCGAGAAAGTGAAGTTAGGAGGAGATTTGATGAAGGTGTTGCTGCAGCATCGAGAACCAGCAGGAACAGATTTTTCTTTTCCCAATTAAGGGGCAATTTAGCGCGGCCAATCCACCTAGCCTGCACATCTTTGGATTGTAGGGGCGAAACCCACGCAAACACGGGGAGAATGTGCAAACTCCACACAGACAGTGACCCAGAGCTGAGATCGAACTTGGGATCTCGGCGCCGTGAGGCAACAGGGCTAACCCACTGCGCCACCATGTTGTCCTTCAATCCATCTATCCTGCACATCTTTGGGTTGTAAGGGTGAGACTCACGCAGACACTGGGAGAATGTACAAACTCCACAAAGGCACTGACCAGGGGCCGGATTTGAACCCGACTCCTCGCCGCCATAAGGCAGCAGTGCTAACCACTGCGCCACCATGCCACCCCGGGGAAGCAGATTTAAAATGTTGGCAAAACAATCAAAGGCAGGATGAGGAAAAATCTTGCACAACGAATGGTTGTGATCTGGAATGCACTGTTTGAGAAGGTGGTGGTTCAATTGAACTTCCAAAGAGGAAATTAGATAAGGACCTATAGAGAGAAATTTCAGGACAACAGGGAAAAGGTGGGGAACTGGGACTTGCTGAGTTGCTCAAGTTGACTTGATAGGCCAAGTAGCTCCCTCCTGTGCTTTTCTCTGTATACATGGGCTTGACATGCCACTGAATCAGCAGAAGTGGAGTGGAGCAGACTATTAAGTCAGCCGACGGCGATAACAGACAAGGGCCGGGGTTCTCCCCTACCTGGCGGGGCGGGGGGTCCCGGCATACCGGAGTGGCAAGAGCCACTACGGCGTTGGGCCTCCCCAAAGGTGCAGAATTCTCCGGACCTTTAGGGGCTAGGCCCGCGCTGGAGTGCCTCCCACTCCGCCGACCGACACGAACGACCTTTGGCGCCCCGCCACCGATGCGAACGGCTGGCCGAAAGGCCTCTGCCGGTCGGCGTGAGTCCGCGCATGTGCCGGAGCGTCAGCAGCCGCTGACGTCACCCTGGCACATGCGCGGTGGAGGGGGGTCACTTCCGCCTCCGCCATGGTGGAGGCCATGGCAGCGACAGACGAAAAAGAGTGCCCCCACGGCACTGGCCCGCCCGCCGATCGGTGGGCCCCGATCGCGGTCCAGGCCACTGTGGGGGCACCCCCCCGAGGTCAGATCGCCCCGCGCCTCCCCCAGGACCCCGGGACCCGCTCCCACCGCCGGCACCCGAGGTGGTTTAAACCACGTCGGTGGGAGAGGCCTGACAGCGGTGTGACTTCGGCCCATTGTGGGCCGGAGAATCGCCGCGGGGGGCCCACCGACTGGCGCAGCGCAATTCCCGCCCCTGCCAATTCCCGGGTGGCGGAGAATTCCGGCCATGGCGGGGGCGGGATTTACGCCAGCCCCGGGCAATTCCCCAACGCTGCGGGGGGTCGGAGAATTCCGCCCAAGGACCCTATACCAAATTGCAGAGCGAGTTCGGGTGAGCCACCAACATTGTCTAGGAACTTATTCACCTGTGATCCTTCCATCCCTACTTGTGAAGGAAATGGCACTTTATGAAATGTGAGACAGAGGGCGTGATTCTCCGGCCTCGTTGCACTCTCGAGCGTAATAACAAGAGAGACCGAAGACGAGAACCGCGCCTGGCGCTAAACACTTTGCAATGCAACCGGCCCATTCCCATTGGAGAAATCGGGATCTCACCTTAGTGTGGCGAGATCCAATGGCCCGAGGGTGCTGGGCTTGTCGCCCCAGTGAGTGGCGGGGTTTGGGGGACCCTCGGCTGGGGTTGGGTGACCTTCCGCATTGGGGGGGAGGCTGCTGGAGGGGGCAACTGCTCACGGCACTATCATGTTAACACCTGGATTGTGTGTACCCGTTCCAGGGGCAAACAGTGTCCCTCCCCGTCTGCCCCACCGACCGCCTATCGCCACCACAGACTGCTGAGGCCTCTGGTCGAGTGGCTAAATGCTATTGCTCATCGGGAATTGACAATTGTGGTTAAGTGAGCACTTTAATCAAACCAAGTGGATTCCTGCGGGTGAGCGGGCCATGTAGCATGTGAAGCTCATTGTCTACCATCCCAATCACATCTTGATGCCTGGGCACTGTGCTTGAACATTGGGAGGCCACACCACACAGCCAACATCAGCTAACATCCGAACACACAGGATGGGAATCAGCTCTGGAGACGTGAATATGGCCAGAGGGTGGGTGAGTGCCACGGGGCGGGGGGGGGATGCCTGGAGAGATGGACCAAGGTTTGGAGGTGGGCCCGCATTGAGGAACAAAGTGACAAAGTCATTGTACTAGTTCTGCACAAGGATGTTTATTGTGTGTAACAATTCCTCACCTGGTGCCCTCCATGATCTTCGATGTGCTTGGTCTACCCAGGATGCCATCTGAGGTGGAGGCAGCCATCTGTTTACCGCATTCTGTGGCCTTAGATGCTCCTGGCTGGTGTCCTCTGGGGGCTCTGAGACCGGAGGTCTTCGGCGCCACATAAACAACCTTATCACCCTGTCCCGTTTGCTGGCTATGTGACATTGCCTCATCAGAGGGGTGGAGCTCGTGGGAGCTGGTGGCCACTGTCTCCACCCCATGGGTCAGGTCTGGGTTGGCACCCAGTGCCTCTTCCTCCTGTTCGGTGCCCATAGGGCCTTGAGGTTCACCTTGGGTTGGAGTGGCAGCTGGTTCGAACCCCAGCTGCCCCTGCACCATCTGGTTCTGTCAGCCCTGGCGGTTCCCCATGGTCCGCATCATCATGTCGACACCCTCAGCGATGCTCCTCAGTGACTGGGACATGCTCTGTAGCACCTCGGCAATGCTCACCTGTGACTGGGGCAAGCTCTGCAGCGTCTCAGCCATGCCCATCTGAGAACGGGACATGTCCCGCAGCATCTCATCAAGGTCGGCCTGGTACTGGGTGACATTCTGACGAGACCCTCACCCATGCTCGCCATCGACTGCATGACGCAGTCACTCATAGACACCTTCACTCATGGTGCCGACGTTGTGCACCAGGCTCTCCACTGCGGTCGCCACCCGAGCATTGTTGGCGGCATCTCCTGCACCCGTAGTTTCTGGGAGTCCTCTGAGTAACTATGGACTTGTTGGAGTGTTGGTCACATCTCCCTTGGAATGTCCCGGCTGCTTCCTAATGTCCATCTTCTCTGGGATGGCCTGTTCCACATCGGGCTGGGACCCAGCGGGGTCCTGGGATCCAACAGACCTCCCGCTGTGTCGCCTGGGGGTTCCTGCCTCACCCTGATTTACATCAGCAGCAGTGTGGTGCTCACCAGATTATGCCCCAGAAACCTGGACAATAACATGTCCGACCGAGGTGTGTCTGTGCTGGTGTAGGGTGGGGATGACAGTTGTGATGCCTTGATTGTGTCTTCCTCAGAGCTTTTCTCCGAGCTCGTCTCATGGGAGACTGGAGAGGGACAGCCAAGCAAGAGCTGGCACCGTTGGCTGGAGGACCTGTGGGAGAATGGACATGTAGTCAGTGGGAGGGATGGGTCTGTCAGTAAGGCAACAACAACTCCTGTTTGACAGGACTTTGACTGGGGCACAGTGGTTGCTCACCTCTGCAGCGTCCGCCAGCCTCCGCGTTGGTGACCGCTCTGTCCTCGGCCACCCCAGTCACCTCCGGGACACGCTCCGCGAAGGTGGTGAGGATTCCTATGTCCAGCACACCACCACCAGCCTGAATGGCTGAATGGCAGAAAGCTGAGGGTAATGGTTGAGGAGTGTTTTTCTGACTGGAAACCGGTGTCCCATGGGGTTCTGCAGGATTCAGTGTTGGGGGCCTTGCTGTCTGTGGTTTATATAAACGATTTAGACATGAATGTCGGAGGGTTCAAGATGCCTTTTGAACGCCATTAATTTATCTGCTTCCACAACCTCTCCTGGCAACGCGTTCCAGGCACTTGTGGTGAATGTATAAATACTGTGAATTCACCAGTATACTGTATTACGTTATACTATGTTATTAAGCCTGTGGGCTCCATCTATGGGCCATTGTGTGGCTTCACCCACAGGGGGAGATGTGGAGCATGTATGGGCTCGGCCCATGGCTCCGCCCTTTAGAGGAAGTATAAGAGCGGCAGACCTGCGGGAACGCCTTCAGTATTGTACCGGTCGCAGGCAGGCAAAGTTGTACGTTAATTAAAACCACTGTTTACTTTGACACGTATCTTCGAGTGAATTGATGGTCGCATCAGCACTCACCACCTCTCCTCTAAACATTGCCCCACAGACCTTAACACCCCTAGTGACTGACCCCTCCACCCTGGGCCCATCCACTCTATCCATGCCTCAAAATAAGGGGAAGTAGATTTAGAACTGAGTTTAGGAGGAACTTCTTCACCCAAAGGGTTGTGAATCTGTGGAATTCCTTGCCCAGTGAAGCAGTTGAGGCTCCTTCATTACATGTTTTTAAGGTAAAGATAGATAGTTTTTTGAAGAATAAAGGGATTAAGGGTTATGGTGTTCGGGCCGGAAAGTGGAGCTGAGTCCACAAAAGATCAGCCATGATCTCATTAAATGGCGGAGCAGGCTCGAGGGGCCAGATGGCCTACTCCTGCTCCTAGTTCTTATGCCCATCATAATCTTGTAGACCTCTATCAGATCATCCCTCAACCTCCGGTGTTCTAATGAAAACAGTCCGAGTCTATTCAGCCTCTCCACATAGCTAACACCCTCAAGACCAGGCAACATCCTGGTAAACTTCCTCTGCACCCTCTCCAAAACCTCTACATCCTTCTGGTAGTGATGCGACCAATGCAATATTCCAAGTGAATATTGCGTTCCTCCTGATCCACACACAATGCAGGAAAGGCACTTACTTATTCCATGGAGCCATTCTCATTTTCCTTCAGTTGACGGGTAGCCCACGGCAGCCCATTGACCCAAGCAGTAGCCATCAGGCACCCAAAGGGAGGTGGAGGTGATGGGGCAGTGCTGGTGACCCTGCAGAGGAACACCGCTGCGCCCCGAACAACCCCCTCCCCCACCACCCTCCTGACACATCCGTTGGACAGTGGGCAGAACAGGATGCACCACACCACCACGGACACCGTTGCTCCACAGGACAGCCGCTAAAGGACATAGAGCGGGAATCGCAGCAGGCTGCCTCCATCCCAATGTACCGTCTGGGGATCCACCTATACGTTCTGCTAGGGCCATGAAGCAAGAAAGTTAGTCACCAGTTAAGCTGTCTCCGGGGCAGCACACAAGATAATGTTCGGGACTAGGGCACAGACCTGTAAATACATGTCCACCTGTTTACAAACATTTCAACCTGCCTCGGTGCTCTGTCAGAGGGTGCGAGGAATGGCTGGACTGAGCTGGCTGCAGAGGAGGCCAGGGGGGGGTGGTGCTGTGCGGCCGTAGGAGGTGGGCACAGACCATGGCTCCAAGGCCACCGTGCACTGCCCTGGGTTGTCATCATCCTCCATCCTATGGACCAGACCCGCTGTTACCGCCAACCCAGGACTTGCACCCTGTCGTGAGCGAGGTAAGAATCACAGAGGGGGTTCAAGGGAAGTGAGAGTGGTGCAAGGAAGGTGTTCATGAGAGGGGGTGGTATGGGATGTCCATGCCGCTGGCCAGATCCCAAGTTGGCGAACCTTGAGGCAATAAGAGTGTCCCGTGCACCCGAGCCCTGGCACACAGGCTGTAGCCGCCTGCGCCTGCCCAGGCACCGTTCCCTGCCCATCCTGGCTCTCCCCTGCATTCTCATCATCGGAGCAGGCCTGTCATTCATCCCTCATCTTCAGCACGTCACCCCTCTGCTGCGCAATGTTATGGTGGATACAACAAGCTACCGCAATGTGGGAAACTCTCCTAGTGCTACACCGGAGGGCCCACCT
Organism: Scyliorhinus canicula; assembly: GCF_902713615.1. Lineage (NCBI taxonomy): Eukaryota > Metazoa > Chordata > Chondrichthyes > Carcharhiniformes > Scyliorhinidae > Scyliorhinus > Scyliorhinus canicula. The sequence goes on along the minus strand of NC_052150.1, from coordinate 58,800,168 downwards.
GAGAGGTTCAGGCACCTGAACTGCATCTTCAAGACTCCAATGCACCGCTCGATCACAGTCCTGGTCACAGCATGGGCATCATTGACTCCGTGTTGGTCTGTGGCCACCAGAAAGGCGTCATCAGCCACGACCGCAGTGGATAACCCCTCTCTCCCAGGAGCCCATCCCTCAGCCGGGCAGGTGCCTCGAAGAGATCCAGGCACCTGAACTGCATCTTCAAGATGACGATGCACCGCTCAATCATGGCCCTAGCTGAGTGTGTCAGAATGAAGGCGTTGTGCAAACTGCCCCGGGATCAGGTGCACATGTGCATGATATGCATCTCATGGTCACACACCAGCTACATGTTCAAGTGGATCCCCTTTTGATTTGTGAAGAACTGGTCCATAGGGCAACATGCACCCCGTTGACCACCCTTTGGACCTGGAGCAATATATATATATATATATATATATATATATTGTGCCGACTTGGCGCGGATGCACCTGTGCATCGAGGTCTGCAAGATCTCAGACAGGTCCATATTAAAGTGGAAACAACAAAGTTATGATTTGTTTTATTCCAAGGCTGCTTGCTGGGAATTCATGATGAGTGTTCCATTGGAATTTTGTTGATTATTTGCTCACAAGCAGGTTGAGTAACAACATGGAAGGAGATGAAACGCTGCCCAAAACTACAAAGGCGCAAAATGGCATACAGCCTCGAGTATTCCGCAGGCAAATCTTGTTTCCCAAACAAGTTGTCTTAACAGCTGCAAGCGAATTCCCATGCTCTTTCAGAAAGCAGGTATCACCAACATACTGACATTTTTGCTAACTGACAGGCATTCAAATGACCTTTCTTTTCCAAATCTAATTAATGAGGACACTCTCCCCTTTAGCCTGGGCACTGTACTATCAGAATGTTGACCAAGCTGAGGACCCACAGCCTCATGCTCTTTTTTTTCACGTTGTCACATTTATTGCAACATTAAAAGTAGAAGGGGCGGGATTCTTCATCGGCTGACACCGGAACCGGGCAAGGCGGCTGGGCTGTGAATCGGTTGTGGGGTCAAAATCGTGGCCGGTGCTGGTGCCCAACAGAATGCCATGCTCCGGTGCCTCAACAGCAGCATCAATGCATTCTACTCCGCAAATACAGTAAACACTATTCACATATCATTAGCCGGCCTGACCAGGTATTCTCTGGAACCCCGCGATGCTCCGCCTCTGCCAGAGGGAATTACCGACGGCAAGGTTCACTTGTGGTTCTAAAATTCGGGAAACAAGCGGCGTGGCTGACGAGTGAGAGGCAGGAGATAGGACACGCAGAGGCACGACCGTGGGCTTCTGGCCCTGCTGCTGGCAGGGATGGCTGCCCGGGGGGGCACAGCGGGGGATGATGGGGGAGTGACCAGGGGATGGTCCTGGGGTGGGAGTGGAGGCGGCCTGCTGTGGTTCTCACCCTGTGACCAGGATCCCCTTTGACGTCCAGGATGGGCCCGGCTGCTGCTCGGTGTTGTGTTCTGTGATATAACCTTAATAATAATGTAGACAGAATACATAGTTGTTTAACTATAAAGGTGATTATTAACAAGCACATGGAAAAGATAACTAGTAAGCTACTAAATGAATTCAGTGAATTCTCCATGAGCTACTCTAAGTGCGACCAACTCCTTGTACATCTTACGACCAAAATACTATATGCAGAACTGTGCACAGGCATATCATCATACTCTGGTATCCCAGGTGCTGTGGTGCTTCCCAGTTCTGCCCGCTGCCCATCAGGTGCGCTAGGGATGGATAGCGAGTTGCTGTGATGGTCCGGTACCACCTCTGCAGGGTCTCTGGCCTGGACCCCATCACCTCCTCCCTCGGGGTGCCCATGGGCTACGCTTTGGGATGGGGATGTGGCCAGAGTGAACCCTTGAGTTTCTCCAGCCACCTGGCGCTGCCAGTCCTGGAGGCCCACTCCCATCACAACCAGGGTCTTAATGCTCGAGGCCATGGAGCACGGGGAGTAGACCACCTCCCTCTTGAACTCTGCCACACCAACCAGTGACTGTGCCACCTCCCTCTGTGCCTGGTTCAGGTCAGCCAGTGTCCAGGCAAATGCCGTTGACGCCCTCAGCCATGACCTGTAATGACTGAGCAACTGCCTGGAGCACCGCTGCAGTGTCCAGGTGGCCCTGGTACATGGCTGCCTGTTACAGGGCAGCCCTGTTCGTGCCTCAGCCACCGCTCGCATAGAGTGCCCTAGTCCTTGGACATCCTGACCCATGGGCCTTTTCCCCCAGGGCCTCTACCGTGGACGCCACCCATGTGGTGTTGGCCTGGGTGGCAGGCATGTTCCACACCGCCTCCTGCCCCTGCAGGCAGTTGGACTCCTTCACCTGAACCTGCATGTCCTAGATGGTTGCTGACACCCCCTCATGTAGTCCCTGGCACTCCACAAACAATGGGATCACCCTTTCCAGAAGACCGAAACCCATTGGGAAGACAGCTAGTCACTGGGGTCAGGCTGCCCTCTGACTATCCGCCCCCTCAGGGATTCCTACCTCCACCTGTACCGCAGCACGTGTGTGGTCCGCACCAGATACACCTCAGGAGTCACTTCACTAAAGTGCCCAACTGAGGTGAAGCGGGGGTGGTGACACACGTGCCTATGGAGCTGCAACTCAGTGAGTTCTCACTTGCTCACCCAATGCCGATATCAGCGACTGCCCTCTCTCCGAGCCCACCGACCAGATCCAGTACTCGCTGCTGAGCTGCAGTGAGGAGCCGCAGGTCCAACGGTCCCCCTCCAGACTTTTCCATCACCTGCCGGATGTGGGCCACCTTCTCCTTGGAGGGGGAGGTGGGGGTTTGCGGAGACAGAACCATACAGTGCTAGGCAGTCGGACGCATGCAGCACACGGGGTGGGTGGATGGTGGCTTTGTGGCCAGGGCACTCGGCCACGGTGGTTGGTATGGGTGTTCACTTTTGTGCAAATGCCCAGTCGCCTTCCGGGTTCCGGGGGGGGGGGGTGTGGTTACTGGTGTGTGGGATAGGGGTTGGTGCTAGGGTACAGTGCTGCCTACTTACCCTAGTTGCCCTGAGGAGGTCGTGCAGTTTTTTGCCGCACTGCTGGCGGTGGGGCCCATGGCGCTCATAGCATCTGCCACCTGCACCCAGGCCCAGTGATCAACAGCAGATGGCAGCCCAGGGTACAGGGTAGCCCTTCTCACCTCCATACATATAGCACGGTCTCAAGCTCACCGTCCGCGAAACAGGGTGCCGTTCTCTGTGCTGCCATCTTGTTGGCTGGAATGAGTGTGTTTTGGGGAGTGGGGCTCTTATATGCGGCTGCAGCTTGTCAGCCTTTAGAATGTCAATCCTGTCCCTGGCAAATCATACAATATTTTTCATTGGAATTGATCGTGTTCCACGTGGCGGGATGCTCGCCCATTAATGGTTGATGAATTGTTCCGGGAGTGGCAGCAATTTTACTGTCGTAGGAGTCCACTGATTTTGTCCCAGCATCAACACGTGATAGGACGTGATTCTCCGGAAAAATTTCCAAGTGTGGTAATAAGCGGGAACTGCCACGAGCGCTTGGCCCAGCGAGGTCAGCAATGCAATTCAACGTTAATTGGTCCACTTAACGAGGCCCCATGGGCTTCTCGACGCAAATGAAGGCTCACCAGCCAATTCGCCAGCCCACCGCTAACAAGGCCGGGCAGCATTTAAGCAGCACTTGCACAGCCAACCCCAGCCAGTTCACAACAATGGCACCCAGGAGACCAGCCCCAAGATTCAAGACGCTGACCTGGTGAGGGTACTAGATGCTGTGGAGGCCAGGAGGAATGTCCTGTTGCCCCAAGGTTCCCAGAGGGTGAGCCATAGGACAGCCAGTGCTGCCTGGGACTAGGTGGCGGCAGTGAGCTCGGGGAGTGTGATCAGGGGACTGGCCTCCAGTGTGGGAAGAATGTCAATGATCTACACCACAGAGGCAGCATTCATCCCCCCACCCCCCAAGACCGTACCGCCCCCAACCGTTCCTCTCCCCCTTTGAACATCCCTCAACTCTTCCTACAGAAACCGGGCTCCCCCTCACCACTGTGAACCATGCGTGTGGCTAGCGATGCCCTCTCTGTGTCTCCTCAGGAAAAGCTCTCCCACAATCCCCAGGAGAGTGCCCAGACCCGGGAGAGTGTCCAGACTGGCAGTTGTGTGCCAGACATCAGGATCCTCACCACCTTCGAGGAGCATGGCCTGGAGGTGATTGGTGTGGCCGAAGACAGGGCGGTCATCAATGCGGAGGCTGGCAGACACTGCAGAAGTGAGGAACCACCGGGCCCCACCCAGAGGATCTGTCAAACGTGAGTTCTTATTGCCTTACTGACTGACCCATCTATCCCACTGACCACATGCGACACAGTCGCACAGTGGTTAGAACTGTTGCTTCAGAGCGCCAGGTTTGATTCCCACTTGGGACACTGTGTCTGCATGGGTTTCCTCCGGGTGCTCCGGTTTCCTCCCACAAGTCCCGAAAGACGGTCTCTTTAGGTGAATTGGACATTTTGAATTCTCCCTCTGTGTATCCGAACAGGTGCTGGAATGTGACGACTGGGCTTTTCACAGTAACTTCATTGCAGTGTGAATGTAAGGCTACTTGTGACAATAAAGATTATTATTATGTCCATTGTCCTGCAGGTCCTCCAACCGACAGCACCTGCCCATCCTGGGTGGCACCCTCTCCAGCCTCCCAGGAGACCACCTCAGAGGAGAGCTCCAAGGTTGCCATCACACTAGCCGCATCACAGCTGTCATCCCCACCCTCCACCTGCACAGATACACGCACCTAGGTGGGACATGTTAGTGGTGAGGCTCCTGGGGCACAATTATCTGGTGAGCACCACACAGCTGCTGATATACATCAGGTAGCATAAATGCTTCACAGCTCCAGGGTCCCAGGTTCGATTCCCGGCTGGGTCACTGTCTGTGTGGAGTCTGCACGTCCTCCCCCTGTGTGAGTGGGTTTCCTCCGGGTGCTCCGGTTTCCTCCCACAGTCCAAAGATGTGCGGGTTAGGTGGATTGGCCATGCTAAATTGCCCGCAGTGTCCTAAAAAAGTAAGGTTAGGGGGGGGGGGGGGGGGGGTTGTTGGGTTACGGGTATAGGGCGGATACGTGGGTTTGAGTAGGGTGATCGTGGCTCGGCACAACATCGAGGGCTGAAGGGCCTGTTCTGTGCTGTACTGTTCTATGTTCTAGGTGGAGGCAAGAACCCAGAGGTGATCGGACAGTCAGAGGTCTGCTGGATTCCAGGACCAGCTAGGTCCCAGCCTGATGCTGAGCCTGTGGAAGAGGTCATCCCGGAGCTGATGGATATGTTAGGATGCGGCTGGGACATTCATAGGGAGATGTCAGTGTCACTCCAGCAGATCTATCGCTCCTTGGAGAAGTCCCAGAGGCTACGCGCGCAGGAGATGTCACCAGCAATGCGTGTCATCAGGACCAACACTGCTCGGGTGGCGACCGCAGCGGAGAACCTGGTGTATGACGTCAGCACCATTAGTGAAGGTGTCCAAGGCATGGTGCAGTCGGTGACGACCATTGCTGAAGGTCTCGGCAGAATGTCCGTCTCGCTGGTCGATGTCACCCAGTACCAGGCTGACCTTGATGAGGTCCTGCTCTCAGATGGCTGAAACTTTGCGGTGGTTGTCCTAGTTGCAGGTGGGCATTGCTGAGGTGCTACGGAACATGTCCCAGTCACTGAGGAGCATCGCCGAGGGTGTCGACATGATGGTGTGGACCATGAGGACCCGCCAGAGCTGGTAAAGCCAGATGATGCAGGGGCAGCTGGGGCTCGAATCAGTTGCACTTCCGTCCCAAGGTGAACCTGAGGGCCCTATGGGCACTGAGCAGGAGGTGAGGACTCTGGGTGCCAACCAGAAACGGTTCCATGGGGTGGTGATGTGGCCACCAGCTCCCCCGAGTTCCACCCCTCTGATGAGGCCGTGTCTCATAGCCAGCACATGGGATAGCGCAGCACAGCTGTTTATGTGCCGCCGACAGGTTAGCTAGGGCCCTCCGGCCTCAGAGCCCACAGAGGAGCCAACCAGGAGCATCGAAGGCCACAGGATGTGGTAAGCATATGGCTGCCTCTACCTCAGATGTACATCTGGGGAGACACCTAGATGTAGTGGTAGAGCTAGGAGGGCAAAGCACATCGAGGATCACTGAGGGGATTGGGGGGTGAGGTGGGGGGGTAGGTAGGGGTGAGGGGTCTGGGGGTGAGGGAGGGAGCAACACCATCGAGAGGGTGGGGAATTGTCAAACACAAACACCTTTGTGTATGATGCCTCTGTCACCTTGTTCTGCAATGTGGGCCGATCTCTGAACCCTTGGCCCATCTCTATAGTCATCCTCCCCCCTCCCCGTGGCACTCACCCACCCTCCAGCCGTGGACATGTTCCCAGAGCTGTGTCCCATCCTCTGGGTGTTCGGAAGATGGCTGCTACGTGTGTAGTGTTGCCTTCCACAGTGTTCAAGCACAGTGTCCATGCATTAAGGTGTGATTGGGATGCTAGGCAATGATTGCCACATTCTACATGGCCTGCCCACCCATGGGAATCCACTTGCGTTGTGAGAAGTGCTCACTTAACCATGATTGCCAATTTCCTATCATGATAGACTTCAGCTATGCAGCCAAAGGTGGTGCATGTTATGGGTGGCCGACGGGACAGAGTGGCAGGGACAATGGTTGCCCCAGGAATGGGTGTACACGATCCAGGGTTGGTATGTTGATGCTGCATGTGGTTGCCCCCCACACTCCCGTGGTGGCCCACCCCTGCCGAGGTCCCCCCACCCCCTGCCGAGTACTGGGGTCACCTGTCCAGCACCCCTGGGTTCTTTGCCTGCGAGCAAAGATGATGACCCACCTCCTCAGCTCCCCACAGAGGTTCTTTCGCCAGGTTCACATTTTTAAAAAGGAGTACTAATTGGCACCAGTGTGACCACTGGCTGTGGAGGCCAATGAATGACGGGTGGCTCTCATTAAATGTACGGAAATGGGGCTTAGGTGATTACGATTGGTTTCTAGCCACACTATAGTGGAATCTGCACGTCCTCCCCGTGTGTGCGTGGGTTTCCTCTGGGTGCTCCGGTTTCCTCCCACAGTCCAAAGATGTGCGGGTTAGGTGGATTGGCCATGCTAAATTGCCCGTAGTGTCCTAAAAGTAAGGTTAAGGGGGGGTTTGTTGGGTTACGGGTATAGGGTGGATACGTGGGTTTGAGTAGGGTGATCATTGCTCGGCACAACATCGAGGGCCGAAGGGCCTGTTCTGTGCTGTACTGTTCTATGTTCTATCCCAATTTCGTCTACAAATTGTTTGGTGCATGGCACAGTTCTCGTTTTCTGCCTCTCCCGCTTTCACCAGCCTCATTTCGCTTGAACGAGCGCGTATCGAGGCTGGTGAATCACGCCCTTAGTCTCTGAAACGGAGAATACCGCCCCAGATGTTCCAGTTGTAATCGTTTTTCATCTGTCCAATGCGTGGTATTCAGGAGTAGTGCAGAAAGACCTCTATTTATACTCGGAACTCTTCTAATTTCAGTAATAGCAATTGAAGCTTAATTCCGGGTGTGTACATTGACTTTTGCATTGACTACATACTAACAATATGGATTTTCATCAGAATATTGCTTCGTTATTTGAAACACAGCTTTCTTATCTTAGCCCGCTTGACTCCTTTCAGATTATATGCATGATGTTGAGTAACCAGCCAAGCTCTGGATGGGCAGGGATGCACAGCGAACTGCATCTCCATTAATCCATCTGAAAATGGCAGATTATCAGTCATTTTACCAAAGGCTGCTGATCTCATGTGACGTTTGTATTCCGATATTTGGCATTCTATTTCAATCAATTCCATTTGAGGAAAACTGTCCTGAAATTGGTATTATATGAGGTTTTATATCCATCTCAAATGTATTTGTCCTGTGTCCATTTTTTATCAGAATTTTTAGATTAAATTTCCATGTCGACAGGATTGCAGAAAGAAATATAAATATATGTCAATACGCTGGCTGAAACAAAAATATATAGCTGGAGTAACAGTAATAAATGATAGATGTGATTCACTCGGCTGCAAAGGATCAATGTTTACTACTGTGACATACCATCTTGCATGATATTGAGATTGCATCTTATTACCAAATGTTTCAATGTAATATCAGGTCACAGAAACGTAGAAATAAAGAAAATAGAAGCAGGAGGAGGACATTCGGCCCTTCGAGCCTGCTCTGCCATTCATTATGATAATGGCTGTGGTAACGAAAGGAGTTCCGTCACCACACCAATATTTATTTACAATAACGATATTACAGGAGCAGCTACAAACAGTGCTGCTAGCAGTCCAGTCAACTTAAGACTGGCTCACAAAGCCTACACAGGTGATTATATGGGCCCCCTCAATGAGCTATCATTGAGGGAGCTCATACTCCAATTGGCCAACCAATAAAGCCAATTGGAGTTCATTACACCCCTCCCCCCCTCCCCCCCCAAGGTCCGAGGAATTCCTGCCAGCTGGCATTCCTCTGAGCTTCTTCCTGCTCCTCATGTCTGGGTCTGTCGCCTCTGTGTCATCCGCCGGGTCGTTCTCCGAAGTGGGCGGGGTGTACCTTATAGGTGCCCGTCTTTTCCTTGACGACCTCCTTGGAAGGTGTTCTTCCTCCTCCTCGGGGAGAGGTGTCGCGGCGGCCTCGTCGAGTGTGTCCATCTCCGACTCTGATGACTGGATGACGGAGTCTGGAGAAATTACTCGGGGCTGGGGTGTGGGTATCCTTTCCGTCTGGGCTATCCCAGCTTGAGGCGGTCCTGCTTCGCCTGCCTCCAGGTGTGGCTCCGCTGCCCTTATTTGGTCTAGGTGTTTCTTCAGCACCTTACCTCCTATTGAAACCTCCTAGGATCTGGGCCCTGTTTGGGACTCTACCGTGCCTTTGACCCACATTGGTCCATTCCCATAATTCTTGACCCAAACTGGTGCCCCCACCTGGAAATGTCTCTGCTGCCGACTATTATCATGCCCCCTGCGTTGGGCCTCCTGTTGTTTCTCCACTTTCCCCGTTAAATTTGGGAAAAGGAGACTCAGCCTCGTTCGCAGCCGCCTTCCCATTAAGAGTTCAGCTGGCAGTATGCCCATTGTGGAATGCGGTGTGGTCCTGTAATCAAACAGCCAGCGGGAGAGCTTTGTGTCTATTGGCGCTGCCAGCTGCTTCTTGAGTCCCGCTTTAAGTGTCTGGACCACTCTCTCTGCCAGGCCGTTGGTCGCTGGATGGTAAGGGGCCGTTTTGATGTGACGGACTCCGTTTTCCTTCAGGAATTTTCCAGATTCCCCACTTGCGAATGCCGTTCCGTTGTCTGACACCAATACCTCCGGAAGTCCATATGTTGCAAACGAGGCCCTGAGTTTTTCAATTGTCGATGCTGTGCTTGCCGTGTTTACCCGGTGGACGTCCAACCATTTGGAGTGGGCGTCCACTATCACCAAAAACATTGAGCCCATGAAAGGGCCGGCGTGGTCAAAATGCAGGCGGGTCCACGGTCTGCCTGGCCATTCCTACGGGTGCAATGGCGCCGCTGGTGGCACTCTTTGCCCCTGTTGGCACTCCTGGCACCGCCGTACCAAGGCTGCTATGTCTGTGTCCAAACCTGGCCACCAAACGTAGCTTTGAGCTAACATCTTCATTTTAGACACCCCTGTGTGTCTGTGATGTAACTCAGTTAAGATTGCCTGACGGCCCTGAGCTGGGACGATTACCCGGGGTCCCCATAATAGGATACCGTCTTCTACGGTTATTTGGTCCCTTCTGCTCCAGTATGGGTGCATCTGGGGCTCCACTGGTCTTTCCAGTTCCCCTGTTAGCAGTAAATGCTTCACCTTGGCTAAAACTGGGTCTTTTTGCATCCACAACCGAATATGTTGTGCATCTACTGGTAGGGTGTCCAAAAGATTTCGAGTCATTACTGTCTCCTATACTTTTGGTATTTGCGGCGGAGTGTCCGGGAGGGGAAGTCTGCTCAAAGCATTTGCTACTCACGTTCCCAGTCTGTGCTCCAGAACGTATCTATATGCCGCCAGTAGCAACGCCCAGCGTTGGATTCTAGCTGATGCAATCGGGGGTACTGACTTGTCTTCTTTTAATAACCCTAATAATGGCTTATGGTCCATCACTATGGTGAATTTCCACCCGTACAGATACTGGTGAAATTTTTTTACTGCGAATATCACCGCCAGTCCTTCCTTCTCGATTTGGGCGTACTTCCTCTCAGCCATCGCCAAGATCCTCAAAGCATAGGCTATTGGCCGTTCTTCCCCATTCCTTCCTCTACGGACTAAGACGGCTCCTAGCCCGTAGGGGGATGCATCACAAGTGACCACCAACTCCTTCCTTGGGTCATAATGCTCTAGGACATTTTCGGATTAAGCTGTTCCTTAATGTCCCTAAATGCTCGGTTTTGGTGGGTGGACCATTTCCATTCTTGCCCCTTTTTTAGTAGCTGGTGGAGGGGTTCTAGGATGGATGCCTTATTTTCAATAAACTTTCCATAATAGGTTACCAACCCTAGAAATTATCGTAACTCCTGGACCGTGGTGGGAGCTGGGGCTTCTTTTATTGCCCTTACTCTGTCTTCTAATGGATGTAAGCCTGACTTGTCTACTTTATATCCCAGGTACGTCACTTGTGGTGCCAGAAAAACACATTTTTCCCTTTTTAGCCGTACGCCTGCCTTTGCGAAATGCCTGAGCACTTCCTCAAGGTTCCTTAAGTGTTCCCTGTTTGTCCTACCCATGATTAAGACATCGTCCAAATAAATCGCCACCTGCGGTAGTCCCTGCAGAATATTTTCCATCGTACGCTGGAATATAGCGCAGGCTGATGACACTCCAAAAGGTAGCCTAGTATAATGAAGAAGGCCCTTCAGGGTGTTGATCGTAGCGAACCTCTGGGAGCCCTTGTCCAGTTTTAACTGCAGGTAGGCGTGGCTCATGTCTAGTTTCGTGAACAAAAGCCCACCTGCCAATTTGGCATATAGGTCGTCTATTTTTGGGATTGGGTATTTGTCCAGCAGTGCGTATTTGTTTACTGTCTGTTTGAAATCTCCACAGAGACGTATCGAGCCGTCTGGCTTCAAAATTGGTACCACTGGCGCTGCCCATTCCGAAAACTGTACTGGTCTGATAATGCCGTCGCGCCGTAACCTTTCTATTTCATCATCTACTTTCTTCCTTAATGCAAAAGGTACCGGCCTGGCCTTACAAAATTTCGGAAGGACTTCTGGGTCCACGTGCAAAGTTGCTTTGGCGCCTATGATTTCCCTCAAACCTTCATGGAAGACCTCCGGGTATTTTTGGAGTATTCCACTCAACTGCCCGCTTCCACTCTGGAAAATTTTCATCCAATCTAATTTTAGGTCTTTCAGCCAGTTCCGTCCAATTAAGCTTGGTCCGGAGCCCTCTACTATCGTCAACGGTAATCTGAGCAATTGTTTCTCATATTCCACAGGTACATGAGTCGTGCCTAGAACTTCCAAGGGTTCCCCCGTGCAGGTTTTAAGTTTCGGCGATGTTTTTATTAGGGTTAGTGGCTGGAGTCCATCTTTGATTTTTCTAAATGCTGCCACTCCCATTACTGATACGACCGCACCCGTGTCTATTTCCATTATTGACGGGCGCCCGTTCACCCGTGGGGTAATCCTAATGGGTTTTGCTTTCTTCGTTGTAATATTATATTACAGTTCCCCTTCAGAGGAGGATGGGGCGTCTAGGTTGTGTACTTCCCTGCGTCCCTACCTGCTATTCCTCTTTTGCCACCTCCTTCTAGGGTTTCTGTCGTTGTTACCCCACTCTGTCTGGTGCCAGAAATGGTCCTTCTCTGTTGGGGGAGCCTCAGCCGGTACTTCCCTCTATCTCCAGTTAGTCCTGGCAGACTTGGGGGCAGTTCTGGAGTTTTCCTTTGTCTCTCTATTCCTCAGGTTTTTCCTGAGAGCGGCTATCTGGTAGAAGGACCCGTTGTGGTAGTCCCTCTCACAGGTATCTACCTCCATTGGCGTGCCCTGTAGTTCCTGCGCCCCACTTGCTGCCTTTTCTAGGGACAGTGCGAGCTGTAACGCCTGCCTGCAGTCTAGCTCCATTTCCGCCAACAGGCGTTTCTGTACTGTGAGGTCGTTTATACACACACTAACCGGTCCCGAAGCATTTCATTTAGCGTCGGGCCGAACTCACATTTTTCCGCCAGCCTTCTCAGGCGGGTCAAGAAATTCGTGACTGACTCCCTGTCTTCCCGCTTCGCTGTGTAGAATCTGTACCTACGCAAAATGAGGGGTGGTTTTGGGTCGTAGTGCTCTTTCACCAATTCCGTTACTTCTTGGAAAGTTTTCGTGGCTCGCGCATCAGGATAAGTCAGACTACGTATAATGGCGAAAGCGGAGGGTCCGCACGCCGACAGCAGGATAAGCCGTCTCCTTTCGTCCGTCAGTATATCATTTGCCTGGAAGAAGTAATACATTCTCCACATACTGGGACCAGTCCTCAATAGCCGGGTCGCATGCCTCTAACATCCCAAAAAACGGCATTTTTAAAATGGCAAGGCTTACCCTCCGAGTGCGGCAGCTGGTCTCCGCAAAATTCGTAGTTTACCTCGTCACCACTGTAGTAATCCACGGGAGGCAGGAGTTCCGTCACCACACCAATATTTATTTACAATAACGATATTACAGGAGCAGCTACAAACAGTGCTGCTAGCAGTCCAGTCAACTTAAGACTGCTCACAAAGCCTACACAGGTGATTATATGGGCCCCCTCAATGAGCTATCATTGAGGGAGCTCATACTCCAATTGGCCAACCAATAAAGCCAATTGGAGTTCATTACAATGGCTGATCATCACGTTCAAAACCTTGATCCCGCCTTCCCCCAAATCCCATGATTCCTTTAGCCCCAAGAGCTATATCTGATACGTTCGTGAAATTATCCAACGTTTGGCCTCAACTATTTTCTGTGGTAGTGAATTCCATAGATTCACTACTCTCTGGGTGAAGAAATTTCTCCTCACCTCAGTTCTAAAAGGTTTACCCCTTATCCTCAAACTATGACTCCTAGTTCTGGACTCGCCCACCATCAGAAACATTCTTTCTGAGTGTACCCTGTCTAATCCCCTTAGAATTAATATGAGATCCCCATTCACTCTTCGAAACTCCAATGAATATAATCCTAACCGACTTAGTCTTCTCATATGACAGTCCCACCATCCCAGGAATCAGCCTGGTAAACCTGCACTACGCTCCCTCCATAGCAAGAACATCCTTCCTCAGATAAGGACACCAAAACTGCACACACTATGCCAGGTATGGCCTCACCATTGCATACGGCATGTATGCAATTGCAGTAAAATATTTCTATTCCTATACTTAAATCCTCTCGCTATGAAGGCCAACATACCATTTGTCTTCTTTACTGCCCACTGTACCTGCGCGCTTACTTTCAGCGACTAATGCGCGAGGAGAGTATCCATCTCTCTCAATTTACACAAATTCAAATAGTAATCTGCCTTCCTATTTTTGCTACCGAAGTGGATAACTACACATTTATCCACATTATACTGCATCTGTCATGCATGTGCCCACTCACTCATCCTGTCCAAATCCTGTTGAAGCATCTCTGCATCCTCCTCACATCTCATCCACCCACCCACCTTGGTGTCATCTGCAAATTTGGAGATAATACATTTAGTTCCCTCATCCAAATCATTAATATATAATGTGAACCGTTGGGGTCCTCGCACAGATCCCTGGGGTACCCCACTAGTCACTGTCTGCCAATCAGAAAAATACCCATTTATTCCAACCTTTTGTTTCCTGTCTGCTAACCAGCTTTCTACCCATCTCAAGACACTACCTGTAATCCCATGCGCTTTAACTTTACATATTAATCTGCTATGTGAGACCTTATAGAAAGCCTTCCAAATGTCTAAATAAACCACATCCATCGGTTCTCCCTGGTCAACCCGACTAGTAGCATCTTCAAAGAATTCTAGTAGATTTGTCAAGCATGATTTTCCTTTCATTACCACTGCAGTTTGGTGGTCTGTATACTACTCCTGCAAATATATTTTGCCCCTGTATTAATATCTTTCCTCATTATTGTATCAATATCTTCTTTAATCAACAATGCATTAGACCATTTGATAGCTTGCTGGATTATACCATATACAATGGAATCAAGATCTCATAATGTTTTTAAATTAACATTCACTTATATTACATTATCAGCTGATATAATTACGTTGAGCTGGGAATTTCCTTAGCTCCTCCCATTCTGACATTGTAACTTCATCAGAAATGCAGTGGAAAACACTATTCACACCAGAGCACTTGGAGATCTGAAGAAATTCCCAGTCTGCGTGCCACAAATTTTTTAGCTCGGCAGAGTGGCCCAGATTTAATCACCAGTCATTTCCTGCGCGCGCCAGTGCAGGAAGACTATTCGCAATATGCCAATCTGGCAGGGGCACTTTCAGGGTGCCAGGCTGGCAGTGCCAAGGTCCAGGAGGAGTGCCAGGGTACCACTCTGCCCAGTGCTTGACCACCTGGGGGCCTCAACTCCCCACTGCGATCCCCCAAGGTCCCATCAAGACTGGTTCTCAACACTGTGAACCAATACCAAATGCTGCCTAGTTGAGGTCTCGCTGGTGAGGCCGGTGAATCCCAGGACCCGGGTGAATTATCACAGATTTACATTGCAGAAGGAGGCCATTCGGCCCATTGAGTCTACAGCAGCCCCTGAAAGAGTGCCCTACCTACCCCCACACCTCCACCCTATCCCCGTAACCCAGCAACCGCAGCTATGCAATTTAGCGTCACCAATCCACCTAACCTGCACATCTTTGGACTGCGGGAGGAAACCAGTGCATCCGGAGGAAACCCACAGACACAGAGAGAACATGCAGCCTCTGCACAGACAGTGGCCCAAGCCGGGAATCGAACCTGGGTCCCTGGCGCTGTGAAGCAACACTTGCTACTGAGCCGCACATATTTAAATTAGCCTAATTGCTCATTTAAATATGCACACCTGGATCTTGCCCAGCGAGAGTGAGATCCATATCATGACATGCCGCGAGATTGCATAGAATCTCGCGAGACGTTTCGAGCGTCACAATGAAGGCCTCTCGCGAGATTCAACGACGTGAATCTCGGATGCGATGAGGCCAAGTCGGATGAAATGAGGCCACTGAATGCAGCCATGTTCTCCCATCCCCATTAGATAGGCCTAAGCTCAGCAGTAGAAGTTGAATTTGTTCTGCATTTTCACAATACCTGACTTTATTCTCTAAATGAGATCGTAATTAATGGTACATGTCAATTATCACCGATACGTGTCTGATCTTTGTAATCCAGCTGCTCCTATCTTGCGCAGCCTTACGACTCAGACCAGGTGAAATGTATGTAGGGAGCGGTCAAGGGCTTCTGAGTCAAAGGTAGGTAAGCCATACACTCATTTTTTTTAATGGCTGCCATAAAACAAGATTAAAGCCAGGGAGAAGGTAAATGGGTAGAATTTATAGCGTGGGATTGGGTTGGACCTGGGGAGGGTGGTTGGGTCAGGTATGCAGGTGGGGTTGGGCTGTGGTTTGGGTGGCTGAGTCAGAGAGTGGTTGGAGTCCTGCAGGAGCATGTGGGGAGTCTTGCCGGGGTCAGGTGGGTCAGTGCTGTAGTTACCTGGAAGCTGGAAATGATTTTCATCCTTCTGCCTTTTCCAAGTTATCGATTGCTATTTAACAGTTGGAAACATCCATAGTTTTCAACTTAAATCACATTATTGGATGCTTCCCAGTGCAGTGCAATTGGCCAAAGGAAGTTTGAACTTCCCAGTCAATTGCCATATAATCCTTATCTGGGCACTTCTGGGGCGTTAAGTGTATTTGAGGTGCTCCTCAGATAAACTATTCTAGAGCTCAAATGTTGCCACCAAATATCATCCACACAACAATTCTTCATCACTGTTTGGTGTACAGAAAAATGAAAATGTCTACAAGACTGGAGTAAACTCCATACACAGCATAATGACTCACCCATGTACTGCAGAGTGAGTTGTAGATGGTCTTTCCCTCCATCTCTCAGATCCTGAGTTGTGCTTTGTAGCTGGGTTGGTCTGGATGTGGAGAAATTCTGCATTCTCCCACTGGAAGATAGTTAGACAGAAAGTGGGCTTCTCCATTTCAAGCAACTCCTGCCCAGTTGGATAATGAGTAGAGTGTGGATTGAGTCTTGTACATAAATCAGCCACAGGTTCAGAACAGTATGACAACATCCACAGTACTTAGGAACATTTGTTTTCTTAGGGTAGTGTCCGAGGCCCAACCATCTTCCGCTGCTTCATCAATGACCTTCCTTCCAACATAAGGTCAGATGTGGGGATGTTCGCTGATGATTGCATAATGTTCAGCACCATTTGCAACTCCTCAGACACTGAAGCAGTTCACATGCAATTGCAACAAGAACTGGGATATCCAGGCTTGGGCTGACAAATGGCAAGTAACATTCGTGTCAGGCAATGGCCATGCCCAATAAGAGAGAATCAAACCACCGCCCCTTGACATTCAATGGCATCACCATCATTGAATCCCCACAATCAATATCCCGGGGGCTACCAATGATCAGAAACTCAACTGGACTAGCCTTATAAATACTGGGCAGGATTCTCCAGTTCCCCAGCTGAGTGTTTCTCTACTGCACACCATTCGCTGGCAACCAGATCCTTTCTTCCTGCCGCTTGTCAATGGGATTTCCCATTATAATCATCCCACGCCACCGGGATCCCTGTGGGTGTGAGTGCGCTGCCGGCGGGAAAAGTGAATCGCACCAACTGGAGAATTCCTGACACTGTGGCTACAAGAGTTGGCCAGAGGCTAGGGATCCTGCAGGGAGTAACTCACTTCCTGACTCCCCAAAGCCTGTCCACCATCTGCAATGCACAAGTCAGGAGTGTGATGGAATACTCCACTTGCCTGGATGATTGCAGCACCAACAACACTCAAGAAACTCAACAGTATCCAGGACAAAGTAGCATGCTTGATTGGCACCCCTTCCAAAATATTCATACCTTCCTCCACCACCACACAGTAGCAGCAGTGTGCACCATCTACAAGATGCACTGTAGGAACTCACCAAGGCTCCTTTTGCAGCACCTTCCAAACCCAAAACCACTACCATCGAGAAGGACAAGGTTGGAAAATACATGGGAACACCACCACCTGGAAGTTTCCCATCAAGTCACTGTCATTCACAATCCTGACTGGGAAATATATCCCCGTTCCTTCACTGTCGCTGGGTCAAAATTCTGGAACTCCCTCCCTAACAGCACTGTGGGTGTAAATACACCACATGGACTGCAGTGTTCAAGAAGGCAGCTCACCACCACCACCTCAAGGGCAATTAGGGATTGGCAATGAATGCTGGCCTGGCCAATGAAGCCCACATCCTGTAAAAATGAATAAAAACAAAAACACCTAGTCAATGTAGTTTAGAACCCTTCGCTGCTGCCCTCTGTTGGGGAAGTAAATTTTGTTGAATTCTGGATGCCTGAAGTTCAGCATGTACGAGTCTTACTCTGTGCAGTACACAATAGAACAATTACATTTTCTTTTACATTTCATTTGAGAAATTAAGGACTGCAGAATATTATGACTCAGTTTTGGAACCACTAAAGTTGATTTTATGAAAGATTTTGCGGTGTAGGTATTGTATTCAGGTACAAATGCAGTAATAAAAGCAAATTACTGCGGATGCCAAAGTCTGAACAAAATCAGAAAGTACTGGACAATCTTGGCAAGTCTGACAGCATCTGTGGCGAGGCTGTTACAGACATCTCAACATGGCACCGAAGCGTGGCAACTGAGAGGAGAGACAAAGTAGACTTGGCCGATATTCACTGGAATTTAGAAGAATGAGGGGGATCTTATAGAAACATATAAAATTATGAAGGGAATAGAAAAGAAAGAGGCAGGGAGGTTGTTTCCACTGCGGGTGAAACTAGAACTCGGGGGCATAGCCTCAAAGTAAGGGGGAGCAGATTTAGGACTGAGTTGAGGAGGGACCTCCTCACCCAAAGGTCATGAATCTGTGGAATTCCCTGCCCAGTGAAGCAGTTGAGGCTACCTCGTTAAATGTTTTTAAGGCAAAGGTAGATAGATTTTGGAACAGTAAAGGAATAAAAGGTTATGCAGAGCGGGCAGGTAAGTGGAGCTGAGTCCACAAAAAGATCATCTGTGATCTTATTGAATGGCAGAGCAGGCTCGAGGGGTCAGATGGTCGACTCCAGCTCCCAGTTCTTGTGTTCTTATGACTCTCTGCAAGTTCTTTCACACAGATCCTCTTCCTACATCTCTTATAACTGTACTAACCAACTTCCGGTGGCAACATGTAGGGGAGCATGTTGGGTGGCTCCTGCTTGAGGCGTGTTTTTAGGAGTTTTAAAGTCCGGTCCTGGGGGCAATTTGCAAATGATTGAATGGAGGAAGATACAAGGAAGGCAAAGGATGTAAAAAGGATTTAGAAAAACAGCCGTGAAGAAGGGAGGGAGTGAGTGTTCACCGTCGAGTGAAAGGGCCAGCCCGGGAGCTAGCAGATAGCGGAGGTTGGGCTGCTGAGTGTTCACAGCAGAGAGGATGACTGAGGTGATGTCTTTGGAGCTGGAGAAGCAGTTTGTGAAGCATATGGCGGTGCTGAGAAAGGAAATGGTGGTGGCTTTGAAGACATTGGTGGAGGAGGCAGTTGCCCCGGTGTGAGTAGCTGTGCCGAAGACACCGGCCAAGATGAGGAATGGCAGCACGGTAGCATAGTGGTTAACACAGTTGTGTCACAGTTCCAGGGTCCCAGGTTTGACACCCGGCTGAGTCACTGTCTATGCGGAGTCTGCACGTCGTCCTCCTGTCTGCATGGGTTTCCTCCGGGTGCCCCGGTTTCCTCCCATGGTCCAAAGATGTGCTGGTTAGTTGGATTGGACATGCTAACTTGCCCTTAGTGTCCAAAAAAATGTTAAGTGGGGGTTACTGGGTTACGGGGATAGGGTAGATACGTGGGCTTCAGTAGGGTGCTCTTTGTAAGGGCCGATGCAGACTCAATGGGCCGAATGGCCTCCTTCTGCACTGTAAATTCTATGATTCTATGAAACAGAGCGAGAAGATGAAGGGACTGAAGGAGGCCATGTCGCAGCACAGTGATCAGCTAACCTTGATGGGGGATGAGAGGGTGGTCAAGGCCAATAAGGGGCTTTGAGCAAAGCTGGAGACCTGGAGAACCGCTCAAGGCAGCAAAATTTGCCCGAAGGGGTAGAGGGCTCGACGCTGATGGAGTACTTCGCCAAAATGTTGGCAGAATTGATGGGGGAGGGGGAGGAGGAGGACCCCTCCCTGTATGAATGAACCTCATCGGGTGCTGGGGCCGAAGCCAAAGTTAAATGAGCCGCCAAGGGCAATGAACATCTACTTCTACAAGTACTATATGAAGGAGAAGGTGTTAAATTGGGCGAAGCAGAAGCGGGAGGTGCAGTGGGCTGGTGCTGGAGTTTGCATGTACCAGGACTTGATGGTGGAGCTGATAAAGAGACGAGCAGCTTTCGGCCAAGTTACGACAGCATTATACAACAGCGGGTTGCGATTTGGTGTGCTATATCCAGCGAACATAGAACATAGAACGATACAGCGCAGTACAGGCCCTTCGGCCCTCGATGTTGCACCGACATGGAAAAAAAAACTAAAGGCCATCTAACCTACACTATGCCCTTATCATCCATATGCTTATCCAATAAATTTTTAAATGCCCTAAATGTTGGCGAGTTCACTACTGTTGCAGGTAGGGCATTCCACGGCCTCACCACTCTTTGCGTAAAAAACCCACCTCTGACCTCTGTCCTATATCTATTACCCCTCAATTTAAGGCTATGTCCCCTCGTGCTAGCCACCTCCATCCGCGGGAGAAGGCTCTCGCTGTCCACCCTATCTAACCCTCTGATCATTTTGTATGCCTCTATTAAGTCACCTCTTAACCTTCTTCTCTCTAACGAAAACAACCTCAAGTCCATCAGCCTTTCCTCATAAGATTTTCCCTCCATACCAGGCAACATCCTGGTAAATCTCCTCTGCACCCGTTCCAAAGCTTCCACGTCCTTCCTATAATGAGGCGACCAGAACTGTACGCAATACTCCAAATGCGGCCGTACCAGAGTTTGGTACAGCTGCATCATGACCTCATGGCTCCGGAACTCAATCCCTCTACCAATAAAGGCCAACACACCATAGGCCTTCTTCACAACCCTATCAACCTGGGTGGCAACTTTCAGGGATCTATGTACATGGACACCGAGATCCCTCTGCTCATCCACACTACCAAGAATTTTACCATTAGCCAAATATTCCGCATTCCTGTTATTCTTTCCAAAGTGAATCACCTCACACTTCTCCACATTAAACTCCATTTGCCACCTCTCAGCCCAGCTCTGCAGCTTATCTATGTCCCTCTGTAACCTGCAACATCCTTCCGCACTGTCTACAACTCCACCGACTTTAGTGTCGTCTGCAAATTTACTCACCCATCCTTCTGCGCCCTCCTCTAGGTCATTTATAAAAATGACAAACAGCAACGGCCCCAGAACAGATCCTTGTGGTACGCCACTCGTAACTGAACTCCATTCTGAACATTTCCCATCAACTACCACTCTCTGTCTTCTTTCAACTAGCCAATTTCTGATCCACATCTCTAAATCACCCTCAATCCCCAGCCTCCGTATTTTCTGCAATAGCCGACCGTGGGGAACCTTATCAAACGCTTTACTGAAATCCATATACACCACATCAACTGCTCTACCCTCGTCTACCTGTTCAGTCACCTTCTCAAAGAACTCGATAAGGTTTGTGAGGCATGACCTACCCTTCACAAAACCATGCTGACTATCCCTAATCATATTATTCCTATCTAGATGATTATAAATCGTATCTTTTATAATCCTCTCCAAGACTTTACCCACCACAGACGTTAGGCTCACCGGCCTATAGTTACCGGGGTTATCTCTACTCCCCTTCTTGAACAAAGGGACCACATTTGCTATCCTCCAGTCCTCTGGCACTATTCCTGTAGCTAATGATGACCTAAAAATCAAAGCCAAAGGCTCAGCAATCTCTTCCCTGGCTTCCCAGAGAATCCTAGGATAAATCCCATCCGGCCCCGGGGACTTATCTATTTTCACCTTGTCCAGAATTGCCAACACTTCTTCCCTACGCACCTCAATGCCATCTATTCTAATAGCCTGGGTCTCAGCATTCTCCTCCACAATATTATCTTTTTCTTGAGTGAATACTGACGAAAAGTATTCATTTAGTATCTCGCTTATCTCCTCAGCCTCCACACACAACTTCCCACCACTGTCCTTGACTGGCCCTACTCTTACCCTAGTCATTCTTTTATTCCTGACATACCTATAGAAAGCTTTTGGGTTTTCCTTGATCCTACCTGCCAAAGACTTCTCATGTCCCCTCCTTGCTCGTCTCAGCTCTCTCTTTAGATCCTTCCTCGCTTCCTTGTAACTATCAAGCGCCCCAACTGAAACTTCACGCCTCATCTTCACATAGGCCTCCTTCTTCCTCTTAACAAGAGATTCCACTTCTTTGGTAAACCACGGTTCCCTCGCTCGACCCCTTCCTCCCTGCCTGACTGGTACGTACTTATCAAGAACATGCAATAGCTGTTCCTTGAACAAGCTCCACATATCCAGTGTGCCCAACCCTTGCAGCCTACTTCTCCAACCAACACATCCTAAGTCATGTCTAATGGCATCATAATTGCCCTTCCCCCAGCTATAACTCTTGCTCTGCGGGGTATACTTATCCCTTTCCATCACTAACGTAAAGGTCACCGAATTGTGGTCACTGTCTCCAAAGTGTTCACCTACCTCCAGATCTAACACCTGGCCTGGTT
Source organism: Scyliorhinus canicula (assembly GCF_902713615.1). Classification (NCBI taxonomy): domain Eukaryota; kingdom Metazoa; phylum Chordata; class Chondrichthyes; order Carcharhiniformes; family Scyliorhinidae; genus Scyliorhinus; species Scyliorhinus canicula. The sequence goes on along the minus strand of NC_052150.1, from coordinate 58,778,177 downwards.
CATTACCCAAAACCAAATCTGAAGCTGAAGGTGACCTACAACACCGGAGATTTCTACTTCAAGACCATGGAGGCGGCAGAGGCGTTTGTGAAGGCAGAAGACTTGGGACAGAACATAGAACATAGAACACTACAGCACAGTACGGGCCCTTCGGCCCTCGATGTTGCGCCGACCTGTGAAACCATCTGAAGCCTATCTGACCTACACTATTCCATTTTCATCCATATGTCTATCCAGTGACCACTTAAATGCCCTTAAAGTTGGCGAGTCTACTACTGTTGCAGGCAGGGCGTTCCACACCCCTACTACTCTCTGAGTAAAGAAACTGCCTCTGACATCTGTCCTATATCTACCACCCCTCAATTTAAAGCTATGTCCCCTCGTGTTGGTCATCACCATCCGAGGAAAAAGACTCTCACTGTCCACCCTATCTAACCCTCTGACTATCTTATGTCTCTATTAAGTCACCTCTCAGCCTTCTCCTCTCTAACGAAAACAACCTCAATTCCCTGAGCCTTTCCTCGTAAGACCTTCCCTCCATACCAGGCAACATCCTAGTAAATCTCCTCTGAACCCTTTCCAAAGCTTCCACATCCTTCCTATAATATGGTGACCAGAACTGCACGCAGTACTCCAGGTGCGGCCGCACCAGAGTTATGTACAGCTGCAGCATGGCCTTGTGGTTCCGAAACTCAATCCCCCTGCTTATAAAGGCTAGCACACCATATGCCTTCTTAACAGCCCTATTAACCTGGGTGGCAACTTTCAGGGATTTATGTACCTGGATGCCGAGATCTCTCTGTTCATCTACACTACCAAGAATCTTGCCATTAGCCCAGTACTCTGCATTCCTGTTACTCCTTCCAAAGTGAACCACCTCACACTTTTCCGCATTAAACTCCATCTGCCACCTCTCAGCCCAGCTCTGCAGCTTATCTATGTCCCTCTGTATCCTATAACATCCTTCAGCACTATCCACAACTCCACCGACCTTCGTGTCATCTGCAAATTTACTAACCCATCCTTCTACACCCTCTTCCAGGTCATTTATAAAAATAACAAACAGCAGTGGCCCCAAAACAGATCCTTGCGGTACACCACTAGTAACTGAACTCCAGGATGAACATTTGCCATCAACCACCACCCTCTGTCTTCTTTCAGCTAGCCAATTACTGATCCAAACCGCTAAATCACCTTCAATTCCATACTTCCTTATTTTCTGCAATAGCCTACCATGGGGAACCTTATCAAACGCCTTACTGAAATCCATATACACCACATCAACAGCTTTACCCTGATCGACCTGTTTGGTCACCTTCTCAAAAAACTCAATAAGGTTTGTGAGGCATGACCTACCCTTCACAAAACCGTGTTGACTATCGCTAATCAACTTGTTCTTTTCAAGATGATTATAAACCCTATCTCTTATAACCTTTTCCAACATTTTACCCACAACCGAAGTAAGGCTCACAGGTCTATAATTACCAGGGTTGTCTCTACTCCCCTTCTTGAACAAGGGGACAACATTTGCTATCCTCCAGTCATCCGGCACTATTCCTGTCGACAAAGACGACATAAAGATCAAGGACAAAGGCTCTGCAATCTCCTCCCTGGCTTCCCAGAGAATCCTAGGATAAATCCCATCTGACCCAGGGGACTTATCTATTTTGACATTTTCCAAAATTGCTAACACCTCCTCCTTTTGAACCTCAATTCCATCTAGCCTGGTCGACTGAACCTGAGTGTTCTCCTCGACAACATTGTCTTTCTCCAGTGTAAACACTGACGAAAAATATCCATTTAACGCTTCCCCTATCTCCTCTGATTCCACACACAACTTTCCACTACTATCCTTGATTGGCCCTAATCTTACTCTAGTCATTCTTTTGTTCCTGATATACCTATAGAAAGCCTTAGGGTTTTCCTTGATCCTATCCGCCAACGACTTTTCGTGTCCTCTCCTCGCTCTTCTTAACTCTCCCTTTAGGTCCTTCCTGGCTAACTTGTAACTCTCAAGTGCCCTAACTGAGCCTTCATGTCTCATCCTAACATAAGCCTTCTTCTTCCTCTTGACGAGTGCTTCAACTTCCTTAGTAAACCACGGTTCCCTTGCTCGACAACTTCCTCCCTGCCTGACAGGTACATACTGATCAAGGACACGCAGTAGCTGTTCCTTGAAAAAGCTCCACATTTCGATTGTACCCATCCCCTGCAGTTTCCTTCCCCATCCTATACATCCTAAATCTTGCCGAATAGCATCATAATTGGCTTTCCCCCAGCTATAATTCTTGCCTTGCGGTATATACCTATCCCTGCCCATTGCTAAAGTAAACATAACCGAGTTGTGATCACTATCACCAAAGTGCTCACCTACATCTAAATCTAACACCTGGCCGGGTTCATTACCCAGTACCAAATCCAATGTGGCCTCGCCCCTTGTTGGCCTGTCTACATACTGTGTCAGAAAACCCTCCTGCACACACTGCACAAAAACTGACCCATCTATAGTACTCGAACTATAGTATTTCCAGTCAATATTTGGAAAGTTAAAGTCCCCCATAACAACTACCCTGTTACTCTCGCTCCTGTCGAGAATCATCTTTGCAATCCTTTCCTCTACATCTCTGGAACTATTCGGAGGTCTATAGACAACTCCCAACAGGGTGACCTCTCCTCTACTGTTCCTAACCTCGGCCCATACTACCTCAGTAGACGAGTCCTCAAGCGTCCTTTCTACCGCCGTAATACTTTCTTTGATTAACAATGCCACCCCCCCCCCCCCCCTCTTTTACCATCTTCTCTGTTCTTACAGAAACATCTAAATCCTGGAACCTGCAACAACCATTCCTGTCCCTGCTCTACCCATGTCTCCGAAATCGCCACAAGATCGAGATCCCAGGTACCAACCCATGCTGCAAGCTCACCCACCTTATTCCGCATGCTCCTGGCGTTGAAGTAGACACACTTCAAACCAGCGTCCTGCTTGCCGGTGCCCTCTTTCGAACTTTTAACCCTATCCCTGACTTCACTACTCTCAACATCCTGTACACTGGGACTACAATTTAGGTTCCCATCCCCCTGCTGAATTAGTTTAAACCCCCCCCGAAGAGCACTAGCAAATCTCCCCCCCAGGATATTGGTACCCCTCTGGTTCAGGTGAAGACCATCCTGTTTGTAGAGGTCCCACCTACCCCAGAATGAGCCCCAATTATCCAGGAAACCAAAACCCTCCCTCCTGCACCATCCCTGTAGCCACGTGTTCAACTTCTCTCTCTCCTTATTTCTCACTTCACTAGCACGTGGCACGGGTAACAACCCAGAGATAACAACTCTGTTTGTTCTAGCTCTCAGCTTCCACCCTAGCTCCCTGAATTTCTGTCTCAAATCCCCATCTCTCTTCCTACCTATGTCGTTGGTACCTATGTGGACCACGACTTGGGGCTGCTCCCCCTCCCCCTTAAGGATCCCAAAAACACGATCAGAGACATCACGAACCCTGGCACCTGGGAGGCAACACACCAACCGTGAGTCTCTTTCGTTCCCACAGAACCTCCTGTCTGTTCCTCTAACTATGGAGTCCCCAATGACAAGTGCTCTGTTCCTCTTCTCCCTTCCCTTCTGGAACATAGAACATAGAACATAGAACGATACAGCGCAGTACAGGCCCTTCGGCCCTCAATGTTGCACCGACATGGAAAAAAAAACTAAAGGCCATCTAACCTACACTATGCCCTTATCATCCATATGCTTATCCAATAAACTTTTAAATGCCCTCAATGTTGGCGAGTTCACTACTGTTGCAGGTAGGGCATTCCACGGCCTCACCACTCTTTGCGTAAAAAACCCACCTCTGACTTCTGTCCTATATCTATTACCCCTCAATTTAAGGCTATGTCCCCTCGTGCTAGCCACCCCCATCCGCGGGAGAAGGCTCTCACTGTCCACCCTATCTAACCCTCTGATCATTTTGTATGCCTCTATTAAGTCACCTCTTAACCTTCTTCTCTCTAACGAAAACAACCTCAAGTCCATCAGCCTTTCCTCATAAGATTTTCCCTCCATACCAGGCAACATCCTGGTAAATCTCCTCTGCACCCGTTCCAAAGCTTCCACGTCCTTCCTATAATGAGGCGACCAGCACTGTACGCAATACTCCAAATGCGGCCGTACTAGAGTTTTGTACAACTGCAACATGACCTCATGGCTCCGGAACTCAATCCCTCTACCAATAAAGGCCAACACACCATAGGCCTTCTTCACAACCCGATCAACCTGGGTGGCAACTTTCAGGGATCTATGTACATGGACACCGAGATCCCTCTGCTCATCCACACTACCAAGAATTTTACCATTAGCCAAATATTCCGCATTCCTGTTATTCTTTCCAAAGTGAATCACCTCACACTTCTCCACATTAAACTCCATTTTCCACCTCTCAGCCCAGCTCTGCAGCTTATCTATGTCCCTCTGTAACCTGCAACATCCTTCCGCACTGTCTACAACTCGACCGACTTTAGTGTCGTCTGCAAATTTACTCACCCATCCTTCTGCGCCCTCCTCTAGGTCATTTATAAAAATGACAAACAGCAACGGCCCCAGAACAGATCCTTGTGGTACGCCACTCGTAACTGAACTCCATTCTGAACATTTCCCATCAACTACCACTCTCTGTCTTCTTTCAACTAGCCAATTTCTGATCCACATCTCTAAATCACCCTCAATCCCCAGCCTCCGTATTTTCTGCAATAGCCGACCGTGGGGAACCTTATCAAACGCTTTACTGAAATCCATATACACCACATCAACTGCTCTACCCTCGTCTACCTGTTCAGTCACCTTCTCAAAGAACTCAATAAGGTTTGTGAGGCATGACCTACCCTTCACAAAACCATGCTGACTATCCCTAATCATATTATTCCTATCTAGATGATTATAAATCGTATCTTTTATAATCCTCTCCAAGACCTTACCCACCACAGACGTTAGGCTCACCGGCCTATAGTTACCGGGGTTATCTCTACTCCCCTTCTTGAACAAAGGTACCACATTTGCTATCCTCCAGTCCTCTGGCACTATTCCTGTAGCCAATTATGACCTAAAAATCAAAGCCAAAGGCTCAGCAATCTCTTCCCTGGCTTCCCAGAGAATCCTAGGATAAATCCCATCCGGCCCCGGGGACTTATCTATTTTCACCTTCTCCAGAATTGCCAACACTTCTTCCCTACGCACCTCAATGCCATCTATTCTAATAGCCTGGGTCTCAGCATTCTCCTCCACAATATTATCTTTTTCTTGAGTGAATACTGACGAAAAGTATTCATTTAGTATCTCGCTTATCTCCTCAGCCTCCACACACAACTTCCCACCACTGTCCTTGACTGGCCCTACTCTTACCCTAGTCATTCTTTTATTCCTGACATACCTATAGAAAGCTTTTGGGTTTTCCTTGATCCTACCTGCCAAAGACTTCTCATGTCCCTCCTTGCTCGTCTCAGCTCTCTCTTTAGATCCTTCCTCGCTTCCTTGTAACTATCAAGCGGCCCAACTGAAACTTCATGCCTCATCTTCACATAGGCCTCCTTCTTCCTCTTAACAAGAGATTCCACTTCTTTGGTAAACCACGGTTCCCTCGCTCGACCCCTTCCTCCCTGCCTGACTGGTACGTACTTATCAAGAACATGCCATAGCTGTTCCTTGAACAAGCTCCACATATCCAGTGTGCCCAACCCTTGCAGCCTACTTCTCCAACCAACACATCCTAAGTCATGTCTAATGGCATCATAATTGCCCTTCCCCCAGCTATAACTCTTGCCCTGCGGGGTATACTTATCCCTTTCCATCACTAACGTAAAGGTCACCAAATTGTGGTCACTGTTTCCAAAGTGCTCACCTACTTCCAGATCTAACACCTGGCCTGGTTCATTACCCAAAACCAAATCCAATGTGGCCTCGCCTCTTGTTGGCCTGTCAACATATTGTGTCAGGAAACCCTCCTGCACACATTGTACAAAGAACGACCCATCTAATGTACTCGAACTATATCTTTTCCAGTCAATATTTGGAAAGTTAAAGTCTCCCATAACAACTCCCCTGTTACTTTCGCTCTTTTCCAGAATCATCTTTGCCATCCTTTCCTCTACATCCCTAGAACTATTAGGGGGCCTATAGAAAACTCCCAACAGGGTTTCTGCACCCGGGAGAGTTGGTGTATTCTTTTTTTCTTCTCGGTCCACAAGGTTTATTCGCGAATAGACTTGTGTGGTGGGGAAGGCACTGTTGGCTGGGGTTAAGGGGCCAGAATACTTGGCAATTCCGATACCAGATCATGCGCCGCATTGGGTGGATATAGTATTGGAGATGGGGGCAGTGCAGAGGCCAGGGTGGAGATTAGATGTGGGGCTGTTGGCAGACCGAGGGTTCTGTGATAAGATTGGAAAAGTAATTAAGGAATATGTACAGGGGAGGTTTCGCAGGCGGTGGTTTGGGAAACTCTAAACGCGGTGGTGAGAGAGGAGGTTTTCTTGTTCAAGACGAAGGTGGATAACGAGGAGAGGGTGAAGCGTCAAAGTGTAATAGATGAGATGTTGGAGGTCAGGGGCTGGTTTAGCTCACAAAGCTAAATCGCTGGCTTTTAAAGCAGACCAAGCAGGCCAGTAGCACGGTTCGATTCCCGTACCAGCCTCCCCGGACAGGCGCCGGAATGTGGCGACTAGGGGCTTTTCACAGTAACTTCATTGAAGCCTACTCGTGACAATAAGCGATTTTCATTTTCATTTAATTTCATTTCGGTAGACAGGAGTTATGCAGAAGACGGGGATCCAGCGAAGTTGGAAAAGAAGGAGTTACCGGCTACCACAAGGAAGGCGGTGCGCCAATTGAAGCGGGTAAAGAGAGCAGTTTACAAATATGGAGAGAAGGCATGTTGGCAGGACAGCTTCAGAGGGAGTCAGCGGCGAAGGAAATTGTTCAGGTGCAGGATAGGGCAGGGACGTTGCTGGTGGTTCTGGATCAGACTAATAGGGTATTTGAGGAGTTTTACGAGAGATTGTATAGGTCAGAGCCATCTGGGAGGATCGGGAGATTCAGGAATTCCTGGATGGTTTGGAATACCCGAGGTTGGGGGACGGGGATAGGGAGATACTGGATGATGCAATAGCGGAGCAGGAGATACCACCCCTACCCCCATGCCTAGCCGAGACCCACAAAATATTAATTTTTCTCCAGATTAAGTTTATATCCCGAAAAAGACCCAAATACTCGAAGCAGGTCCAATATGCCCCCCATCGACCCACTCAGTTCCGATACATACAACAGCAAGTCATCCGCATACAAAGATACACTATGCTCTACCGCAACACCGCCCCCCCCCCCCCCTATTCCCTTCCACACCTCGAACCCCTCTATGCAATGGCCAATGGCTCAATTGCAAGTGCGAACAGCAGGGAGGGGGCATAGGACATCCTTGTCTGGTCCCACGGTGCACAGTAAAATACCACAAATTCATATTCGTGTGGACACTCACCCTTGTTTACCTATACAGAAGCCTTACCCAATCTACAAATCGTGGCCCAATCCCAAACCGTTCCAGAACTGCCATCAAATACCTCCACTCTATTCGGTCAAAAGCTATTTCAGCGTCAAATGCCACAACCACCTCTGTCTCCCTCCCATCCATCGGCACCATAAGCACGTTCAATACCCTCCTCATGTTCAAAAAGAGCTGCTTTCCCTTCACAAATCCCATCTGATCTCCCCTATCACTTTTGGGAGGCACTCCTCCAACCTGCCCGCCAATACCTTCGCCAACACCTTTGAGTCCACATTCAAGAGTGATATGGGCCTATATGACCCACATTCTGTCGGATCCTTATCCTTCTTGAGTAACAGGGAGATCGATTCCTGCCCCAGCGTTTGTGGCCTCTTCAAAGATCCCCACCATCAGCGGCGCCAACTTATCCTTAAATTTTTTGTAATGCTCCACCGGAAACCCATCCAACCTTGTGACCTTCCCCGACTGCATCCTCCCAATCGCATCTTTTAGGCTACCATTCCGTAGGGCAGGGACTCACTTTAGATATCTGGGGGTGCAGGTGCCACGGGATTGGGGTGCTCCGTAGGTATAACATTAGTCGTCTGTAGGGGAGGGTGAAAGCGGATCTGACAAGTTGGGACGGTCTCTCTCTGTCACTGGAAGGTTGGGTACAGGCAATTAAAATGAACGTATTGGCCCGATTCTTGTTTATTTTTCAGTGTCTGCCGATCTTCCTGCCAAAGGCATTTTTAAAGGAGGTTGAAAAGATGATTACCTCATTTATATGGGTGGGTGGGGGAAGGTGGCTGGGATTAGGGAGGTGCTGTTGCAGAGAGGTCGGCAGTCAGGGGGGTTGGGTCTCCCAAATTTACTATATTAATACTGGGTGGTGAATGTTGAGAAGGTGAGGAGCTGAGTTCGAGGGGAGGACTCCCAATGGGTGAGAATGGAGGAGAGTTTGTGCAGAGGATTGGGGCTGAGGGAGTTGGCAACAGCACCACTCACAATGGCCCCGGGGAAATACTAAGGGAGTCTGGTAGTAGTAGCGACATTAAAAATCTGGAGCCGGTTGCGCCAGCACTTTAGGCTGGGGGCGGGGTCAAGGGAAATGCCGATTCAGGGAAATCACAGATTTGAGCTAAGGAAGTGGGATGGGAGTTTTCAGAGATGGAAGGAGAAGGGACTCAGGGCACTAAAGGATTTGTTTCTGGGGGGCCGGTTTGTGGGACTGAAGGATCTGGGGGTGAAATATAAGTTGGGGCAGGGGGAGATGTTTAGGTATATGCAGGTCGGGGATTTCACTAGGAAGGAGATACAAAGCTTTCCGGTGGCACCGGCCTCCACACTGTTGGAGGAGGTGCTGACGACAGGAAGAATGGAGAAGAGGGTGGTGTCGGTGATTTATGGGGCAATTCTGGCAGAAGAGAAGGTATCGCCGGAGGGGATTAAGGCAAAGTGGGAGGAGGAGTTGGGAGCGGGCATGGAGGTGGGGTTGTGGTGTGAGGTGCTCTGGAAGGTGAATGCCTCAACTTCGTGCACGAGGTTGGGGCTGATGAGGCTGAAGGTGGTGTATAGGGCACACCTGACAAAGGCGAGGATGAGTCGACTCTTTGAGGGGGTAGAAGATGGTTGTGAGCGTTGCGGCCCCCCCGTTCATATGTTTTGGTCCTGTCCAAAGCTGGAAGGGTATTGGAGGGAGGTGTTCAGGGTAATTTCGAAGGTGGTACTTGTGAGACTTGAGCTGGGTCCTCTGGAGGCCATATTCAGGGTATCGGATTGGCCGGGGTTGGAAGTGTATGCGGAGGCAGATGCTGATCGGCTGAAGGTGGATCCTGTTGGGGTGGAGGTCTGTCTCTCCACCCTGTGCCCTGGTGTGGCGGGGGGGGGGATCTGTTGGAGTTTTTAACACTCGAGAAGGTGCAGTTTGAATTGAGGGGACGGCTGGCAGGGTTGTACAATTCATGGGCTTTGTTCATTATGCACTTTCAAGAATTGGATGACATCAAACATTGGGGGGGGGGGGGGGGGTTGACTGTGTATGTTTGGACTGTGCATGTTGTTGATGACTATGTGTGGGTGGATTCCTGATTCCTTTTCTTTGATGTTTGTATTTAAAATGTTGAGGGCTGTTTGGGGGTTGGTGGGAGGAGGGGATTGTTGACCAGGGGACTGACATTGTATTTGTTATTGTTGATTGTTAGTTGGTGGGTTTAAATTTGGATGAAAATGTGAAAAAGGAGAATAAAAATAGTTTAAAAAAATAACTTTTAAAATTTAATTCTAATGCTAATACTATCTCTGACACTATCTCTAACCTTTCTCTTTTATGTTCCTTTGCAGGTCTGAAGATCCTCTGACGTCCATGGGTCGGCCCACGTGACCCGACCCGCCCCAGCACGACGACTCCAACGACCCGACCCTGGCCTCGACATGGAAGCGGATGATGCCTGACCCGGAAGTCCAACCCCGACCTTGCGTAGCAACCAACCTGGCCCTGGAAGCACCTGGCCTGGGAAGCGATGCCAGCCACCCGGACCGCCCGATCCAGCTGCCAGAATGCCCGATCCGGTCCCTGACCTGGAGAGTCCTGCCCAGCACCCCGATCTGGAGAGGCCCACCCAATGCCTGACTTACTGGCAGATGGATTAAAGGAGAAGAATCCAGTGGAGACTGGACTAGGCCTATTCAAAGGCCTGATTCCAGGAGCGCCCGACCAGACCATCATCGCTGGAACCGAACATGGGACCTGGCCCAACCTAGCTAGGAAGCCATGCCTGTGACCCAACCCCAGACTAATAATCCCAAAACGGCGGAGACCCCACGCGAGGACCTGCGCCACTGCTTGGAGTCAGTGGACTGATCCATATTCAAGAACTCAGTGGCCAACCTAAACGACTATGTCACCACCGTCACAGACATCATCAGCAAGTGTATAGAAGATTGCGTGCCAAAGAAAGTGGTTTGTACATTCCCTAACCGGAAACCATAGTTTAGATAGGAGATTCACTCCCTATTGAAGGCCAGGTCGGAGGCGTTCAAGACAGGCGACCCTGACCTATACAGGCAATATAGGTATGACCACCACAAAGCCGTCAAGGATGCTAAGTGACAATACCAGACTAAGCTAGAGTCACAGATTAACAATGCGATCTCTTGTGGGGCTTAAACCACATAGCAGGTTACAAAGCAAAGCCAAGTAGAATCTCCGGCAGCAGCTCGCCCATCCCAGATGAACTCAATGCATTCTATGCTTGGTTTGAGCAGGAAACCATCAAACAGCAGCCTCGGACACACCCATACCCACCGTCACAGCTTCCAAAGTCAGATCGGCCTTCTTGAAAGTGAACCCTCGGAAGGCGACGGGTCCTGACGGAGTCCCTGGTCATGCACTCTGATCCTGTGTGGACCAACTTGTGATTGTGTTCAAGGACATCTTCAACCTCTCCCTACTTGGCTCTGAAGTTCCCACCTGCTCAAGAAGACCACCATCATACCAGTGCTAAAGAAGAACCAAATAACGTGCTTCAACAACTACCGTCCAGTGGTCCTGACATAGAACATAGAACATAGAACATAGAACAGTACAGCACAGAACAGGCCCTTCAGCCCTCAATGTTGTGCCGAGCCATGATCACCCTACTCAAACCCACGTATCCACCCTATACCCGTAACCCAACAACCCCCCCCCCTTTAACCTTACTTTTTTATTAGGACACTACGGGCAATTTAGCATAGCCAATCCACCTAACCCGCACATCTTTGGACTGTGGGAGGAAACCGGAGCACCCGGAGGAAACCCACGCACACAGGGGGAGGACGTGCAGACTCCACACAGACAGTGACCCAGCCGGGAATCGAACCTGGGACCCTGGAGCTGTGAAGCATTTATGCTAACCACCATGCTACCCTGATGCCCCTAATGAATTGTAATGAAGTGCTTCGAGAGATTGGTCATGGGATACATCAACTCCATACTCCCAGAATGCCGTGATCCACTGCAGTTTGCATACCGCCACAACCGGTCCACAGCGGATGCTATCTCCCTGGCCCTACACTCACCCCTGGAACACCTCAACACCAATGACTCCTGCATCAGATCCCTCTTTTAAAATAAATTTATAGTGCCCAATTCATTTTTTACAATTAAGGGGCAATTTAGCATAACCAATCCACCGCCCCTATAAATCTTTGGGTTGTGGGGGTGAGACCCATGCAGACATGGGGAGAACGTGCAAACTCCACACAGACAGTGACCCGGGACCAGGATCGAATCCGGGTCCTCGGCGTGTGAGGCAGCATTGCTATCTACTGTGCCACTATGCCGCCCACCTACGTCAGACTCCTATTCATTGACCACAGCTCTGTCTTCAACACCATAATCCCAGCCAAGCTCATACCAAAACTCCAAAACTTGGGCTCCTTTCTCTGCAACTTGATCCCCGATGTCCTGACCCATAGACCACAATCAGTAAGAATAAACATTAACACGTCTTCCACGGCAGTCGTCAATACTGGGGCCCCGCAAGGCTGTGTACTTAGCCCCCTACTATACTCCCTATACACACACGACTATGTAGCAAGATTTGGCTACAACTCCATCGACAAGTTTTCTGATGACAAGACCATAGTGGGTCGGATCTCGAACAACAATGAGTCAGAATACAGGAGGGAGATAGAGAACCTAGTGGTGTCGTGTAATGACAACAATCTCTCCCTCAACGTTAGCAAAACTAGAGCTGGTAATTAACTTAAGGAAACAAAGTATCGTACACAACTCTGTCTGCATCAATGGTGCTGAGATCGAAATGGCTAACAGCTTCAAATTCCTAGGTGTGCACACCACCAATAATCTGTCCTGGAGTGCCCATGTTGACGTAACGACCAAGAAAGCACTGTTGTGCACCTATACTTCCTCAGGAAACGAAGGAAATTCAGCATGTCCACATTGACTCTTTGTACCATAGAAAGAATCCTATCTGGCTGCATCACAGCCTGGTATGGCAACTGCCTGACCCATAACTAAGAAACTACAGAGTCATGAACACAGCCCAGTCCATTAAGCGAATCGGCCTCCGATCCATTGACTCTGTCTGCACCTCCCGCTGCCTTGGGAAAGCAGGCAGTATAATCAAAGACCCCTCCCACCCGAGTTATTCTCTCTTCCAACTTCTTCCATCAGGCAGGAGATACAGGAGTCTGAGAACATGCAGTAATAGGTTCAAAAACAGCTTCTTCCCCACTGTTACCAGACTCCTGAATGACCCTCTTATGGACTGAACTGATCTATTCACACACCTTCTCTACTGAGTAGTACTACACTCCGTATGCTTCACCCATGCCTGTACCTCTGAATTAACATTGCGTATTTTCCTGGCATGGAAATATATCACCGTTCATTCACTATTGATGGGTCAAAATACTGGAACTCACTCCCTAACAGCACTGTGAGTGTACCTACACCTCAGGAACTGCAGTGGTTCAAGAAGGCAACTCACTGTAGGGCAACTAGGGGCAATAAATGCTGACTGAACCAGCAACGGCCACATCCCGTAAATTAATTAGAACATAGAACATAGAACGATACAGCGCAGTACAGGCCCTTCGGCCCTCGATGTTGCACCGACATGGAAAAAATCTAAAGGCCATCTAACCTACACTATGCCCTTATCATCCATATGCTTATCCAATAAATTTTTAAATGCCCTCAATGTTGGCGAGTTCACTACTGTTGCAGGTAGGGCATTCCACGGCCTCACCACTCTTTGCGTAAAAAACCTACCTCTGACCTCTGTCCTATATCTATTACCCCTCAATTTAAGGCTATGTCCCCTCGTGCTAGCCACCTCCATCCGCGGGAGAAGGCTCTCGCTGTCCACCCTATCTAACCCTCTGATCATTTTGTATGCCTCTATTAAGTCACCTCTTAACCTTCTTCTCTCTAACGAAAACAACCTCAAGTCCATCAGCCTTTCCTCATAAGATTTTCCCTCCATACCAGGCAACATCCTGGTAAATCTCCTCTGCACCCGTTCCAAAGCTTCCACGTCCTTCCTATAATGAGGCGACCAGAACTGTACGCAATACTCCAAATGCGGCCGTACTAGAGTTTTGTACAACTGCAACATGACCTCATGGCTCCGGAACTCAATCCCTCTACCAATAAAGGCCAACACACCATAGGCCTTCTTCACAACCCGATCAACCTGGGTGGCAACTTTCAGGGATCTATGTACATGGACACCGAGATCCCTCTGCTCATCCACACTACCAAGAATATTACCATTAGCCAAATATTCCGCATTCCTGTTATTCTTTCCAAAGTGAATCACCTCACACTTCTCCACATTAAACTCCATTTGCCACCTCTCAGCCCAGCTCTGCAGCTTATCTATGTCCCTCTGTAACCTGCAACATCCTTCCGCACTGTCTACAACTCCACCGACTTTAGTGTCGTCTGCAAATTTACTCACCCATCCTTCTGCGCCCTCCTCTAGGTCATTTATAAAAATGACAAACAGCAACGGCCCCAGAACAGATCCTTGTGGTACGCCACTTGTAACTGAACTCCATTCTGAACATTTCCCATCAACTACCACTCTCTAAGGGCAGCACGGTGGCCTAGTGGTTAGCACAACCGCCTCACGGCGCTGAGGTCCCAGGTTCGATCCCGGCTCTGGGTCACTGTCCGTGTGGAGTTTGCACATTCTCCCCGTGTCTGCGTGGGTTTCGCCCCCACAACCCAAAAATGTGCAGAGTAGGTGGATTGGCTATGCTAAATTGCCCCTTAATTGGAAAAAATAATTGGGTAATCTAAATTTATAAAAAAAAAAAAAAAAAACTACCACTCTCTGTCTTCTTTCAACTAGCCAATTTCTGATCCACATCTCTAAATCACCCTCAATCCCCAGCCTCCGTATTTTCTGCAATAGCCGACCGTGGGGAACCTTATCAAACGCTTTACTGAAATCCATATACACCACATCAACTGCTCTACCCTCGTCTACCTGTTCAGTCACCTTCTCAAAGAACTCGATAAGGTTTGTGAGGTATGACCTACCCTTCACAAAACCATGCTGACTGTCCCTAATCATATTATTCCTATCTAGATGATTATAAATCGTATCTTTTATAATCCTCTCCAAGACTTTACCCACCACAGACGTTAGGCTCACCGGCCTATAGTTACTGGGGTTATCTCTACTCCCCTTCTTCAACAAAGGGACCACATTTGCTATCCTCCAGTCCTCTGGCACTATTCCTGTAGCCAATGATGACCTAAAAATCAAAGCCAAAGGCTCAGCAATCTCTTCCCTGGCTTCCCAGAGAATCCTAGGATAAATCCCATCCGGCCCCGGGGACTTATCTATTTTCACCTTGTCCAGAATTGCCAACACTTCTTCCCTACGCACCTCAATGCCATCTATTCTAATAGCCTTGGTCTCAGCATTCTCCTCCACAATATTATCTTTTTCTTGAGTGAATACTGACGAAAAGTATTCATTTAGTATCTCGCTTATCTCCTCAGCCTCCACACACAACTTCCCACCACTGTCCTTGACTGGCCCTACTCTTACCCTAGTCATTCTTTTATTCCTGACATACCTATAGAAAGCTTTTGGGTTTTCCTTGATCCTACCTGCCAAAGACTTCTCATGTCCCCTCCTTGCTCGTCTCAGCTCTCTCTTTAGATCCTTCCTCGCTTCCTTGTAACTATCAAGCGCCCCAACTGAAACTTCACGCCTCATCTTTACATAGGCCTCCTTCTTCCTCTTAACAAGAGATTCCACTTCTTTGGTAAACCACGGTTCCTTCGCTCGACCCCTTCCTCCCTGCCTGACTGGTACGTACTTACCAAGAACATGCAATAGCTGTTCCTTGAACAAGCTCCACATATCCAGTGTGCCCAACCCTTGCAGCCTACTTCTCCAACCAATACATCCTAAGTCATGTCTAATGGCATCATAATTGCCCTTCCCCCAGCTATAACTCTTGCCCTGCGGGGTATACTTATCCCTTTCCATCATTTTTTTTCAAGAAGTGAGGAAGGGATAAACCAGGAAACTACAGGCCAGTCAGTCTAACCTCAGTGCTGGGGAAACTATTGGATGCAATTATTTTTTTTAATAAGTTTTTTTAATAATAACAATAATGACATAAACATGGTATAATAAACATTTCCACCCCCGTCCCAATCTTCACACACGCCAACGGCTGCCACCTCCGGGTGAACCCAATCATTGACCCTCTTAAGGTGAACTTAACCTTCTCGAGACTGAGAAACCCAGCCATTTCACTGATCCAGGTCTCTACACTCGGGGGGCTTCAAGTCCCTCCACATTAACAAGATCCATCTCTGGGCTACCAGGGAGGCAAAGGCCAAGACGTCGGCCTCTTTCGCCCCCTGAACTCCCGGCTCTTCCGAAAGTCCAAAGATCGCCACCTCCGGACTCGGCACCACACATAAGTACCGTGGACATAGAACATAGAACATAGAACAGTACAGCACAGAACAGGCCCTTCGGCCCTCGATGTTGTGCCGAGCAATGATCACCCTACTTAAACCCACGTAACCCGTAACCCAACAATCCCCCCCATTAACCTAACACTATGGGCAATTTAGCATGGCCAATCCACCTAACCCGCACATCTTTGGACTGTGGGAGGAAACCGGAGCACCCGGAGGAAACCCACGCACACACAGGGAGGACGTGCAGACTCCACACAGACAGTGGCCCAGCCGGGAATCGAACCTGGGACCCTGGAGCTGTGAAGCATTGATGCTAACCACCATGCTACCGTGAGGCCTTCGCAAAACCCTGCCAGAACTCTCTAAGCTTTGGGCATGCCCAAAACATGTGGACATGATTTTCTGGGCTTCTCGTGCACCTCGCACACTTGTCCTCTACCCCAAAAAAACGTACTCATCCGAGCCACTGTCATGAGTGCCCGGTGGACTACCTTAAATTGCATCAGGCTAAGCCTGGCACATGATGAGGATGTACTAACCCTGCTTAGGGCATCTGCCCATAGACCCGCCTCTATCTCTCCTCCTTACTTGTCCTTCCACTTGCCCTTGAGCTCCTCCAACAGAGTTTCCTCTGCCTCCGAGAGCTCCTGGTAAATATCCAATACCATCCCCTCTCCCACCCAGGTACTGGAGACCACTCTATCCTGAATCCCCCGTGGCGGCAGCAGCCGAAAGGCTGAAACCTGCTTTCTCAAGAAGTCTCGCACCTGCAGATACCTGAACCCATTCCCTGCTGGCAATTCAAATTTATCCTCCGAGGCTTTCAAGCTGGGGAAGCTCCCGTCTATAAATAGATCCCCCATCCTTCTAATTCCTGCCCTTTGCCATCTCCGGAACCCACCAGCCAGCCTACCCGGTACAAACCGATGATTATTATAAATCGGGGTCCAAACCGATGCTCCCTCCACTCTCTTATATCTCCTCCTCCATTGCCCCCAGATTCTCAGAGCCGCCACCACCACCTGACTTGTAGAGTATCGGGCCGGCGAGAACGGAAGAGGTGCCGTTATCGGTGCTCCCAAACTTGTGTCTTTGCATGACGCCGCCTCCATCCACTCCCACACCGACCCCCCCTCCCAACACAACCCACTTCCTAATTATGGCTATATTAGCCGCCCAGTAGTAATTGAAGAAGTTCGTCGGCGCCAACCCACCCTCCCCCCGACTGCACTCCAGCAACACTTTCTTCACTCGCGGGGGTTTTACCCGGCCACACAAAGCCCGAAATAACCTTATTCACCTGCTTGAAAAAGGCCTTTGGGATAAAGATGGGGAGGCACGAACAGACGAACAGAAATCTGGGGAGGACCGTCATTTTCACGGTCTGTACCCTCCCCGCTAGTGATGGCAAGAGCATGTCCCATCTCTTAAGTCCCCTTTCATTTGTTCTACCAGCCGGGATAGGTTAAACTTGTGCAGTGCCTCCCATTACCGGGCCACCCAGATTCCGAAAGCTCTTTCCTACCATTCTAAGCGGCAGCTCTCCCAGTCTCTTCTCCTGTCCTCTTACCTGGATCGCGAACATCTTGCTTTTCCCCATGTTCAATTTATACCCCGAAAAATTGCCAAATTCCCCCAGGATTCACATTACTTCCCCCGTCCCCTCCAATGGGTCTGAAATATACGAGAGGAGGTAATCTGCATAAAGTGAGACCCGGTTGCCCCCCCCCCCCCCCCTCGAACCAGTCCTTTCAAGTTCCTCGAGGCTCTTAACGCCATGGCCAATAGCTTTATGGCCAGAGCAAACAGTAACGGGGAGAGGGGGCACCCTTGCATCGTCCCTCAATACCATTATGTACCTACCCCCCCTTTCTGACATGATTCTCCCTGCCTCGAATGCCACTCGTTTATTGATCAAGATCACTACCCACCTGGTCTTTGAGTCCAGCCTGAGTGAAATAAGTGGCCAACCCACCTCTTTCTCAATCGCGTCTGGTCTATAATCTTTAGGTGTGTCTCTTGTAGCATTGCCACGTCCGCCTTCAGTCCCGTCAAATGTGCAAATATGCGAGCTCTCTTGATCGGCCCATTGAACCCCCTGATGTTCCATGTAATCAGCCTGGTCGGGGGGGCTTCCACCCCCTCCTCACTCCACCGACTAGCCATCACCCTTTTTAGGCCAGCCTCTAACTTGAAGCCTCGAGCCCCCCCTCGGACATTCGCCGTTCCCAACCCCTCATTTGTCCCCTAGTAACAGTCCCTCCCCTGTCAACAAAGCAGCTCCCCCCCACCCCACTTTTCCTCCCCGCTCTAGCAACAGCACTAGAAGCCAACCCCCCCCCCCCCCCCCCCCCCCCCCCCGCCCAAGTCAGGCTCCAGTTTAACACCTGCTCGCCCCCCACTTTGCTTCTGTGAGTCACCTGACCCAAGCAGACTGTCTCCCCATTGTTCTCACCCCTCCCCCCCCCCCAAACTTGGACAAATATATTAAAAGCATCACATTTCCCAGTAAGCAAACATCAGAAAAACAGTGAAGAAACAGCCACTTTAGAAAAAAAACACCCAAAAACAGAACCAGCCCAAAGACCATCCCCCCTCTAACCAGCTCCATGCAAGACAAAGTTAACTTTAGCCATCTAAACAGCCCCTTATTACACCTAATACTACTTATACAGCCCATCACAACAAATCGCCACCACAGTATTCTCCAAGGCTTCACTGTCTTTTAGTTAGCCTCCAGCCTTTTTTCTTTGATAAAAGCCCATACTTCATCTGGTGTTTCGAAGCAGAAAACCTGTCTCTCATGTGTGACCCACAGGCGGGCTGGATACAACATCAGAACTTCACCCCCTTCTTAAAGAGGGCCGTTTTTGCCCGATTAAACCCAGCTCGCCTCTTGGCCAAGTCCGCGCCCAGGTCCTGATAAATGCGCAGCTCGCACTTGCTGCTCCATTCCTTCTCCCACTTCCTGCTCCGTTGCTTCTTGGCGCACCGCAGAACGTGTTCCTTGTCCAGGAATCGGGGAAAGCGTACCACCATTGCCCTCGGCGGCTCGTTCACTCGGGGCTTCTTCGCGAGGGCTCTGTGCACTTTATCCACTTCCAGGGGCCGAGGGAACACTCAGCCCCCATCAACTTCTCCAACATGTCCGTCACATAAGCCCTCGCATCTGATCCCTCACTGCCTTCAGGGAGGCCGACAATTCTAAGATTTTGCCTCCTGGACCTGTTCTCCAGGCCTTCCAGCTTCTCCTGCATTCTTTTCTGGCGGTCATTCATCATCTCCACCTTGGTCTCCAGCACGGTTATGTATTCCTCGAGCTCGGACACCTTTTTCTCCACCTCGTGGATCGCTCTTCTGTGGGTCATTTGATTCTGCACAACTTGATTAATGGAAGCCTTAATCGGGTCCAGCCTGTCCTTCTTCAGCTTGGCGAAGCAATCTTCGAAAACCTTCACCAGCTGCTCCGTCCACCACTGTGCCGTCTCCCTGCGGCCCTTGCTCTCCTCCATGCTTTCCTGTGTTACCAGCTCTGCTTGCGTCTTCCTCATTGGACTTTGTCTTCTCACGGCCACTCCTGGTCCAATTCTCCATACACCGGAGGGGGATTTCTCCTCACTGTCTCACTCTTCACCGATTTATCCCATAAAATCCATTAAGAACCAGGGGAAAAAGGTTCAAAAGTCCGACACAGGCGGGAGCTATCAAATGTGCGACCTACTCCTCCATGGCTGCCACCGGAAGTCTTTCTATTAGAAGCAATTCTGAGAGTCAGAATTAATTTTCATTTGGAGAGGCAGGGATTAATCAAGAATAGTCAATTTTTTTTGTAAGGGGAGGTCATGTCTGACCAACTTGATTGAAGTTTTCGAAGAGATAACCAGGTGGCCCAGGAGGGTATAGATAGGCTGGTCAGATGGGCTGATCAGTGGCAAATGGAATTCAATCCGGATAAGTGTGAGGTGATGCACTTGGGCAGGACAAACAAGGCAAACGAATACATGATAAATGGCAGGACCCTGGGAAGCACCGAGGATCAGAGGGATCTTGTTGTGCATGTACAACGGTCCCTTAAATTAGCAGAGCAAAGGCAGCACGGTGGCACAGTGGTTAGCATTGCTGCCTACGGCGCTGAGGACCCGGGTTCGAATCCCGGCCCCGGGTCATTGTCCGTGTCCGTGTGGAGTTTGCACATTCTCCCCATGTCTAAATTTATTTTTTAAAAAGTTAGCAGAGCAGAGGGCAGAATGGTGGCACAGTGGATAGCACTGCTGCCTTACGGCACCAAGATTTTAGGTTCGATCCCGGCTCTGGGTCACTGTCCGTGTGGTGTTTGCACATTCTCCCCATGCCTGCATGGGTTTGGACCCACAACCCAAAAAGATGTGCAGGCTAGGTCGATTGGCCACGCTAAATTGCCCCATAATTGGAAAAAATGAATTGCGTTCTCTAAATTTAAAAAAAAAGTTAGCAGACCTGTGGATGCAGTGGTTAAGAAGGCATATGGTATACTTGCCTTTATTAGCCAAAGCATCGAGTTAAGAGCAGGGAGGCTATGCTGGAACTGTATAAAACATTGGTTCGGCTACAACAAGTGTATTTTGAGCAGTTCTGGAATTCATATTATATGAGGGATGTGAGAGCAATGGAGAGGGTGCAGAGGAGATTAATCAGGGTGTTGCCTGGGCTGGAGAGTGCTAGTTATGAAGAGATATTGGATAGATTTGGATTGTTTGCCTTGGAGCAGAGGAGACTGATGGGGGGAGATGTTTGAGATGTCTAAAATTATGAGGGCCATGGATAGACAGAAACAAATTCTTCCCCTTGGTGGACGGGTCAATGACCAGTAGGTATAGTTTTAAGGTAAGAGGCAGGAGGTTTCGAGGGGATGTGAGGAAAAACGTGTTTTACCCAGAGGGGCGGCAGTCTGGAACTTCGTGCCTGAACGATGGTGGAGGCGAAGACCCTCATAATGTTTCAGAAGTATTTAGATGTGCACTTGCAATCCCAGGGCATACAAGGCTACAAAATGGGATTAGAATAGTTGGATGGTTGTTTTTTTTTAAAAGATTTTTAATTGTTTTTTTTTTAAATAAATTTTGCGTACCCAATTCATTTTTTCCAATTAAGGGGCAATTTAGCGTGGCCAATCAACCTACCCTGCACATCTTTGGGTTGTGGGGGAGAATGTGCAAACTCCACACAGGCAGTGACCCAGAGCCGGGATCGAACCTGGGACCTCGGCACCATGAGGCAGCAATGCTACCTCACTGCGATACCGTGCTGCCCGAGATGGTTGTTTTTGACTGGCGCAGACGCAATGGGCCGAAGGGCCTTTTCTGTGCTGTATGACTCTATGGGTGTAGTTCTCCAGCCTCTTTGCGCTGTCGCTCGAGCGAGGCGAGGCCAGTGAAAAGTGGGAGAGGCGTAAAATTAGAACCGTTCCGGGCGCCAAATCGTTTGCGATGCAACCAGCCTTGGGGTTATCGGGGCTGGCGGTGGGGCGGGGTGGCAGGCAGGGCAGTTGGAGCAGGGGTGGTGGACGTGCGCAGGTCCACCCTGCTAACCCTTGTAATGTGTGTTACCGTTCTGGGGGCAACCCTAACCCCTACCTGTCTGCCCCACTGACCAGCCATAACTCCCACTGACTGCGGCAGCCTCTGGCCGTGCGACTGAAGGCTATTGCTAAAGTAGATTCCCGTGGGTGGGCAGGCTACGTAGCATGTGCGGTTCATTTCCTAGCATCCCAATCACACCTTGATGCCTGGATACTGTGCTTGAACACTGCGGGAGGCAGCACAACAGACGCTGCGGCCAACCTTCGATCACCCAGGGGCTGGGCTCCAGTCTTGGTAACATGTCCGCGGCCGGGTGTGCGTGGGCACGGCATGTCGGGTGGGTGGGGGCGGGGGAATGTCTGGGGGGGGATGGGCATGGGACTGTTATTCGGCCCACTCATGGAACAAAGAGCAAGAGGCATCAAACTGGTTGTGTTGAGGGTATTTAAATGTTCCTTGTCCTAGTGTACACCAGTGCCCCTCTATCCTCATGGTGCCGCCCCACTGTCCTCATCCTTCCTCGCTCATCCCCCCCAAAACCCCCACAAAGCCCCCTCCCCCAAAGCCCCCTCCATTCCTTGCACCCCAATCTCCCCCCCACCCTCCAGTGGCCTCAGTGATCCTCAATGTGGTTTCCCTTCCCGCCGCTACGTCTGGGTGTTTCCCCAGGATGCACATCAGACGTGGAGGATGCCAACTGCTTACCAGGTTCCGTGGCCTTCCTGGCGGGCATCCTCTGGGGGCTCTGGGGCTGAAGGGCCCCGGTGCACTTGGGGGCACATGCACAGCTGCGCCGCCCCAACCCGTGTGCTGGCTGCGAGATGTGGCCCCATCAGGGGGTGGGGATGGAACTCGGGAGAGCTGGTGGCCACTGTCGACACGCCATAGGATAGGTCGGGGCCATATGGTCCTGGGGTTCACTTCGGACAGAGGGGCAGCTGGATTGCAACCTGGCTGCCCCTCGGTCATCTGGCTCTGCCAGTTCTGACAGCTCCCCATTCTGTACACCATGGTGTTGATGCCCTCGCCGATGCCCCTCTGTGATTGGGCCATGCTCTGCAGTAACTCAGCAATGCCCACCTGCGACTGGAACAAGCTCTGCAGCACCTTGGCCATTCCCATCTGGGAGCGGCAAATGTCCTGCAGAACCTCATCATGGTCAGCCCGATACTGGGTAACATCACCCAGCGAGTCGGACATTCTGCTGAGACCCTCAGCCATGGCCATCACCGACTGTGCCATGCCTTGGATACCTTCACTCATGGTGCTGACATCATGCACCAGGCTTTCCACTACAGTCGCCACTCTAGCAGTGTTGATCCCAGTGCCACGCATTGCCAGTGACATCTCCTCTGCCCGTAGCCTCTGGGACTCCTTCAATCGTCTATGGACCTGCTGGAGTGTCGCTGACATCTCCTTCTCAATGTCCCAGCCGCTCCTTAATGTCTCCATAAGCTCTGGGTAAACCTATTCCTGAGGCTCAGAATCTGACTGGGACTCAGCTGGGTCCTGGGATCCAGCAGACCTCCGACTGCTGTCTCACCTGGGGGTTCCTGCCTCCACCTGATGTGTATCAGCATCTGTGTGGTACTCATCGGATTGTTCCCCAGAAGCCTGACCACTAATATGTTTCCCACCGATTCCCATTTGCACTGGTGGAGGGTGGGGATGACAGCTGTGTCTGATCGAGAGCCTCTAATTGTCTTTTTACCATTTTAGTCTGACCTTAATTGCTGGCACACTCTTATGGTTTGTACGCACTGTCCCTCAGTTATTACCCAAATCTTTACCCTGCACTACTGATAATTCTAAATTTCAGTCCGGATGCAAATTATCAGTCGAACACCAGATAACTTCAAAGAATCTTTTATTTACCGTGGGGCTGCTGCACAAGTGTAACTGAGTTACAGCAAGTGAAGGCAATTTTCTTTGTCACAGTTAATTATATACTTGTACAAAACCCCTCCTTCATATATTTTCTTCTTCATCTTAATATTCACTCAGTTAGTTCATTAGCTTGCATAGCATATCAATTTTTATCATCAGGAGTAAATCATCCCACAGCTGCATTTCGTTCCCACAGACAGCCAGGATCGCGATAAGGCCATATCAAGCCGAACACAGAAGCAATTCATCTCACAAGGCACATACACATATTACACAAACTTGACATTCCATTTCCCATCAAGCTCTGATTTTAACTTGACATGCCATTTCCCATCAAGCTCTGATTCTAACTTGAGCCAAACTCTCATTCCCCCCTTTATCATTTCATAACTTCTAATCCATAGCCACTTGCCTCAGTCTTTCCCATTCTATCTGCACTTCTACCATTTTCCTACGTTCCTCTGCATCTTCTTTCTCATCCATTAGGCTCACTTCATGTTGCTGTATTAACTGTTGGGGAATTACTGCTGCACTGACACTTTTACACAAGCATTTCATTAGGAAGCTAAGTATGATTATTATAAGTATTGCCACTCCCAGGATCATTAATCCATGCACCAGGTAAGACCCCCATGATCCGCCCAGATACGTGTTTACATGCAATTCCCTTTTCTGCCTTTCGTTTACGTTATGCCTTGTCCTTTGAAGGGTTGATGTTTGATCCCTTTCACTTTCCTGCCTACAAGGGTTGTTCTTCACTAACACATCTCTCCCTTATACTTTCCTCCTGGCGGTACAGTTTTATGCCTGTTTTTGCAATTATAGTCCCAACTACATCCAATCCGATGGCAGGGCAATCTTCCTTCAGTTCTTCCATCAAGGAGCAGGGTTTGGTGCGGTCGTCGCACGTAGGCCGAACATCCGTCCACCGGGGTCACATTCCAGGATCCTCCTTCCTCAGGGTCGTTGTTGATGCAGCACAAAATGTCGACTTGAAAGTCATTTAAAAGGCAATGCGTAGACACTACTACCTTATCCTTTCTCTTCCAACTTTCCAAATCTTCCCTCATGTGACAGCCCCCTTCTCCACTATTTAGTTTAAAGTCCTCTTGATGTCTAGTTGTATGTTTTACCTATATCATTGGTACCCATATGGACCATGACAACTGAATCCTTCCTCTCCGACTTCCAAGTTCCTCTCCTGCACCAAGCAAATATCCTTAACCCTGGCACAGGTCAGGCAACAGCCTTCAGGACAATCGCTCTGATCTGCAGAGAACAATATCCGTCTCCCAACCTGTACTGTCCCCTATAACTGAATTTCTTTTCACCCCCCCCCCCCCAACTTCAATGCACACCTGCACTGCATTATGGTATAGTGGTCAGTTTGCTCATCCTCCCCTGCAGTCCCTGTTCTCGTCCACATGAACTGCAAATACCTCCAACTAATTGGACAACTGCAAGGACCAAGGCTCATCCACTGCTATCATCTGGATTCCCATACCTGTCTCACTCATAGTCATACATTCCTATCCTCAGGAGTGATCACAGTCCAAATCTAAAATACCTAGCCAAAGAGGCGTGCCTGTCTCCTGGAAAAAGCGACCAAGTAATTTTCCTCACTTCTGATGCATTGAAGTGTCTAAAGGACAGACTCCAGCTTATCAACCCAAAACGAAAGTTTGAGTTGCAAAAACTAACTACCGATGCGGCTGTCGTGGATAACAATCATCGTGGATAAACTTACCGCAGTTGCTACAACATCAGCAGCCCTGCCATCTTTGTGTTTAATTTAACTAACTAGGATTCAAGTTCAGAAATATCATTCAACTGTTGGCTGTAGCTCTACAAAACATTAGCAATACATTTAATGTAATACTTGGATCTCCCTATTATTAGTTTAAACTACTGTCTGCGTTTAGAGGGATAACATTTTTTAAACTTGCCAATCACACCTGCTCATCTAATTAAAGCCTTGAACACTCATCACTGGAGACTGAAGCACGATATGGAAGCACTTCCTTCTTCGCCCTCTGCACCAAATTCATAAGTTAGCAATCGTACCCTTTTGCATTCCGCCTTGTCAAACCCTGTGCTCCCAGATTCGCTTAAGGGCATATTAAAGGAGGAGAGAGAGGAAGAGAGCTGCAGAGATTTAAGAAAGTAATTTGAGAATCTACATTTCTGGCAACTGAGGACATGACACATCCTCCCCGTGTGTGCGTGGGTTTCCTCCGGGTGCTCCGGTTTCCTCCCACAGTCCAAAGATGTGCGGGTTAGGTGGATTGGCTATGCTAAATTGCCCGTAGTGTCCTAAAAAAAAAAGTACGGTTAAGGGAGGGGGTTTGTTGGGTTACGGGTATAGGGTGGATACGTGGGTTTGAGTAGGGTGATCATTGCTCGGCACAACATCAAGGGCCGAAGGGCCTGTTCTGTGCTGTACTGTTCTGTGTTCTGTGTTCTGAACAAACAAAAAAAAAAAGAGGGGGGGGGGAAAGGAAAAAAAATAGAAGAAAGGGAAGGGGGGGGAAATAAATGCCAGAAAGGAGCCAAAGCAGAGGGAGAAGGGGAACCAAAGGCAGACGGGGCAATGGGCGAGCCAGTTCAGATGAGCCAATCAGCGCACAAAGCATAATAAGGAAGTATCGCCGCATCAAAAAGAGCTGGGCAGACAGGTGCATTCTCGCCCAGGGCCAGAGGGGATCTGGAACTGGAAGGCAGCCTTTGCCGAGGCGCTGAGGGAACATCAGCAGGTAAACAAGGCAGAGGCGAAGGCAGACATAGAGGCCGCAGTGCAGGCAGCAATGGCCAAGGCCCTGGCAGAGGTGCAGCATGCCCTGGGTAGAGCAGAGGAGAAACTGGAGGCCCAAGAGGAGAAACTGGAAGCCCAAGAGGCGACCATTAAGGAGCTGGAGAAAGCAGCCACTGACATGAGCGACCGGGTCACGGCCCTGGAGAAGGAGGTGACGAGACCGGGCGCAACACAGGGGAGCCTGAAGGGCAGAGTGGACAACCGGGAAAACCGCTCGAGAAGGCAAAATGTCAGGATAGTGGGCCTACCAGAGGGGATCGAGGGTAGAAACCCAACGACATACGTGGCTGAGATTCTGGGCAACTCAGTGGGGAGGCAAACCTTTCCCAACCCACCAGAAATGGACAGAGCACATCGGTCTCTGCGCCCGAAGCCCAAGGCAAGAGACCACCCGAGAGCAGTTATAGCTAAACTGCACTGGTACCAGGTTAGGGACACAATCCTGCGCTGGGCCAGGAAAAATAGAACCTGCAAATGGGAAGGACACTCCATTAGAATTTATGAGGATATTGGGGCAGATCTAGCCAGGAGACGGGTCGAGTTCAATAACACGAAAGCAGCTCTTCACAAGAGCAATGTGTGTTTTGGTTGCTGTACCCAGCAAAACTCTGGGTCACATACCAAGAAAGAGAATACTTCTTTACAGCCGCCGCTGAGGCAAGCAAGTTTGTCGAGGAGCACGGGCTGGAAAACCACCAGCGAGGGTAGGGACGAGGGGCCCCTGGCAAGGGGCAACGACACGCCGACGGGGGGGGGGGGGGGGGGTGAGGCAACGCCAGGGCCCCCTGCCCCCGCCACGGCGAGCGCACCCTGAACAAAGAACAAACCACTGCCCGAGGGACCGCTTCAGGTGGGAGACCAGGCCCCAGCAAGCAGGAGGAGTGCAGGGTAGTATAGGGGAAGAGCGGGCAGAAAACCGCAGAGGCCGGGCAGGGGAAAAGCGAGACAGTAACTCCCGAGAGGGGGGCCACCGCACTAGCAGGAAAGCTAGCGCCGGGGGCATGTAACAAAGCAGGGCCGCAGCGCGCCCCAACAGGGGGAAAGCGCCAGGCAGGAGGTGTGGGGGACCACTCAACAGAGGCGGGAGAGCAAACAGGGATAGGAACAGGGGAAAGAGGGACAATGGAGGGGTATATGGGAGAGAGGGGAAAAGGGAGAGACCGGGGGTGGTGGAGGGGAAAACAATACAGGCAGGGAGAGACCGGGGAGGGGGATACAGGGAAGGACGGACAAACAAGGCTGGAAAAGGAATAGGGCTACAAAGTGCCACAACCAAGGGCTCGAAACAAGGAATCGCTGCAAGCACCCACCCGGTACAGTCTCTGGGCGAAGAGAGACCCCAGAGTGCAGGGGACTACCCGCGTGGCAGACGCACGGTGGGCGGCCATGTCTGGTGCCCCCAGGACAAAGGGAAACCCCGGAGTGCAGGGACACGACCGCATGGAGAGAGCAGTGACAGAGGCCATCCTGGACGGCCCCCTAACAAAGGGAAACTCCAGAGGGCAGGGGCGCGTCCACCAGGTAAGTATGGTTAATCCCACAGGAACGAGGGGGCAGAAGCCCCCACCAGGATAGTCACCTGGAACGTAAAGGGAATAAATGGCCCAGTGAAGAGATCCAGAGTCCTCACCCACCTAAGAAATATGAGGGCCGACATAGTCTTCCTCCAAGAGACACACCTGAGAGAGCAGGACCGACTGCGGGTAAGAAAGAGCTGGGTAGGACAAACCTATCATTCCTGCTATGGGACAAGGGCCAGGGGGGTGGCGATACTGATCAGCAAGAGGACGATGTTTAAGGCGACAAAGACGGTTACAGACCCAGATGGACGGTACGTCATGGTCAGCCCCTGGATGGGGCGCCGGTAGTTCTAGTCAATGTGTACGCGCCCAACTGGGACGACACGAGCCTCATCAAGAAGACCATGGCTGAAATCCCTGACATAGCGACGCATCGACTAATCATGGGGGGGGGCGGGACTTCCACTGTGTACAGGGTCCAAAGACAGACAGATCAAACCCCAAAACGGGGAAAACCTCAAGCATGGCAAGGGAACTCAGGCACCTTATGGAGCAGATGGGAGCGGTGGACCCCTGGAGGTTCACCCACCCAGGGGAGAAGGAAGTCTCCTTCTCCCCGGTACACAATGTATACACTAGAATTGACTTCTTGGTGGTGGGGAAAACAGTGCTTCCGGGGATAGACAAAGTGGAATACTCCACAATTGTTATATCAGACCACGCTCCACACTACATGGACGTGAGGCTAGAGACGGGCAGGGCCCAACGCCCCACATGGAGCCCCACGTTTCCCTACTAGCTGACAAGGCCTTCAACGAAAGGATATCTCGGGCCATAGCAGAGTACACAAAGAACAACCAGAACGGGGAGGTCTTATCCTGTTCTGGGATGCACTAACGGCTGTACTTAGAGGGGAAATTATCACTTTCAAAGCGCAAAGAGATAGGGAGGAAAGGGCAGCGAGGCAGCGGCTGGTCGACTCCATACTGGAGGTAGACCTGTTATGGGAGCGGCATTTTCAGAACACCAAAATGTATCATGGAGTTCAACCAACCCCTCCCTTTAATGGATTGTTGATTTTGAAGCACACTGCTTGGTCTCCAGGTGCGGTATTTAGAATTTAGAACAGTACAGCACAGAACAGGCCCTTCGGCCCTCGATGTTGTGCCGAGCAATGATCACCCTACTCAAACTCACGTATCCACCCTATACCCGTAACCCAACAACTCCCCCTTAAGCTTACTTTTTTTTAGGACACTACGGGCAATTTAGCATGGTCAATCCACCTAACCCGCATATCTTTGGACTGTGGGAGGAAACCGGAGCACCCGGAGGAAACCCATGCACACACGGGGAGGACGTGCAGACTCCGCACAGACAGTGACCCAGCCGGGAACCGAACCTGGGACCCTGGAGCTGTGAAGCATTGATGCTAACCACTATGCTACCGTGCTGCCTATTACAATTATGGACACGTGGGTTTTTAAACACAAAACAATGTTTATTCCATGAATTCAACTTAACCTTTTTGCATAAACATTGGATCCTTTAACACCTTAACACCCCTTTCTTCAAAGAGAACCCCGAAAATAATACAACACTAAATAATCCCTCAAAATGTTCCTTCAAACCTCCAAAAGACTTAACACCTTTAAACAGAAACACATCAGGTTAAAGACATTACGATTATGAGTTTAAATCACCCAAATGATTCAGAGATAGTCTTTTCTGGCAGAGATCACCGCAGATCCAACTCACTGCAAACACAGACACACCCAGCTTTCTCCTCAAACTGGCTTTCTCCTTTACACAGCTCACAGCAAACCAGCCAGGCACTTTTCAGCTGCTCTCTCTCAAAACTGAAACCTAAACACTGCAAAATGGCTGAGCTAAAAAACCCAGCTCCACCCACCCTCTGACATCACTTCAGTAATATGAGCTGCTCCATTTCATAAAGGTACATTGCTTAAACATTCATTTCTTAAAGGTACTCTCACATGACACCCAAGAAAAAGCAATTAAGCATCAACTTCAAGATGATTTAATTTTTCACTTTTGCACCATCTACTAAGAAATGTACACAGTAAATATACTTTTTGGTTTACAAAAAAAAACAACACGCGCAAACAGGCATAATAATAAAGTCCATCTTTCCAGTTCTTCTTCCTCCAACCGAAATCCTTCTCGATTGATAGTCTCTTTGAACAAGAAAGTCAACGCACGATCCATCCATTCCTCTACGCCTCGGCAATTCTCTTTAAAGTTAGATACTTCAGTTCAATCTGATCACAGAGTCCCTTGCAATTCTCTAATACAGGAGCATTGGTTATCACAGCTTTCAGGCAGCCACATGCCTGTTGAAAGTCCGCTGTCCATTGAAATTTTTGACGTTTCTTTAGCAAGTCCATCAGTGGAGTAATCACGCCACAAAACTTTTGCACAAAGATCCAATCAAATCGTATTATTTCCCTTCGTCTTGAGGGTATCAGAAAATCCTCAAGGAAAGTGATTCGGGCTTCTCAAAATTCACTTGCGGCTAGGTTCATCACCAAACCCGCCTCCTGAAGTCGATCGAAGAACTCCATACAATGTTTTAAATGTTCTTTCCATGTCTGGAAGTTGGAAATAAAAGCAAATTGTCCCACTTTCTCAATGCAATCCTTCAAACGTGGGACAGGGTAAGAGTCCGTTCTTGTAACTGCATTCACCTTTCGATAGTCCACACACAACCATTGGATACCGTTTGGTTTAGGTACCATCACTATGGGTGAACTCCATTGGCTGCAACCCACTTCAATTATGTCATTTTTCAGCATACTCAATCTCTCTGTTAACCTGTGCCAATTTTAAAGGATTAAGTCTATATGGATGTTGTTTGATAGGAACAGCATTTCCCACATCTACATCATGCATAGCCATTTTAGTACTTCCCAATTTATCTCTACAAACTTGTCCATGTGATATCAATAACTCGTTAAGGTCAGTTCTTTTTTCCTATGGAAGGTAACTTAACAATTCATCCCAATTTTTAAGAACATCCTCATTTTCCAATTTAATTTGAGGTATTTCAAATTCACAGTCATCTGGATTTGGTTCGTCACTTTGAGTTAGAATCATTAAAACTTCCTTTTTTGTCGCCTTCCCTTTCAAAGTACCTTTTCAGCATATTCACATGACACACTTGGTGATTCTTCCTTCTATCTGGTGTTTTTACCACATAATTCACCAATTTAATTTCCTTTCAATCTGATACGGTCCACAAAACCTAGCTTTTAAAGGCTCACCTACCACTGGTAACAACACTAAAACTTTATCCCCATTGACAAAACTACGAACTTTGGATTTCTTGTCCGCTACACCTTTTCATCACATTTTATAAAACTTTCAAATGTTGTCTAGCCAATTCACCTGCTCTATTTAATCTTTCCCTAAAATTTGACACGTAATCCAATAGTGTAATTTCTGATTTCTCTCACACCAATTTTTCCTTAATCAATTTAAGTGGTCCTCTTAACTCATGACCAAAAATTAGTACAAAAAGGACTACATTTGGTAGACTCATTAGGTGCATCTCTAATTGCAAACAGTACGAATGTAATTCCTTTATCCCAATCCTCTGGATAATCTTGACAATACGCCATCAACATTGCCTTTAATGTCTGATGCCATATTTCTAACGCTCCCTGCGATTCTGGATGATACGCAGTTGATTTAAATAGTTTTATTCCTAAGATGTCGATAACTTCTTTGAATAACTTTGAAGTAAAATTTGATCCTTGATCCGATTGAATTTCTGTGGGTAGTCCATATCTAGTAAAGAAATTAAGCAACTCCTCCACAATCCTTTTAGCTGTAATATTGTGTACTGGAATGGCCTCTGGAAACCTAGTAGACACATCCATTATAGTCAAAAGATATTGATTCCCACATTTTGTTTTAGGAAGCGGTCCTGCACAATCGATTAGGACCCTTGTAAATGGTTCCTCAAATGCTGGAATGGGTATTAAGGGCGCTGGTTTTATCACTGCTTGAGGTTTCCCTATCACTTGATATGTGTGACATGATTGACAAAATTTAACTACATCTTTATGTAGTCCAGGCCAATAAAAATGTTTCTGGATTTTAGCTTGAGTTTTCCTTATTCCCAAATGACCTCCCACTGGTACCTCATGTGCAACTCGCAACACCTCGTTTCTATACCCTACTGGCAATAATACTTAGAACATAGAACATTACAGCGCAGTACGGGCCCTTCGGCCCTCGAAGTTGCGCCGACCCGTGAAACCATCTGAAGCCTATCTGACCTACACTATTCCATTTTCATCCATATGTCTATCCAGTGACCACTTAAATGCCCTTAAAGTTGGCGAGTCTACTACTGTTGCAGGCAGGGCGTTCCACACCCCTACTACTCTCTGAGTAAAGAAATTGCCTCTGACATCTGTCCTATATCTATCTCCCCTCAATTTAAAGCTATGTCCCCTCATGTTGGTCATCACCATCCGAGAAAAAAGACTCTCACTGTCCACCCTATCTAACCCTCTGACTATCTTATATGTCTCTATTAAGTCACCTCTCAGCCTTCTCCTCTCTAACGAAAACAACCTCAATTCCCTGAGCCTTTCCTCGTAAGACCTTCCCTCCATACCAGGCAACATCCTAGTAAATCGCCTCTGAACCCTTTCCAAAGCTTCCACATCCTTCCTATAATGTGGTGACCAGAACTGCATGCAGTACTCCAGGTGCAGCCGCACCAGAGTTTTGTACAGCTGCAGCATGACCTCGTGGCTCCGAAACGCAATCCCCCTACTGATAAAGGCTAGCACACCATATGCCTTCTTAACAGCCCTATTAACCTGGGTGGCAACTTTCAGGGATTTATGTACCTGGATGCCGAGATCTCTCTGTTCATCTACACTACCAAGAATCTTGCCATTAGCCCAGTACTCTGCATTCCTGTTACTCCTTCCAAAGTGAACCACCTCACACTTTTCCGCATTAAACTCCATCTGCCACCTCTCAGCCCAGCTCTGCAGCTTATCTATGTCCCTCTGTAACCTATAACATCCTTCAGCACTATCCACAACTCCACTGACCTTTGTGTCATCAGCAAATTTACTAACCCATCCTTCTACACCCTCTTCCAGGTCATGTATAAAAATTACAAACAGCAGTGGCCCCAAAACAGATCCTTGCGGTACACCACTAGTAACTGAACTCCAGGATGAACATTTGCCATCAACCACCACCCTCTGTCTTCTTTCAGCTAGCCAATTACTGGTGGTGATGAACTTCTGCCCACTTTTCATCCGCCTGCATATGTACAGGTCTCCATTTTCTCATCAAGACATCACTTTTACGGTAATAACACTCTGGTATACTCTCAGATTCCTCTTCCGTATATGTTTTCTGATACATCCGTTTTATTTCTACATCTTTCTGTTGCAACTGCACCACTTTTCCTGAACTAAAAATATCCGCCTCATCCACCACCTATTCTTGTTCTTTTTCAACCATCTGCTCAAAAATCCTTTCTGTTAATTGTAGTTCAACTTCATCTTCACTCTTTGATTTCTCCTCTTGTCTTAACCTGTGACTTTGCGACCAGGTAACTACACAATCCGGAGAAATCCCAGGATATTCGTCCTTTAACCCTTCCATTATCTGATTTTCCACTGATTTATCAACCACAGTAAGCATCACTCCCACCTGCGACACATGAGTAAACTTTACCCACACAAGTAAATTATTTAAAGACATCTGGCACCTTCTTAACAATTACTTCTTGAACAGGCTGTACAATCGTTTGCACCTCCTTTGCTTCCCTTGGGCTTTCCTTTACCACTCCAACAAATCCCACTGTCTTAACCTGTTTTACCACATCAGCCTTTCCAGTGCTTTTCTTCAACCACCAACACTGTGACTTTACATAGCCTAGTTTATTACAGTGAAAACATTTGAAACTTTTCATTTCTTTTCCAACCTCCTGGATTTCTTTTTTAATCTGAGGTACACTCTCTTTATTGTCTCCCATCAGATCACCTTTACCACTTGAGTATTTCTTATGTCCCAAACTTCTATCCCTCACCGGCTGAAACTGATGTCGGAAACCAGTCTGTGATTTATGAACTAATTCATAATCATCTGCCATTTCTGCTGCTAATCTCGCAGTTTTAACCCTCTGTTCTTCCACATGAGTTCTCACTGCATCAGGAATTGAATTTTTAAACTCCTCCAAAAGTATATTTTCTCTGAGAGCTTCATACGTTTGGTCTATTTTCAAAGCCCTTATCCACCTTGAGGAGTTTCCGATATTCTTGAGACGAAGGAAAATAATGCGATTTCTTGGCATGAGAGGATTTGATCGAATATTTGTGAAAAAGTTTTAGAGCATGATTGCTCCACTGATGGACTTGCTGAAGAAGTGTAGAAAATTTCAGTGGAGAGCGGGTGTGTTTGGTTTCATTTTAGTTTTGGAGATGCTGCAATCACAGCAGGATGTGTGTGAATCTCTGCAAGCTTATGAGTGTCGATTTGCTGATTTCAACGTGGTAACTGTTTTCAGTAGTGAAGTTAAGCTTGATGTCTTACTGTTATAAGGTGTTTTTAAGTCTCATGGATGTTGAAAGGAAAGTAACAATTACTTAGTGTTGTATTCTTTGGGGGTTGTATTTGAATTGATGGTTGATAAGATGTTCACTGGATGTTTTAAAAAGGCTAACTTGAGTTCATAGAATAAACATCGTTTTGCTTTCAAAAGTACTATTCCATTTCTGCTGTACCACACCTGTAGAGTGGGCCGTGTGCTCCCCATACCACAATCTAGTATAAGTTGTGGGTCAGGTGAACTTCATGATACACTTTGGGGTTCTCTAAACCCTGGCCCATAACACATGTAATTGCTTACAATGTAGATAAGCTACCAGGGATATGAAGCTATTCCAAAGCAGGTGGGACCTGCATGAAGCACTTACTTTAAATGATACTTTCAACATTAATGTATTGCAGAGTTTCAGCCAAAGCAGAAATGTTAATATCAGCAGACAGTGATTTACTGGATAACCAAATCCAGTCCTTTGCAGTTGGTACAATTTGTCCTATCAATAATATTTTTAGATAATTCATAAAAGTTCCAATTTGCTCCAAGAAATACTCCACAACAAAGCTGAAAAATACTTTTATCTTTGAATATTCTTTATATAAATATATCTGATAGGTTATTTACATTAGCATTCTTTTATGTACAAAATAAATTTAAATGCACTGCCGGCCAACTGACCTGCTGTCCATAATCATAATTTATGCATAATTTCTAACTTCTCATATTGGAAATACTGCAATGAAATATCCTGGGTAATAACTCAGCCCTATCTGATTGCTTACATTTTCAATGAAACATTTTTCAGTACCTGACAACTTTTGAAGTGTAGGATTGAGTTTAGTTTATTGTAGTAACATGAGAATTTAATTGTCATATCCTGAAATATGTTGGTTAATATTGTATTCTCGATGTAACATGGCCACAAAGAATAATGGATCAGCTCAGCTAATGTAAGCAACAGTTCTGTACAAGTCCTGACATGTTGGGAAGTGATGAAAAAGGACAAATTCAGACATTAAAAGTCGTTAGAAAGTTGCTAGCTCCAGGGGGCCTGTTAGCCTTTTAACCAGTAGTGACTGTAAACATGTGGAGCCAAATAACTGTGAAAAGGGACAAGTGCACATTAATTTGTTAAATAGTCATTGATGATGAATAAGCAGCAAGGAAGCATGAATCTGGCGTCCCTCTGAATGACAGTTATCTAAACTAGGCTCATAGTACCATCATGGAAGGACAACTGGGTAATCACAGAATCTCTCAATGCAGGAGAGGCCCTTCGGCCCATCAAGTCTGCACTGACATGTGAAAAATGCCCAACCTACCTGCCTGATCCCATTTGCCAGCACTTAGCCCATGGCCTAGAATGTTATGACATGCCAAGTGCTCACCCAGATACGTTTTAAAGGATGTGAGGCAACCCGCCTCTATTACTCTCCCAGTCAGTGCATTCCAGACTGTCACCACCCTCTGGGTAAAAAAGTTTTTCCTCGCATCCCTCCTAAACCTCCTGCCCCTCACTTGTAACTTGTGTCCCCTCGTAATTGACCCTTCAACCAAGGGGAACAGCTGTTCCTACCTATCCACCCTGTCAATGCCCTTTATAATCTTGTACACCTCGGTCAGGTCGCCCCTCAGTCTTCTCTGCTCCAATGAAAACAACCCAAGCATAGCCAACCTAGAACATAGAACATAGAACATAGAACAGTACAGCACAGAACAGGCCCTTCGGCCCTCGATGTTGTGCCGAGCAATGATCACCCTACTTAAACCCACGTATCCACCCTATACCCATTACCCAACAATCCCCCCATTAACCTTACACTACGGGCAATTTAGCATGGCCAATCCACCTAACCCGCACATCTTTGGACTGTGGGAGGAAACCGGAGCACCCGGAGGAAACCCACGCACACACGGGGAGGACATGCAGACTCCACACAGACAGTGACCCAGCCGGGAATCGAACCTGGGACCCTGGAGCTGTGAAGCATTGATGCTAACCACCATGCTACCGTGAGGCCCCTTATGTATACAAAACAATGAAGCAGAGGTAGATGCCACTAGAAAAGTCTTAACATCTTTGTTCTAAATGCTCCATTAGATTTTAACACTTTCAAGTCTTCTTCAGAATCAAATCCTTATCATCACTTCAATTCAGTAGCAGAACTGGATTTCTCGTCATAAGAAGACTGGGCTATTTGAAAACAGATCAACATGGCTTGTGTAACAGAACACCATAGACAATTGGATAACCTCTCTTCATAACTTAAATGTTCCATCACAGGCAACATCCTGGTGAATCTCCTCTGCAACCCCTCCAGTGCAATCATCCTTCATATAATGTGGTGACCATAACTGCACATAGTATTCCAACTGTGGCCTCACCAAAGTTCTAACAACATGACCTCACTGCTCCTACCCCCAGGTCACTGGCATCTGTGGTCATTTTAAATGGTGCTCAAAGGACTGAGGCGGCCAGCGCCAGATTGTCCCCTTATGTAGCTTTCAATCTTTCAAACTCTACTTGGCATTCTGTGGACCACAGCGTTTTTGCTTGTTTCTGCAACATGTACAACATGCACTGTACATCAGTCACTAACTGAGCCAGTCTCCATAGTTTTAATCAAGATGGGTGTGGCTTTATTGGTTCAGAGTTTCTTACGTCTACATCATGATTAGTTAACAGTGTCCCCTGGTGTTTCCCCACAACTCTGCCGGTACTCTTTCAGGATCTTCATTATATCTGTCTCCTTCTGTCTCTCGTGTAAAGCAGTCATTCTTTTCTAATTGCCCAATGAATATTTATCTAAATCTTGCAGATCTCCTAAAGTCAAATTGCAAGTACTATTGCCAATGCTGAGGAAAATAGTTTGTTCATTTTAAATCAACGATCCCCTGCAGCTTTACATTCTCTCTTTGTCTTCGCATTGTTACTTTCAGTGACAAGTAAAGTTGAGGGTACAATCTTCGCAGTTGTTTGGCTGTATATGCACCATTCTTGGTTTTATGGCTTTTACCTCTTCATCGGAGTCTTTTGTAGTCACAGCCTTATCTCCAGTTAGTAATATGGACTGAAATAATTTGTGCTTTCCAGATTTCAACTGTTCTTTTTAACTTTCAGAATCAGAGGCTGGTGCGTTATTGGCTCTATGAACTTCCTGGTTTTGTAACAGATGTTGTTGCAGAACCGCTAAATGGTTCTCCATCCATCTTCCTCTTCATTTAATAAAAGGAATTGATTCCTGATTTTTTTATCTGCTTTGCTTTTTATTTCCTTTACCTTGATGAAGCACTGTGAACCTTTAAAAGGATGTTAGCTGGGTTAGCCAGCTGTTTGGTGTCACTTCACAGTCCTTACCAACCTCATCCTGAATAACTGATGCCATGCTACCATGTATATTTTCCTTCAAAGCAAACATTCTCTGGGAAATATTCACACCTGAAATGAATGCTAATCACTTATGTCAAGAGTCTGCAGGAAATTACTTTTAGAAAAGTCCAAATCACTTTCTTGTTCCGATTCATTATCTTCTTTCCTAGCTTTGAAGAATTACTTGCCACCTGTTCAAGATTGGTTAGTGACAGATCTTTTCAGTAACAGCTGTTATCATTACCTCATAATCAGAACGAAAATCAAATTCAGAACTTTCGTCTAACCCTTCAGCACTGCTATCACACTTCAATTTGGACTCCTCTTTCCCATGGTCACCTTCAGTCTTGGAATTCTCAGAATCAGGTTCACTACAACTATCATTTGATATGTGATCCGCGTCTTTCAACATTTCTTTCTTTGGGTCATTTACTGCCCCATGAGTTTTCCTAATTCCCACATGCCCTACTGTTTGCATCTAATGCAATATCTGCAGTTCTTCCCTTGGACTCTGTAATCTTTAGTGAATCTGCAACCTTCAACCCTGCCAAATCATTCTGTTCAGGTAAGTCTACTCCATCCACTGGAAATTTCTTAACCACTTCAACAACTACTAGACCTGACAGTAAATCACACTCAAATTGTAATTTATACAATGAAAATGGGATATAATCTCCACCTATCCCATTTACTAATACCTCAGCTTTCATTCAGCTCTCTGGAGGGAAAACCAAATCCTTCTCCAGTAAGAGATCAAGATAATTGAAGCCCCGCCCTTTAAAATAGTTATGGGTCTGGCTTCAACAGTTGAGGAAAATGGGGTGACTTTCTCCTTGGACACAAACCCTGCATATCTCTCATCTACCTCATTCCTCTCACCTGCTGCCACAGCAGTGTTTACCTCAGGTCTCCTAAGTTCAGTTAAAGTCCAGTCTGCCCTGTAGCTAGTTTAGCACAGAGGGATAAATAGCTGGCTTGTAATGCAGAACAATTCCCGTACCGACCTCCCCAAACAGGCGCCGGAATGTGGCGACTAGGGGCTATTATTATTATTATAGTAATCTCCACTTTTGTTCCCTTTTTGGAATCCTCCTTAGGCTTTTGTCCTTGGGCTTTCCTTGCAACTACCAATGTGTTGAATGAACATGTCCAACCTTTTTACAATGGTAATGCCGAGGCTTCCAACTCTCACCTGCACCCTCAGTGCCTTCATTCCTGGTCTGAGGAGAAGATCCCGGAGCATTCCCAACTATCCATTCTTTACATTGACTTTTGTCTTCCTTTAATTCTCCTACTTTGTCCTTTTCAAAATTATGGGGATGGTGGAACAAAGGTTTAAATTTACAGATTAACTCATAATCATCAGCCATAATTGTTGTCTGCCTAGCAGTTTTCACCCTCTGGTCTTCAACATGGGTTCTTATTGTCGAAGGTAGGAAATTCTTAGATTCCTCTCAGAGAATTACCTCTCTCAGAGCCTCATAGGTAGTTTCAACTCCCAATGCTCGTAACCATCTATCAAAATTGTTCTGCTTAACCCTTTCAAATTTGGCATACATCTGTTTTGAATGTCTCCTTAAATTTCCAAACCATTGTTTACATGCTTCGGGAATCAATTTATATACATCCAGAATACCACCTTTTACCTTGTCATAATTCTTAGACTCCCACTCTGATAGAGAAGCATGAAGTTCCTGTGTCCGCCACCTCAATTTACTCTGCATAGTTAATGTCCACTTTGCTCCTGGCCACACCATTTGAGTTGCTATTTTCTCAAAAGCCCTAAAAAAACATTTCTACCTTCACGTCTTCAAATTCTGGGAGGGCCTGGATAAATTTAAACATATCGTCACTGGGTTCCATTCTAACATTAAGCTCCCCTCAACTTTCTGGTAGCTCCCACTTATTTCTCATACATTAATCTTTCTTTTGCATTTTCCTCTCTCTTTAATTCCAACCTCCCTATTTCTATCTCCATTTATTTTTCTTTTTGCCTCAGCTCCGTTTCCATTTTCTGCATGTCCATTTTTTTTTCTTGTTACTGCATTTCCAATTGCTTCATTTGTAACTGGATTTTAGCCAATTCTACTGATTATTGCCATGTTCCAGGCCGTGTTTCAGGCATTATCTCAGCCTGCCTACCTCTAGCTAGTACTTTTATTTCTAATTCAATTACCAATTTGTCTAGCTTGTCTTTTTGAAGCTCTTTCAAATAAAGAGATGAGTCATCCACCTGAAAAAAAAACACATAGCAGCTTCCAAAGCCATCCTGTAATATCACTCCAAACTTTGTGTCTCCTTTCAATTTATACTGTAACCCAAACGCCACCGTCTAACGTTCCAAAGATCCTGGATGAGCCCTCAAATTATTTTACGACACCCTAGGCTAGTGCACGGTCAATTCCAACCCCTCATGCCCTGGAGTCACAACCAATAATTCTTATGGAAAAACCTGAAGTATTTGGCACTTGGCTGCCCAATAATAACAGTCACCAGGTTTGTACATGTAAACACGATTACTGTTTATTTATAACAAGAACTTGCCCCCTTCCTCTATGCACATGCACAAGACAGACACAAAGGTGGAAAGAGGTTTCTTAAAAATAAGTAGATGGAAGAGTGAGCCTTTGTTTCAGATGATGGTCTTCAGCACAATTTTTTTCAAAGCAAGCTGGCAGATTAAAATATTTGGTTTGCAGCCTATAATGACCTTAGTAGATTCATTCATTCAAGTACTCTGTAGATTATAAATGTATTATTCACAGATTTTCCTGGGGAGGCACCATATTTCACATCAAACTTTACTTTCAGCTCGTGGTTGACCTTCAGGCTTCTGTAGTTCCAGGAGAGAGAGTTGATCAGTTCTGCCTTTGCCTCTCAGGAGAGAAGGATGGTCAATATTGTTGCTTGAAAGCCTGTAATGGGGTCCCCTGTACATAGATTCATCGAGACTCTCTGCCAGTTCAGAAACCCGGCCTTTTTGGAGGGAAATGGAGAGGAGGAGATAGCAGGACCTCCTTAGGGGCTGCCAGGAGTCAAACTGAAACCTGGGATTTTGAAAGGCATTCCAGTGGGATCAGCTCCAATTGCCACCTGTTACCAGGCAGAGCTCAGCACTTTGGGCCAATTCATTGGCCATCAGCCAAAGCAATTAAACCAAGTCCCAACCCATCTCTCGGTCCCTGATGCTGGCCAGTCTGCAGCTTCTGTTTAAACCAGAACAGCCTTCTATATTCTTCCTGCTTGAATTAAAGATTCAGGATTTTTGCCTTAAAAAGACATGTGCAATAATTATCCATGGATCAAAAACATAATGGCAAAAATACAAGAAAGGGGATATAAGGGATGAAACAGGGAATACACAGGAAGGGCCATTACAGTATAAAGACCAAAATTCCATTTCTCTTCCTTATTATCTGATGTACCTGCATACTAGCTTTCTGCAATTCATGCACTAGGACATCGAGACCCTCTGCCCTGAAGCACTCTGAAGTTTCTTTCCATTTAGATCATTAGTTGCCTTTACATTTTCCAACCAAAATGGATAACCTGACACTTATCCATGTTAAACTTCATCTGTCAAATTGTGATCCCTCACCGAACCTATCTATATCCATTTATCATTTTTTAATTCCTCTTTGCAATTTACTAATCCAATTATTTTCGTTCCAAAGGACAAACAAAGAACAATACAGTTTAGGAACAGGCCCTTCGGCCCTCCAAGACTTGACCGATCATGATACCACCCTTGGCCAAAACCCTCAGCACTTCCTTGTGCCGTATCACTCTATACCCATCCTATCCATGTATTTGTCGAGATGCCTTTGGACACCGTTAATGTATCTGCTTCCAAAACGTCCCCTGGCAACACATTCCAGGCACTCAACACCCTCTGTGTAAAAATAACATGCCTTGCACGTCTCCTCTGAACTTTGCCCCACGAATCTTAAACCTGTGCCCCCTCGTGACTGACCCCTCCACCCAGGGAAAGAGTGCT
Source organism: Scyliorhinus canicula (assembly GCF_902713615.1). Lineage (NCBI taxonomy): Eukaryota > Metazoa > Chordata > Chondrichthyes > Carcharhiniformes > Scyliorhinidae > Scyliorhinus > Scyliorhinus canicula. The sequence goes on along the minus strand of NC_052150.1, from coordinate 58,736,434 downwards.
TGCCCATCCACTCTGTCCATGCCCCTCATAATCTTGTAGACCTCTATCAGGTTACCCCTCAACCTGTGTCTTTCTAATGAAAACAGTCTGAGTCTATTCAGCCTCTGTCAATTCTTGAGCGATTCTCCAGGGACCGGTCCCGGTTTCTGGGTAAATGGCCATTCTCCGCCCCAGCGCCAAATGTGATTTCAGTGCAGAGGCTCGGAGAATCCAGCCCTGTGAACCTGCACGGCCAGATCGCTCTCTGACTGTCTATATTCCTAAGAGCTTTGCCATTTACGGTATATTCCCCCTCTATGTTCGTCTGGATTTGTCTGGATTAAACTCCATTTGTCTCTTCCCAAATCTCCAACCTATCTATGTCCTGCTGTATCTCCTGAAAATCCTCAACACTATCTGCTACTCCACCAACCTTGGTGTCATCCACACTTACTAATCAGACCAGGTACATTTTCCTCCAAATCGTTTATGTATATTTCTAACAGCAGAGGTCCCAGCATCGATCCTTGTGAAACACCACTAGTCACAACCTTCCATTCAGAAAAACACCCTTCTACTCAGAAAAACACCCGTCTACTGCTACCCTTTGCCTTCTGTGACCGAGCCAGTTATGTATCCATCTTACCACCTCACCGCTGTACCAGTCTGCCATGAGGCACCTTGTCAAAGGCTTTACTGAAGTCCATGTAAACAACATTCACCACCCTCCCCTCATCAATCATCTTTGTCACCTCCTCAAAAAACTCGATCAAATTAGTGAGGCACGAACTCCCCTTCACAAAACCATGCTGTCTATCGCTAATGACTCCATTTGTTTCCAAATGGGTAGCCAGTCTTCTTTACAAACTGATCCCATGTGATTTTATGTTGTGTATTAACCTTTTGTGTGGCACCTTATCATATGTCTTCTGGAAGTCCAGAGAACATTACAGCGCAGTACAGGCCCTTCGGCCCTCGATGTTGCGCCGACCTGTGAAACCCCTCTAAAGCCCATCTACATCTGTCTAGATATAGTACATCTACAGGATGCCCATTATCCACTTGTCTTGTTACATCTTCAAAGAACTCTATCAAATTAGTCAAACACAATTTACCCTTCATAAAACCATGCTGACTCTGATGGATTGTTTTGACTTTTCAAATGTCCTGATATTGCTTCCTTAATAATGGATTCTAACAACTTCCCAATGACAGATGTTAAATTAACTGGTCTATAGAACAAAGAACAAAGAAAATTACAGCACAGGAACAGGCCCTTCAGCCCTCCCAGCCTGCGCCGATCCAGATCCTTTATCTAAACCTGTTGCCTATTTTCCAAGGATCTACTTCCCTCTGTTCCCCGCCCATTCATATATCTGTCTAGATGCATCTTAAATGATGCTATCGTGCCCAGCTCTACCAGCTCCGCTGGCAAAGCGTTCCAGGCACCCACCACCCTCTGCGTAAAAAAACTTTCTACGCACATCTCCCTTAAACTTTCCCCCTCTCAACTTGAAATCGTGACCCCATGTAATTGACACCGCAACTCTTGGAAAAAGCTTGTTGCTATCCACTCTGTCCATACCTATCATAATTTTGTAGACCTCAATCAGGTCCCCCCTCAACCTCCGTCTTTCCAACGAAAACAATCCTAATCTACTCAACCTTTCTTCATAGCTAGCACCCTCCATACCAGGCAACATCCTGGTGAACCTCCTCTGCACCCTCTCTAAAGCATCCATATCCTTCTGGTAATGTGGCGACCAGAACTGCATGCAGTATTCCAAATGTGGCCCAACCAAATTCCTATACAACTGTAACATGACCTGCCGACTCTTGTACTCAATACCCTGTCCGATGAAGGCAAGCATGCTGTTTGCCTTCTTGACCACTCTATCGACCTGCGTTGCCACCTTCAGGGTACAATGGACCTGAACTCCCAGATCTCTCTGTACATCAATTTTCCCCAGGACTCTTCCATTAACCGTATAGTCCGCTCTTGAATTGGATCTTCCACAATGCATCACCTCGGATTTGCTTGGATTGAACTCCATCTGCCATATCTCTGCCCAACTCTCCAATCTATCTATATTTTTCTGTATTCTCTGACAGTCCCCCTCACTATCTGCATCTCCACCAATCTTAGTATCATCTGCAAACTTGCTAATCAGACCACCTATACCTTCGTCCAGATCATTTATGTATATTACAAACAACAGTGGTCCGAACATGGATCCCTGTGGAACTCTTCTCCATTTTGAGACACTGCCTTCCACCACTAATTTCTGTCTCCTGTTGCCCAGCCAGTTCTTTATCCATGTACCCAATACGACTTCACTTTTTCCATCAACCTGCCATGAGAAACTTTATAAAACGCCTTACTGAAGTCCATGTATATGACATCTACAGCCCTTCCCTCATCAATTAACTTTGTCACTTAACATAAGAACTAGGAGTAGGAGTAGGCCATCTGGCCCCTCGAGCCTGCTCCGCCATTCAATGAGATCATGGCTGATCTTTTGTGGACTCAGCTCCACTTTCCGGCCCGAACACCATAACCCTTAATCCCTTTATTCTTCAAAAAACTATCTATCTTTACCTTAAAAACATGTAATGAAGGAGCCTCAACTGCTTCACTGGGCAAGGAATTCCATAGATTCACAACCCTTTGGGTGAAGAAGTTCCTCCTAAACTCAGTCCTAAATCTACTTCCCCTTATTTTGAGGCTATGTCCCCTAGTTCTGCTTTCACCCGCCAGTGGAAACAACCTGCCCGCATCTATCCTATCTATTCCCTTCATAATTTTAAATGTTTCTATAAGATCCCCCCTCATCCTTCTAAATTCCAACGAGTACAGTCCCAGTCTACTCAACCTCTCCTCATAATCCAACCCCTTCAGCTCTGCACTAGCACACCCAAGTCTCTCTGCACAGCGGCATGCTTTAATATTTTATCGTTTAAATAATAATCCCATTTGCTGTTATTCCTACCAAAATGGATAACCTCACATTTGTCAACATTGTATTCCATCTGCCAGACTCTAGCCCATTCACTTAACCTATCCAAATCCCTCTGCAGACTTCCAGTATCCTCTGCACTTTTCGCTTTACCACTCATCTTAGTGTCATCTGCAAACTTGGACACATTGCCCTTGGTCCCCAACTCCAAATCATCTATGTAAATTGTGAACAATTGTGGGCCCAACGCGGATCCCTGAGGGACACCACTAGCTACTGATTGCCAACCAGAGAAACACCCATTAATCCCCACTCTTTGCTTTCTATTAATTAACCAATCCTCTATCCATGCTACTACTTTACCCTTAATGCCATTCATCTTTATCTCATGCAGCAACCTTTTGTGTGGCACCTTGTCAAAGGCTTTCTGGAAATCCAGATATACCACATCCATCGGCTCCCCGTTATCTACTGCACTGGTAATGTCCTCAAAAAATTCCACTAAATTAGTTAAGCATGACCTGCCCTTTATGAACCCATGCTGCGTCTGCCCAATGGGACAATTTCTATCCAGATGCCTCGCTATTTCTTCCTTGATGATAGATTCCAGCATCTTCCCTACTACCGAAGTTAAGCTCACTGGCCTATAATTTCCTGCTTTCTGCCTACCTCCTTTTTTAAACAGTGGTGTCACGTTTGCTAATTTCCAATCCACCGGGACCACCCCAGTGTCTAGTGAATTTCGGTAAATTATCACTAGTGCATCTGCAATTTCCCTAGCCATCTCTTTTAGCACTCTGGGATGCATTCCATCAGGGCCAGGAGACTTGTCTACCTTTGCCCCATTAGCTTGCCCATCACTACCTCCTTAGTGATAACAATCCTCTCCAGGTCCTCACCTGTCATAGCCTCATTTCTATCAGTCGCTGGCATGTTATTTGTGTCTTCCACTGTGAAGACCGACCCAAAAAACCTGTTCAGTTCCTCAGCCATTTCCTCATTTCCCATTATTAAAACTCCCTTCTCATCCTCTAAAGGACCAATATTTACCTTAGCCACTCTTTTTTCTTTTATATATTTGTAAAAACTTTTACTGTCTGTTTTTATATTCTGAGCAAGTTTACTCTCATACTCTATCTTACTCTTCTTTATAGCTTTTTTAGTAGCTTTCTGTTGCCCCCTAAAGATTTCCCAGTCCTCTAATCTCCCAGCAATCTTTGCCACTTTATATGCTTTTTCCTTCAATTTGATACTCTTCCTTATTTCCTTAGATATCCACGGTCGATTTTCCCTCTTTCTACCGTCCTTCCTTTTTGTTGGTATAAACCTTTGCTGAGCACTGTGAAAAATCGCTTGGAAGGTTCTCCACTGTTCCTCAACTGTTCCACCATAAAGTCTTAGCTCCCAGTCTACCTCAAAGAATTCTATTAGGTTTGTAAGACATGACCTTCCCTGCACAAAACCATGCTACCTGTCACTGATAAGTCTATTTTCTTCCAAATGTGAATAGATCCTATCCCTCAGTATCTTCTCCAACAGTTTGCCTACCACTGACGTCAAGCTCACAGGTCTCTGTGATTATCCCTGCTACCCTTCTTAAACAAAGGGACAACATGAGCAATTCTCCAGTCCTCCGGGACCTCATCCTTGCTCAAGCATGCTGCAAAGATATCTGTTAAGGCTCCAACTATTTCGTCCCTATAGTTTCCTACTTTCTGCCTTCTTCCCTTTTTGAGCGTCACATTAGCATTTTTCCAATCCACTGGAATCTTTCTCACATTCAGGGAATTTTGTAATATTAAAACCAATGGATTCACTATCTCTGCTGCCACTTCCTTTAAGACCCTAGGATATTGACCATCAGGCCATCTGGGGACTTGTCTGCCTTCAATCCCAATAGGTTTTGCCTATTCATGATTGTTCCTCCCTTTCTTTTACTTGTGCATTACCTGTTAGTCTTTGAATGGTACTAGTGTCCTCCAACCTGAAACCTGAGGCAAAATATTGATTTAGTGTCTTCACCATTTCTGTATTCCTTACTATTAACTCCCTAGTCTCATCTTCCAAGGGACCAACATTCACTTTCGCTACTTTTCTTCATTTTATATTCTTAGAGATGCTTTTGCATTCATTTTGCATCAGTTTTCTTTAATAATTTACCTTTGCTCTTTTTAAAATTTTTTGTAAGGATCCTTCCTGTTGATTCACTTATTTCCCATTTCTTTTACTTTGTCGTTATGATTTTTGACCCATGGACCTTTAAGTTGAGCAGAGCAAGTGAGAAACTGAAAAGTTGCAAAATAGTACATTGCCCTATGAAGATTTAGCTTTTGAACAGAAGGACTCAGATTTACTGGCACCCGTGCGATTAGAGGAATTCAGTTCGATTGGTTTGCTAGAGACCAATGGATTTGAAAAAAAACGTATTCTGCCCAGCATCAGGCAGTGACTGGGTCCTACCAGGTGGGATGTTTTCAAAGAACCCAGGAAGAAAAATGGTACATGCCTGGACACTGAGATGAAGCTGTGTGTTCTCTCTCTTTTTAAAATGGTTTCTGAAACTGCAGAGAAATCTTGAAATTATGATGAATCGATAATGAAAACCATGACAGAAGGAAAGCAAAGACCTCCCTCAACTGAAAGCCTAGACAAATATAATCAAACTGAAAGATGTCCATATAAAACAAAGGGCACAAAATAATAATCACATCGGCGTGAATCCGAACGAACCAGTTAGATCGCAGGAGAGTCCGAAATCCAGAACTGCCCCATCGGTGGGGGCCACCCGTTTGCTGAGGGGGAGAAGGACTCCGCGCTGGTGGATCTGATCGTGCCCGGATCACGTATCCCATACCAGGGCAACCTCAGCTGCTGCCTGTCTGTCCCACCGAACAGCCCCAGGTCAGAGCCCTGTCCGTGGTAATACGGTGAGAGTCATCTTAACCCCCACTGACCCTGCTGTCATCTGACCACACAGCTGAAGGCTATCGCTAATAGGGAATTGGTAATGTTCACAATGTGAGCACCTCACAGCTACGAAATTGCTGTGTAGGGTGTGTTCTGTGAGATCCTGCTTGTGGATTACAAACTTTGCAGGCTGCTGTTTTCTGCAGCCTCGACAAAGATAGGAAAGAAAGCAGAGTTTGCTGCGGTCTGATTTTTGAAGCTGAGTGTTTGCTACAAGAAGCCACAAGAGAAAGAGGGAGAGGAAGTTCTGCAGGTAAGGGCCTGGCCTCCAGTCTGGGACTGGATTTAAAAACTGCCTGCCTGCCTTCCTGCCTGCTTGCATTCCGATAATCTGCAGCAGAGGGAGTGGAGGAGGGGCTGGGATTGTTTGCTGCTTGTTCACTTGCAGGGCCCGAGGGCCCGAGGGAGAAATAAGAGGCTGTTGCAGCACCTGGAAAGGGAGCAAGAGGAGAGGAAGGTTGGTGTTGTTGGAGGGAAGTTTCTGATACTGGACTATGCTATAAATTATAGGTGGCCCTGTAACTACATTTGTGCTCCTATATTATTTTTGAATAGTTCTGATGAGACAAAAGGTACTCATTGGCTTAGATGCCTGTTTAGAAGAAGCAATTTGTAGAAATAGATATAGTGTATACACAATGCTTGTTAATATCAGACAGGACACAAAATGGCTGTTAGCTATTAAAGCAATACTAAAGACACAAAATGGCCGAACTTGCCACATTCCTGAACAATAAGTTACAAACTGTGTAAACTACCTCATGACAACCGAGGGAGTATTTTAACAGCCACTGATAACAGCTTCACAGAACAACAAATGCTATGTGTCCTTCATAAGCTCAAGGACCGCAGCTGTAGACCGGACATCATTGTTAGTTTTGAATGACTTCTGTCCGGGGAAAACAACACCCACTTTAACCATATATGTGATAACTGGGATGCTAAGAAAATTGATTGACTGCATGTAATAAGTGTGGCGCGAATATAGTTGGTTGATTGTGTGTAAATGAGAATACAACTAATTCCGCCCCTTGAATCTGTATATTAACCCGTGTGAGCCTTAGCTCAAGTGAGAAAGGGTGCTGTCAATAGGCTGCGGAGCCTCAGGCCTTTTCTCCCAGAATTCTTACAAAATAAACTGCTTTTTTTTCCTTGTACCCAGGCCTTCGTGTGAATTTTTTCACCTCTAACGTTGTATTTGGACTTTTCCTTTTTCATCTGTAATTGTGCTGAGACAGGTGGGAGTCAGATGTACAGGATTGTGAGTCCTTTGCTGGGCCCCTGCTGGGCAGAACACCTTGTCCTCCCACCCAATAAAGGAGTGGTTGCTGTGTTAAGGCAGAGGCGGAACAGATAACATCTGTGGACTGTTTTGCTGGGCCCCTACCGGCCCACGCACCCGCCGCTGAACAGAAGACCTTTTTGGGAGGCCACGCCTGCAAGAGGGTGGGGCATGTTAGAAAAATTTGCCCACCCCTAAGGCTGCTGCAACCACCAAGACACCGCAGCTGGTGCCACCTGTGTTGTTCCTTGTCTCTGAATAAAGCTCGTAGTCTTAAAAGAACATAGAACATAGAACCAGTACAGCACATAACAGGCCCTTTGGCCCTCAATGTTGTGCCGAGTATTGTCCAAAACCAAGATCAAGCTATCCCACTCCCTGTCATTCTGGCGTGCTCCATGTGCCTATCACATAACCGCTTGAAAGCTCCTAAAGTGTCCGACTCCACTATCACAGCAGGCAGTCCATTCCACATCAGAGTAAACTGTCTGAGTAAAGAACATACCTCGGACATCCCTCCTATATCTCCCACTCTGAACCATATAGTTATGCCCCCTTGTAACAGCTACATCCAGCTGAGGAAATAGTCTCTGAACGTCCACTCTATCTATCCCCCTAATTATTTTATAAACCTCTATTAAGTCGCATCTCATCCTCCTCTGATCCAAAGAGTAAAGCCCTAGCTCCCTCAAACTTTCCTCATAAGACCTATCCTGTAAACGAAGCAGCATCCTGGTAAATCTCCTTTGCACCCTTTCCAATGCTTCCACCTCCTTCTTATAATGAAGTGACCAGAACTGCACACAATACTCCAAATGTGGTCTCACCAGGGTTATATATAGTTGCAGCATAACCCCACGGCTCTTAAACTCAAGCCTCCTGTTAATAAACGCCAGCACACTATACGCCTTCTTCACGGCTCTATCCACTGGAGTGGCAACCTTCAGAGATCTATGGACATGAACCCCAAGATCTCTCTGTTCCTCCACATTCCTCAGAACCATGCCGTTGAACTTGTAATCCGCATTCAAATTTTTCTACCAAAATGAATCACCTCGCACCTATCAGGGTTAAACTCCATCTGCCACTTTTCCGCCCAGCTCTGCATCCTATCAATGTCTCTTTACAGCCTACAACAGCCCTCAACCTCATCCACGACTCCACCAATCTTGGTGTCATCAGCAAATTTACTGACCCACCCTTCAGCCCCCTCCTCCAAATCACTGATAAAAATCACAAATAGCAGAGGACCCAGAACTGATCCCTGTGGTACACCACTGGTAACTGGTCTCCAGTCTGAAAATTTTCCATCCACCACCAGCCTCTGCCTTCTATTGATAGCCAGTTACTTATCCAATTGGCCACATTTCCCTCTATCCCACACCTCCTTGCTTTCTTCATGAGCCGATCATGGGGAACCTTATCAAACGCCTTACTAAATTCCATGTATACGACATCAACTGCTCTACCTTCATCAACACACTTAGTTACCTCCTCAAAGAATTCAATTAAATTTGTGAGGCAAGACTTACCCTTCACGAATCCGCGTTGACTATCCCGGATTAAGCTGCATCTTTCCAAATGGTCATAAATCCTATCCTTCAGGACCTTTTCCATTAACTTACCGGCCACCGAAGTAAGACTAACTGGCCTATAATTACCAGGGTCATTCCTGTTCCCTTTCTTGAACAGAGAAACAACATTCGCCACTTTCCAGTCCTCTGGCACTATCCCCGTGGACAGTGAGGACTCAAAGATCAAAGCCAAAGGCTCAGCAATCACATTCCTTGCCTCCCAAAGAATCCTTGGATATATCCCATCTGGCCCAGGGGATTTGTCGACCCTCAGGTTTTCTAAAATTGCTAATACATCCTTCCTCTGAACATCTACCTCCTCCAGCCTACCCGCCTGTATCACACTCTCATCCTCAAAAACATGGCCCCTCTCCTTTGAGGACACTGAAGAAAAGTATTCATTCAATGCCTCTCCTATTTCTTCTGACTCCATGCACACGTTCCAACCACTGTCCTTGACCGGCCCTACCCTCACACTGGTCATTCTTTTATTTCTCACATAAGAGTAAAAAGCCTTGGGGTTTTCCTTGATCCGACCCACCAAGGACTTCTCATGCCCCCTCCTAGCTCTCCTAAGCCCTTTTTTTTTTTAGCTCATTCCTTGCTGCCTTGTATCCCTCAAGCGACCCAACTGAACCTTGTTTTTACATCCTTACATACACTTCCTTTTTCCGCTTGACAAGACATTCAACCTCTTTTGTGAACCATGGTTCCCTCGCACGGCCATTTCCTCCCTGTCTGACAGGGACATACCTATCAAGGACACGCAGTATTTGTTCCTTGAACAAGCTCCACTTTTCATTTGTGCCTTTCCCACTAACTATCGAGTCCACAATAACTATTGCTCTCCTGCTCTCCTTCCTTCCCTTCTGAGCCACAGGGACGGACTCAGTGCTGGAGATCCATTCACTGTGGCTTACCCCTGGTAGGCTGACCCCCTCAACAGTATCCAAAACGGTATACTTGTTACTGAGGGGGACAATCACAGAGAATCCCTGCATTGACTGCTTCCTCCCAGCCCCTCTCACTATCACCCATCTATCTTGATTCTTCGGAGTAACTACATCCTTGAAGCTACTATCTATGACCACCTCTGCCTCCCGAATGATCCGAAGTCCATCCAGCTCCAGCTCCAGTTCCCTAATGCAGTTTCAGAGGAGCTGGAGATGGGTGCACTTCCCACAGGTGAAATCAGCAGGGACACTGACGGCGTCCCTCACCTCAAACATTCTGCAGGAGGAACATTGCACTGCCTTCCCTGCCATCCCCTCTAGATAAAACAAGAAAAAGAAAGAAAGAGCTTATCTGTTATTCATGCTACCCCTTAGGTTAAAGGAGGTGGGAGGGTGGGGACAGTAGAAGTGTAGTGTCTAGGGTTTAGGAACTGCCCAACTTAAATACAGGTAAAAATAAAACACTTAACCAGCAACCACTGCGCCCCACACGAGAACAGCAATCAGCTGTTATGGGCCTGCGCAAACAATTTAAATCTTTACTACTTACCCAGCAGTCACTCTGTGCTCACTCCGACCGGATTCAACTGGAAACTCCCAACAGTAAGTTTTTTTAAAATTTACTCCCATTCTCAGCAAGCACTCACTCAGCAACCACTGCACCCCGCACGAGAACACGTCAGGGAAAAGAAAAACTACTTGCCAGTCACCAGCCAATCACTTACTGAAGTAGATGCTTTATTGTGCGTTTGTTCTCTCTCCAGCGCTGAACTTATCTTACATCTGAGCTGCCTGTCTGTTCTGCTCCCAGCTGCCATTCCTGTGAAGTGCCCTCTTACTTCCTGTCTCTCTCTATTTATACCTCTCCCGTGCTCCCTCTGGTGCTTGCTCAGTTGTATTGCATCTACATTGACCCCTTGTATCTCTACAGATCACTACACCCCCTTTTTTCAACATATTTTCTGTACAGTGGTGAAGAAAATTGCACAAAACAGTTAGATTACTTATGATATGTATATCTGTACAAGTGGTGATGATATTGTTTATTATACAAAGTCAACTGATATTCATGAGTCCAATCTGAATAGAAACATGTATGAGTCACAAGTGACAAATAACATGCCAGCTACTGATAGAAATGAGGCTATGACAGGTGAGGACCTGGAGAGGATTGTTATCACTAAGGAGCGCAAGCTAATGGGGCTAAAGGTAGACAAGTCTCCTGGCCCTGATGGAATGCATCCCAGAGTGCTAAAAGAGATGGCTAGGGAAATTGCAGATGCACTAGTGATAATTTACCGAAATTCACTAGACTCTGGGGTGGTCCCGGTGGATTGGAAATTAGCAAACATGACACCACTGTTTAAAAAAAGAGGTTGGCAGAAAGCAGGAAATTATAGGCCAGTGAGCTTAACTTCGGTAGTAGGGAAGATGCTGGAATCTATCATCAAGGAAGAAATAGCGAGGCATCTGGATAGAAATTGTCCCATTGGACAGACACAGCATGGGTTCATGAAGGGCAGGTCATGCCTAACTAATTTAGTGGAATTTTTTGAGGACATTACCAGTGCAGTAGATAACAGGGAGCCGATGGATGTGGTATATCTGGATTTCCAGAAAGCCTTTGACAAGGTGCCACACAAAAGGTTGCTGCATAAGATAAAGATGCATGGCATTAAGGTTAAAGTAGTAGCATGGATAGAGGATTGGTTAATTAATAGAAAGCAAAGAGTGGGGATTAATGGGTGTTTCTCTGGTTGGCAATCAGTAGCTAGTGGTGTCCCTCAGGGATCTGTGTTGGGCCCACAATTGTTCACAATTTACATAGATGATTTGGAGTTGGGGACCAAGGGCAATGTGTCCAAGTTTGCAGATGACACTAAGATGAGTGGTAAAGCGAAAAGTGCAGAGGATACTGGAAGTATGCAGAGGGATTTGGATAGGTTAAGTGAATGGGCTAGGGTCTGGCAGATGGAATACAATGTTGACAAATGTGAGGTTATCCATTTTGGTAGGAATAACAGCAAATAGGATTATTATTTAAACGATAAAATATTAAAGCATGCCGCTGTGCAGAGAGACTTGGGTGTGCTAGTGCATGAGTCACAGAAGGTTGGTTTACAGGTGCAACAGGTGATTAAGAAGGCAAATGGAATTTTGTCCTTCATTGCTAGAGGGATGGAGTTTAAGACTAGGGAGGTTATGTTGCAATTGTATAAGGTGTTAGTGAGGCCACACCTGGAGTATTGTGTTCAGTTTTGGTCTCCTTACTTGAGAAAGGACGTACTGGCACTGGAGGGTGTGCAGAGGAGATTCACTAGGTTAATCCCAGACCTGAAGGGGTTGGATTATGAGCAGAGGTTGAGTAGACTGGGACTGTACTCATTGGAATTTAGAAGGATGAGGGGGGATTTTATAGAAACATTTAAAATTATGAAGGGAATAGATAGGATAGATGCAGGCAGGTTGTTTCCACTGGCGGGTGAAAGCAGAACTAGGGGACATAGCCTCAAAATAAGGGGAAGTAGATTTAGGACTGAGTTTAGGAGGAACTTCTTCACCCAAAGGGTTGTGAATCTATGGAATTCCTTGCCCAGTGAAGCAGTTGAGGCTCCTTCATTACATGTTTTTAAGGTAAAGATAGATAGTTTTTTGAAGAATAAAGGGATTAAGGGTTATGGTGTTCGGGCCGGAAAGTGGAGCTGAGTCCACAAAAGATCAGCCATGATCTCATTGAATGGCGGAGCAGACTCGAGGGGCCAGATGGCCTACTCCTGCTCCTAGTTCTTATGAATCCAAACTTTATGAATTTGTTCAGTAAGCTTTTTTTTCTTTTATTGGCGTGGTGATATTGATATTGCAACTCCTTGGTGAATGTCGTTAGTGTTAGAACATAGAACATAGAACATAGAACAGTACAGCACAGAACAGGCCCTTCAGCCCTCGATGTTGTGCCGAGCAATGATCACCCTACTTAAACCCACGTAACCCGTATACCCGTAATCCAACAATCCCCCCCATTAACCTTACACTATGGGCAATTTAGCATGGCCAATCCACCTAACCCGCACATCTTTGGACTGTGGGAGGAAACCGGAGCACCCGGAGGAAACCCACACACAAACGGGGAGGACGTGCAGACTCCACACAGACAGTGACCCAGCCGGGAATCGAACCTGGGACCCTGGAGCTGTGAAGCATTGATGCTAACCACTATGCTACCGTGAGGCCCCTGTATGTTCTTGTATGTTAAGTAACCAACAAATCATCCCGAGGTGTTTGAATGGTCGGACCACTGATGTTGACTGACGTGGACTTTTCTTTGCTTGTGGTATCGATTTAGTGTGTCATCTGCCTTGAAAGCTGGTGTGCTTGCTTGTTCTGGAGCAGATGTGAATCCATGAGATTCTTTGTCATGCCATGGTATGTTTGTAGTCTTGTCATTGCACTGTGCTGTGGCATTGTCCTTCATGTGCAGAGTTGTACCATTTTGTACAGGTCGTTGTTTTAGGTTTGTTGTTCCTGTTGTTTCTGTCTTTCTTGTTTTCGTTGTTGTTCTTGTTTCTGTTTTTCTCATTTCTGTCTTTGTTGTTTTCATAGTCGTTCTTGTTGTTTTTGTCATTTCTGTCTTTGTTGTCTTTGTTGTTTTTGTTGTCGTTCTTGGTGATTTTGTCGTGCTTGTTTTTTCGGTTTTTGTTGTTCTTGTCGTTTTTCTTGTGCTTGTTGTTTCTGTTTTTGTTTTCATCGTTGTTCTTGTCATGCTTATTGTTGTCTTTGTTATGCTTCTTGTTGTTTTTGTTGTTCTTGTAGTTTTTGTTATGCTTGTTGTTTTTGTTATTGTTTTTGTTTCTGCAGTGCTTCTTGTGGTTTTTGTTGTTCTTGATCCACTCAATGAGTGTTCCGTGTGGATAATTTATGTAATTGTCACAATTATTGGTGCGTGTGTCCTTTGTGGTATCTGGGTGAGAACAAAAGAGACAGAGTGGGAAAGCAGGGGAGAGAAACAGACATAATGAGAAAGGGGTAAGAGAAAGAAACAGAATGTGAAAGTGGGGGGGGGGGGAAGAGAGATAGACAGAAAGGGGAAAAAGAAAGAGAGAGAGAGAATGGGAAAGGAAAAGAGAGAGAAGACAGAGGGCAGGATTTAATATAAGACCATAAGACATAGGAACGGAAGTAAGGCCATTCGGCCCATCGAGTCCACTCCACCATTCAATCATGGTTGATTTCAACTCCATTTACCCGCTCTCTCCCCATAGCCCTTAATTCCTCGAGAAATCAAGAATTTATCAATTTCTGTCTTAAAGACACTCAACGTCCCGGCCTCCACCGCCCTCTGTGGCAATGAATTCCACAGACCTACCACTCTCTGGCTGAAGAAATTTCTCCTCATCTCTGTTCTAAAGTGACTCCCTTTTATTCTAAGGCTGTGCCCCCACGTCCTAGTCTCCCCTGCTAATGGAAACAACTTCCCTACGACCATCCTATAATCTTTATTGTCACAAGTCGGCTTACATTAACACTGCAATGAAGTTACTGTGAAAATCCCCTAGTCGCCACATTCCGGCACCTGTTCGGGTACACGGAGTGAGAATTCAGCCTCTTCCGCCCTCTCCAAATTACCTAACAAGCACGTCTTTCGGAACTTGTGGGAGGAAACCGGAGCACCCGGAGGAAACCCACGCAGACACGGGGAGAATATGCAGACTCCGCACAGACAGTGAGCCAAGCCGGGAATCGACCCTGGCACTGTGAAGCAACAGTGCTAACCAATGTGCTCACGTGCCACCCTACCCGGCTGTTTAAGCCGGCGGGATATTCCAGTCCCAAGCCGGCACACAGGATTCCCGCCGATGGTGGGTGCAGTCGCCTGGAAATCCTGCTGACAATGGCGGGGTGGGTAAATCCCGCTGGCGGGCTGCCTCTGCTACTGAAAAACACACACCGGGTTGGGAGGGAACTCCTGCCCAGAATGGGAAAGGGAGAGACAGAATGGGAAAGGGAGAGAGACAGAATGGGAAAGGGAGAGAGACAGAATGGGAAAAGGAAAGGGAGAGAGACAGAATGGGAAAGGGAGAGAGACAGAATGGGAAAAGGAAAGGGAGAGAGACAGAATGGGAAAGGGAGAGAGACAGAATGGGAAAAGGAAAGGGAGAGAGACAGAATGGGAAAAGGAAAGGGAGAGAGACAGAATGGGAAAGGGAGAGAGACAGAATGGGAAAAGGAAAGGGAGAGAGAAAGAATAAGAAATGGAGAGTGACAGAATTGGAAAGGAAGAGAGAGACAGAATGGGAAACCGATAGGGAGAGAGAGACGGAATGGGAATGGGAGAGAGAAAGAATGGGAATGGGAGAGAGAGAGAGAAACAGAATGGGAATGGCAATGGAAACGGGAGGGAGTGACAGAATGGGAGAGGCAGACAGACAGAATGGTAATGGGAGAGAGAGACAGACAGAATGGTAATGGGAGAGAGAGACAGACAGAATCGGAATGGGAGAGAGAGACAGACAGAATGGGAATGGGAGAGAGAGACAGACAGAATCGGAATGGGAGAGAGAGACAGACAGAATGGGAATGGGAGAGAGAGACAGACAGAATGGGAACGGGACAGAGAGACCGATAGAATGGGAATGGGGGAGAGAGACGGACAGAATGGGAATGGGAGAGAGAGACAGACAGAATCGGAAAGGGAGTGACAGACAGGCAGAATGGGAATGGGAGTGAGACAGACAGAATGGGAGTGAGAGACAGACAGAATGAGAATGGGAGTGAGAGACAGACAGAATGGGAATACGAGTGAGAGATCGATAGAATGGGAATGGGGGAGAGAGACAGACAGAATGGGAGTGACAGACAGACAGAATGGGAATGGGAGAGAGAGACAAACAGAATGGGAATGGGAGACAGACAGACAGAATGGGAATGGGAGAGACAGACAGACAGAATGGGAATGGGAGTGAGAAATAGACAGAATGGGAATGGGAGAGAGAGACAGACAGAATCGGAATGGGAGAGAGAGACAGCCAGAATGGGAATGGGAGAGAGAGACAGACAGAATGGGAGAGAGAGACAGACAGAATGGGAACGGGACAGAGAGACCGATAGAATGGGAATGGGGGAGAGAGACGGACAGAATGGGAATGGGAGAGAGAGAGACAAACAGAATCGGAAAGGGAGTGACAGACAGGCAGAATGGGAATGGGAGTGGGAGACAAACAGAATAGGAATGGGAGAGAGAGACAGACATAATGGGAATGGGAGAGACATACAGACAGAATGGGAATGGGAGTGAGAGACAGACAGAATGGGAACGGGACAGAGAGACCGATAGAATGGGAATGGGGGAGAGAGACAGGCAGAAAGGGAATGGGAGAGAGAGAGAGACAGGCATAATGGGAATGGGAGAGACAGACAGAATGGGAATGGGAGAGACAGACAGAATGGCAATGGGAGTGAGAGACAGACAGAATGGGAATACGAGTGAGAGATCGATATAATGGGAATGGGGGAGAGAGACAGACAGAATGGGAGTGACAGACAGACAGAATGGGAATGGGAGTGAGAGACAGACATAATGGGAATGCGAGTGAGAGAAAAACAGAATAGGAAAGGGAGTGACAGACAGGCAGAATGGGAGTGAGAGACAGACAGAATGGGAATGGGTGGGAGAGACAGACATAATGGGAATGGGAGAGACAGACAGGCAGAACGGGAGTGATAGACAGAATGGGAATGGGAGTGAGAGACAGACCAGAATGGGAATGGGAGAGAGAGACAGGCAGAATGGGAGTGATAGACAGAATGGGAGAGAGAGACGGAATGGGAATGGAAGAGAGAGAGACAGACCGAATGGGGAGAGAGACCGATAGAATGGGAGTGAGAGACAGACAGAATGGGAATGGGAGTGACAGACAGACAGAATGGGAGTGAGAGACGGACAGAATGGGAGAGACAGACAGAATGGGAATGGGAGTGAGAGACAGACAGAATGGGAATGGGAGTGACAGACAGAGAGAATGGGAGTGAGAGACGGACAGAATGGGAGAGACAGACAGAATGGGAATGGGAGAGACAGACAGAATGGGAATGGGAGTGAGAGACAGACAGAATGAGAATGGGAGAGTGAGGCAGACAGAATGGGAATGGGAGTGGGAGACAGACAGAATGGGAATGGGAGTGACAGAGTGACAGACAGAATCGGAATGGGTGATGGAGGCAGACAGATTGTGAATGGAAGTGAGAGACCGATAGAATGGGAATGGGAGTGAGAGACAGAAAGAATGGGACTGAGAGATCGATAGAATGGGAATGGGGAGAGAGACAGACAGAATAGGAATGGGAGTGACAGACAGAATGGGAATGGGAGAGGGAGGCAGACAGAATTGGAATGGGAGTGAGAGACAGAAAGAATGGGAGTGGGAGTGAGAGACATAATGGGAATGGGAGAGGGAGGCAGACAGAATGGGAATGGGAGAGGGAGGTAGACAGAATGGGAATTGGAGTGAGAGACAGAATGGGAATGGGACAGACAGAATGGGAGTGAGAGACAGACAGAATGGGAGTGAGAGGCAGACAGAATGAGAATGGGAGTGAGAGACAGACAGAAAGGGAATACGAGTGAGAGATCGATAGGATGGAAATGGGGGAGAGAGACAGACAGAATGGGAGTGACAGACAGACAGAATGGGAATGGGAGAGAGAGACAAACAGAATGGGAATGGGAGACACACAGACAGAATGGGAATGGGAGAGACAGACAGACAGAATGGGAATGGGAGTGAGAAATAGACAGAATGGGAATGGGAGTGAGAAATAGACAGAATGTGAATGGCAGAGACAGACAGACAGAATGGGAATGGGAGTGAGAGACAGACATAATGGGAATGCGAGTGAGAGATCGATAGAATGGGAATGCGTGTGAGAGACAGACATAATGGGAATGGGAGTAAGACACAGACAGAATGGGAATGGGAGTGAGAGAAAAACAGAATAGGAAAGGGAGTGACAGACAGGCAGAATGGGAGTGAGAGACAGACAGAATGGGAATGGGAGGGAGAGACAGACATAATGGGAATGGGAGAGACAGACAGGCAGAATGGGAGTGATAGACAGATTGGGAATGGGAGTGAGAGACAGGCAGAAAGGGAATGGGAGAGGCAGACAGAATGGGAATGGAAGTGAGAGACAGACATAATGGGAATGGGAGAGAGAGACAGACAGAATGGGAATTGGAGAGAGAGACAGACAGAATGGGAATGGGAGTGAGAGACAGATATAATAGGAATGTGAGAGAGAGACAGAATGGGAATGGGAGACAGAGACAGACATAATGGGAGAGGGAGACAGACAGAATGGGAATGGGAGAGACAGACAGACAGAATGGGAATGGGAGAGACAGACAGACGGAATGGGAGTGAGAGAAGACAGAATAGGAATTGGAGTGAGAGACAACGGAATAGGAATGGGGGAGACAGACAGACTAGGAATGGGAAAGACAGACAGAATGGGAATGGGACTGAGAGACAGACATAATGGGAATGTGAGAGAGAGACGGAATCGGAATGGAAGAGAGAGAGACAGACCGAATGGGGAGAGAGACCGATAGAATGGGAATGGGAATGAGAGACAGACAGAATGGGAATGGGAGTGACAGACAGACAGAATGGGAGTGAGAGGCGGACAGAATGGGAGTGACAGACAGAATGGGAATGGGAGTGAGAGGCAGACAGAATGAGAATGGGAGAGAGAGACAGAATGGGGATGGGAGAGGGAGGCAGACAGAATGGGAATGGGAGTGAGAGACAGACAGAATGGGAATGGGAGTGAGAGACAGAATCGGAATGGGAGAGGGAGGCAGACAGATTGTGAATGGGAGAGGGAGGCAGACAGAATGGGAATGGGAGTGAGAGACAGAAAGAATGGGAGTGAGAGATCGATAGAATGGGAATGGGGGAGAGAGACACACAGAATGGGAATGGGAGAGGGAGGCAGACAGAATGGGAATGGGAGTGAGAGACAGAAAGAATGGGAGTGGGAGTGAGAGACAGAATGGGAGTGGGAGGCAGACAGAATGGGAATTGGAGTGAGAGACAGACAGAATGGGAATGTTAGAGACAGACAGACAGAATGGGAATGGGAGAGACAGACATAATGGGAGAGGGAGACAGACATAATGGGAATGGGGAAGGGAGGCAGACAGAATGGGAATGGGAGAGACAGACAGAATGGGAATGGGACTGAGAGACAGACATAATGGGAATGTGAGAGAGAGACGGAATGGAAGAGAGAGAGACAGACAGAATGAGAAAGGGAGAGAGAGACAGAATGGTAATGGGAGAGGGAGGCAGACAGAATGGGAATGGGAGTGAGAGACAGACAGAATGGGAATGGGAGTGACAGACAGAATCGGAATGGGAGAGGGAGACAGGCAGAATGGGAATGGGAGTGAGAGACAGATATAATAGGAATGGGAGAGGGAGACAGACAGAATGGGAATTGAAGAGAGAGACAGACAGAATAGGAGTGGGAGTGAGAGACGACGGAATAGGAATGTGGGAGACAGACAGAATGGGACTGGGAGAGGGAGACAGACATAATGGGAATGGGAGAGGGAGACAGACATACAGAATGGGAATGGGAGAGACAGACAGACAGAATGGGAATGGGAGTGAGAGATGACGGAATAGGAATGGGATGCGCGACGACGGAATATGAATGGGCGAGACAGACAGCTAGATGGGAATGGGACTTGGAGGACAGACATAATGGACGATGTGAGAGGACAGATGGACCTATGGGAATGGAAGAGAGAGGACAGACCAATGGGAATGTGAGAGGAGAAAACCTGCTTTAGAATGGGAATGGTGAGTGAGGAGAGACTAGACAGACAGAATGGGAATGGGAGTGCCAGACAGACAGCAATGGAGAGTGACAGGACAAGAACAGAATGGGAGTGAGAGACGGACAGAATGGGAGTGAGAGACGGACAGAATGGGAGAGACAGACAGAATGGGAGTGAGAGACAGACAGAATGAGAATGGGAGTGACAGACAGAATCGGAATGGGAGAGGGTGGCAGACAGATTGTGAATGGGAGTGAGAGACCGATAGAATGGGAATGGGAGTGAGAGACAGAAAGAATGGGAGTGAGAGACAGAAAGAATGGGAGTGGGAGGGAGAGACAGAATGGGAATGGGAGAGGGAGGCAGACAGAATGGGAATGGGAGAGGGAGGCAGACTGAATGGGAATTGGAGTGAGAGACAGACAGAATGGGAATTTTAGAGAGAGACCGATAGAATGGGAATGGGAGAGAGAGACCGATAGAATGGGAATGGAAGTGAGAGACAGACAGAATGGGAGTGAGAGACAGAATCGGAATGGGAGTGAGAGACAGAAAGAATGGGAGTGAGAGATCGATAGAATGGGAATGGGGGAGAGAGACAGACAGAATGGGAATGGGAGTGACACACAGAATGGGAATGGGAGAGGGAGGCAGACAGAATGGGAATGGGAGTGAGAGACAGAAAGAATGGGAGTGGGAGTGAGAGACAGAATGGGAGAGGGAGGCAGACAGAATGGGAATTGGAGTGAGAGACAGACAGAACGGGACTGGGAGAGGGAGACAGACATAATGGGAATGGGAGAGGGAGACAGACAGACAGAATGGGAATGGGAGAGACAGACAGACAGAATGGGAATGGGAGTGAGAGATGACGGAATAGGAATGGGAGTGAGAGACGACGGAATAGGAATGGGGAGACAGACAGAATGGGAATGGGACTGAGAGACAGACATAATGGGAATGTGAGAGACAGATGGAATGGGAATGGAAGAGAGAGAGACAGACCAAATGGGAATGTGAGATAGAAACTGATAGAATGGGAATGGGAGTGAGAGACAGACAGAATGGGAATGGGAGTGACAGACAGACAGAATGGGAGTGACAGACAGACAGAATGGGAGTGAGAGACGGACAGAATGGGAGTGAGAGACGGACAGAATGGGAGAGACAGACAGAATGGGAATGGGAGTGAGAGACAGACAGAATGAGAATGGGAGTGACAGACAGAATCGGAATGGGAGAGGGTGGCAGACAGATTGTGAATGGGAGTGAGAGACCGATAGAATGGGAATGGGAGTGAGAGACAGAAAGAATGGGAGTGAGAGACAGAAAGAATGGGAGTGGGAGGGAGAGACAGAATGGGAATGGGAGAGGGAGGCAGACAGAATGGGAATGGGAGAGGGAGGCAGACTGAATGGGAATTGGAGTGAGAGACAGACAGAATGGGAATTTTAGAGAGAGACCGATAGAATGGGAATGGGAGAGAGAGACCGATAGAATGGGAATGGAAGTGAGAGACAGACAGAATGGGAGTGAGAGACAGACAGATTGGGAGAGACAGACCGAATGGGGATGGGAGTGAGAGACAGAAAGAATGGGAATAGGAGTGAGAGATCGATAGAATGGGAATGGGGGAGAGAGACGGACAGAATGGGAATGGGAGTGACAGACAGAATCGGAATGGCAGAGGGAGGCAGACAGAATGTGAATGGGAGTGAGAGACCGATAGAATGGGAATGGGAGTGAGAGACAGAAAGAATGGGAGTGGGAGTGAGAGACAGAATGGGAATGGGAGAGGGAGGCAGACAGAATGGGAATGGGAGTGAGAGACAGAAAGAATGGGAGTGAGAGATCGATAGAATGGGAATGGGGGAGAGAGACAGACAGAATCGGAATGGGAGTGACAGACAGAATGGGAATGGGAGAGGGAGGCAGACAGAATGGGAATGGGAGAGGGAGGCAGACTGAATGGGAATTGGAGTGAGAGACAGACAGAATGGGAATTTTAGAGAGAGACCGATAGAATGGGAATGGGAGAGAGAGACCGATAGAATGGGAATGGGAGTGAGAGACAGACAGAATGGGAGTGAGAGACAGACAGAATGGGAGAGACAGACCGAATCGGAATGGGAGTGAGAGACAGAAAGAATGGGAATAGGAGTGAGAGATCGATAGAATGGGAATGGGGGAGAGAGACGGACAGAATGGGAATGGGAGTGACAGACAGAATCGGAATGGCAGAGGGAGGCAGACAGAATGTGAATGGGAGTGAGAGACCGATAGAATGGGAATGGGAGTGAGAGACAGAAAGAATGGGAGTGAGAGACAGAAAGAATGGGAGTGGGAGTGAGAGACAGAATGGGAATGGGAGAGGGAGGCAGACAGAATGGGATTGGGAGAGGGAGGCAGACTGAATGGGAATTGGAGTGAGAGACAGACAGAATGGGAATTTTAGAGACAGACAGACAGAATGGGAATGGGAGAGACAGACAGAATGGGAATGGGAGAGGGAGACAGACATAATGGGAATGGGGGAGAGAGACAAACAGAATAGGAATGGGAGTGACAGACAGAATGGGAATGGGACTGAGAGGCAGACATAATGGGAATGGGACTGAGAGACAGACATAATGGGAATGTGAGAGAGAGACGGAATGGGAATGGAAGAGAGAGAGACAGACCGAATGGGAATGGGAGAGAGTGACCGATAGAATGGGAATGGGAGTGAGAGACAGACAGAGTGGGAATGGGAGTGACAGACAGACAGAATGGGAGTGAGAGATGGACAGAATGGGAGAGACAGACAGAATGGGAATGGAAGTGAGAGACAGACAGAATGAGAAAGGGAGAGAGAGCCAGAATGAGAAAGGGAGAGAGAGACAGAATGGGAGAGGGAGACAGACAGAATGGGAGTGACAGACAGAATCAGAATGAGAGAGGGAGGCAGACAGAATGTGAATGGGAGTGTGAGACCGATGGAATGGGAATGGGAGTGAGAGGCAGACGGAATGGGAGTGACAGACAGAATGGGAATGGGAGAGGGAGGCAGACAGGATGTGAATGGGAGTGAGAGACCGATAGAATGGGAATGGGAGTGAGAGACAGAACGAATGGGAGTAGGAGTGAGAGACAGAAAGAATGGGAGTGGGAGTGAGAGACAGAAAGAATGTGAGTGGGAGTAAGGAACAGAATGGGAATGGGAGAGGGAGGCAGACAGAATGGGAATGGGAGAGGGAGGCAGACAGAATGGGAATGGGAGAGGGAGGCAGACAGAATGGGAATTGGAGTGAGAGACAGTCAGAATGGGAATGTTAGAGACAGATAGACAGAATGGGAATGTGAGAGGGAGACAGACATAATGGGAATGGGGGAGGGAGACAGACAGAATGGGAATGGGAGAGACAGACAGAATGGGAATGGGAGTGAGAGATAGACTTAATGGGAATGGGAGAGAGACAGACAGAATGGGATGGGAGAGAGAGACAGACAGATTGGGAATGGGAGTGAGAGACAGACAGAATGGGAATGGGAGAGAGAGACAGACAGAATGGGATGGGAGAGAGAGACAGACAGAATGGGATGGGAGAGAGAGACAGACAGAATGGGAATGGGAGTGAGAGACAGACAGAATGGGAATGGGAGAGAGAGACAGACAGAATGGGATGGGAGAGAGAGACAGACAGAATGGGATGGGAGAGAGAGACAGACAGAATCGAATGGGAGAGGGAGGCAGACAGAATGTGAATGGGAGTGAGAGATCGATAGAATGGGAGTGACAGACAGAATCAGAATGGGAGAGGGAGGCGGACAGAATGTGAATGGGAGTGAGAGACCGATGGAATGGGAATGGGGGTGAGAGACAGAAAGAATGGGACTGGGAGTGAGAGACAGAATGGGAATGGGAGAGGGAGGCAGACAGAATGGGAATGGGAGAGGGCGACAGACAGAATGGGAATGGGAGAGGGAGGCAGACAGAATGGGAATGGGAGTGAGAGACAGACAGAACGGGAATGGGAGAGGGAGGCAGACAGGATTTGAATGGGAGTATAGAAGATTTATAGAATTTATAGAACAGTACAGCACAGAACAGGCCCTTCGGCCCTCGATGTTGTGCCGAGCAATGATCACCCTACTTAAACCCACGTAACCTGTATACCCGTAACCCAACAATCGCCCCATTAACCTTACACTCAACCTTACACTACGGGCAATTTAGCATGGCCAATCCACCTAACGCCACCCATCTTTGGAC